>NC_092811.1:122130743-122797410 GCF_040954645.1 Diabrotica undecimpunctata
TATATCCCATAGGCGTGGTCTATCATTATCTAGTAACTTATTTATTTTTTAAACGTTTGGCACTAGGCTATAATATGTAGGCAATATGCATTATTAGCTAAGACTTGCGCACCAAAAGTTAGATGCGATTAAAAGCGATAAAAACAATTGTTGAAGAAGGGTCAATCATAAAGCTATAGGTTTTTTTCGAGTTTTGACTATTTAAGAAAAAAAAGACAAGTGGTATAACAAAATTGAAGGGTGCGATCAAAAATACGCGGAAATTCGATCATTTAGCTACTAGATTTTAAGGTTATTAGCCAATAAAGTGGGAAATTATTAGAAAAACACGATTTTTTCGCAATTTGAGAATTTGTAAGTTAAAAATGATTATTTTAACAATGACGATTCATAGTCCGTAAGAAAATAGATGGAATACATCTAACTATCTGATTTTGAAATAAGTTAAAAAAAAGTGCGAAAAGGATAAAAAAATGTGGTATTTTCGAATTTTATCTTTATAAAAGAGTTAAATGGGGACTTTTACCACAGATTTTGATAATGTGGAAGAAAAAATGTTGAATTACCAACTGAGTTTTGAGGTTATGTGCAAATAAATGAGTAAAAAACAGTTTTTTTGATTTTTCGATGATTTCCGCTTAGAAATTGAAAATTCTGCCTTGGCCATTTAAAAGAACAAAAAATACATAAAAAATTACTATTTAAAAGTTAGCCAAAAATTATTAACATAACCTAAGAAATTATTGAAAATTTCAATGATTTTTCCTGAGCTAAATTTTCAATATAAAAATTAAAAAAAAAAATCAGTCTATTTTGTATTCGAAAGATACATCTTCATGAATTTTTTCAGATTTTTTAAAGCAAAATTGCGCCCAGAAAAAAATAAATCCGAAAAATCTTCTTTTTTAGATTTAAGAGGTTCTATAGGCTCTGGGAAGCTAAAAATTTGTATGAAGTCATGTTTTTATATGCTTTATTGAAAGCACAAATCGCGGTTCTGATCGGTGCGGGGGCACTTTTGACCATCTTATCCCGCTATAGCCTTTTCTTTTGGGCCTTATAACTTTTTTCTGGCAATTTTAAAATAAAATGACATTAGAGCTATATAATAAAGCGTTTTGCATAGAATAATTTTAACTACAAATTTGTTTAATTTTATTAATTTCTCTAGATTTTACGGCGCTCCAAAGTTGACCGGGTTCTTGAATACTCGACATCTTGGAATAAGGGGTGCAAAGGGTTTTTCTATGTAATAAGGGGTTTTATATAAAAAAGGTTATTTTTTTTCCTTTTCTATATTTTAGTTTTGCAGCTGCGTAATATTATTTAAGTATATAGCTTATATTTTAAATTTTGATTCCGTTTATTAATATTTTTCTTTTGTTTCAGAAATAACAGTGCCTTTAAGAACACATCGACATAGTCACGAAAGAAATTAAGCCGTCCCAACCGTCTTTAAACATCGCCACTAAGATGATACAGTCCTCTGGAATTCGCACATCGAAAATAAAAAACCGCAACATCCTGTAACATTTTTTACGTCTCGACAACATTGTGTACATGTATCTCTTCAATTGAAGTGAAACCTCTCGACAACCGACAACATCGCGTGGATGCGGGAATTCGAATCGCGGAGCGCGCACGAGCTCGGTCGCGATGAAATGGTATCCGCGTCGCCCTCTCGCGGCGGGATGACCGACTGGGAGGGAATGTGGATTAGGTCGCTATCTAAACCGCCGACATGCAGATCGCTGCAGGATCTTCAGGTGATTTACTACGGACTTAGCGGATTGGAGGCGCTGCAGACTGTGAGGGATTCGAGTTTACGCGCCTTGTGTAAAATTGTTAGATATGAGAAGCATTTGGCCAATGACGTTCTTTATTAGTAAGTATACAAATGTATGTAATAGAGTAAATCTTAAAAAATATTCCTGAATTTTAACATTCTACATAAAATCATACAGAGTGTAAGTATGTAATTTAAATTAAAATCCTAAAACAACAATGTAATGTAATATGTTCATTTTGTTCTTAATCTCTGTACATTTATCCTCATACGGAATGGATGTAGTTAATATTTCTTCACTTTACTGTTAACCTTTATAACTTCACATTTTGGTGTTGCTTCCCCATTCATCTAGTTTTTGTCCTATGTTCATATTTTTCCTCTTCTTATTTTTCACCCATTTTCCATCCACTTCTGAATGTAGGCCAATTGCTTCCATCTTTCTGTATCTTGCGCCAATCAACGGTTTACCTATCACAGCTCTTATGTCATCTACCGATCTCTTTTGAAGTTTTCTAGAATCTAGAATGTCCATAATTCTTACTATTTTTCTGAAGCTATTTTCTTGTGGCATCTTAATGTATTTACTATTTTTATTGGAAATAATAATCCGGTCAATTTAGACAAAAATAGTGGTCAAATAACAAAAATTCCTGAAAAGTCAAATATTGGGGGAGAGCTGGGGTTTACCATTACAAATAAAGTTTTAAAAATCCCCATTAATCAAAAGGGTCAAAGGTCAAAATTTGCAGTTTTTTTGATTTTTCTCGAAAACGGTGTTTTATCAAAAAAAAACCTCAAACCAAAGGTATAGATCTTAAAATTCTCTACAAAAATAGTTTTTATGATTTTTTTCCTAAGAGTTACCATTCCTGAGATATCGCGAGTCTAAGAGTCACATTATACATAATTTGCACATATAAGCCACGTATATACATATCAAGCAATTAAGACCAGATTAAATACCTATTTGTGTACCTTTTATATATAGTATATTATCCTGAAAACATTTATTCAAAAGATAGTCAGTCTATAACTGAATCCCCTCTACCCACGTAGCCTTGAAAAACATCTGGGTATTCTATTGTCTGTAGGTCTCGTCCATATACCTGTTTCTTTTAGTGCTAAAGGTTCATTTCATCTGAACATACATACTTATTACCATTTGTGTTACCAAGTGTCTACCGTTTAGGTTATTTGTGCTATTTTATAGCTCTAAAAAATGTCTCAGCTTTTCTTTATTTGCAATAAACTTCTAAGTGAAGATAAAACAGTTGTGGATGATCGTAGAATGCCAAATTTAAATAAGGCTAGTGTCGCGAGAGGAAATGAGTTTACTAAGTATTTAAGAACTCAGAAATCCGTTACAATACATGTGGATTGCAGAAAATCATACACTTGAAGAACTTCAATCGCTGGAGTGAAAATACAATGTGAGGAAGAACAGTCTAGTACTTTAAAAATAAGTCCACCTCGTACTAGCACGCGAGTAAATGAATCAAATTTTTGTTTTAAAAAATACCGTTTATTTTGTGGCAAGAAAGCCAATGAAGAAGCTAAGGAAAAAGAAAGCCCAGCATCTTCGAAAAAAAAAAATTGTTACGTGACATAATATAATAATTATATAATAATAATAATAATATAATAATATAATAATAATTATATAATTAATATAATAAAATTAATGTTTGTATTTTGAGAACGATTTCCGAAGTGAAAATTGAAACGTCAATA
The DNA here is from genome assembly GCF_040954645.1 of Diabrotica undecimpunctata. Taxonomy (NCBI): domain Eukaryota; kingdom Metazoa; phylum Arthropoda; class Insecta; order Coleoptera; family Chrysomelidae; genus Diabrotica; species Diabrotica undecimpunctata. The sequence continues at coordinate 122,134,264 of NC_092811.1, forward strand.
AACTTATTTTAACCTTCAGTTGTGGCTTATTTCCATTCAAATAGTAGTTATTGTAACGTGAATATACCAAAATTCAAAATATACCTATTGATATTAGTTAAAGATCGTTCTGATGATGTTTCAAAGACTGTTCTTGAACGTAATAATTTTAAGTATGATTTAATCGCTGCTGATGCAAAATACTATGACAGTTGTTACAAATCTTTCTTAAAACCTAAAACTGGTGGTAAAATTGGCCGTCCACAAGATGACACTGTAAATTCTGCGATGGAGAAAATTTTTCAATTCATAGAAACTAGTGAAGATTGCCAGTTTTCGTTGAATGAATTAAGGATGGTTTGTTAAGAGCTTTAGATGACAGAACTATAAAGATACGATTGAAACTGAAGTACGGCAGTAGAATTTTTATAAAAGAGAAGTCTGGAAAATTAACATTTATTTGTTTTATTGCCAATTCACCATAATATTTTAAGTCAAGTCTGGTCTAGTCTGGTAAAATATCTAAAGAAATCAAAACAATAGTTAACCCAATATTCAATAGCAATATCAATAATAAGGTAATCTAAAACTAGACGGGTATTGTTTTCTTAAATTAACCTAAAATTGTCATGACAGTTAGTGGAGTAGGCCTACAGAGGAAACCACAGCAAACAAAAAAACGCGCCTCCCAGGTTTCGAGGAAATGTGTGCATATCATGTATAATGTGACTCTTAGAATCTCAGGTAACTGGTAAAAAGTAAGACCATTTTTGTAGAGAATTTTATGATCTACAATCATCAAGCGCCATATCATCAAATGGGAAAGAAGGACCTGGAAAACTACGGCCGCTTATCCATTCCCACGATGCCTTACAGAGGAACTTCGACCAGTCCATTCGAAGTACCCTCTGCGTATATTCCATCTCTCGTATATATTACATATATATATATATATATATATATATATATATATATATATATATATATATATATATATATATATATATATATATATATATATATATATATATATATATATATATATATTGTTTTCGTTAATAACTTCACCCTTTCAAGTTAAGTTTCGAATATAAACTGAACAGACGAGGCACGTGGCCAAAGCCGGCATCTTTATACCCATTATATTATTAAAAATCTGGGGAATTCCATCCTAATTATCTTGCAACGAATACAGTAAAACCTCCCTTAACCGAAACCTTTTTAACCGAAACATCGTTTAACCGAAATGGCTGAGAGTTTCAATAATTTCGTCAATAAAAAGTAAATGTTTGTCGCAAAACGTAAACAATTCCGTTAATTTCACTCACATTGATGTCTATGTGTGTTGGGAAATCACAAAAACCAAGAGCTCTAAAAGATATTTCCGAAAAAGCACTTTCAGTTATAGAAGCCAAAAGTTCATGGATGTCGACCACTTTATCTTTAGAATGGTTCGAAAATGAATTCGTCTTAAGTGTAAAATCCTTTTTAAAATCAAAAAACCTTTCCATGAAAGCATTGTTGCTTGTTGACAATGCGCCCTCACCCTCAAAATCTACAAAATGATGACAATTATCAGATTTTTGCCACCGAATGTCACAAGCTTAATTCAGCCGTTAGACCAGGGAGTCATAGAGACATTCAAGAGACATTATAGAGGAGCATTCTTAAGACATCTGTTATTACAGGAGACGAATTAATCCAAAAGTGTTCCCGAAATTCTCAAATCTTTAACAATGAAACATGTTTATTGGTGAGCTGAGTCGTGGGCCAAGATCAAATCTTCAACTTTGGAAAAATGCTGGAAAAAACTTTTTGATAAGATTTTGATTGACGATCCTGAAGAAGAAAAGGTAAAGATGGGTAAGAAAACGACAGAAGAAATTAAACCTTTCATTAAAAATTTGCCGGGATATGACGAAATTAACTAAGAAGAGATACGTGAGTGATTAGCAGCTGATGACTCAGAACGTGAATTCATCTACCAGGACATCATTGATATGGTTCTTTATCAAGACAACCTGAGCATATCAGACGACGAAGATGACGACCCAAGAGGCAACAGGCAGCACACGACCGTCGACGAGATTTTCAATGCTTTAGAGAAAAAAATTTTATACAGTAGGCCTAGTTAGTTAGGGACACGACTAGGTTCTTAATTTTTGTTGTCATTGCATAAAGTTTTGTCCTTTTCAGATTGTGGATCGTCAGATTTCAGATCGTCGAACAATCGAATGAGGCAAATTTCGAATTTCTTTAAAAAAGCATGTTAAACTTGTTCATTTTCCTTAATTTTATTACTTATTTCGGATTTACTTATTAGAAAATATTACGAAATCAACTCATAGTATTTTTTAATACCAATACTTTGATCAAGAATATTATAAAAAACAATGTTATTTTTAACCGAAATTCTTGTTATCCGAAACGGCCTCTCCGCCAATTATTTCGGTTAACGGAGGTTTTACTGTAGTATCTTCGGATATGAATTCCAGGTTTTCTAGTAAAGTGATTAAACGCGAAGATTAGTATTGAAATATCCAAAGAGATAAGGTATTCTTATTTACAAAATTGTTAATGGTTAAATTCTTATTTTTATTAATATAATATAATAACCAACGTTAGCCGTGAAAGTTTTAATTGTTTTTTGCTAAATATATTAGTATTAAAACATTATTAATATTATATATAACAGTATTAAAACATTATATTATTATTTAATGAATAAACACCTCAGGAACGCCTATGATGATACAAATGTTACGACCGTTTTATGACTTTGAGGCACATTTCGTGCTCTCAACAATTTGTGAACGGAGAATAGACTTATCTGGTCAGAGTTTTCTAACGCTTTTTGTTTAATATAAAATGGTACAGAGTTATTAGAAATAACACTATATATTGTCATATACAGCTGTAATAAGCTGTATCTACAATAAAATATGTAAGCTTTCAATATTTTTATCGGTGATTTACTACTAAAGGACAACTTAATTTTGTATAAAATGCGCCTCTGATTCGATAGAGGAAATATCCATATAAACAACTACTAAACCTGAGGCACAATAACGAATAATCACCATCCGTACCCATTACGTTTGTGTACAAGGTCGACCAATGAAACTTTAATCAAACAATTAGCTGGAAAATAATGTACCCAACAATTTCAATTGAAACATTTCCTTTTCACAGACAACAACTAATCTACTTTTGTAATAGTTGAAACCCATAAAATCACTCAAATGCGCAATTACAATGTCACTGTTTATTTAAACAACAAGGGTCATGTTACCTACAACGATATAAACGCAAAATAGTAATTGTTGAGCACGCCAAAATGACATTAGAACAATAGTTTTATAAAAAAATAATATTAAATGGAGATAAAACAAACAATAAAGTATTTTTTTGTTGATGGATCACGCTATGTTCATGAAAACTTATTTTTCAACTCAAATAATAAGAATTACTTTTTATTTACTTTTTAACACTTTTTATTACAGTTGGTACAATATAAATCCCGATACATTTCATTATCTACGTCAGAGTTCTAAGTTGACATGGTTGCCAAATTACAAAAAAATAAGTGTCATGTAGAGAAAAATACGAGAAAAAGGCGTCCTAGAGGGGAAAAGTGGGAAACGAATGCAGCATTGGATAGCTGGAAGTGTCTACTCTTTCATTACGAAAGAACGTTTTTGTCGCTGTAGTAGTATTTTTCTGTAAAAGTTAATAAAGAACGTGTTTTTTTCTCGTGCCGAAATAACAATGTGTGACGAAAAACATGAGCAACTGATTAATGTGAAATTTCTCGTTAAATAAAAAAAACTCCGACTGAGTGCTATAATTTGTTGAAAGAGGCCTATGGTGAGAATTCTCTATCACGTGCACGTGTTTTCGAATGGTATAAACGGTTTTCTGAAGGCGGAGAGAGCTCCGAAGATGACCAACGTCCAGGTCGACCTGTCACTGTTTGCGGAGTTAAAACTGTTTACAGCAAGAGACAACAGAGTTGTAACAGAGTTTCAACTCCGCAAACAGTGACCGAAATAAATGAAATTGTGGGCGGAGATCGTCGCATGAGCATTCGGATAATTTCTGAGTCTGTAAATACCGATAAAGAAACTGTGAGAAAAATTTTACATGACGAATTGAACATGAAGAAAGTCTGTGCGAAGTTGGTCCCAAAAAATTTGGCCCCTGACCAAAAGCTCGTCCGGCAACAGATCTGCTCAGATTTTCTTGAGAGGTTACATGAAGAGCCTGAATTAATGGAAAACATCATCACTTGCGATAACACCTGTATATTCAAATACGATGTTGAAACTAAGCGACAATCCATGCACTGAAAACTCCTGCATCGCCAAGAATGAAAAAAGCAGGGATGTCGAAATCAAAATTTAAAGCCATGCTAATCGTTTTTTTTTTTCGACATTAACGGCATCTTGATGAATGAATGGGTTCCAGAGGGTCAAACTGTAAACCAAACTTATTATTTGCAAGTTTTGGCAACGTTGCGCGAGCGAGTTCGTAAGAAACGGCCGAAGTTGTGGAAAAACAAGCCGTGGATCTTGCACCAGGACAACGCACCTGCCCATAATGCGCTGTCTGTGAAGCGTTATTTATCCGCTAGAGGCATTCCAGTGCTCGAACACCCGCCGTACTCGCCTGATTTAGCACCCTGTGACTTTTTCCTATTTCCTAAGATCAAGTCTGCCTTAAAAGGAATCCGGTTCGAGTCGATGTAAGAGGTGAAGCGAAAAACGGCGGAGCCCCTAAAAGCTCTAACAAAAGAAGACTTCCAGCATTGCTTTTACCAATGAAAAAAACGAATGGAAGGGTATATGGCGAGGGAAGGGGAATATATTGAAGGAGAGCATTCGATTGTAGAATAATTTTTAAAATAAAACTATTTTTCATAAGCAGTCTCGTTATTTAATAGCCAGACCTCGTATTACCTTTCACATGATGTGCCACTCGACCACACTTGCTATTTAAAAAAAACTGGGGGTTGATGCGTGGCAGTAGGGAGTTACATTTGAGGGCATGGATTTTGCATAAAAATTCCTCGCCCTCCCCATACAAATTGACGTGTACAAATTTTGATGAAACTATTGGATTCTGAGTTTCTGGAGGGAGCAAATTTTCGTTGGAACACACTGTATATATTTTTTTAATTTTTCGTATCCATAGAGGTATTAATCTGTCAGTAAATAAACAGGGTGCCACTCTAGTGTGCGTTCTACTGTCGCGTTTCTGCTAGAGCTTGCGGTATGCCGAGGGATTATAGGCAAAATGCTTATTGCTAAGTACTCATAAACATTTTCAGCAATATATAACTTGTTTCTGTACTATTATCATTTATTAACAACTACTATACAGTGTGTAGTTTTTAATCAATGCTATTATGTAAATAAAACCATAATCTTTTTCTACAAGTATTTTCTTGTATTTCATTATTTTGCGGGGTAGATCGCATACTATAGTGGCACCGCAAATAGAATTAATTGTAACAAGAAAGGAGAAGTGATAACAAAACACCAGAATACACCACAAAGGTAAAACTCGAAAGCTCACACGATGACTCCACGAGATACCTATTCCAAAAAAGAATAACCGAAAAAAGCAGTAACAAATATATCACAAAAAGTGATGGAGTCGAAGAAAGCTGGTCAAAAATTAAGTCTAATATCTTGGCCTCGGCCAAGGAAGTTCTTGGTGAAAGAAATATAAATAAAAATAAATCTACGAAGACGGTTGCGTTTCGATTTAATTTGAGTCTCTTACCACTCCCTAACACCTGTTTCTGGGTCTACCCTACCCGTCATCAGAGAGAGTTTGTAAGAAGACTCAAACTAAATCAAAACGCACCGACTTCTCTGGCAATTATAGGAAAAATGATTACCAGATTATGCTACTAGAGACCTCTAGTGAGGAAAGATGAAGTTAAATGTGTCGATAGCAATTAAAGTAAACTATATACTCAAGCTTAATCAAGCTATTCAAAGCGATGCTGTATGCATCAACAATTTACCCATATAAATTACCAATATAAATGAATAAATTATTATTTTATAATTTTATAAAAATAAATCGTTCTCAAGGCGAACAGTTCCATGGTTTTGTACAGAAGTACATAAGACAATTAGAAACGAAACACATACACTTATAAGAAAAATAAAAAATGGTCACTGGGAACGCTTTTAGAAAGAAATGGAACATGATTTTTACGGTCTGCAAAAGGAAATATGACGCTTCATAAGAGGTCAAAGAACGGAGGTAAAGGATCTAATAGAACCAAAACACAAAGAAAAGGATACGTGGATTGACTACCTAAAAAAGCTCTATGCAGAGGAAGAACAAACGACGCTAGATCCGGAAACTCCAGAAATTACCACAAATGAAGAACTTAATATAAATCTAAAATCTATAGGAAGTTCGAAAAATACTTGAAAACCTGAAGAATAGAAACGCAGCAGGTAAAGACGAGATACCAAACGTATTACTAAAATATTGTGGAGCAGCAATGACAGAACAATTATCAACAGTAATTAATAAAATTATAAAACACAATAAAATACCGGAAGAATGGAGAACGAGCGAACTAATTCTAATATTCAAAAAAGGAGATAAAAAACAGCCAGAAAACTACAGAGGCATAAATTTGTTAAATACTCCGCTAAAACTTACAACTAAAATTTTACAAGTGCTGATAAATCAGAGGATAAGTTTAGCAGATGAACAACAGGGTTTTCGAAGTGGAAGATCGTGTACAGATCTAATATTCGGTATAAAGCAAATTACTGAGAAATCACTAGAGTATAATAGACCAGCATTTCTGTGTCTGATTGACCTAAAGAAAGCATTTGATAGAGTAAGACTCAAAGATGTAATCCATCTTCTATATAATAGAGAAGTTCCCCTAAATATTATAGAAACTATCGAAAACAACTACCAAAACAACAAAATGGACACAAGACACATGAACAAGACCCGACACAGCCACAACGCAAAGGCTACTAGAAACGGCAGAAATGAAAGTACTGAGAAGAATTACAGGAAATTCGCTGAGAGACCGAAAGAGAAGTGAAGATATTAGAAGAAAATGTAACGTACAGTGTATAAATGAATGGACACAAAATAGAAAAAAAGAATGAAGTAATCACATAAGCAGAACGGAGGAGACCCGTGTTGTCAAAATAGCAAGAGATAAGTCACCAATCGGCAGAAGAAGTATCTGACAACCTTGCAAAAGATGGAGTAGCAACCTTCCATAGAGGTATTCATCCGCCAATGAACAAGCAGAATTGCTTATATAGAGGAAGAAGAAGAAGAAGAAGAAGAAGACAGAAGAAAAAGAAGATTATGTGAGTAGAAAAAAAAACGCTATATAAAAATTAATTTGTGAATAATGTCACGTGCAAATATTTATGCAAAAATACATTGCACATGCTATATAATATATAATATACTTCCTTTGCATGATCCAGTATATGTGTAAAAAAAATAGTACACCACTGTTTTAAATCGTCACGGTCTGAACACTCACGGAAAAACAGGTTCTGAATTCCATGCACTGACATTTTTTCTTCCATCCCGTGTAATAAGTTTATAATATACAAAGAAAATAACATATTTAATCTTGATTTACTAGAGGTCGTCCTTAATAAGGCCTCTGGAACTAATGAAACTACTGACGATCGTTTTTCTTCATTTTTAACTTCTGAGGATGAATACGAGAGATACTCGTGACTGGTATCGCCTTCATATTAGCATTTTGTATCAGCTTCATATATATAAATATATATTTATATATTTTTTTAGTAACTATAAAGTAAATAAAAACACTAAACTTTTAGAAGGTGAAATACACTATCCCTTCTTCTCAGCTACGAAATGAGGTATTACATTCACTCATGAATTACAGGTGGAGCACAACTAGGCTTGCCAACTTTCGGTCACGAATTTTCGGAAAATATGAGATCAAAATGCGGAACTTTGCTGAAAAAATAGTGAGTAATTGTTAAAGTCCAAGGAGGAGAAGAAAATAATTCGAAAGCATGATAAACTTTCACACGTTTATAATTAAAAAAATAATTACGATAAATTTGAGATGGAATTACATGTCATATAGTTAAATCCAAATGGAGTTTATTCAAATATTACTGACGATAAACGAATCAATATTAAACAACGTATAAGTGAAAGTACAGGAGTATTTTTACGCAGATGTTAACAAATACAGAGTCGAATAAATTGCACAAAAAGACTCCTTAAGACCAAGGATATCTTCGAAGAGTGCAGAGGATACGTCGTGAAACCCATAAAGTGATTGACCGTCTAATCAGGGTCTAGCCAGGTGGTTGCAGAAGATAACCAAGCAGGGAAGTAAGTACGATGCCAAAAATAGTGCATACAGAAACTGACGTCCAGGAGCCTAACAGCATAGAGATAATCTGGTACCCGAAGAGGATAAACGCTCCCACAAAATAAGCGGTGCAGAAGCGGAACGATGACAGAAGAAGAAAGAAGACTGTACTATATTGTAACTACTGTTTGACAGTATATTATTATTTTTAATTGCCTTATTGCCAGACTCCAGTAAGAGACTAAGAAAGTATCCATTGAATTCTGGCAGGTAGCGGTGGGGGAAATCTTTTTTAGACATCTACCGTCATGGTGCAAGACACCCTAGCATCTTCCGGCCTAGTACGACACTAAGCCCGAAGACTGCAGGGTAGTGCCAGATTAACCTTGTTCCAGCTAAAACCTTAAACACCGTTCCAGAGTACTGGTCTTACCACTCAAAATCCGTATATTAACCGTCACCTTAAAAGAAGAATAATTATATTATATTAAGTAAAACTTATAACTAGTCGTACTAAAAAATTGTATAAGAATTGATTATTACCAAAAGAAAACAGAAGAAGGAAAATATTTCCCTGGTGCCATTAATTTTGGTACTTACCACTTCTTGGCTCTCGAGAAAAAAGAAACAAGGTTTCAGATCCTTAGTACTTCAATCAGTACTTCTCTCCATTCTCTTTCTCTCCTCTCATCATTATGTTTACCATGTTTCTTTCATCCAACCTGAAACCCATTCGCCTCTTGAAGTCTCTCCTCTCATTTGTCCAGTTCTGACAGTTAAAAAGGTGGGCGCAAGCGTCCGGCACCCCACAAACAGTTTTAGTAGCTAAGGCATATAAGCCTATCCTATTTGTGAAGGTGCCAAAACTACCATGTCCGGTCAGAAACTGCTTTATAAAGTAGACTAATTGGTTGAACTTACATTCCCACCACGGCCTCAGATCGGAAATAAGCTATATTTCCATCCATGCTCCTCGCATACGCCCTCGCTCGTTCTTTGCAAAACAATTACCATTCCGATACCTTGAGAAGCATTTGCCTTTGCAAATTCTTTATCAGCTTGGCGTATTTCGCAGTGTTCAGTACGCACACTACAGCACACGGGGGCATCGTAGGTCACCACCGACTGAAAAACTTCATTTAGCACCCTTCTTTTGGTGCTACCAGGATCTCCAATGTTCAGCATTAGCCGTATCAACCCCTCCAGTCTTTGGTCCGCCTTCTCCACCGTCTTTTGGACGAGTACTCCTAACTCGGTCCTTCCGACAGCCACACTCCGAGATACTTAACCGATTTAAGCGGTGCAACCTCCACCCCTTCCACTATAAAACGAAGAGAGGATTTTTTCCGACTTTCTTTGAGAACTACCATCTCAGTTTTTTGAGGTGCTAGCTGTAGATCGTTCTCTCTGATGCTCCTACGACGCAGGGCTGGGTTAACCATATTAGCTATGTCCGTTTTCTGACTCGCCTTCGCAACCAGTTCAAGATCATCGGCATAAGCTACAAAATTGACATTATCAGCAAAATTCATCTTGTTCGTCTAGTTTTTAGAGAACTGGACGATAAATAAATATATGTTACTTAAACTAACCATTTATGGATTTTCTGATTATATAGTACATATTATAATTTTTTTCAGCACTGGTGAACTATCAACATGTTGGTACATTCTACTCTCAGGATCCGTTTTCATCGATGGATCTATGTTCCTGCCTCGTTCAAGGTAAAACTTTGTTTTTCTATTAAGTTAAAATTCTTTAAATCCTGAAGGCAGAAATCTGAATTGTGTTTCGAAACTATTTTACGGATTTAATATCAGATGTCGCTATTGCGTCCGTTTCGAAGCCATTTTACTGTTGCTTCTTAAAGACAGGAAAGATTTATTTTTCACGTTGAGAACGCCTATGAATAGCTGTTTTGATGAGCTTTATTAAAGCGAAATACGTATAAACAGATACATAGACGCTTGGTACGTGAAATCAGATCTTGACTGTCTTTTTCATTTTATAATTCTTTATTAAATTCATGAGATAATTCATGTCTCTCAGGTGACATGAACTAACACATAAAGGAATATTGAAGACCTTACAGGATCATACTGAACAAACGAAAACTCACCTCCATTATGTGGAGAATTTAGAAACAGAGTAGGCTTCATTCCTAAAAACAATTAAAGTTAACATATATATTTTATTGTTGAATATGCGGGTGATGATACCTAGATATTCTGTTTTAACATATTGTTATGTTTTTATTAATTCTAATTTATTGTTTTTATTTATTATTAAAGGTTCTATTTATATCACTCACAAATTTATTAGTCTTTATTACTAATTTAGATTACACTAATAATTATATAATTTATTATAATACGTGCGTTACATTTTAAAACGCGGCGCGATCTTCAAAAACTAACTGTTCTCTTTCCAACAAAATTCCTCCTTAAATGTAAAATCCCGTTATTCGAGAATTGCCGCGATTTCCCATCGAAGACCCCAGAAGGTCGCTCAGACTGGTTTTATTCGGCCTGGAAATTTCAAGTCGTGGGTGACATATCATAATTCAGGTGAACAGGTCTTTCAACTGAGCGCCGAAATAACTAGAACAGAAAAGATATTAGCAATAAATATGTTTACAGTTTTGAGTCATATGACACGTCATTATTTATCGTAACAATATGTTAATATTGAAATAATCAATCAAATATTAAACATATACCAAATGTATACAACTTTTTACACAGATGCATCAAAAGATTCTTATGGCACAGGTGCAGCTTGAAAGCTCTCACATAGTATAATTTTTTGCACGATAATGTTCGGCTTCAGGTTAAAGTTTGTTTAGCAGAAAATGGTTGGCTTAAAAATCATAAATATTATTAAATTTATCTGACTTGGCCCATTGTTAAGACCTGTCCGGAGCGATAAGCAAACGAGGTAGACAGAGTTGGTCTTTTGACAACTGACACTGACTAGACGGTACTCCTATTAAAGCAAAGGATCCACAAAATTTACAATATATTACGACGTTAAAAACAAAAAAACGGATGTAAAATATATTGATTTGCCTTATGTACCCGAAATTAATGTTTTCAAATGAGCTTTAAGATAAATTAAATCTATTTTAATTGCTAAGATTATAGAAAAACAAACATTATTAACAATTTGTGGTTGTGAAAAGAACCGTTTTTTTTTAATCGTAACATTTGTAGATTTAATGACAGTATCACTCCACACATAGTTCTGTTTCGCTATCGCTATCCTCATCTAAATTAATTATGATCGGTTCAATTACATATATTATGATCTACATGAACATATGAATTTTCTTTACTTATTACGTGTCGGAATGAATTTCTCCAACTACTTGGAAGAATATCATTGACACATTTTCTTATTAACTACAACAGTACTACCTAACGTTGGAGAAATATTTTGTGACCTCACGATAGACTTCAATTCGTGCCACATATGTTCTTTGGGATTAAGCATACAATAATAGGGTGGAAGCCGCAGCACTGTATGTCCCATTTCCTCTGCCAATGTATCACAAACATATACTTTTTTTTATAGAAAATGCCTTTAAAACTTCTAAACCTCTTGTTTGGTGTAACATTCTTCAAAATACGTATCATTCGTCTCCATGTAATTTTGAATTTCCAATTTAGTATTATTCGAGTTTGGAGCCTTACTTAGTTGGCGACTGTGATAACTTGCATTGTCCATTACTATCACGCTATTCTGAGGAATGTTTGGCATAAGATTATTTTTGAACCATCTTCAAAAAGTTCTGCCGTTGTATCTTCATGGTAGTCGACGCAGGAGTCTTTAATATTCTTTGCAGAAAGCCACAGGACATTTGGAACCCAATCATTTTCTGATCTAGCATGTAAAATCGTTATTATTTTCTCTTTATTTGACGGAGCTTTTGTCTTACATTTACCGGAGGAATCGGCAAATCCTTTAGGTCGCGTTGAATGTGTGTCAAACCATGTCTCGTCGAGGTAAATTATCGGATGATTTTCAGAACGGAATGTTCTTATCGAAGGTATATACTCATAACGCCATTTTTGTAATCTATGAGTTTCCATAATTGCTTGTCTTTTGTCAATTATATGATATCGAAAGCCCATACTTTTCAAAATTTTCCATAAGCTGGTGAGGCTACAGCTTATTTGGGTTTCGTCAACATTGAGCCGTTGATTCAGAGCTCTTATAGTTTATTTTTATGAACGAGAGAGTAATTAGCATAATTTTAACTGGTACCTCCGACCACTCCATGGGCGTGCTCAAGATTAATTGAAAAATTACTTTGAATAATTGTAAAAAATAAATGAATTATTTCAGTGTTATAAAGTGTTATCTGTATGTAAACAAAAGTGACCTCTTTTATAACACACTATATTAGAACTGACTGGCCTACATTAAAAAGGGTTTTAAAAAATTCACATTTTTTTTAATTTTTAAAAATTACAAAAGAGAAAAAGAGTTTTTAAAACCGTCTAAGGTATGTTAAATAGATGAATAAAAATATTAATATAAAACTTACAGCTACTTGTTACAAATCCAAATCAGATTCAGAAGATGAACTTTCAGAACCAAGATTTATAATAACTGGCTCGATCATTTTATCAGTAATATTGTCCAGCTTCCACATTTTTTCCTTTTCTTTAATAGTGTGATTTACTGCCTTTTCCCAGTTTTCAGGTTTTACATTATTTACGGCCTCCAAAAACAACTGTTTAACATCATGAATTTTAAAAGTGGTATTTTTTCTTGAAACTTCACTCTTTATCTGTGCCCATACCAGTTCAATCGGGTTTAATTCACAATGATATGGTGGGGATCTAAGTACTATCATTCCACGATTTTTGGCAATTTCATCAATTTCGTATTTTTTAAATTTTTCTTTATGAAGGGAACACAACGAATAAAGTTCCTTTCTTATAGATCCGGGAAGGTACGTAATATTTTTGAACTCAGCCAATTCTGCAAGTCTTTTTTTAACCACTTGGTTGTGGGCAGTCCTTCTATAAGTCTGGAGTGATAACTTGCATTATCCATTACTATTGCACAGTTCTTAGGAAGAAGATCTATCATTTGTTCGAACCATTCTTGAAAGACATCAGCGTTCATGTCTTCATGGTAGTCACCGGTACGAGTTGATTCAAAAGTTAATAAACCACCTTCAACAAAACCGTCTGAACTGCCAATGTGTACTATTATCAGCCTGCGTCCCTTTCCTGATGGTGGGTTTAAACCAGTACAAGTACAACAAACAAGTTATTTACAAAAGCGTGCCTTTGACTTGTAACAGTTTCATCCTGCCAAAATTTATTTGGTGTATGACCCTCGTTGATCCCTGTTTCATCAAGATAAAATATTTTTCTTTTTTGGTTTCTCATTTCCTTTATGGTTCTTAGAAAATGTCTTCTCCATATGACAATATCGCTTCTTTCTAATAAAATAGACATTCTGGGATTCTATTTCCAGCGGAAGCCTATTTCTTTTAAAAGTTTCCATAACGTACTTCGACTCATTTCTGGGTAATCCTTATCATCTCGAACTGAGACAAGAACTTTATCCAATGTTGGAAATTCTTGTCTAAAGAAGAATTCATGCACTTTCCGTCGAAGTCCTTCTTTAAAATGATATTCTATTTGAAATTTTGGTTTCCCTGGAGCATTACGTGGCATTTGAAAACTACCACATTTCTCTTCTTTAATAACTCTGTAAATCGTAGATTTCCCAACACCAAGTGTACTGCTAACTAACTCAACGGTCTCACCAACACTTTCACATAAACGTTTGTCTGTAAATGATTTAAAACAATTAAATATTAATGTTTTTTCATTAACTGTTAGAGGACCAATTTTTCGGCGTTTACACGGCACTTCCAAATTTTCCATAACACTAGTATACACAATAAACTGCACCTTGCAACTGAAGTACCTACTTTTAGTGAACTGTTAAGAATTTTGAATACGCCACTTGGACCTTCCTACAAAATGGAAAAACCCACTATCACATTTTCTGTGGAATAAGTTTAGAAGGTAATTATCTAGTCAATTACTGTCGTAGATTCCTGGAATTAAAGAATTAAATGTTTGATTGTTGAAACCCTTACTTCGTGGAATGCACTCATTTCAGATAAAATAAAACGTTTTATTTTATCTAAAGAATTAAACTTTATTTTGCAAATAGGTAGGTACTTATTAAACTTTTATTGGTTATATATAACCAATAAAATAAACATCTTACATTTCTTGCAAATTCATTAGTACCTGTTAACCTCCATCACTCCGACACTGGCAACCTTATTTGGGGATTAGTAACCCTCACAACTATTGTATTCTATTCTGCTCCAACCTTTATACCTGGTGGTCATAGTCAATTTAAAATTGTTTTCCTATATACTTCTGTAAACTTGTTGACAAATATCTGTTTTTCATTGAGTCACCCGTATCAACAGTTTAGGGATTTGCATACATAATTTATTGTTTTATTACTCTCTCATACATAAAAATACACTATAATGTAGGTATGTATTGTTCTTCGTACATGGTATAGACTTTTCGACGTATCAAGTCCTTATCGCTTCGTTCATACATTTGGTGGAACTGGAATCTTTACCGTTTTTTTTTGTTTCTATGGGATTTTATGTAATTCTTTTTACTGTGGTCAGAGGTATTTTCGTCAAATCGCATATTTCACTCGTAGGGGAAGTTGTGTCAAGTCCTTTTTAAGTAAGGTACTGTATATAGTTTTTACAATTTGCTGTGCATCTACAGATAAATGTTTCTTCTTTACCGGAACACTAGAAGAAGCCCCATTATTATTATCCCACGGACGCTACATAATGATAGAAAACGTAATGAATAAAATGAGTAATACTACTTAACACTTCCCGTGATACATAAAGACAAACAAATTTTATCAAGAACTCGTATTTAAATACTGGTTGGTGTTCAGTTCCATAAACTTATTATATAAATACCTGAAAAACACTTAAAAGGTGATTAGCAAACCTGTCGCGCACTACCATCGAATTCAAAAACCCTCTTATCAGTACAGTTTCGTCAATATAAGCCTTATCTGTATTATTAAAATTATAATGAGTTGTAATGGATTGTACGCAATTAAATCAACATTAAAAAAATGAAGATTAACAAATTTTACCAGGAAACATATTTAAATTTTACCTGAAACCGGGCCTTTTTACTATTATCGGTTAACCCAGGGTGTTTATAGTCGGTACTAATTGAAGTCAACCATTTACTGCTAAACAAACTTTACCAAAGTAGTAAAAGAAAAGGCAGTGAAAGAAATAGGGAATATTAGAGCATCCAGCCTATAGTCCCGATTTATTGCCTTGCGATTTTCACATCTTTGGGCAACTAAAACAGGAACTTTTTTTCTGGACAAATAACAACCCTCGTATAATAAATTATAACGATAGTTCGGATTTCTACGCCACTTAATATATTTAACAACCCTGTTTCTCCTATAAACATCTCGTATTATTTGTCCAGTGTTTACAAAAACCGTTAACGTTTGTTACGTTCCAAATTTAAAGTAGAAAGTCCCACCTCTATTTTATCAAAATTTAAATAATTCAGGACGTGTAAGAGCGGTTGCCTATAATATATTATAAGCAAGGTGGCGAAAATAAAATTAGTAATTTTCAAATAGGGGTAATGTCTGGCAAATTGTGCTGAAGTTAAGGGAACACGTCCTCTTTTTTGTGAAGAAACTAATTTAGATCGTTCTTTCTAGAGTTATCTTGGAAGAATTGGGATCATAAAATTGAAATTTTTGAATCTCGGTACTATTCGGTGACCTCCGTGTGTCAAGTTGTCAAGTGTTCGGAAAGACGACGGAAAGAAAGTGATTCCAGGTTTGAGAGTGTTACTGAAAGGTTGGGCTAGATTAAAAACGGCATTTTTGTTTTTTTGCTTTTGCTGCTGTTCCATGTGGGATCTGGACTAGTCCGAACCGTGTGGATATTCAAGGGGATTTGCTGCCTTCGTGGAAGGGTTTTTTTGGAATATCCACAATTTCGCTAAAAAAAAGCGGATCTACAGTACACGTGAATACCGGGAGTCGTATTTAGATCAAGAAATTAGCCTTAATCACGAGTCCAAATAGCCGGCTACGCTTCGGTCCAATTTGGGATATTTCAAACCCCTAATCTGGCTAAGAAGGGTGAGTGTTAGAACATTTCGTTTTTAATTAATTAAAAAGTTGTAGTTATTTTTTTATCCCATCTCTAAAAAGCTATTCACATTTTTATCAGTTTTCATACATTCAAGTTCGGAGACAAGTTTTTTTTTGTATTGCTCCATTATCGCCAAAAGGCAGATAAACAAAGTGTTAAAATCAATATATTTATTTCCAAATAATTATTTTAGACACAGATGGTAATTAATGTTTTCTTGCTTCAGGGTTGGTTGGTTGGTTTGTTTGTTTTTTTCTGCTTCTTCTTCTTCGTATTTTTCCATCTGGCTGTAATTTTCAACTTTTCAACATTGTCACACAAGTCTATGTACATCGGCAATCGTATGGGATTTTGGATTGAAGACACGCTGAACTATAACTGGAATTCCACGCGGTGAAGTATATGAATATTCGAGGTATGGATCGATAATTAATTTTCAACGGAAGATTTAAGCGCCGTCTAATTTGGTTTGCGAAATACAATAGTTTTTTTAAAAGATTATTTGCTGTTAGTTTTTATTTTCATATTTACAAATACTTTACAGATTTTTTTTTAAAGATAATTTGCGGTTTATTTTATTAATTCAATATTTACACATACCTATTTTAATTTTGTAAACTGCGTCTAAGGGGGGGTTATATATTTGAGATTTATTTTTTTTATATTATTTTCTGCGCACGCACTTGAGCTCACGTGGTGTCCTATTTGCGTTAATTATTTTTTTTGGTTGGTATTGAACCGCACACCCCTTAGCGTCCGGTACTTTTGATACGTCTTACCTTTCATTTTGTTCTGTTAAATAGAAATAACTTATGAATTTTTGTTAGGCAAGTAGAAGCCGCATTTTTATATTATTTTTTTATTAAGCCTATGGTAAAGTTAAATAATATTGTAATATGTAGTATGTATGTATTTATTTTCAACTATTTTGGGAATCTATTTATTAAAATTGACTAAATTCTAATCTGACAATTTCATTTATTTTTTTTATTTATTCAGGTTGTATACTGTTACTTAGTATTTTAGTAGTAAACCTATTGGTAAGTTGGTGGTTTATTGAATAGCAACGTAGGGAAGGCTGTGGGCCAATTTACCTGGCGCCCCTGATATAACTTCGGATTTTTTTGTTTTGTGGACCGCACGACCATCTCCACTGTTTTGTCTAGCCGCGAGCCATTCCCAGACTGTCACCGTATAGTACTTTTCTTTCCGGGTGTACGTCTGATTTATATTTGGTACATTTTGTAATTTTTTTTATATAGATTCGGTTTTGTACGCCACATATTTTGGCGCCCAACGTGGGGCCCTTAATTAATTAACCGTTTTTTTGTCAACCCCTTGTGTAGATTCCTTTTAATTAGTTAACCTAACGTGTTTGGGCTTTAATTGACTAACTTTGATTTATTTACTTTACCACTGGTTTTGCACTTAGTAGTAGTCTTAGAACTTCGTGTTTAGTGGAAGTGTATGCCAAGAAGTGCTTACTAGTTTTTTTTGTGTGACGTGAAGTTGGAAGAAGCCAAAAATGGAACTTAAAAGAAGATACTTTGAAGTGGTGTTGTGGAACTTAGAAGAATTATGGATATATTAGGACTTTGAAATATTTCTATTTCAGTTGGAGTTCAAATTTATTTTTTTGAGAAGTTGGACTTCGAAATTCTACATTGTGGTTTAACTTAGTTATGTTAGGGAATGTAAAATCTTTTTTTGAGATTATGTTGTGACTTGTAATTTGTTCTGAAACAATGAAATTTTGAAAATCTTTTGTGAAATTTTATAGATTGAATAAAGCGACTATTACTTTTATTTTGCTTTTGGTTTGCTCCCATTAATAAAGTAAACTGTACCTGTGTGTTAATATTTTTACTTATATCTTGATTTTGTTTGAATATTTGCTCCTTTCGGTTGATACATTTTTTTTTAAATTTTGAACTTTGGCAAGATGGTGCGAAAACTTGTACCCAACTACTTAAGGAAAGAGGAACTGGAATATGAACTCAAAATTCGTGGAGTGTCTACTGGCACTGTTGAGTCTATGAGGTCTAGTCTGTCTGATGCACTTAGTCGTGAGGCAGCAAATGAAAGCTTTAGATATCCTGAGCACCCATTCACCTTTTCACAGGATAAAACTGCAATCGAGACTAAACTTGCGGAGCTGAATACGGCTGTTGGAAAGTTTGCCGGAACTCCTACTTGTGCTGAGTCCTTGAGATTGCGGACACAGATTAACCATGTCTTGGGGAGAATTGATCTTATGGTATTGCCAACAGGTGACGATGCAGACGCAGCCCAGGTTGTTAAGTCAGACTTTCTTGCTGAGATTTTGAAGTTGTCACAGGATTTACATGATAAGCAGCATCCAATCGGATCTGGTTCGGTACCAGTAGCGCTCGATGTGATTTCGGTTTTAAATCAGTCTTTTCAGGCAGGGGTAGGACAAGTTCATGCTTCTTCTCCTGGAGCGATGTCACAAGCTGGTAATAATGTTTTTTCAGGGTCTGTCTCTAGTTTTTCTTCTGGGATGATACTTCCTCATAAATGGGGAATAGAAAAGTTTTCAGGTTCTGCTAGGGGTATGTCTATTTCTGCATTTTTTGAGATGGTGAATGAATTGAGTCTCGCTCGTCATGTACCAGATAGTATACTTTTGGAATCAGGTATAGATTTATTTTCGGATAAAGCCTATCAGTTTTATAAAGATGTTCGTCTACGTGTAGGGAGTTGGGCTGAATTAGTTGAAGAGTTTCGTAGGGAGTACCTGTCAGCTCACCATGGGGAAGCGCTTTTTGAAGAGCTTCGGAGGAGAACTCAGCATTCGTCTGAGACTATTGGAGTTTACTTGGCAATAATGAATAGTTACTTCAATCGCTTGCGTTGTCATGTTCCAGAGGAAGTTAAATTGTCTATAGTTATTAGGAATTTGCATCCGTTCTATCAAGATAGATTACGTGATCCTTTGCCAGCTACCTTGGAGGAACTTCGTGTTCTATGTCGCAGTATGGAGGAAAGACGTGATTGTATTAGGAACTATGTTGAACCGAATAGTAGGAAAATGAATACTTTGGAAAAGGACCTAGCTTATATCAGTGTGGATGCTGAAAGTTGTAGTAGTGTTAGTGAGGGTCCTGTTGCTTCATCCGAATCGGAGTCAGCTAGAGGAAAGTTTAGGACTTTAGTCTGTTATCGTTGTAATCAGTCAGGCCATAAGGCAGTAGGGTGTTTAATGAAGAAGGAGGCTGTTCACTGTTTTAAGTGTAAGAAAGAAGGGTTTACAGTCAGAACTTGTCCTTCGTGTAATTCGGGAAACGGAAGGAAGCGCACCTAACTGGTCGAAGAGGTGTTGCCGACGTTGACTCGACCAACCTACGTCCTATTTTAGACTTTATTTTACATCATTCCGAAGGAGATGAACGTCCATATTTGAAAGTTAAAGTCTTAGGAAAGGAAATTTTGGGATTATTGGATTCTGGTGCTTCAAAGACCATTGTAGGAAGAACTGGTTGGAAATTTTTACAAAACTTGGGTTTAGAGTTGGATACTTCGAAGAAGATCGTTTGTAGAGTGGCGAATGGTCAGATGTGTGAATCGTTGGGGGAATGTTTAGTACCTTTCATGGTTAGGGATCGCTTGCGTGTCTTGCCAGTATTAGTTATTTTGGACGTACCGCACATTCTGATTTTAGGATCTGATTTTTGGCGTGTTATGGGTATCGTTCCAGATTTGAGGCATAACGAATGGTATTTTTCGGACGCTCCAGCAATGGTAGGTTCAGTGGATCATCTCCGAGGTCAAACTATTTTGACCGATGCAGAGAAGTCGCAATTGGAGGAAGTTATTAATAGAAGTCGTGAACTAATGGGCACTTCTCTTGGTTGTACTGATGTCACTGAGCATGTGATTGTTTGTAAATCTGCACCCATAAAACAACGTTACTATCCTGTATCCCCAGTAATCCAAAGCCATATTGATAAAGAGCTAGAAGATATGTTGGCGAAAGGAGTAGTGGAGCGATCGAATAGTGCTTGGTCGTCCCCGATTCTCTTGGTGAAAAAAAAGGTTCCAGAAGGTGAAGAACCAAAATGGAGGTTCTGCGTAGACTATCGAAAGCTTAATGCCGTAACAGAGAGGGATGGCTACCCATTACCGTACATCTCTAATATTTTAAATAAATTAAAGAACGCGCATTATCTTTCCACCATAGACATTAAGTCGGCGTATTGGCAGGTACCTGTTGCTAAGGCTTCCAGGCCTTATACTGCTTTTACGGTTCCTGGTCGAGGTCTTTTTCAGTTTTGCAGAATGCCTTTTGGATTACATAATGCCCCGGCTACATGGCAAAGGTTGATAGATCGTGTCCTCGGTCCGGAGTTGGAACCCTATGTTTTTACTTACTTGGATGACGTGGTCATCGTGACAAAGTCTATTGAAGAACATGTAAGGATCTTAGAGGAAGTCTTTAGACGCTTGAGAGAAGCTAAGTTAACCGTTAGCTGGGATAAATGTCAATTTTGTAGACCGGAACTAAAGTATTTGGGTCATGTGGTTGATAGGAATGGACTACATGTTGATGGTGATAAGGTCAAGGCTATGCTACGTATCCCAACACCCACATCCGTCAAGGAAGTTCGTAGCATCATAGGCACATTTTCCTGGTATCGAAGATTTATTCCTTCCTTTGCGACACTACTAGCTCCAATTACAGCGATATTGAAGAAAGGAAGAAAATTCAATTGGACCCCGAGTTGTGAAGAATCTTTTCAGAAAATAAAAGAATGTCTAGTTTCTGCTCCGATACTTAATTGTCCTGACTACAATTTGCCTTTTGTTGTCCAATGTGATGCCTCAGGATATGGAGTGGGCGCCGTGTTATTGCAGCCAGGCCCGGATGGTGACGAAGTAATTAGTTTCCTGAGCAGATCACTAACGCGTCAAGAAAGGAATTTTTCCACGACGGAACGGGAATGTTTAGCTGTGTTATGGGCAGTCGAAAAACTGCGTCCTTATTTGGAGGGTGTTCCGTTTACGGTCGTGACTGATCACGCATCCCTCGTATGGCTTCAAAATTTGAAGGATCCTACTGGAAGATTAGCTCGATGGGCGGTAAGATTGCAACAATATGACTTTAAGATTGTGCATCGGAAAGGAAAAGAACATGTTGTCCCCGATTTGTTATCTCGGTCAGTTCCCGTGCTTGATATGGTTGAAGAGGTTGTACCGCTTCCTAGTGGTGATAGTTGGTATGATAAACTTTGTAGAAAAATCGAGTCTAATCCCTTGAAGTATCCTCAGTGGAGAATGTCTGGTGGCAAACTTTATAAATACATCCGTCCCAGTTATGGATTTTTGGTCGAGGAAGCGGACAATTGGAAGGAAGTCGTTCCTAAGGGTCAACGATTGGAAGTGCTGAAGTTGTGTCATGATAGTCCTTTAGCAGGTCATATGGGGATCCTGAAAACTTATAAGCGTATTAACGAGAAGTATTTTTGGCCGAAACTGCGGAGTGATGTGTCTCGTTACGTTGGACGTTGCTCACTGTGTGCCATGCATAAGGTGGAACAAGGTAAGCCCAAAGGCTTTATGACTCCTCAACCTAAAGCTACTCAACCATGGGAGATAGTAGCAACCGATCTTATGGGACCTTTCCCAAGATCAACTCAAGGCTATAAGTTTATCTTAGTGGTAATGGATGTGTTTAGTAAATTTTCTTTGGTATTTCCGTTGCGATCCTCAAAAGCCGTGCATGTCGTTAAGAAAATAGAAGAAGAAGTTTTCCTCGTATTTGGAGTTCCACGTCTGTTACTATGTGATAATGGTGTCCAGTATACTTCGGGTATTTTCAAGAAAATGATGGAAACCTATGGTGTCTCAGTTCGTTATAATGCGTTGTATCATCCACAGTGCAATCCATCTGAACGCTATAACCGAACCCTTAAAACAATGATGGCAACTTATATAGCTGACAACCATAAGAAGTGGGATGAAAATTTGGCCAAACTAGCATGTGCTACGCGCACTGCATACCACGAGTCGACTGGTCAAGATCCCTACTTCATAAATTTCGGTCGGAAGATGGTAGTGGATGGACGAGATTTTTCCCGAAAGGACAAACTCGGAGACCCGGAGGACGAAGTAGCTAAAATGGGATATAATCGATCGCGTGGACTCCAGGAATTATTTGTTGATGTTAGAAAACGTTTAGATAAAGCTTCGGCTAAGTGTGAGAAGACCTATAATCTACGGAGACGTCCAGAGGAATTTCAGCCCCATCAGTCAGTATGGCGGAGAAATTTTGTGTTGTCAGATGCCGCTAAATATTTCACGAAAAAGTTAGCTCCTAGATGGATAGGACCCTACTTCGTGAAGAAGAAAGTTTCCCCCTGGACATATAGTTTAGAGGATGAAAATGGCAAGGATCAAGGTATTTGGAATATTAAGGATTTAAGGATTAGTAACCCGACTGGTGATCCCGATAGGATTTAGGTCGGAGTAGAACGGACTAGCAAAGTTTTGTCTAGTCTAAGTAAATTCTTCTGAAATTGGTTGTATTTATTTTTTTTTGTTGTGTCCGTGAAGGATGACTGAGTGTTGGCTATGATCGGTTCTTAGGATGTATTTGGATGGTCAACCGATTCGTTTTTTTTTTGTGTTAGGTAGCCAATACGAAGTCGTAGGGTTGCGGTAGCCTTAATTTCTTTTGATTTATGGAATTGAATGTCACTTAGGTTTGGTCAGAAATATGTTGTCTTCGATGATATGGCGTTGGGATTTGTTTTGATGTTAGTAAGCCATTCTATTTAATTGGGATTTTTTCGAAGCCACATAATTATGTTTTGGTGAATCTTGTTGGATAATAGCTTAGTTTTGGATGATTCACTAAATTTCGTTGTATACGGATTTAAATTCTGAAAGACCTATCTCATTTTTATTTTAATGAACAATTGGAATTACACTACTGTTTCGGTAGATGTTTCTCGCAGTATCAGTAAGAGTCGAGTGGTGGAGAGTTTCTTATGGACTCATGTTATGCGAGGTATAGTGAAGTACTAGCGATGCCCCAGAGCTGGGAGGTCGCGAATAAGGGCAACATCCAGTAACCGACCAAATCAGTGTTGTCAGATTGACGTTGGAATTTGAAACTATTCTACTTGATCTCATACGATGAGAGATGACTGTTGTGTGGAAGTGGAGTAAGTGTTGTAAGTAAGTTGTTGCTTTGTGCGTGTGGTTTGAGGTTGGTATGTCTTTCGTTGTCCAAGTACTTGCGCATGGTGAAGACGGTGTGGATGATGATTGTGTGGATTGTGTGGACTTCGCTCAGAGTTTAGGTAGTGTGTCGCTAGCGCGAGGGAAAATTTTCTTCGTCTAGTTTTTCCTCGTAAATTTTCCTCTGGGAAAGGGAGGTGTTGTTACGTTCCAAATTTAAAGTAGAAAGTCCCACCTCTATTTTATCAAAATTTAAATAATTCAGGACGTGTAAGAGCGGTTGCCTATAATATATTATAAGCAAGGTGGCGAAAATAAAATTAGTAATTTTCAAATAGGGGTAATGTCTGGCAAATTGTGCTGAAGTTAAGGGAACACGTCCTCTTTTTTGTGAAGAAACTAATTTAGATCGTTCTTTCTAGAGTTATCTTGGAAGAATTGGGATCATAAAATTGAAATTTTTGAATCTCGGTACTATTCGGTGACCTCCGTGTGTCAAGTTGTCAAGTGTTCGGAAAGACGACGGAAAGAAAGTGATTCCAGGTTTGAGAGTGTTACTGAAAGGTTGGGCTAGATTAAAAACGGCATTTTTGTTTTTTTGCTTTTGCTGCTGTTCCATGTGGGATCTGGACTAGTCCGAACCGTGTGGATATTCAAGGGGATTTGCTGCCTTCGTGGAAGGGTTTTTTTTTGGAATATCCACAATTTCGCTAAAAAAAAGCGGATCTACAGTACACGTGAATACCGGGAGTCGTATTTAGATCAAGAAATTAGCCTTAATCACGAGTCCAAATAGCCGGCTACGCTTCGGTCCAATTTGGGATATTTCAAACCCCTAATCTGGCTAAGAAGGGTGAGTGTTAGAACATTTCGTTTTTAATTAATTAAAAAGTTGTAGTTATTTTTTTATCCCATCTCTAAAAAGCTATTCACATTTTTATCAGTTTTCATACATTCAAGTTCGGAGACAAGTTTTTTTTTGTATTGCTCCATTATCGCCAAAAGGCAGATAAACAAAGTGTTAAAATCAATATATTTATTTCCAAATAATTATTTTAGACACAGATGGTAATTAATGTTTTCTTGCTTCAGGGTTGGTTGGTTGGTTTGTTTGTTTTTTTCTGCTTCTTCTTCTTCGTATTTTTCCATCTGGCTGTAATTTTCAACTTTTCAACATTGTCACACAAGTCTATGTACATCGGCAATCGTATGGGATTTTGGATTGAAGACACGCTGAACTATAACTGGAATTCCACGCGGTGAAGTATATGAATATTCGAGGTATGGATCGATAATTAATTTTCAACGGAAGATTTAAGCGCCGTCTAATTTGGTTTGCGAAATACAATAGTTTTTTTAAAAGATTATTTGCTGTTAGTTTTTATTTTCATATTTACAAATACTTTACAGATTTTTTTTTAAAGATAATTTGCGGTTTATTTTATTAATTCAATATTTACACATACCTATTTTAATTTTGTAAACTGCGTCTAAGGGGGGGTTATATATTTGAGATTTATTTTTTTTATATTATTTTCTGCGCACGCACTTGAGCTCACGTGGTGTCCTATTTGCGTTAATTATTTTTTTTGGTTGGTATTGAACCGCACACCCCTTAGCGTCCGGTACTTTTGATACGTCTTACCTTTCATTTTGTTCTGTTAAATAGAAATAACTTATGAATTTTTGTTAGGCAAGTAGAAGCCGCATTTTTATATTATTTTTTTATTAAGCCTATGGTAAAGTTAAATAATATTGTAATATGTAGTATGTATGTATTTATTTTCAACTATTTTGGGAATCTATTTATTAAAATTGACTAAATTCTAATCTGACAATTTCATTTATTTTTTTTATTTATTCAGGTTGTATACTGTTACTTAGTATTTTAGTAGTAAACCTATTGGTAAGTTGGTGGTTTATTGAATAGCAACGTAGGGAAGGCTGTGGGCCAATTTACCTGGCGCCCCTGATATAACTTCGGATTTTTTTGTTTTGTGGACCGCACGACCATCTCCACTGTTTTGTCTAGCCGCGAGCCATTCCCAGACTGTCACCGTATAGTACTTTTCTTTCCGGGTGTACGTCTGATTTATATTTGGTACATTTTGTAATTTTTTTTATATAGATTCGGTTTTGTACGCCACACGTTGTAATTAGAACAACATTTAAGAGCCAATAAAAACGTGTTAATTACAATACCTACTTTTATGTAATGCTTTTAATTGATTTGTGAGACATATGACAAACGTTACTGTAAACAAAATAAAATATGTGGGTATGCTAGAATAAGTAATAAGAGTTTTATACGAACGACTTACTATGCAGTATCCATTTTATTTGAAATCCAACCCACACTTATTTAAAATCATCACTATCAATCGATACTTATGATACTTGTAGATACTTGTACAGGATTGGACCAATATTTTTTAAGTTAAAAATAAATGTGGGAATTAACAATTAAATAATGAAACCAGAATGAGACTAATTGTCTGTTTTCTCAGTATCTATCCTATACATTTTTGCGCGATCACTATTTAAATAACATACAGACTATTCAATTACTTCTACAATTTAATCGCAGATGTTTGTCTGTATGACTGACTGATTCTATAAAAAGTTGCTTTTTAAAATGCTAAAAATTAAATGCTTTTTAATATATTTGGTCTAATTCAAATGGGCTTTGCGTTGTATTTTTTTTTTTAATTTTTTTTATACATATTGATACACTGGGCACAATTATGATTCGGAAAACCGAACACCCAGATTTTTCCTAAAAACTGGCGTTTAAACAAGTTTATGATATTTCTAATTGAGTATTTATATATAATATATAATAATAAAAAAAAATTTAAAAGTAAAATCAATTAGAAATTCAGAGTATAACCATATCGTTAAATACCACTGTTACTAAGTCAATAACATATTGAGGATACATCATTGATATTTTTAAAAAGCATACATATAAAATCAGAGGTGTTTGTTGAGAGTACACTATATGTAAGACCAAATATTTACGATGTCGGGATAGTATTATTTTAGGGAGTTTTTTTCCTGGTTTTTTCCTTATGATTTACTATGGAATCACTAACAGCAGAATTTTACTATCAATATTGCATGTGGTTGTCTTTTTAAAGACAAATCAGGTGCTATAATTTTTCTCACGGATATTCTCAAGTTAAAGTTGATTTCATGTAATCGAATGAACTATCTTACAATAAAGTCGTCCCAGGAACGCAACTCAGCAATATTGGCAATATCATTTTAAATTCGCCTACTTTAAAATGTATAAGTCCGAATTGTCAATATAAATGAGGCAGATAAAATTCAATTATTAGAATAATTTTTCACCAAGTAACAAAAAAAAATCTCTTTAATTTATTAATGTTTTTAAAAACGATTCCCGAAGTAGAAATCGAAACTTCAAAAATAAACTTATTTTAAACTTAAATTGTGGCTTATTCTAAATAAAAATAGTAATTGTTACAGAAAAAATCCCTTCATGTCATTGTTTCATTAATATTAAATGTTTGATTATGTTTTATAATGATCCAATATGTTTAATTTATTATTAAGTTAATTACCTGGAAAATTAGCTACACGTTCTTCTACTTTTTTCGGATCTACTAAAAGTCTATCTGAATTGGCTTCTACGGTAGTAAACTTAAAGATTTCAAAAATATGAATGTGTTGCTTTTGTGAGTCCATTTCAAAAGGTAAAAGAAATAATAAATTAGACTTACTCACAATCAATTTAATTTAACTGTCCAGACGACCGGTTTCGCTTTCTACAATATGCAAAGCATCTTCAGGTCTCGATACAAAGTTAAATAAATGCTGAAATAATAAACCCAAATTAGGGTGTTGTCTAATAAAGATAAACAAAGATAGATGATATAAATTACAGTAATTATGCCAATATTACATGTCTGTGGTTTTTCAAAATGAATAAAAGACCCACAAATTGATAAAATAGTCTATTAAATTGTAATAAATAATAAATAAACAAATAAATAAAACATTACTTACATGCCGGTACTCTATTAATAATTGATGGTTGAAAGAACATGGTTCAAACTATCCTGTATTGTTGATTGGAGAACTTAAGTCTGCTATTGTAATTGTTTGACAGTAAACGGGAAAGTTCTTGAGGAGACAGATTTTATCCAATGAAGTAGAGATAGGTGTAATGTGATTGTTTGTGAGATGAAAGTAATGTTCCATACCATTGAGTTATTTAAAAGTTATTTATATTTATTCTAGAGATATATTTATGAAATGTGTGTTATTTATTGAGATTTTATTTAATGAAGGTGACAGTTGTAAGACAATGAATGAGATTAGATGTACAAATAGTGTGGGTGTGCAATTCTTTCAACTTGTAATTATCAAATTTCTTTGATAAAGTTCTATTGAAATATATGGCAAATGATTGTAAAGTCAAGTATTTAAAGTTAAAATTAAGGACAATTTAAGACACACAGAAAACACTTAAAAGGGGGACGAAACAAACATTAAATTTAAAAAAGGGGGAAGGACTTGAGTCAATGAGTTTTTATGTTATCTGTTAGATTTTAGAGGTAAATTTGTCAAATGTAGGTTAAAGTATGACAGTTCTTCTTCTATTTTTAAATACTGTAAGTTAAGTTATCCAGTTTTATGAAATAAGCTGATATTAACGAATGTCTCTAAAATTTTTTCAAATTTTAGATATCAAAGTTAGTTGATGTGTTTAATATTGGCATACTTTAACAAACAAACAAATATTGGCATACTTTGTGCATTTAGATGCAATAATACATTACGTTAAAGAAGCTAAAATCGATATTTAACCTTATAAGCACCTAATATGTACCTATATGTGTATGAATAAAAATAAATCATGTGGCTAATAGACTATGTCTAAGGCCATCCCTTTCCTCTACACACATACACACAATGTCAGTTTTGATAAATACGGTTTAAGATGTCGTACAAACTTCATATTTGTCAAAGTATTTATCGTTTAGTTCGACATGTACCAAAACGCGATATTGTAAGAATTTTTAGTGCTCAAAATATTTCTGTGTAAACGATTTTAAAGAGTGCGAAAATGGTATACCATGCCTTAATTCCTCCAACAGTGGAAGACCAAGAGTTTTAACTCCTGCTCGGGAACAGAGATTAATTCAGAGTATGGAGAACCAATTAGGAAAGTCTTTGCGAAATGTTGGCCGAAGATATAATGTTTCACGAATGACTGTAAGTGGAACAATTTCTAGAAATAATTAAAACGATATAAAAGAAAAAAAAACTCTTAAGTACACACCAGCCAGTTAGAAAAAATTCCTAGATGTTCCCGTGCATTCACACGTATTCATTTTCCCGGTAAAATTCTCATTATTGATGATGAAAAGTATTTTTTCTTCAAACGTCAAATAATGATGACATTACTTATCTAACTTGATCCTGTCAAAGTTTGATGTCTCCGCCGGCAGCAGTTTTTTTTTCCCATTTCTTTACGGCGGAGGGAAAAATGTTGTCATGGCAACAATATGAAACATGTCACAAAGCAACAATACAAATGTCATTAACAACAATTAAATATCATTTTTATTTATAGTAATATTAAAAGTACAATTAGTTAATGAGGCATTTTCAAAATTGAAACCGTGCAAAAATGTTCCCGACTTTTGATACGCATTGGTAATTGTTGATGATAATGATGGTCGAGAACAACTTTCAGCAATCATTCCCGATGTTCCGATGTTGGCGAATCATGAGGGTTTAAAATTTTTTGAGCATTATCGTTCTTATTTCTTATTGAATCCTCTATATATCCTTCGGCAACCGTGCTTGATTTCCAGTCCCCATGTCGTTTGAGGCATTCTAGATTTCCGCCTCCATCAATTAAAAGTGTTGCTGAAGTTCGTCGTAAAGAGTGACCCGTGTATGCGCTTGCATCGTTTAAATTTAAATAACTAGCTACTTTTTGGGCTACTGCGCTGATCGAATGTATTCCCATGATGCTTCGGTAGCACTTTACATTTTGGTACTTGATAAAAAATCGGTTTTCTGTGAAATTTTCAGGCCGCAGTGATGCATACTTTTTATACAGTTTAATGTAGTTTTGACCAATTATCGTAAAAGATCTAATTTATCGTGTTTTACTGTCTGGGATTTTGATAATTATTACATTTTCTTTATCTTCAATGTCCACAGTCTTCATTTTTACCATTTCGTCGCATCGACAGGCGCCGGTAACGCCAATTAACAAAACAATCTGAAATATTTTTATAATTTAGTAGAGTATACTACATGCTTTGCAATATAATTTTTTTTACCTTTGGCAGGCTGCAGTTAGCTCGAAGCCTTATGAAATATCATTTAAGGTAAATTATTTAAATTTTTCCTATTTCAATTGCATAAAAATGAAATTATGTGATATTTACTTTTTCATATTAATAGCACGAATCCATCTTTTTCTTTTCTCTAATTTATATGTAATCTTTGGAAACCTATAAAAGCTACACTCACTATTTTTGCTATTATTAGCACAATTAAATACGCAACATGTATTTGCACCCATTTTTGATAAAATTTATGCGAAAAAAGATCCGAAACAAAAAAAATTCTATATACTATATTATTTATCTATGGATCCAAAAGGTCCAAATTTGTCATATTTCGCCGCTACGCACGCTGGCATCGTTTCAAGGTACCCCTACCATGGTCACGCACGGAGCGAATACAAGATGCATCAGACGAATTTAGGTTTAAGGGAAAAGGGAAATTTGTCTATAAAATTTTGGTATGGTGTACCAAATGTATGGTTTGTTGGACGTGTTCGCGGTGAAGCTCTCATGGCTGACAATTAAGTTGACAGGTGTCTTACACAGCTTGTTTAATTTATAAATATTCATCACCCCAATGATAAAATCATATTTTGGATCGACCTAGCGTCATGCCATTGTGCCAGGAGACCGACAGATTGATTAACTGCTCAAAATATAAATTTTGTTCCCAAGCGCGACAACCCTCAAATGTGCCTCAGACGAGGCCTATAGAAGAGTTTTGAGCTGTTTTAAGTCGAATGGTGTATAATAATCCCAAAATAAAGATCAGCTAAGGCGAACAATTTTGAAAAAAATTTCGTGAAATCGACTTATAAACAGTCCAAAGGCTTATTGCACATGCAAGACCAAATTTACGTGCCATCGAAGATCACGAACCTCTTTCTGTTCTATAATAGTTACTTATGTGCCAAGGGTATTAAATAGATGTTTATGCCCAGAGGGCGGCGATGTTACAAACCCGAGGGCCTCTGGCCTGAGGGTTTGTAAGTCGCCCGAGGGCATATACATCTATTAATAGCCGCGGTACATACAAACTTTTATGTCATACCATTTCGTTATTGCATCTACAGATAAATATGTTCTAAAAAATCCGAAAATTCGATTTCATTTTGACAATATATTTACTAGTAGACATTTTCTCGTCCGTGTTATGTTGCTACGCTACGGAAATGCTGTCAAACGTGTTTCTTATAAGTTATCTTTTTGTTTGTATCTTTACGCCTGTACGGGCCATAAGGTACACTCTTACGTAGTTGGTAACTAAGCAATAAAAACACAATAATAAACTAGTATGACATAAAAATTCATTATAAACCTTAAATATGTAGACTTAATTTTCTGTATTTGGTTATTAAAATAAACTTAATTTGCAATTAGAAAATACATATTTATTTTTTCCTAAAACTTTAGAGACATGCGTTATAAAATTTGCTCAACACGCAACAAGCCGCTTTGTGCCTGTGATACTGTAAGATTGTATTGTTAAGGTATGTTTTTAGTAAAAATTCAAAAAGTACTGAAGAAAAGTGGTCAATTAGCATTTACTGAACAGTACTGTTCTATTCAGTTAATTATTACATTCACAATAATGACCATTATTTAAATATACAGAATATAGACATCGCACAACAGTTATATGTATAGAGATAATTAGTAAGCATTAAAAACTTGTAAAAATGAGTAAGTAACGTTACTGCTAACGTTACAAACGGTCTTGCTAATGTTTATCGAGGTGTCAAACCGTCTTCTTTTTAGAAAGACGGTCCTGCCTTTTAGGGTATACGAACCTCCTTCAATTACGTATCAATTTTTGATTTTCAACAACAGAAGCCTACGTGGAGACAGACACAGTACCCATAAAAGTGTTTATACACGTGGGTTTTTAGTTTGTTTACGAAATTTCATTTTATAAGAAAAAGTGGGTTGTCGATGCGTACTTAACATTTTGCGAATGTAGCACAAGCCCCCGATCAATAAAGAAATACCTATTATGATAAAAGTGTTCGGCGATATTTAATTTTGTGAAAGCTTTTACCTTAACCCTTAACTGGAGAGACAATATTTTAATACACACAGAGAGACATGCCGTCTGAGAGACTACAATGTAGGAGAGGGGATAAGAACTAAACTTACAAACTTTTTTAATATATTTAATAGTACTCTAAAAGCTGTTTGTATTTGCAATTGATCACAGTAAAGAAACTCAAAATATTGTCAGAGTATAACAAAATAACTACGAATTTCTAACAGCTAATCATTTACAGTTCGTGACAGTCACATTTTTTACTTTTCATTACAGTGAAAAAATAAATATACATCAAGTAAGTTTTTTTATATGAAAGGCACTAACACACACTGGATTACGTAAAAATTAACTCGCGAAATTATTTTGATGTTGAAAAAAATGTTCAGCATCTGTAAGTTTCATACAATCGGTACAAATTGGTTTCGTACACTGAAGACACACAGGTTTTCTACATCGGCCACAAAGGTATTTTGTCGTACGGTTCTTCTTGCGAGGGCACAAATAACATATTTTTCGCTTCTCTAGTACTCTGCTCTATTAAAAAAGAACCCCGTATCTCCACTATAGCGAGTTTTGAGAAAACCGCGATTAAAGATTTTTGTTTAATCCCTAGTGTTTTTGGTACAATAATAACACAAAATCATTTAGGGTAGAGTGTGTAGCATCGTAGTTAACTTTTTTCAAAAAAAAAATACAAAATTACCATATGGACATTAGTTATGCGACATACGGGCTAACAAAGCAAAGAATTATGTCAAGTTTACTTAGCTAAAACCACGTATTATCCAGTAATTATTATAACATTTATATAACTGCCTCGAAAGGCAAAACATTTAAATATTTTAATAATATTTTTTATGAACATTTGTTGAATAAAACATAAGTATTTACGAAAAACGTTTATTTAAAAATACAAAATGAAAATTATTATTAATCAGAAGTTGGCAATTCTTCCCAAAATTGATGGTGGTTCGCCGGTATAATTTGACCTAAGTTTTTTAATATTTGTTCTTTTCTCTTTTTAGCAATCCCAGAAGGTTTCGTCACAGGTGTAAGGTCCTTTATCCCAGAATTTAACACTCTGGCCTGCAAAAAGTCTATCTCTATCAACTCCTCGCTATCGTCAATCTTAAGGTGTAAAATTTTGCTCTCTCTTCACAATTACTTTAACAATTTGTGATAAGGTAAATACATGACTCTGTTTTCTTTAATTTTGACAATGATGATAAGTTTTTCCAAATAAGAAAATCGGAAACCCCCATTTCTTTTACCACCACACGATTCAAATCACACGTTTTAACGGCCTCGACGAAATCATGATAATCATAAACTTTCTTCTTTTTATTTAACGATAGTTCCACTTGGTGGTGGAAACTATTAGCGATGTTGCTCTATTCCTTAGAAAAAACCTCGCATATCGTTTTATCCTA
Organism: Diabrotica undecimpunctata; assembly: GCF_040954645.1. Taxonomy (NCBI): domain Eukaryota; kingdom Metazoa; phylum Arthropoda; class Insecta; order Coleoptera; family Chrysomelidae; genus Diabrotica; species Diabrotica undecimpunctata. The sequence goes on from NC_092811.1 coordinate 122,167,826, forward strand.
TGTTAAAAACCCGTATCTGCTGAGCATATACCAGGTTCTTACTACGAAGCGTTAAATGCCAGGTTTATACTAAGCATAATAGTCATTTTTGGCGTTTACGGGGAAACTATTTTCTTTCATAAAATATTTAGAAATGTTAAATATTGGTTATTCTCTATGTGGATATGTTACATAAATCATAATGATTCATATGGTGCAAATATCCCAATTTTTCAAATTTTGGAGATACGGGGTTCTTTCTTAATAGGGCAGACTAATGGCTCGTTATCATCTACTTGGTTATTCTCGGGAATTCCAAGAATACTCGCTATACTAGCACGAATTAGCCGCGGTACGTGAAAATTACCCATTCTTCGCTTCATATACTTCTACTATTTGTTTTGCTAATATTTTAGCAACAGCAGATTTTTCTTGTATTTTAGAATTGTTTTTGTAACTCTGGTACAGTATATATGCATTTACGCTATCAGATGCTATTTATATGCTATCACATTCCAAATAAACATCATCTTGTACTTGATCAACATCACTATCTGATTCGTCAAACCACTTCAAAGCTGTATCTTCAAAATCAGTATCGGTAAAACGGATTTTTTTGATGGACCGGCCATGATTGTAACAAATACGCGACGTTTTCAATGAAACAAAATGTAACCTAAACCGAGACGTTCCGTCTAGCAGACTAAGTAAAACTGATTTTCCTTCCCTTCCAAGGGGGTACCCTTGGATTTTTATAAAATTTGGTTAATCGGCTATATTGGCGTCAATTTTGGTCCGAGAGTCAAGCGAATAGACATTTCCTACATAAAATTGGCCGCTCGTTCTTCTGCCATACTCAGAATTTTCCTACATCTAACGGTTCGTGAGAAAAATTTCCACTTGGATGTCTGTATTTGCTGAAAATTTCGTGAAAATTAAAAGTAAATATTTTGTTTGAAATTTGAATTATTTCGATTAAGGGTGACTTGCTGATGAAAGAAATCTAAACATGTGGCTAGAAATTATGCACCGTTTTGCAGGAAAATCGAAAAAACTGTATACCATTGGATTTTTATCAAATTTCGTTAATCGGCTATATTGGCGTCAATTTAGGTCCGAGAGTCAAGCGAATAGACATTTCCTACATAAAATTGGCCGCTCGTTCTTCTGCTATACTCAGAATTTTCCTACATCTAACGGTTTGTGAGAAAAATTTCCACTTGGATGTCTGTATTTGCTGAAAATTTCGTGAAAATTAAAAGTGAATATTTTGTTTGAAATTTAAATTATTTCGATTAAGGGTGACTTGCTGATTAAAAAAATCTAAACATGTGGCTAGAAATTATGCACCGTTTTGCAGGAAAATCGAAAAAACTGTATACCATTGGATTTTTATCAAATTTCGTTAATCGGCTATATTGGCGTCAATTTAGGTCCGAGAGTCAAGCGAATAGACATTTCCTACATAAAATTGGCCGCTCGTTCTTCTGCTATACTCAGAATTTTCCTACATCTAACGGTTTTTGAGAAAAATTTCCACTTGGATGTCTGTATTTGCTGAAAATTTCGTGAAAATTAAAAGTGAATATATTGTTTGAAATTTGAATTATTTCGATTAAGGGTAACCTGCTGATTAAAAAAATCTAAACATGTGGCTAGAAATTATGCACCGTTTTGCCGGAAAATCGAAAAAACTGTTGATCTTTTAATTCGATTTTTCCTCTTTTCCGGCAAACTGGGGTTAAGGGATCAGAAAAAACACAAGTTTGGAATAAGCTGGACCAACTGCATGTACCAAAACATGAAACAAAATTTTTTTTTTGTAAATATGGCAAAAATTTTCCAAGGGGGTACCCTTGGATTTTTATCAAATTTGGTTAATCGGCTATATTGGCGTCATTTTTGGTCCGAGAGTCAAGCGAATAGACATTTCCTACATAAAATTGGCCGCTCGTTCTTGTGCCATACTCAGAATTTTCCTACATCTAACGGTTCGTGAGAAAAATTTCCACTTGAATGTCTGTATTTGCTGAAAATTTCGTGAAAATTAAAAGTGAATATATTGTTTGAAATTTGAATTATTTCGATGAAGGGTGCCCTGCTCATTAAAAAAATCTAAACATGTGGCTAAAAATTATGCACCGTTTTGCCGGAAAATCGAAAAAACTGTTGATCTTTTAATTCGATTTTTCCTCTTTTCCGACAAACTGGGGTTAAGGGATCAGAAAAAAACACATGTTTGGAATATGATGGACCAACTGCATGTACCAAAACATTAAACAAAAATTTTTTTTTTGTATAAAATTTGGCAAAAATTTTCCAAGGGGGTACCCTTGGATTTTTATCAAATTTGGTTAATCGGCTATATTGGCTTCATTTTTGGTCCGAGAGTCAAGCGAATAGACATTTCCTACATAAAATTGGCCGCTCGTTCTTGTGCCATACTCAGAATTTTCCTACATCTAACGGTTCGTGAGAAAAATTTCCACTTGGATGTCTGTATTTGCTGAAAATTTCGTGAAAATTAAAAGTAAATATTTTGTTTGAAATTTGAATTATTTCGATTAAGGGTGACATGCTGATGAAAAAAATCTAAACATGTGGCTAGAAATTATGCACTGTTTTGCCGGAAAATCAAAAAAACTGTAGACCATTGGATTTTTATCAAATTTCGTTAATCGGCTATAATGGCGTCAATTTTGGTCCGAGAGTCAAGCGAATAGACATTTCCTACATAAAATTGGCCGCTCGTTCTTCTGCCATACTCAGAATTTTCCTACATCTAACGGTTCGTGAGAAAAAATTTCACTTGGATGTCGGTATTTGCTGAAAATTTCGTGAAAATTAAAAGTAAATATTTTGTTTAAAATTTGAATTATTTCGATTAAGGGTGACTTGCTGATGAAAGAAATCTAAACATGTGGCTAGAAATTATGCACCGTTTTGCAGGAAAATCGAAAAAACTGTATACCATTGGATTTTTATCAAATTTCGTTAATCGGCTATATTGGCGTCAATTTAGGTCCGAGAGTCAAGCGAATAGACATTTCCTACATAAAATTGGCCGCTCGTTCTTCTGCTATACTCAGAATTTTCCTACTCTAACGGTTTGTGAGAAAAATTTCCACTTGGATGTCTGTATTTGCTGAAAATTTCGTGAAAATTAAAAGTGAATATTTTGTTTGAAATTTAAATTATTTCGATTAAGGGTGACTTGCTGATTAAAAAAATCTAAACATGTGGCTAGAAATTATGCACCGTTTTGCAGGAAAATCGAAAAAACTGTATACCATTGGATTTTTATCAAATTTCGTTAATCGGCTATATTGGCGTCAATTTAGGTCCGAGAGTCAAGCGAATAGACATTTCCTACATAAAATTGGCCGCTCGTTCTTCTGCTATACTCAGAATTTTCCTACATCTAACGGTTTGTGAGAAAAATTTCCACTTGGGTGTCTGTATTTGCTGAAAATTTCGTGAAAATTAAAAGTGAATATATTGTTTGAAATTTGAATTATTTCGATTAAGGGTGACCTGCTCATTAAAAAAATCTAAACATGTGGCTAGAAATTATGCACCGTTTTGCCGGAAAATCGAAAAAACTGTTGATCTTTTAATTCGATTTTTCCTCTTTTCCGACAAACTGGGGTTAAGGGATCAGAAAAAAACACATGTTTGGAATAAGCTGGACCAACTGCATGTACCAAAACATGAAACAAAATTTTTTTTTGTAAATATGGCAAAAATTTTCCAAGGGGGTACCCTTGGATTTTTATCAAATTTGGTTAATCGGCTATATTGGCGTCATTTTTGGTCCGAGAGTCAAGCGAATAGACATTTCCTACATAAAATTGGCCGCTCGTTCTTGTGCCATACTCAGAATTTTCCTACATCTAACGGTTCGTGAGAAAAATTTCCACTTGGATATCTGTATTTGCTGAAAATTTCGTGAAAATTAAAAGTGAATATATTGTTTGAAATTTGAATTATTTCGATGAAGGGTGACCTGCTCATTAAAAAAATCTAAACATGTGGCTAAAAATTATGCACCGTTTTGCCGGAAAATCGAAAAAACTGTTGATCTTTTAATTCGATTTTTCCTCTTTTCCGACAAACTGGGGTTAAGGGATCAGAAAAAAACACATGTTTGGAATATGATGGACCAACTGCATGTACCAAAACATTAAACAAAATTTTTTTTTTTGTAAAATTTGGCAAAAATTTTCCAAGGGGGTACCCTTGGATTTTTATCAAATTTGGTTAATCGGCTATATTGGCGTCATTTTTGGTCCGAGAGTCAAGCGAATAGACATTTCCTACATAAAATTGGCCGCTCGTTCTTGTGCCATACTCAGAATTTTCCTACATCTAACGGTTCGTGAGAAAAATTTCCACTTGGATGTCTGTATTTGCTGAAAATTTCGTGAAAATTAAAAGTAAATATTTTGTTTGAAATTTGAATTATTTCGATTAAGGGTGACATGTTGATGAAAAAAATCTAAACATGTGGCTAGAAATTATGCACTGTTTTGCCGGAAAATCAAAAAAACTGTAGACCATTGGATTTTTATCAAATTTCGTTAATCGGCTATATTGGCGTCAATTTTGGTCCGAGAGTCAAGCGAATAGACATTTCCTACATAAAATTGACCGCTCGTTCTTCTGCCATACTCAGAATTTTCCTACATCTAACGGTTCGCGAGAAAAATTTTCACGTGGATGTCGGTATTTGCTGAAAATTTCGTGAAAATTAAAAGTGAATATTTTGTTTGAAATTTAAATTATTTCGATTAAGGGTGACTTGCTGATGAAAGAAATCTAAACATGTGGCTAGAAATTATGCACCGTTTTGCAGGAAAATCGAAAAAACTGTATACCATTGGATTTTTATCAAATTTCGTTAATCGGCTATATTGGCGTCAATTTAGGTCCGAGAGTCAAGCGAATAGACATTTCCTACATAAAATTGGCCGCTCGTTCTTCTGCTATACTCAGAATTTTCCTACATCTAACGGTTTGTGAGAAAAATTTCCACTTGGATGTCTGTATTTGCTGAAAATTTCGTGAAAATTAAAAGTGAATATATTGTCTGAAATTTGAATTATTTCGATTAAGGGTGACCTGCTGATTAAAAAAATCTAAACATGTGGCTAGAAATTATGCACCGTTTTGCCGGAAAATCGAAAAAACTGTTGATCTTTTAATTCGATTTTTCCTCTTTTCCGGCAAACTGGGGTTAAGGGATCAGAAAAAACACAAGTTTGGAATAAGCTGGACCAACTGCATGTACCAAAACATGAAACAAAATTTTTTTTGGTAAATATGGCAAAAATTTTCCAAGGGGGTACCCTTGGATTTTTATCAAATTTGGTTAATCGGCTATATTGGCGTCATTTTTGGTCCGAGAGTCAAGCGAATAGACATTTCCTACATAAAATTGGCCGCTCGTTCTTGTGCCATACTCAGAATTTTCCTACATTTAACGGTTCGTGAGAAAAATTTCCACTTGGATGTCTGTATTTGCTGAAAATTTCGTGAAAATTAAAAGTGAATATATTGTCTGAAATTTGAATTATTTCGATTAAGGGTGACCTGCTGATTAAAAAAATCTAAACATGTGGCTAGAAATTATGCACCGTTTTGCCGGAAAATCGAAAAAACTGTTGATCTTTTAATTCGATTTTTCCTCTTTTCCGACAAACTGGGGTTAAGGGATCAGAAAAAAACACATGTTTGGAATATGATGGACCAACTGCATGTACCAAAACATTAAACAAAAATTTTTTTTTTGTAAAATTTGGCAAAAATTTTCCAAGGGGGTACCCTTGGATTTTTATCAAATTTGGTTAATCGGCTATATTGGCGTCATTTTTGGTCCGAGAGTCAAGCGAATAGACATTTCCTACATAAAATTGGCCGCTCGTTCTTGTGCCATACTCAGAATTTTCCTACATTTAACGGTTCGTGAGAAAAATTTCCACTTGGATGTCTGTATTTGCTGAAAATTTCGTGAAAATTAAAAGTGAATATATTGTCTGAAATTTGAATTATTTCGATTAAGGGTGACCTGCTGATTAAAAAAATCTAAACATGTGGCTAGAAATTATGCACCGTTTTGCCGGAAAATCGAAAAAACTGTTGATCTTTTAATTCGATTTTTCCTCTTTTCCGGCAAACTGGGGTTAAGGGATCAGAAAAAACACAAGTTTGGAATAAGCTGGACCAACTGCATGTACCAAAACATGAAACAAAATTTTTTTTTGGTAAATATGGCAAAAATTTTCCAAGGGGGTACCCTTGGATTTTTATCAAATTTGGTTAATCGGCTATATTGGCGTCATTTTTGGTCCGAGAGTCAAGCGAATAGACATTTCCTACATAAAATTGGCCGCTCGTTCTTGTGCCATACTCAGAATTTTCCTACATCTAACGGTTCGTGAGAAAAATTTCCACTTGAATGTCTGTATTTGCTGAAAATTTCGTGAAAATTAAAAGTGAATATATTGTTTGAAATTTGAATTATTTCGATTAAGGGTGACCTGCTGATTAAAAAAATCTAAACATGTGGCTAGAAATTATGCACCGTTTTGCCGGAAAATCGAAAAAACTGTTGATCTTTTAATTCGATTTTTCCTCTTTTCCGGCAAACTGGGGTTAAGGGATCAGAAAGACACAAGTTTGGAATAAGCTGGACCAACTGCATGTACCAAAACATGAAACAAAATTTTTTTTTGTAAATATGGCAAAAATTTTCCAAGGGGGTACCCTTGGATTTTTATCAAATTTGGTTAATCGGCTATATTGGCGTCATTTTTGGTCCGAGAGTCAAGCGAATAGACATTTCCTACATAAAATTGGCCGCTCGTTCTTGTGCCATACTCAGAATTTTCCTACATCTAACGGTTCGTGAGAAAAATTTCCACTTGGATATCTGTATTTGCTGAAAATTTCGTGAAAATTAAAAGTGAATATATTGTTTGAAATTTGAATTATTTCGATGAAGGGTGACCTGCTCATTAAAAAAATCTAAACATGTGGCTAAAAATTATGCACCGTTTTGCCGGAAAATCGAAAAAACTGTTGATCTTTTAATTCGATTTTTCCTCTTTTCAGACAAACTGGGGTTAAGGGATCAGAAAAAAACACATGTTTGGAATATGATGGACCAACTGCATGTACCAAAACATTAAACAAAATTTTTTTTTTTGTAAAATTTGGCAAAAATTTTCCAAGGGGGTACCCTTGGATTTTTATCAAATTTGGTTAATCGGCTATATTGGCGTCATTTTTGGTCCGAGAGTCAAGCGAATAGACATTTCCTACATAAAATTGGCCGCTCGTTCTTGTGCCATACTCAGAATTTTCCTACATCTAACGGTTCGTGAGAAAAATTTCCACTTGGATGTATGTATTTGCTGAAAATTTCGTGAAAATTAAAAGTAAATATTTTGTTTGAAATTTGAATTATTTCGATTAAGGGTGACATGTTGATGAAAAAAATCTAAACATGTGGCTAGAAATTATGCACTGTTTTGCCGGAAAATCAAAAAAACTGTAGACCATTGGATTTTTATCAAATTTCGTTAATCGGCTATATTGGCGTCAATTTTGGTCCGAGAGTCAAGCGAATAGACATTTCCTACATAAAATTGACCGCTCGTTCTTCTGCCATACTCAGAATTTTCCTACATCTAACGGTTCGCGAGAAAAATTTTCACGTGGATGTCGGTATTTGCTGAAAATTTCGTGAAAATTAAAAGTAAATATTTTGTTTGAAATTTGAATTATTTCGATTAAGGGTGACTTGCTGATGAAAGAAATCTAAACATGTGGCTAGAAATTATGCACCGTTTTGCAGGAAAATCGAAAAAACTGTATACCATTGGATTTTTATCAAATTTCGTTAATCGGCTATATTGGCGTCAATTTAGGTCCGAGAGTCAAGCGAATAGACATTTCCTACATAAAATTGGCCGCTCGTTCTTCTGCTATACTCAGAATTTTCCTACATCTAACGGTTTGTGAGAAAAATTTCCACTTGGATGTCTGTATTTGCTGAAAATTTCGTGAAAATTAAAAGTGAATATTTTGTTTGAAATTTAAATTATTTCGATTAAGGGTGACTTGCTGATGAAAGAAATCTTAACATGTGGCTAGAAATTATGCACCGTTTTGCAGGAAAATCGAAAAAACTGTATACCATTGGATTTTTATCAAATTTCATTAATCGGCTATATTGGCGTCAATTTAGGTCCGAGAGTCAAGCGAATAGACATTTCCTACATAAAATTGGCCGCTCGTTCTTCTGCTATACTCAGAATTTTCCTACATCTAACGGTTTGTGAGAAAAATTTCCACTTGGATGTCTGTATTTGCTGAAAATTTCGTGAAAATTAAAAGTGAATATATTGTCTGAAATTTGAATTATTTCGATTAAGGGTGACCTGCTGATTAAAAAAATCTAAACATGTGGCTAGAAATTATGCACCGTTTTGCCGGAAAATCGAAAAAACTGTTGATCTTTTAATTCGATTTTTCCTCTTTTCCGGCAAACTGGGGTTAAGGGATCAGAAAAAACACAAGTTTGGAATAAGCTGGACCAACTGCATGTACCAAAACATGAAACAAAATTTTTTTTGGTAAATATGGCAAAAATTTTCCAAGGGGGTACCCTTGGATTTTTATCAAATTTGGTTAATCGGCTATATTGGCGTCATTTTTGGTCCGAGAGTCAAGCGAATAGACATTTCCTACATAAAATTGGCCGCTCGTTCTTGTGCCATACTTAGAATTTTCCTACATCTAACGGTTCGTGAGAAAAATTTCCACTTGAATGTCTGTATTTGCTGAAAATTTCGTGAAAATTAAAAGTGAATATATTGTTTGAAATTTGAATTATTTCGATGAAGGGTGACCTGCTCATTAAAAAAATCTAAACATGTGGCTAAAAATTATGCACCGTTTTGCCGGAAAATCGAAAAAACTGTTGATCTTTTAATTCGATTTTTCCTCTTTTCCGACAAACTGGGGTTAAGGGATCAGAAAAAAACACATGTTTGGAATATGATGGACCAACTGCATGTACCAAAACATTAAACAAAAATTTTTTTTTTGTAAAATTTGGCAAAAATTTTCCAAGGGGGTACCCTTGGATTTTTATCAAATTTGGTTAATCGGCTATATTGGCGTCATTTTTGGTCCGAGAGTCAAGCGAATAGACATTTCCTACATAAAATTGGCCGCTCGTTCTTGTGCCATACTCAGAATTTTCCTACATTTAACGGTTCGTGAGAAAATTTTCCACTTGGATGTCTGTATTTGCTGAAAATTTCGTGAAAATTAAAAGTGAATATATTGTCTGAAATTTGAATTATTTCGATTAAGGGTGACCTGCTGATTAAAAAAATCTAAACATGTGGCTAGAAATTATGCACCGTTTTGCCGGAAAATCGAAAAAACTGTTGATCTTTTAATTCGATTTTTCCTCTTTTCCGGCAAACTGGGGTTAAGGGATCAGAAAAAACACAAGTTTGGAATAAGCTGGACCAACTGCATGTACCAAAACATGAAACAAAATTTTTTTTTGGTAAATATGGCAAAAATTTTCCAAGGGGGTACCCTTGGATTTTTATCAAATTTGGTTAATCGGCTATATTGGCGTCATTTTTGGTCCGAGAGTCAAGCGAATAGACATTTCCTACATAAAATTGGCCGCTCGTTCTTGTGCCATACTCAGAATTTTCCTACATCTAACGGTTCGTGAGAAAAATTTCCACTTGAATGTCTGTATTTGCTGAAAATTTCGTGAAAATTAAAAGTGAATATATTGTTTGAAATTTGAATTATTTCGATGAAGGGTGACCTGCTCATTAAAAAAATCTAAACATGTGGCTAAAAATTATGCACCGTTTTGCCGGAAAATCGAAAAAACTGTTGATCTTTTAATTCGATTTTTCCTCTTTTCCGACAAACTGGGGTTAAGGGATCAGAAAAAAACACATGTTTGGAATATGATGGACCAACTGCATGTACCAAAACATTAAACAAAAATTTTTTTTTTGTAAAATTTGGCAAAAGTTTTCCAAGGGGGTACCCTTGGATTTTTATCAAATTTGGTTAATCGGCTATATTGGCGTCATTTTTGGAACGAGAGTCAAGCGAATAGACATTTCCTACATAAAATTGGCCGCTCGTTCTTGTGCCATACTCAGAATTTTCCTACATCTAACGGTTCGTGAGAAAAATTTCCACTTGGATGTCTGTATTTGCTGAAAATTTCGTGAAAATTAAAAGTGAATATATTGTTTACAATTTGAATTATTTCGATTAAGGGTGACGTGCTGATTAAAAAAATCTAAACATGTGGCTAAAAATTATGCACCGTTTTGCCGGAAAATCGAAAAAACTGTTGATCTTTTAATTCGATTTATCCTCTTTGCCTGCAAACTGGGGTTAAGGGATCAGAAAAAAACACATGTTTGGAATAAGCTGGACCAACTGCATGTACCAAAACATTAAACAAACATTTTTTTTTGTAAAATTTGGCAAAAATTTTCCAAGGGGGTACCCTTGGATTTTTATCAAATTTGGTTAATCGACTATATTGGCGTCATTTTTGGTTTGAGAGTCAAGCGAATAGACATTTCCTATATAAAATTGGCCCCTCATTCTTCTACCATACTCAGAATTTTCCTACATCTAACGGTTCGTGAGAAAAATTTCCACTTGGATGTCTGTATTTTCTGAAAATTTCGTGAAAATTAAAAGTGAATATTTTGTTTGAAATTTGAATTATTTCGATTAATGGTGACTTGCTGATGAAAAAATCTAAACATGTGGCTAGAAATTATGCACTGTTTTGCCGGAAAATCAAAAAAACTGTAGACCATTGGATTTTTATCAAATTTCGTTAATCGGCTATATTGGCGTCAATTTTGGTCTGAGAGTCAAGCGAATAGACATTTCCTACATAAAATTGGCCGCTCGTTCATCCGCCATACTCAGAATTTTCCTACATCTAATGGTTCGTGGGAAAAATTTCCACTTGGATGTCTGTATTTGCTGAAAATTTCGTGAAAATTAAAACTGAATATTTTGTTTGAAATTTGAATTATTTCGATTAAGGGTGACTTGCTGATGAAAAAATCTAAACATGTGGCTAAAAATTATCCACCCTTTTGCCGGAAAATCGAAAAAATTGTTGATCTTTTAATTCGATTTTTCCTCTTTTCCGGCAAACTGGGGTTAAGGGATCAGAAAAAAACACATGTTTGGAATAAGCTGGACCAACTGCATGTACCAAAACAATAAACAAAAATTTTTTTTTTTGTAAAATTTGGCAAAAATTTTCCAAGGAGGTACCTGTTAAGACTCCGTCCTAACTATATTTATTTATTTTTTATTTTAAAACGTGGGTAGGCCGCAGAATTGCGAACCCGACGCTGGATTCTTCGCGGCAGTTAAGGGCGCCACCAAGACGAGTGCTAAAAAATCGACACATGTAAGAGGGGTCAGGTGGCAGTGTAAAAAGAGACTTCCACACATAAGGACAGTGTACAATTTTAGTCTAATACACTCCAGCATTTTAATGTTAGTTATATTTGTGTAATCTATTTTAATTCATAAAATTGAATAAACACGAAAAAAGGTAATATAATGTGTTTAAAAATCCATTGGGAAACATTCCCAAACATTTGGTAGCAGAGCGTGGTTTGATTGGTTATTATTAATTGGAAGAAAAAGCCGGCATTACGAGGTAACAGTTAAATTGTATGCATACATGAGCAAATACATCGCAAAAATCGTAAGTACCTCAATTTTAAAGTAATTACATACATTTCCTTTCCTAACTTTCTGTGTTTTTGCTGTGTTGAATTTATTATAAACGCAATTACGAGAAGTATGATTATTTAACAATATTATTAGGGCATTTTTAAACAAACAATAGTTATTTTACGTCAGTTTCGTTATCTAAAAGTAAAATAGTCATTTTAAGATTTTAATACGATCATTTTACTGTGGCTAATTAATATCAAAATATTATTAAAACAGCTATTCATAGGTTTTTTGAGGTAAAAACATACAGGGGTAAGAAAATATATTCACATTTCAGGTTTTAACAGGAATATATAAACATTTGATTTATTAATATTGCATTCTAAGTTTGTTTATACATTTTAACGATGTCGGTACATGAGATAGATGGGGGAGATAGGGAACAATTGCGAAATGAATTAAATAGATTGCAGAAAAAAAGGGCCACGGTTAAAGGTCAATTATCTAGGTTTGAAACATTTACAAATAAGTACATTAAAGAACAGGGTGCGCAATTACCGGACAGGTTAGATAAGTGTCGGGAATTGTGGAGGGAATTTAATGACATTCAAAGCGAAATAGAAATAATTTTAGATGACTCTGAGAACGCTGAAAATGAACGTTCAGATTTCGAGGAAAAATATTTCAGGTTAATAGCATGGGCGGAGGTTAAATTACGAGAATTAAATATTAGTGGAAATGTCTCAACTGGTGAGACGTCGCAAAATATAACTTTTCCTCAATCTCCGCGCATAGATAGAAGCGTCAAATTGCCTACGATAGATATTCCTAGTTATCAGGGGTCTTATACAGGGTGGCTCGAGTTTCACAATACATTCAATGTTTTGATACATAATAACGAAAACTTAACAAATGTTCAGCGTTTCCATTATTTAAAGAATTCATTAAAAGGCGAAGCCGCAGGTGTTATACGTTCACTGGAAGTTTCAGACAGAAACTACGAGGAAGCATGGAGCCTATTAAAATCTAGGTATGAAAACAAAAAGTTGATTGCAATGAGTCATATCGATTCACTGTACAATTTTCCAAATTTAGGTAAAGAAGATGGAGTTCAATTAAGGAACTTTTTGGATACAATAAGGAAGAATCTTCGAGCATTGATATCATTGGAGGAAGATGTTGAAAAATGGGATATTCTGCTGATATATATTTTGGAGCAAAAGCTGGACCCAATTACAAGGAAAGAATGGCATAAGGAAGGATTACATGACAAATTCTCCACAATGGTGGATTTTCAAGGTTTTTTGGAAAGAAAATGTCAAATGCTGGAGGTGATGGAGGCAAGCAAACAGGGTTTTAAAGGTACAGATCACAGGGTAAAGGTAGGCAATAGTAGATCATTTGTAGCCGTGGAGGATAAATGTCAATTTTGCGAAGGAAGACACAAGGCATATACTTGTAGAAAATTTATCAATTTGCAATTAGGCGCAAAACGGGAAGAAGTCAAAAGGACAAAATCATGTTGGAATTGTTTACAGCTAGGACACGGGGTTCCAGACTGTAAATTAGGAGGTTGCAAATCTTGTGGGAGGAAACATCATTCACTCCTCCATGATTCAACTTTTCGCACAAATGCAAGGACACCAGCTACAGGAAACTACACGAGGGCACAAGCTCAACCGCCAAGAGTTGAGAATCATTTAGAATCAAGAGCAAATAACAGGAACTGCTCTCATCATATACAAGATGGTTCAAGGGCACAATTAGACCATCACTTAACTGACACTAATGTTTCAAATCAATCGCGTTATCAAGGGTATCCAACGCATTCATCATCAAATAATAATTTTAGGAGGGAAATAAATCAAGCTAACACAACTCAAGAAGAGCAAGGAAATATTGGGGCATTTCCATCCGTTAGTCTAGGGGAAAATGAAAATCAGGGTTATTTGGTTAATGATAATAATAATCATCTCTTTATGGGCAACAATTTAAGACAAAATTCGGAAACAGTTATTTTGCTTTCCACAGCGATTGTTTATATCACCGGTAAAGATGGGCTTAAACATGAAGGAAGGGTACTTTTAGATTCAGGATCACAATCCAATTTTATGTCACAGGAGTTCTTTGAGAAACTAGGGTTAACACCAAAACATATGGATATTTCGGTTAAGGGTATAGGTCAGAATTCTACTAAAATCACACATGCAGTAGATGCTATGGTCAATTCAAGGGTTAATAATTATTCATTCAAGGCTTCATTTTTGGTAATAAATGACATTGTTAGCAATCTCCCAGCAATTGATATCAATTTAAAATCAATTCAAATTCCGGAAAGATTAACTCTTGCAGACGAACATTTTGGTATATCTACCAGGGTAGACATGATCTTAGGTTCATCGGTCTTTTGGCAACTTTTATGCGTGGGACAAGTGCGTATAGAAAATACTAACTTGACGGTTCAAAAAACGAAATTTGGATGGGTGGTAGCGGGAGCTATATCTTCCCAGCAAAACATATCATATTTTTCAAAAATCGAAGCACATACTTGCAACTTTTCTGTCAACAGTTCCATACATAAACAAATAGAAAAATTCTGGTTGTTGGAGGAATTCGGTGAGGAACACAAATCAACCAAAGAGGAACAAGAATGCGAAAGGATCTTCAAGGAAACAACAGTAAAAAATGAAGAAGGACGTTTTAGAGTAAACTTGTTGCTACGTGACAACATAAATCAGTTAGGAAACTCGTCATTTTTGGCAGAAAAACGATTCAAACAGCTCGAAAGAAGGTTAGAAAAGGATGAAGAATTACGAGAGTCGTATCATGCATTTATTCGAGAATATATAGATTTGGGGCATATGTCAAAATTAACTTCAGAAGAAACACCTTCCATGCAGAGAGGGAATAGTTACTACTTACCACATCACGGAGTATTCAAACAAAATTCTATTACCACAAAATTAAGGGTAGTTTTCGATGGTTCAGCGTCTACAGATACTGGTATTTCATTGAACGACACATTAATGGTAGGACCTAAACTACAAGACAATTTGTTTGATATTCTTCTAAGGTTTCGAAGGCATTCTGTCGTAATGGGTGCAGATATTGCCAAGATGTATAGGCAAGTGCAAGTGAAACAAGAACATAGAAATCTACAAAGGATTTTATGGCGATTTAATAGGGAGGAACCAATTCAGACATACGTTCTGAATACGGTCACATACGGAACAGCTTGCGCATCATTTCTATCAATTAGATGTCTTCATCAAACAGCTCTTGACAATTTGGACATCTATCCAGAAGCAAGCAAAACAATATTAAAAGATTTTTATGTCGATGATTTATTGACAGGTGGTGATACAATTGAAAACGTTCGAAATTTAAAGACTAAAATTACAGATATCCTCAAGGGGGGCGGATTCTCATTGAGAAAATGGGTATCGAATCAAAAGGAAATTTTAAACGACGAGAGGGATTCAAGTGTAGATATTGAACACTATTTTTCGGATAAGGACGTCACAAACACATTAGGAGTTTTATGGAACTCAAACGAGGATACCTTACGGTATAGCATCAATATTGATAAATCTCAAACAAGAGTAACGAAAAGGATTATTTTGTCAACAATTGCGCGTATTTTTGATCCAATGGGATTGCTTGGGCCAGTTGTTGTTCGAGCAAAGTTAATCATGCAGCAGCTTTGGAAATTAAATCTGACATGGGACGAGTCGGTTCCGCTAGATATACAAACAATTTGGGTACGTTTCAGGAGTCAAATAGATGAGCTTAGAAAAATCAGTATTAGTCGTCAAGCAATTTGTACAAACAACGTCGGAATAGAGCTTCATTGTTTTACAGATGCCTCCGAAGTGGCTTATGGGGCTGTTTTATTCATAAAATCAACAGATACAAATGGAAATAATTATGTAAATTTGCTTTGCGCAAAGAGCAAGGTAGCTCCACTAAAAGTGGTGTCTTTACCTAGATTAGAATTGTGTGGATGCTTACTGGGTGCAAGGTTGGTCAAACAAGTTCAAGCAGCCATGGGAATGTCAATAAATAAGGTTCAATTTTTCTGTGATTCGACTATTTCATTATCTTGGATACGTGGGGAGCCCAGTCAGTGGCAAACATTTGTTTCACATAGAGTGGCTGAGATTCAACAATTATCTTCAGTGACATCATGGCGGCACATTTCTTCTAAGGACAATCCAGCTGACGTAATATCCCGGGGAATTGATCCAGATCAATTATTGAAATGTAAATTATGGTGGGAAGGGCCTGAGTGGCTTAAGCTCGAATCGAATCTATGGCCAGAAGCAGTAGTCAATAATATTCAAGAAATACCCGAAAGGAAGAAGAAATCGGTATTATCATGTACTTCAACGGTTTCTGTGATAATGATCAATAAATTTTCTAACTTTACTAGGATTCAAAGGGTTTGGGCTTATTGTCTTAGATTCATTAACAACTGTCAGTCTTCAAATACAAAATTAAGTGGGACATTGCAAGCAGATGAAATTCATAAGGCAACAATTCATTTAATTAAATTTGTTCAAGCAGAAGCATTTGAGACTGAATTAAAAACGTTGAAATCATTAGGAATTGTTAAGGGAAATAGTAAATTAATTTCATTAAGGCCGTTTATTGATGAACAAGGATTAATTAGACTAGGTGGTCGCCTGGAAAGGGCGAATATTTCATATGAACAAAGGCATCCGATAATTTTACCCAATAATAATCATTTAACTGACCTAATTGTTCGGGGAGAACACTTAAAAAATATGCATGCAGGTCCTCAATTATTGTTAGGAATAATAAGATTAAAATATTGGCCAATTCAAGGTGTTCGTACAGTGTCGAAGGTTACAAGAAGATGTATAACTTGTTTCAAGGTAAAGCCGGTGACACAAAACCCTATAATGGGAAATTTACCAGTGGAACGCATAACACCTTCTAAACCCTTTACCAATACTGGGGTAGACTATTGTGGGCCATTTGATATCAAGGTTAGTATACTTAGGGGAGAATCATTTGTAAAGGCTTACATATGTATATTTGTTTGCTTATCGGTTAAGGCCGTTCATTTAGAGTTAGCTTTCGATTTAACTACGGAAGCATTCATTAATTGTTTTAAAAGGTTTATAGCGCGAAGGGGTTTGTGTCAGAATCTTTTCTCAGATAATGGGACCAATTTTGTTGGGGCAAGGAATCATTTTAATGATCTTCATTCATTTCTTACAAATCCGGGGAATCAGACGAAATTTACAGAGTTTTTCTCAAATTTTAATATAATTTGGTCATTTAACCCTCCACGGTCCCCACACTTTGGTGGAATTTGGGAAGCAGGGGTTCGAAGTGTTAAATTTCATTTACGTAGAGTAATGGGAAATGAACGGTTGGGTTATGATGAGTTTAACACAGTGATAACACAGATCGAGTCTTGCCTCAATTCTCGTCCTCTCACACCTCTAACCGAAAATCCTGAGGACCTGGAGGTACTTACGCCTGGACATTTTCTAATTGGTTGCTCATTAAAATGTTTACCTCAAGAAGACTTACGACAGCACAACCCATGTAGAATCTCCAGATTTCATCATGTTACTCAAATCATTCAGCACTTCTGGGATAAGTGGTCTAAAGAGTATCTCAGTCATCTTCAGACACGAAGTAAATGGCGTACCTCAAGCAGCAGACAATTGCAAATCGGCGATATGGTCATTATCAAGGACGATGATCTTCCACCTCTCAAGTGGCAGATGGGTCGTGTGATTGATGTTCATCCGGGTAGAGACAATGTAGTTAGAGTGGCGACAGTGCGTACAAGTAATGGACAATTTAAACGCGGTGTCAACAAACTTTGTGTTTTACCCATTGACGTAAAGTAACCTCATTTTCTATTTCTTTTATGAACTGAACTTTCATTATTTTGTTTCATGTGCGTTAAAATGGGTTGAAAGGTGGACCTTCCAACAGGGGGCGGTATGTTAAGACTCCGTCCTAACTATATTTATTTATTTTTTATTTTAAAACGTGGGTAGGCCGCAGAATTGCGAACCCGACGCTGGATTCTTCGCGGCAGTTAAGGGCGCCACCAAGACGAGTGCTAAAAAATCGACACATGTAAGAGGGGTCAGGTGGCAGTGTAAAAAGAGACTTCCACACATAAGGACAGTGTACAATTTTAGTCTAATACACTCCAGCATTTTAATGTTAGTTATATTTGTGTAATCTATTTTAATTCATAAAATTGAATAAACACGAAAAAAGGTAATATAATGTGTTTAAAAATCCATTGGGAAACATTCCCAAACATACCCTTGGATTTTTATCAAATTTGGTTAATCGACTATATTGGCGTCATTTTTGGTCCGAGAGTCAAGCGAATAGACATTTCCCCTATAAAATTGGCCGCTCGTTCTTCTGCCATGCTCAGAATTTTCCTACTTTTAACGGTTCGTGAGAAAAATTTCCACTTGTATGTCTGTATTTGCTGAAAATTTCGTGAAAATTAAAAGTAAATATTTTGTTTGAAATTTGAATTATTTTGATTAAGGGGTGACCTGCTGATGAAAAAAATCTAAACATGTGGCTAGAAATTATGCACTGTTTTGCCGGAAAATCGAAAAAACTGTAGACCATTGGATTTTTAACAAATTTCGTTAATCGGCTATATTGGCGTCATTTTTGGTCCGAGAGTCAAGCAAATAGACATTTCCTATATAAAATTGGCCGCTCGTTCTTCTGTCATACTCAGAATTTGCCTACATCTAACGGTTCGTGAGAAAAATTTCCACTTGAATGTCTGTATTTGCTGAAAATTTCGTGAAAATTAAAAGTGAATATTTTGTTTGAAATTTGAATTATTTCGATTAAGGATGACTTGCTGATGAAAAAAATCTAAACATGTGGCTAGAAATTATGCACCGTTTTGCCGGAAAATCGAAAAAACTGTAGACCATTGGATTTTTATCAAATTTCGTTAATCGGCTATATTGGCGTCAATTTTGGTCCGAGAGTCAAGCGAATAGACATTTCCTACATAAAATTGGTTGCTCGTTCTTCTGCCATACTCAGAATTTTCCTATATCTAACGGTTTCTGAGAAAAATTTCCACTTGGATGACTGTATTTGCTGAAAATTTCGTGAAAATTAAAAGTGGAAATATTGTTTCCAATTTGAGTTATTTCGATTAAGGGTGACCTGCTGATTAAAAAAATCTTAACATGTGGCTAAAAATTATGCACCGTTTTGCCGGAAAATCGAAAAAACTGTTGATCTTTTAATTCGATTTTTCCTCTTTTCCGGCAAACTGGGGTTAAGGGATCAGAAAAAAACACATGCTTGGAATAAGCTGGACCAACTGCATGTACCAAAACATTAAACAAAAATTTTTTTTTTGTAAAATTTGGCAAAAATTTTCCAAGGAGGTACCCTTGGATTTTTATCAAATTTGGTTAATCGGCTATATTGGCATCAATTTTGGTCCGAGAGTCAAGCGAATAGACATTTCCTACATAAAATTGGTTGCTCGTTCTTCTGCCATACTCAGAATTTTCCTACATCTAACGGTTCCTGAGAAAAATTTCCACTTGGATGACTGTATTTGCTGAAAATTTCGTGAAAATTAAAAGTGGAAATATTGTTTGCAATTTGAATTATTTCGATTAAGGGTGACCTGCTGATTAAAAAAATCTTAACATGTGGCTAAAAATTATGCACTGTTTTGCCGGAAAATCGAAAAAACTGTTGATCTTTTAATTCGATTTTTCCGCTTTTCCGGCAAACTGGGGTTAAGAGATCTGAAGAAAACACAGGTTTGGAATAAGCCTGGACCAACTGCATGTACCAAAACATTAAACAAAAATTGTTTTTTGTAAAATTTGGCAAAAATTTTCCAGGGGGTACCCTTGGATTTTTATCAAATTTGGTTAATCGGCTATATTGGCGTCAATTTTGGTCCGAGAGTCAAGCGAATAGACATTTCCTACATAAAATTGGCCGCTCGTTCTTCTGCCATACTCAGAATTTTAGTTATATACATCTGTAGTTATATTTATGAAAAAATATATTTATCGACATTCTCATAGAAAATGGGTTAATGTCTTGTTTTTGTTTTCAATCCTAGATGATTGTTTCTCCACATTATGTCCTATTCGAAAGTTGTTTTCTCGTGATGAAATGAATATTATTGCTTGAATCATTCAAAAATTAAAATGTCTGATTTATACAATCATTGAGTGGTATTTAATGTGTGCAGTTACTTAAAATATAACAAAACATAACAAAAACATTTCAAAAAACAGATAAAAAACAACATTGTACGGCATTAAACAATATTAGGCAGTTTTTCATACTTATTTTTATAACCAAAACCCACTTAGCAAATAATCATAAAATTTGCCTCATTCTCATAATCCTTGTGAAGTGGCATTTAACACATAATATGTAGTTGACCTAGATAATCTACTAATTTACTATATGATTTGTAGATCATTAACTGCTTCACTTTTTATTTTTATTAACATTTTAAGAGTAATAATTCCACTAGATGAGCATCGTCATGTTAACATGGTATTAGTTACGCAACGAAAACAAAATTTATAATTTTTTATTTCTCTTAAGGATAATAATTATGTTTATTATGCACCTAAATATTCAATTAACTACAGTTATATCATAATAAATAATAAACAGATATAAACATATTGGCAGTTGTGATATCCAATTCTTCAGAAAACCTACCATTAGTTTGGGAGCTTATGGCGCTATCTTACATCACCAATTTTGTCCTAAGATATTTAAAGCCTTCTTCTTCTTCCTACTTTATATAGGCAAAATGCCTGTTTTACTTCGGTTTTTAGCCTCAATTGACGTTGTCTGACCATCTTTTCCTCGGTCGTCCCAATGATCTTCTTCCATTTGGCGATTTGTCTCTTGCTATTCGTACTATTTATTTTCTGTCATTCTTTCGATGTGTTGATTCCATTCCACTTTTCTTCTTTTGGTCCACACATCCACTCAGTTTATTTCCTCTATACCACATCTCGCTCGTATTTCCTCACTTCTTACTCTGTCTCTTAGAGTTTGTTTTGTTATTTTTCGTAAGACTTTCATTTCTGTTGTTTCCAGTAGTCTTTGTGTTTTCGCCGTATCTGCTCTTGTTTCCGCTGTGTACGTCATTATCGGTCTTATTGTTCACTTGTTTTTGTACTTCTTCTTCCACTTTTACCTTAGCTTGACAGTTTTATTCCCAAGTATTCAGTTTCCATGACTTGTTCTATTATTTTGTTATTTACGACTAGTTTACATCTTCTCGGTTCCGCTGATATCACTATCGCTTTAGTTTTCTCTGTTGAGATCTCTCTGTTGAGATTGTATCTTCGAATTCTTTAATTAATCTTTGTAGGTCATCTTCATTTTCGGCTGTTATTATGGCGTCGTCGGCGTAGCATATTATCCTTATTTCCTTTTCTCCCATTCTATATCCTCTTCTTTTTTTAACTTTCTTGGGCTCAGCGAATCTCCTTGTCTAATGCCAGTTTCATATTTAATAGGTTGCGATAGTTTTCCTTTACATCTTACCATAGCTATGTTATCTTTATATATATTCTCAATGGTTTTTACTAAATCCAGTGATATTCCCTTTTCACATAATAAATATATCGCGTCCCGAATTCTCACTCTATCGAACGCTTTCTTCAAATCTATTAAACACATATATGCTGGTTTGTTGTATTCCAGCGACTTTTCTTTTATTTGTCTTATTACAAAAACTGCATCCGTGCATGATCTTCCTGTCCGAAATCCTTGCTGTTCCTCTTGCAGAGATATTCGTTCGTTTATTTTTTCGCTATTATTCTTGTTGTCAATTTGAGTGTTGTATTTAATAGATTTATTGCTCGATAATAATTGGGGTCTTTCTTATCTCCTTTTTTGAAGAACATCACCATGATCGCTCTCCTCCATTCATCTGGTATTCTGTTCGTGGTGATTATTTTATTAATAAGAAGTTGCAGTTGTTGTACAAGATGATCACCTCCATATTTTAAGAGTTCATTTGGTATTTGATCTTCTCCTGGTGACTTTCTGTTTTTTAATTTGTTTATGCCTTCTTTCACATCGTTTTGGGAGATTTCGGTCTTTTCCTCAGTTATTATATTTGACGTTTCTGGTAAAGGTTCTTCGTTTTGTTTTTTAAACATTTCTGTCAGGAAGGCCACCCATGTATCCTCTTGTATTTGTTCTATTTCGACTAGTTCTTTCATTTCGCTTCTTTGTTGTCTTATGAAGCGCCATACTTGTTTCTGTTGTCCATAGAAATCCATCTCTAGTCCTTTTGTGAATCTTTCCCAGTAGTCTGTTTTTGTTTTCTTGCCATTTGATGAGTTTCAGTTCTTATTCTTTTATATTCTTCATATGATTCATTCGTTTTTTCTGACTTATATTTTAGGAAAGCTTTCTTTTTTTGGTGACATTTTTGTTTAACCTCTAGTGTAAACCATGGTGTTTTCGTTGACCACTTTTTGTTTATTATTTTCGTTCCAAGTGCTTCTCGGCCAGCATCCATTTAAAGCTATCGAAAAAAATCGTCATTCATATATAACATGGAATATGTCTTCTTTCTCTTATATTTATGTATTTTTGATGGAAGATCGTTTTAAAATCGTTGTATTGCTTTCACAAGTGTAATATTAATTTTATGACAAGACTTGCCATAGTCTACATTAGTCATGTGTAACACTGTGTGGTATGACAGTTTTGTGCTGATACTTTACGGTGGCGTCATGTGTATTGACACCGCGACAATAAAGTGTCATGACACAGTAACACCGTCGTAGCACCCCGAGTGTTCCCGAGCACTGCAATTCACTGCAATAGTGCGATTTGATACAAGATACAACAAAAAGAGACAGTGTGTTAATTTGCTTTGTGTCCTTTTTCTCAAAAAGGTTTTATTTGTGAAAAGATCAACTCTCAGTCAGAGTCTCGCACAACTATTAAGTAAATACAAAACAGATGTTACAGCTTCTTCATCTGTTTTTACAATATCTGTCCTTATTTCGATGATGAAGCAAAATATTGTCGTTTTATCTCTTTATTTACATTATTTTTTATGGGCCACTCATGACATGGTCTTGTAGAACTTCTTTGGCATTCGCACTGCCTCTGCCGAACACAAGATCAGTACGCGCTTCGTAAGAAATACCTCCCCAAATCATTATTGACCCTCCTCGGTAAGCCACTGTTTCGCTTATAGCGCATGCAGCAAACCTTTCATTTTCACGCCTATAGACACTTTGGCGTCCATCTGGACCTTTTAGGGCTATTCTGCTCTTATCTGAGAACAGTATATTCTTCCATTCCGCCATAGTCCAGTTAGCATATTCTCGCGCAAAATGAAGTCTAGCCCTACGGTGTTGTGGGAACAGTTGTGGTGCGCGAGCTGGACGAAAAGCCCTCAAGTTTATTTATGACATTTCTTCTAACAGTTTGTCTACTCACACTAACGTTTCTCACCTCAAGAAGAGACCTACGAGCTTCAGTAGCGGGGCAAAAGCGATTTTTCAATAATTTAGTGACAATGAAGCGGTCATCTCGAACTGAAGTGCATCGTTTTCGGCCTTGACCTGGCCTGCGATTGTACGATCCTGGCTCCCGAAATCGTCTGATGGCATCTTGTACCGCAGTTCTGGGTACATCGAGTATACCAGTATACCTAACAGCATCAGTTGGAACGAGTGGCATTTTTAAAATCACAAACAATAAATAAGCACTAAAATTTTAACTAAAATTTCAACAAAACAATATTCGCTTACAATGATATAAAATTACAATTTTAATTGTTAATTTTAATTACAAATTTAATTTTAATTACAAATTGTTCAAGAATTGTTATTAACACGCAAACAGATTTGCAACAATGTCGTACAACGACACTATGTCAAAAATCCTTCGATGACACAAATTTAGGTAGGATGTCACAGGTAATGTAAACAAAACAATAAAAAAGGTGGTGGGGTTAATTTTTCTGGTGAGTTAAATCACCATGGTGGTGAGTATTGATGAAAAATATGGCTAGTTTTTAAACTACTTAACTTTTGTATTATCCAACATAAGCGAATGAATCAAAAAACAAAATGTTGAGAAAACATGAGGCTATAGTTAGGTTTTAATTTTAATATTTTATAAATGCTAGAATATTCCACAGGATGATGCAAACTTTAAGAAAAAAACACAGTTTAATTCGTACACCCGGTATACAATGAAAATTTACCTGTTTAGCAACCATATTATTATAATGATATTGTCAAGGAATAAGGCTATAACATATTAAAAAAATCACTTAAATCGGACAACAGGTTTAGGAGATATAGGACATCAAAAATTAACCATTTTTAAGGTGGTCGGTTAATTTTGGCCCAGAGTGTAGTTTTTTGTCGCAGTTCTTATATAGTGTTACCATATTTCTAAGAGACTCACTAATATTCAGCTCCGCAGGGTGCTGAGTGAAATTCCATAAACAAGAGATTTATCTATTTTATGAAATAATCCCCCGTTTATGTAATTTCACACCTCTAGCCATACCACCCCGCTGAGCTAAACATGAATGAGTCTCTTAGAATAAAGATGGTAGTCCTTACTGTAATTTTTTCGGATGTATTGTCGTAAACGACAGTTTTCCCCCAAATGACCACAAAGAAAAAAATCTAAGGCATTGAAACCTGGAGATCTAGCTGGCCAGTCTGTTGCACCTCTGACCAATGTACCGCTCATTCAAAATGGTCGTTATCGTCGTTTTCTAAAATTTCTTATGTCTTGTATGTAAAAGAAATCTGCAATAGGAAGTTTATTTGAGCTATTAATAGTGTGAGGTAGGAATCGTTGTGTTGTATGTTTCCGACAATGAATCTGTCAAAATATTCCTAAACTGAGTGAGCGAACTATACAAAAATCAAACGGATTTTGAGTTTTTTTTAATTTATTTTGCTGCTTTTAGTGGGCACAAATTTTAAGTGGTACACATTTTATGCATAACAAATAGTATAATTTTTTTTGAAACAGTTGGGAAAATAAAACTATTTACAGTCTTAACATTTTGACCTTACTGACCACAAAAGTCATCTCTTGTAAGCCACCGCACTATTACAGCCCGAACATGAAATTCTTCAGCCGAACCACCACTCGACCGATCCGATCTTATCTTGTTGCCCTCTAGTTCTTGTGTTGTTTGCATTCTCCGTTGGCGCGCTGCCGTCGGTTTCACAGACAACTATTCGTTGCATTCGTGTCTACTGAATGGTTGTAAGCGTTTCATTCTGAGTTTCAAACGCTGTCAAATTGAAAACATTGTTTATATCCTTATCAAAATTGGCGGAAGTATGTGTCAGTTTTTCTAATGTTTGCGGTATTTGTTGGGGTTTGGATTTACAAGTGATTTGAAGGAAATAAAGTGAAATATGTCAAAGAAAAACTGAACTTTCGCCTCGTTACCTGTGACTAGACTTAACCACAATCTTGTGAGTAACAGCAGTGAAAGAATTTAGTGTTGACCTCAGGTCGCGTTTTAGTGTTTTTAATTTGTTTTTTGTGACTCATTTGGATTTGGTTTCTTTTTGTTTGTCTTTTTCGTTTGGATATCTCCACTGGCTGATAAAATGGGTAAGGTTTGTTTACTTTCTAGGTTAATTTGTTTTTGGAAATTTGATTATATTAATGACTTTGTGTTGTGGTCTAGCTTATCTATCTCTAAATGGGAAATGTACCGTAATGGTATTTATCCTTCATTGTGGCACTTAATCGGTAATTTAAAAATCCGTACTTGTTATTAAGTGAAGTGTGTCAAATGCGGTCTGTTGCAACATATTTTTGCTATTTAAATAGATAGATACTTCCCATTTTTATAATAATATAGGATGAAAACGATTAACTAGTTGTGAAAGTTGGTAATTTGTTGCTAACTTCAAATAAAAACAACTCGGCTATTTTAATTCATTACTACGATCAAGTAAATAAATTTTCGTTTGCAAATACACAAGCATCAGGTGTATGTTTTGTAGAAGGTAATGGCTGTGTAGTGTGTGGGTGGAAATCAATATACTAGTTACAGGCTCGCGATTCTAATAAATTAATTTATAGAGAGGTGCCCACGCCAAATCGAAATTTCTTCATGTACAGGTTCAAAAATAGAAAGGAGCTAGAAGCGATCTGGGGGACTATAAGATCATTAATTTATTAAGCTACCTAGAGAAGCCGTTCACGCAAAAAATACGAAAATGGAAAGAAATCTTATACTCTTTGATCTTTTGGTTTGATGAGTATAGTCTAAATTTTACCTTTTCCTACGATTCCTGGTTTTCATTAATCCCGTCCTTTAATGATCTCTGAACAGATTCTGTTCAATTACTGCATTGTTCAGTTTTCTGATTCCATAGTCACAATTCTTTCTTTTATATTTTCTTCTGTTTCTTGTTATGTTTTCTTGTTAGCCTAGGGTCTCCCTCACAAGATGTTTTTCATCTTTCAATAGGTACATGTTCTCAAATTCAAGTAACATTATTACTTATTTAACCCTTATTCGGCAACACATTTTACTTACGTGACCGGGCAACTCGGGTCCGTTTTTCCCACCACTGTTCTTGAATGTACTATTCATATTTACTTACCCATATATTTCTAATATTCTTTCTTGATTTTTTATTAAAGTTAAACTTAAATTGTTAAATTGTCTAGATTAAAAAAGAGGTGCTACTATAGTGGGCCCACAGGTCCACCATATTTTTATGCTATACTTACCTGGCTTTGAAGGCATTCTTTTTTTGAACTTTTTTTAATTAAATAATAATGGAAAATCTTTTATATAATTGACAGTATAATAAGGAGAATTACTTCATTAATGGAGTCTAATGTGGCTAATATAAACCTAATAATAATTTTATATTACACTTCACACAGAAAATATGGTCTATGTATATTTGTTCCATGGAGAGAATTTCTAATGAAAAATAAAAAAATTTAACTTGCCAGCAAAAATGAAAATCAGTCATTATCATCAAAAATATCATAATCGTCATCATCATCACTGTCATCACCATTAATTATTGTTATTATGATTGGACTTATTTCGTTTATTTTATTTTCACGAGTCCACCAATCTTCTATTAGTTTCTCGCACTTGAATATACAGTTGCACCACACTTCTGGAGTTACAATTGAAAGTGCCTTTCGCCAAGTTTCCCGAACTGCGTCTTCGCTATAACCGTTAGGCCCAATATGGTTGTCGTAATATTGTTTTGCTATTCCCCATATATATTCGATGGGATTAAACTGGCAATGATACGGTGGGAGACGTAAAACTTGATGACCGTAACTTTCAATAATCTGATCCACAACAAAGGTTTTTGGTTTTGCGTGGATATTTGCCAAGCGTAATAATTCTGATTTTAAAATATGTTGTGTAAATGGTATATGTTCATTTGTCAACCATTCTTTAATTTTATTAACAGTCCAAGAATTCGTTGGACTTTTGTTTAATACTTCAGAATGGTAAGGTGCATTATCTAAAATAATTACGCTGGGCTCACTTAAACCTGGGAGAAGTTTTTCATGTAACCATTTTACAAACATTTCTGTGTTCATATTATCGTGATAGTCACTTGATTTTGATTTAGATGAAAATATTAAATCAGCACCTTCTATAAAACCCGATTTCCCTCCTGCATGTAAAATTATGTGTCGCTTCCCTTCTCCATCAGTATGTTTGATAGACTTTACGTTATCATCTTGCCATATTCTCTTGGTTGCACCCCTAGAAAATATCCATGTTTCGTCTAAATATATAAAATTTGCCCTTTCTCCTTTTAATTTAGAATATTTTCTTAGAAAGTTAATTCTTTTATGCACAACAGAACTTATTTCACAAAGGGCTTTTCTGTTATCCTCCTTTTGAAATTTGAAACCCAAATTATGTATCACTTGCCATAGACTTGTTCTGCCAATTTCGTCAAATTTTCTATCTTTTAATTCCGAGAGAATTGTATTTAAGGTCACATGTTCCTTGTTGGCTCGCATTCGATAAATGGTATCACGAATTTCAAATTTTTTTCCATCTGGAATATCTTTCGTTTTCAATGATAGGCGAGTTTTTCGGTGATCTTCTTTCGGCCGTTCATTATTGCGATTTTGTAATACTCCTCTTAGTTTGGTTTCACTAATTCCTAGAGCATTTGTTGTTGAACAGACATTACCGATTTTAAAGGACCGCCATTTTCTTTTTCATCCGTAAAATACTTATGTACACTACAAATTAGACTATCTACATCTAACACACGTCTAGGCATTTTTAAATATTTCCACCAAACATACAATGTCAACACTGGCAAAGAATCAATTCAACTGCAATATTGTAACAAATTTATACCTACCCTAATGTTATTTTAATGTATTTTAAAATATGACCATTAATGCAGTTTTTACCTAATTTTCTGGGAAGTCGTTTACTGCAACTGGTTATCAATGAGTCATTAGCATAATTTTGTTAATCCGAAACCCGCGTAAATATAGCGAACCGACTATACATTTGCCACCTTATTTATTGTCAACTAAATGCAATAGAGGTAATATGGGCTAACATATAAATCTGTCCCTTTTTGATTCTCTAACACTGACCCATGATTTTCATACCTGTTAGGTATATAATCCATGGGTTTGTAATGTTATTTTTATGTAAACCGGGTGGACTCTTTGAAAAATAATGTCTAAAACCACATTTCAACAGGAGAGGATACTATTTTAAGTGATTTCAATTTGACCACTTTACTTGAGGTTTTCATATTGGTGAAGATTTGCATTTGTAATGAGCTCCCAGTTGCAAACAAATAAAGTATAATACCAATATCTGCCTTATATTTGAAATCATCAAAATTATTTTTTTGTTGTTGTAGGATGTGTCCTGTAAGAGATTTTCCTATTTCTTCCATATATAAACAGTTAAACAAGTTCTTAGTTTTTGTTTAATGAGTATTTTAAAACCTATCGAAAATGCTAACACAACATACCTATTTTTAACTAAATAAACCTTTCCAAGCATCATTTTAAAACGAAAACATATTTGATTAACCTTGAACATCGCTAAAATATTTTAAGACGACATTACAAGTTTACTTTATTCGAATATTAACGCGAAATCATGCATATATTTGTGAGTTTAATGTGTATCTATTAAAAACACTACTTAATGTGTTATATAAGACAAATCTAGGGAAAATTGAGCTTATAACAGAACTTTCCTGATATAATATCGATATCCATGCACTCATATGTAACGTGAAAGTTGACATTTTAATTATAATAATA
Organism: Diabrotica undecimpunctata; assembly: GCF_040954645.1. Lineage (NCBI taxonomy): Eukaryota > Metazoa > Arthropoda > Insecta > Coleoptera > Chrysomelidae > Diabrotica > Diabrotica undecimpunctata. The sequence goes on from NC_092811.1 coordinate 122,196,938, forward strand.
AGATATTTAAGAATATTGTTAATCTAGCCTATATAAATGTTTGTTTTTGTTAGATAAGCGTACCAGACAGGAAGCATCTTATCATTCATTGTCTTTGTAGGTGTCTGTCTTAAATACTGCCATGTTTAGCAACATCCTTAAGTCGCTGATGCTACTCCTACATTGTCAATTCGGAGAAAATTACTCATGCAAGTTTTTTATCGATTTATTTAACTATATAGTGACTCCCTATGTGATGTATCTATCGTCCAGTTGTTCTTTACCATTGACTATACAATAATGACAAATATTTATTTAGAGTAATCAACAAGATTTATTATTAATAGTGGTATATTTTTTTATTTTTATACTAACAAGCTGAGGGTTAGGTTTAATATGAGTTATCCACCTTTCCGCTCGACCTAAGAGATCTCTTGTGGCTAAGCTGATGGTACCTTGTACTAAAATCTGATCAAGAAGATCACTGAGCAGTTCTTTGTATGGGTAATAACTTACAGGAAGATTTACCTTTTACTCAAGTATATTAAGCTCCCACAATACTCTGCTTTTACACTATTTTCAATTCACTAACTCAGAAGGTTTCTGTCCTCTTTAGCCTTCCTTTTATATCTGTGTTGGCAATTATTTGTTGTATTTCTCTCCATCTTCAGATCTCGGTGGATGCAGCTGTTTTTTATATGCCATGGAGCATCATCGCCGCTCTTTAGTACCCTATTCTGAAACCTCTGTATTACTTTAATGTTGGCGCATTCCCAGAGCTGTGCGCTGTATGTCCATACTGAGCTTAGTAAGTAGTACCCCAGGTATTTTGCACAATCTGCAACAGGGACCTGGAAGTTATCTATTCTAATAGGCTGATATCACTCTCTTTTAAAAGTGAGATTGACATGCACTGATTTTATACCATCAATTTTAATTCTCCATTTTTTTGTCCAATAATTGATCTTCCGTCTAACATTTGTCCCACTTCCATTATGTATTAAACGATCTCTTAACCAACTTGTTCCTATCTTTCTATTAGCTGTCCACATTTTCCCAGGAATATCATCTGGTCTAACTGTTTTACCTTTACTTTTGGAGTGTTTAAACGACTTCCTCATTTTGATAACCATTGCTGTTACTGTCTCAGTTAATAGCTCAACTGGTTTTGTCAAATTCTTCGCTTAATAAACTATCGAAGTCGAACATTCACGTTATTTTTTGATCTTTCTTCTTTCCACGTCGTCCTTCAATGCAAGCAACTGGTCTCCTGATTTTTCTAACTTGTAATGGTGTTCCCTCTGAATTAGTCCTCATCCGGAAAGCCGAACGGAGGCTTAGTTTGCTTCCGGAAAATTTTATCTCAGGACATATCATCGTCATTGTATAGAAACACCTTAACATTTGATTATAACTTCTTGTATAGTTGTAAAAAATGAAATCATCAGCATACTGAATCACATGTGCATCTGGTGAAATACTGCTTTAATCTTTAATAGGAAAATTAATGATGAAGAACGAAGTTTTAGAATATCCTCCTTACAGTCCCAACTTAGTACCATGTGATTACATGTTCGATCCATTAAAATAGATCCTAAAGGACAATCCATTAAAATAATTGAATTCGGACGCAGATACTGAGATTGTTGTTAAACATTTCGAAGAAAGTATTTTGAATATATTGAGTTTAATATGCACTTAGTGATTTTTACAGCTTGCCTTATTCATTCACATTAATAATGCCTACGCTCTTCACATTATTACCATTTTTAAAGTTCCTGAAATCGCCCATCTCTACTTCCATCATTTTTACCGCAAAATCAAATTATGTATACACAAAGCCAGAAAACAAAGCGGGAGGTAAAAGTCAAGATATTTTCTAAACAGAATCGCCGAGGTATATTTCCACTTCTGGTATAAAAATAACTCGCTTTTGAAGTTCAACTTCAACCAGTCTACGTAATAGTGAGTGCGCAGCCAGTACCTAAATAATTTAAAATTCTCTATTCAACGTTTAGTTGCAGCAAAATTGTGAATAAGAGAAATGACGAACTCGCGACGTTTTTTCTTTGATACAAGCTGTATTAATTCCAGACAGTTTTAAGTGTAGTAGTTTAATGTAGTGGTAGCTGAATGTGCAATACTAAAATACACATTTCCATTGCAATGGATAAAGAAAACTACATTTAATGTCATTTTTTCTGTCTTTTGTTTCCCACTTTTACCACCGATTTTCTGTTCTAGTTTTCCCTCTACATGATCGGAATCAAAATTCGCTCAGTGATACGTTTGGACATTGCTTATGTCTGTTGTATATAGTTTTGAGATGAAAACGTGGTCAACGTGATTGTAATTAATGACAAATAGGGGACCATTAGTGCATAAAATAACGAAGAAATAACATAAGCAGACACAAAATATAATATAACTTAAAGTTAACCTTTATATTCAAAATTTTCTATCCGACAGTTACTTCCGGATTCGTGTTGGAGAAGTCTATTCACCAGATAAACCAGTCAAGAGCCGATTCGCTTAAGCATCAGTAATTGAACCACTACTCTTTTGTGTCTACACTAGTGATCTTCTGCTCATTGTATCCAGTAAGGTTTCCATTTGCGCTGGTGATACCAAATTATATGTGAATCCCATTATTAACCAACATGATCGATCTTGGTCTTCAACACGATCTTGACGCAATATTCAGATGGTCGTCAGAATAGTTACTTCCTCTTAACATTGAAAAATGCGTTATATTCAGTACATATCCACTCCTACCGTGCTTTATTAATGGGCATCCTTTAAACGCGATAACCTCCCACAACGATCTTGGATTCATAATTAATCGTGACTTAAATTGTTCTGATAACATAGTTTCATTATAGTGTCTTTTTGTTCAACATTTTCTTGGGGAAATACTATTCCTTTTACTTTTAACTTTACCAGAGGGACTCTTCGTCCTCTGGTGGCTCTCTCTACCCATACTTTTAAAATAGTATGATTTTCGTTTAGCCAGGTTTCATCTAAATAGAAAATCTTCCTTCTAATCTAAATCTTTTTATCGTTGTCGAATATTGCCTTCGCCAACAAACAATCTCTTTTGTATCGTTCGATATAGGTTTTTTTCTTTGATTTTCATAGCAAAAATCGATTTCTTTAAGTAATTTCCATAACTTATCTCCGCCAAAGTGAGGAAAATTATTATGTCTGTAAAGTTAACATATGCATTTTATAATGCCGAATTCAGACCAACACTATAAACTATTGCTAATTTATTACGGAAGAAAAAATTTATTGCTTTAGCCGATTCCTAGAAACAATGGGCATGCTAATTTTATGGTAAAGCTAGTATAGCCATAGCTATATCTCGGCAAGGAAAAGGGATACAGGGTCTATCTTAGCATATTTATTGCTAATTAATTGCTGTTGATTGGTATATTAACGAATCCCCAAGAGCTACTCCTTCATCTCCTAGCTCAAAACACACCCCCGTAAAACCGAGATATCAGCTAACAAACGAACTGTAAGGAATCGATTGCTAATTTATTGCCAAAGTTTTATGCCAAGGAACAATTTATTGCTGCAACCGTTTCCGAGAAACAATGATTATGCTAACTTTACGGTAAAGCTAGTATAGTCATAGCTATATCTCGGCAAGTACAGGGTTCATCTTGGCGGCATATTTTAGTGTTAATTAATTGATGTTGATTGGTATATTAACCAATTCCCAAACCTAGCTCAAAACATACCTTCGGAGCGAACCGAAAGGATTTGTTTGCTAAAGTATTGCCGAAATTTTACGCCAAGAAACAATATATTGCTGCAACTGTTTCCGAGAATCAATGGCTAAGCTAATATAGCCCTAGCTATATCTCGGCAATGAAAAAGGTTGAAAGGCCTATCTTGGCGTCGTATTTTATTGCTCATTAATTGCTGTTGATTGCTATATTGACCAATTCCCAAAAATTACCCCATCATCCCCCTAGCGCAAAATTTTTCCTTGGAAAAATCGAGATATCGGCCAAAAACGCTGAAGTTTTGGGCTAGAGGATGATGGGCTATTTTTTGGGGATTAATGTATTGGAGTCAATTATTTAGGAATAAAATATGCCCCCAAGATGGGCTCTGTAGCCTTATTCGTTGCCGAGATTCACTTTGGTTTATATTTACATGGATTGAGTCTTCAACTTTTATTTCAATGCTAGAACGTGTTCTGCGTAGGTGTTTTTCATCTGTTTTATTTCCTTGCTGGTATCCATCAAATACAACAGTCGCTGTTCCGTAATGAGTAATTACGTAGTTTCTGTATCAAATCTCTTTGAAGGTAGCTGGGTATCGCCAGACAACACGATGAGGGAGGTGACCTCCATCAATGATGTATATTTTCCCTGAATTTAGAGTACATGATGATTATTTTGTGTCTGGAACCAAAACAGTAACCATTGAAGATTTGCCTCTTTTTCTCATCAAGCCAGATTCCTCAAAAAAAAGATGGAGGAAACGCACATAGTTCATATTGCAATATTACTTCAAGTCTCTCATCACTCTTTACTGTGAACACCATCCGATGTAAGAGAGTGTTTGGGTTTACACATATTGTGGTGGTGTTAATTGTCATCGACCTGGTTATGGAATCTAGCAGCTAACTTTCTTTCGAAGTGTATCTCATGGAATGTTTTGTTTTCAATGTCTTTTAAAGTCAGGGTTCCGACTTCAAACGCTTTATCAGAGTTCACGTTTTCATCTCCTATAACTCATGTTGATAAGGAAGAGAGTTCAGGTGTTTTATTATTTCGTACTTATTTAATTTTTTTACGGTTTGTAAATTTTAACATTTTTATTTCGAGTTTTCTTTTACAATTTTCAAAATTAATTCGCTTATTCATTTCTAGTAATCTTATATAGCATTGTCTACATTGTACACCCTCCGTAACTTTGGAACCGTTCGTTCCTTTATTATCCATGGGACCTTTTTTGTTTTAAGTTTAATGTAGAACATTTTTTATGAACGATTCGCTAAACATCATAGTTTTAGAAATATTTACGAAAAACTACTAATTTGCTGACTTCTCCCCTCCCCCTCCCCATACCCGCCGATCAAAATGGTGTAATTTTTTACTGAACAATATATTATGGACCATATAGATATAGAACAATTTGGTGTTGAAGGAAAACTTTTATGAATGTCGGGGTTAGGCCTTTTTTTGGACCAATTTTATCATACATACTAAGAGAGAACTATCAAAATGTTGGCGAATATCTATCGATGAGAAGGTCTAAATAATAAGACCACCTGTGTGTCTAGATATGAAATACTTGTTTCCACATACCCATTGTTTTCTTAACACGATTAACACTCCTTAATTGATGCTTGCTCGGCACACCCAGCGTTAGCATCTACAGATATATTCTAATTAATTTACTCAAAAGACAAATAAAACCAAAAAAAATCATGAATATTTAATACGGACGGGTACATTTTCGTTTCGGTGTTGTTGACTAGACGAAACAATAAATGCAAAATCCGCCATTGTTATACAAATTTGCTCGGTGACCTTACACGATTTATCTTTATTTACACAGGGGTCACACCAATATTGACCTTCGGCAGAAAACATCGGAACGTTACCTACGTAATCAGCATTGGCGATTAATTCAGTGACACACCTGATATTGTGTTTACTTATCGCCATATACATTGTTTTACCTACAGCTAGTCGATGCGTTTAAGAAGATTATGTGTTATTATTGGAAAAACCTCGACGCCATTGCATTGCTTTTATATGCGTTTGCTGGAACAACTATATTATGAGTATAATATGTTAATAGTGAAGTTATGCACCAAAACAAAGGACGCTGAAATCACAAACCTTATGAAATATAATCGCGTGCAGTGATATAAGTGACAAAGTTACCATGGAATCTACACATACATTGTTTATTAAAATAAACTGTTAAAAAGATTTGAAAAAGAGTTTACAACACAAAAATTACAGACCTATTAGTATTTTAACTTCTCTTACAACAATATTTGAATCTATCTTATATAACAACTTATTACAACATTTTATCAATTCTTTCAATCAATGTCAACATGGATTTCTAGCAGATAGATCAACAATTACAAACCTATGTATATCCAGACAATCTGCTGCTGATCCCATAAACACTAAAAGGCAAATGGATGTAATCTTCACTGATTGTACAAAAGCATTTGATAGGGTTGATCATGGTTTGTTATTAGACAAACTGGGTACCTTTGCTTTATAAATGATCTTTCTAGCTGTCTCAAATTTTCGTCTTGCTTAATGTTTGCAGATGATTGTAAGATGTTTAGAGTTGTAGAAAATGATGTGATTGCCAACTATTACAACTAGACTTAAATGCAGTATCTAATTGGTTTCAGATAAATGAAATGGATCTATATCTTATAACTTTAAAACAATTTATTTGGGATAACTATGTTTCATCAACATGTTTCACTAATTGACATATTTCAATTCTTTAATAAAGCTCATGTAGATTGAGACTGGCTGAATGACAATTGTCCAAGCTAAAAAAGAAAAAAAAACTCATTGGTACAATCTAGAATAAATGTTTTCCTTCGTTTCTATTTCGCTTTCTATTATTATTTTCTCCAGTAGTAAATTGAAAAGTACTGTGGATAGAGGATAAAGCTTGTTGTAATCAATTTTTTTTACAACAATCTCTCTCTTTGTGAATTTTCCCACCTTTACAGAAATAGCAGGATTGTGTCTGGGAATTTTGGAAGTCTAACAGATAAGAGTATGGGGTAGGTAAATGCGCATAACAGAAGAGGAAGAATATGGGTACAAATTGCTTACATCCAAGTGGGAAGAACAAAAGACGAAAGAACCAAGAGAAAGAAACAAATTGCGGTTTCTAAGGAAAAACGACATATAATTGGTATAATTACTAATAGAATTAATGTATTAATAGCAGTATGTGATAAGTTTTCAAATTCTGATTACGACTATTCACAATTTTAGTCTACTATTCATAATTCCATAGCTTATATTACACAATTTTAAAAAAACATAAATTCCTTTCGCATAAATTTCACTGTCATCATGAAGAGTGAGGTGCACAAAGACGGAAGAGATTTACTATTTCCTGGAGTCGGAGAATTTTTATATACTTTTGTTCTTTTATACGACTTTTATTAACGAAATGTGAATTTTTGAAATGTGAAAACTCTGGAAAAGGCTAGCCAGGTCAGTATTCACGCACCGAAATAAAAATTTAGAAAAGAGAGAAAATATACAGTACTGTGCAAATTAATGGAATCATGGCTGTTTTAATGAAAAATAGTTTATTTAGAAAAAACAAACTGAAAAAGAAATATGTCCTCCTTTGGCTGCAATTACTGCTTTTACCCGTTTTTGCATAGATTTTACGAGCTTCTAATAGTTCCCAGATAACCTCTCATCTTAAAACCAATCCTGAATGACCGTTTCTAATCGTTTTTATTTTGTAGTACAGTCAATTTTGCGCAGTGTAGTTTTGCAAATGGCCCATAAATTTTCAATGGGGTTGAGGTCTGGCGAATTACCGGGCCAATGTAAAACATTAATCTTTTTATTTTTGAAAAACGGTATCATTTGCTTTGACTTGTGACAGGAAGCAAAGTCCTTTTTGGAGTGCTGCTTCCAAACCCTGTTCCAACATGGATTGGTAATTTTGGCTTTTCATCATGCTTTCGATTGGTACTAGAGATCCAACCCCCATGTATGAAAAACATCCCCAAAACATTTTTTTGACTGAATGTTTTACGGTTTGATCAATATGAGATGGTGTAAGATTTTCATTATTAGACTTCCTGACGAATTTCGACCGCTGTCGCTGAACTATAAAGTGAGTTTCATCTGTAAATAGGACTTTTCTCCAGTCTTCAGTCCAGTCCAGACTTTTGTTTCTTCATTCGTTCAGTTAGAAGCTATTTTTTCTGGGGACGCATTGCCTTTTACCATTCTCCAAAAGTCTTTTTCGAACAGATGAGTCATAAATCACTGCATCTTATGCTGCTAGATCTTGTTGGAGCTCTTGGCTTATTTTTCTTGGGTCCAATTTGCTCTTTCGAAATAAAATGTTTCATCGGCTGGTGTTTTTTTCTCTTTCTTCCGCAGTTTTCCTAACCTTTTCACATCCATTGATCCCGGTTCTCGTTTACGCTTTAAAGTCTTGCTTACTACCCCCTGACTCCATCCACACGTTCTTGCGATTTCTCTTTGTGACAGAAGTGTGTTCAGTTAACGTGATAATCTTTTCACGCTTCCTAGGCATTCATCATCATCATTTGGCTCTACAACTCTATGTGAGTCTTGGCCGCGTTTACTATTTCCCTCCATTGTTGTCGGTCCTGAGCAGCTATTTCCCATTGCTGTATTCCCATTTTGCGTAGATCACTGGCTACTAAGTCCTTCCGTCCTCTTTCTTGGGCGACCAACTGACCTTCTGCCATCGGGCCTTTTCCAGAATGTGGCGTCCAGGAGTATTTTTTCACTCGATCTTAGTACGTGGCCCGCCCATCTTATTCGGTTTGCTTTAATGTAGCGTACTATGTTTTCATCTACATATACTGTCTGGAGTTAGTCATTGTGTGATTTTGCCGTTTCCTGGTGGTTCAGAGTCCATGTCTCGCTTCCATACGTTATTGTGGGACGAATTATTGTTTTATACACTCTTATTTTTGCTGGTATTGAGAGTATTTTTGATTTAAGTGCGGCCATTAATGAGTAATATGCCCTGTTTCCTGCAATGATCCTGGCTGCCATGTCCTTTTCATATTTATTTTCAGATGTTATGATCGCTCCCAGGTACTTGAATTCTTTGACGACTTCAAAGTTGTATTCGTTGATTGTTACGTTTTGTCTAACCCTTGGTCTTGAGTTCTTCGTAACCACCATGTACATGGTCTTTCAGTCCTCGTTGACCTTCAGACCAACTTCCTTGGCTCCGTTTTCGAATAGGGTGAAAACTTCTTTTGCATCTCTGGTGGAATGTGCAATGTGTCCACGCCAGCCGCAAACGCCAATAGTATTTTTGATCCTTGGGCGGCAAATCCGTTTGTCAGTTGTGGTTGAGCTTCCGATGTTTTGCTGCCAATTCTGATCCGTGCGGAAGCGTTCTCTGTGCTCATCTGTGCTAATCGTACCAGCTTTCCAGGTACTCCCATTTCTACCATGGTCTCCCACAATGCTTGTCTGCTAACAGAATCGTAAGCTTGTTTAAAGTCCACGAAGATTTGGTGTACATCGCGGTTGAATTACCAGTTTTTTTCCAACACCTGGCGTAGGACGAATATCTGGTCTATAGTCGACCTTCCCGGTCTGAATCCGCTTTGGTAGTTGCCTATTATTTCCTCTGCGTATGGAGTTAGCCTTCTAGACAGTATTATGGATATAATTTTGTACGTTGTGTTGATTAACGATATTCCTCTATAGTTCCGACATATTTGTTTGTCTCCCTTCTTGTGGATAGGTACTATATGGCTTTCATGCCAGTATTTCGGTATTTCTTCTCTTTCCCAGACTTCTCTTATAAGATGATATATCTCAAGGTGGAGCTTTTCTCCCCCTTTTTTTAGTAGTTCCGCCTGTATTGCCGTCTGGGCCTGGGGCTTTATGGTTTTTTAGGGACGAAATTGCGGACTTTACTTCAGCTAGTGTGGGCCCTGGTATTTCAGGTTTGGCTAACTGGTACTGTCTTTGTTGCCCTGTCGTTGTGGGTTTTTCTGTATTTAGGAGTTGCTCAAAATACTTTCTCCATTGGCGGCTTATCTCCTCGTCGTCTGTGAGCAATTGTCCTGCATCGTCTTTAATAAATCTTAAAAATCGAAAACAACACAAAATAGTACAAAACAACACAAACTTAGTGTCAAATGTCCTAAAACACCCTCAAATAAAAGGCAGATAAAAGTAAGGTTATGTTTTCAATGCTTGGTCAGTTGTAAATGTGTGGATAGTGTTGCCAACTGTGAATATTGAAAAATGTCACAATGATTCCATTAATTCGCACAATACTGTAGAATGCTATTGAAAAAAATATCTACTCTACAAACTGGAAGATTTCCTCTAAAGATAACGACCCACAAAAAAGTGGAAATATACACCAAAACCTTGAAGACCGAATAAGCTTTCATCTTTAACCATAAAAGAGAAGCAAAAGATTAAAATATATTCAAAAAACAGATGAAAATCTGCATGATCATTATTCTCAGGTAGAAATTATTTTTTATCATATATGAGGAATTGTTCGGTAAAAGTTGAAATGTTTTTATAAGAAATAAACTTCGCAGCATTTATTGATTCTATGTGAATAATTGGCCATCAATTTTATGTCAACTACAACGCTTTTGCATTAGAACTACAATTCGTATATAAGAGAATTATTTTATTATGATTGTCGTAAGCTGATTTTATCAACCTCTTTTATTGGCCCATAAAATCTCTTCGCAGAAAAATGTATTGTGCATATGTGCACATTTGGCCATCGCGTCATATAAATATTATGGTAATATGTGCCTTTTCGTCTACGAAATGTGTATAAACAAACATTCAATATGCACCAGAACTAAAGAAAGCGCATATCTGTGTGAATATTAGTCTTGTAATATACATACATTGTTGGTTATAATTTTCACCATAATTATTACAAGACGAGACTGAATTGCCAATGTGTTTTAGTTATCGACCAGAGAATGCAAAAGATATACAGTGAGAGACTATATTTCATAATGAAACAGATAAATTCATTAATAATTAACAATAATCATTGAAAAATAACACCTCCGTTTTTGATGTATGGTTTGTGTTCATTTATCCTAACACTTGGTGGTCTTGAGGTTTCTCCTAGATACAATTTGTCGAATTCGCAAAGAACTGTGCAATTCTACAATAATACAAGTGCAGTTCTTTAGTGCAGATAGCGGCGATGTTTTCGGGAGATCTAGCGTTTCGTCGATGTTAATTGGTTGTTTACTGAAGCAATGGACTCAAATTTATACATCACAATGCGAATAGTACTCTCGTTAGGACGATTTTGTCACCGTAAAATGGGCGAATAGCACCAAATGTTTCCAGAACCATTTTCTCGTGTTGTTATACGCTATATAAGTATATCCATCTAAAAAATTATGTGACCACCCAAAGTTAATAATAAATACCACAACAATACGTAATTACCTTTAGAATATGCACTTTAAGCGGTTTTTGTGTACTAGCATGACCTTCTATATTTCAAAAGCAATAAACATAAATACAATACAAAAAGACAAAAACTCGGTAGCGTTCACTGTTTCTAAAATAGTATCTTCAATATATATGATAATAGGGGACGATAAATTTTGATTGGAGTATATCAGCTTAAAATAGTCGGTAGTAAGGAAAAGAGTTGAAGAAATACGGTTTTCTGTACTCATGTGCATCCAACTGGAGTTTTAAAATGGCCCTTGGGTTACATCCGGCCATTCAAAGAAAAATATATATCTCAGTTACGCCCCAGTTTGGAAACTATTGTTTAGATTTTAGAACCGCATAAAGTTTTTGTTAGTTTAAGAGTACTATAATGTCTAAAAGGAAAATCGTAAATATCAGAAAAGAATAAAATCTTATCTAAGTTAAATCAGCTTAACGAAATACAAAACGGTTCAATAACGTTTCGAATAGAATAAAAATACATTCAAATTTTTCTTCACTAGTTGATAGTGTATCTTCATATTATTGGCATTTTTATATCCTTTCAGGTTGTTTTTAGAAAATATTAGTATACAGACAACATATTTAAACTACTATTTGATACCCGATATTTTAGGCGGTTCAATAAACGCTCTTTATTCGAGTTCCTGGCGGAAATTCCTAAAATTTTATAAGAATGAATCTCCAGTTTATATTCGTCTATATCATTATGTAACTTCCAGTTTAGAGTAACCACTTGAATATACCATCAGTCAATTAAGCAAAAGGTTATTTTCAAATTTCGAAAGGTACGTTAAGTACTTCATTAATTTAGCAACACTTTAACTGTGTTAATAAATAATAAACTATTGCCAATTGCAATTTAAAAAGATATCAAGATAATATTTAAATCTTTATTAAATTTTATTAAAGTCAAATTAGGACAAAATGTTAAGCACCAAAATTCTAACATAATAATATATCAAGCTATGTAGGTATGTGCTAAAATAGTTGGAATGAAAAATTACGCCATTAAGCAGTAATAAAACAATTAATTGACAAAATGACGAAACAGCAAAGACGTCAATTTTGTTTCAAACGGGAATTTCACAGGAATATTTTTAACCTTCAAGGTTCAACTGCCTAACAAGAGTATGTTATCCTTAAAATTTTAAAAACGGATAGTGACCAAGAGGTATATCATTTTAAAGGGCGTTTATGTTTCTCCCTAATGGTAGACTATTTAATATTTTTTGTGAAATAAAAGTGTCATTTGGAGACTAGATTGTTAAATGTACATAACGCTATTGTACATTAACATGTGGATTTCTGCACATACGGTGACCTCTATATTACAATTGAGGCCATCAGAAAGGGAGTCTCGAACACGCTGGTTTCTCCCCTTCGAATTGAGTATGTATATTACGACTTACAAAGAAAATAAGCAGGTAGACTATCGTAAAATATATTTATGGCAAGTAGAATAGAAGCAAAGAATATCACATATAAGACCTACAACAAAAAGTATTTATTTACAGTCGAAGATATGTATTACAAAGGTGATTATACAAGTGGCAATAATACAAAACGGTCAGAATCTTGCAAAAGAACCAATATTGACCATCGCAGGCTGTGAATAAATGATCCGGATACAGGTAGACAGATCCTGGTGAAAGTGTGAAAACACATTAATAACAAGGGAATTTGAGAATGCTGGTTGAGTATGATTGTTATATAAATTAACGACATAAAGTAATAATGTAATTTTACGGAAATAGCACTATAAAGGTGATACAAATGATAACTATCTTACATATATTAATAAATTAAAATTACCAATAAAAAGGTCTATAATGAAATCAATACACTTATTAATAAAATAGGTGAAATAAAGTCAGTAACGTCAAAGCCACGTACCAAGATTGTGTCAATCAGCGCTGCCCAACAAGTTTTCATTATGGTACGGACTATAATATTATCTTACTTATGAATTTATTAACAAACCCTTTTAATGATTTTTGTTTAATTTCTTGTGATGTATAATGTTGGTTTACCAAATAATCCAAGTTATGCCATTACAAGAACCATATTATTATTAGAAAAATTTCCATCCACATATATCATTGAAAAAAGATTCATGTTATCTAAAAACTGTTATTGACAAAAAATGTACTGCGGCGGTGATATTTGTGAAGATCGTGTTGCCATCAAATTCATACTTTGTCATCATAATATTACATTTTTGTTGATGGTTAAAAATTAAATGATCTGGTATACTCCATTCGCTTAGCTCGGGCATATTTTGACAGATTCATTGTCGGAAACCTACAACACAACAATTACTACTTCTCAGTATTAATAGCTCAAGTATCCTACTATTGCAGACTTCTTTCTTTAAAAAAAGAAGAATTATTCTAAATAGTGGAAGTGTATACTAAACCCATCAAATTTTGGGTAGTATATATTTAAAAAATATATTGTAGTTGTTATAATTTAATAGAACTATTTATTATATGGTGCAGATAAATAAATATTGATTGTCGGTAATTCGCAAAGTTCTATTTTATTTACTATTTAGTTTATTTACTATTAATATTGGCTATGAGTACGTGTGCTTGGTTGTATAGTAATTTCCAGCCACTTTTAGTCTGTCAAAAAGTAACTAACTTCGCAAAAAAATAATTACTAAATTCACTAGACAGTTCAGACTGGGAATAGCGAACCGAGTATATTATTTAATATCTTAATGGGAATTAAATTAAGATATTAGGTAACGAGGAGGGGGCAACTTTAAAATCTTATGCCCAGATTTGGATTCCTTATGCAAAATCAAGTAACTTTTATTCAATACATTTTTTCGAATTGCTGATAGATGGCGCTATATTCGAAAAAATATGTTTGGTGTCATTCAATAGAATTTTGAAAAATATTGGACACGTCTTTTTCAGTTTTTCGATCCGATGTTCGCTTCGCGAACTATTCGACCGTTCCGCTTCTTTTCACAGACCCTGTATATAAATATAACATTATATTCTAGAAAACATTATATTCTAGAATAACCACATAAGCAGAATGGTGGAGACACGTGTCGTCAACATAGCAAGAGTTACCAATCGGCAGAAGAAGTATCAGACGACCTCGCAAAAGATGGAGTGATAACCTTCCATAGAGGTATTAATTCGCCAATGAATAAGCAGAATTGCTTATAAAGAGGAAGAAGAAGAAGAACGAAGGTTGTAGTGTATCATTGAAACTTTTGCAGAAACTGCTTGAAGAGTCGTACGAGTGGACTGGAAGTTCGAGTTATCTGTACAATATTGTAAAAGATTTGGAATTTAAATTAAAGAACGCGAATGATAAATCCACCGACGTTTATTAATGAACGGAATTACATTCGTTGTACGTCTTAAGTATTTAAACAATATTTACATAACTTACTAGAAAAGTAAAGGTAAGCCAATTGTATATGTTGATGAAACATATGTACATGTACATGCATACAGGCCTTATTACACCGAACAGCTCGACATAATATGATAGTGGTAAAAGATTATTGAAAAACATTTCAGGCGATGCAAAATCGCAGTATTACTGCGATTAATCCCCTTGAATTAATCTGCGCTCAAATGAAGGAGCTTAAATATCACGAGAAACAATACTATATTTAAACGTGAAGCTATTATTCAACTACTAAATGACTCAATATCAAAAATGTCATCTGACAATTAGCAAAAAGTTATAAGACATAGTAGGAAATGAAAATAGAAGAAATAATAGAGACAATTATAATTTATCATTAAACAAAAATACGTTTGCATTTTATAATGTATTGTAGTCGAAATTTGTCAGGATGGTTATAGACATAGCAAGGACATATAGTAGTATAAATTCTTGTACAAAACTGACACAAGAAGGTGTCAATATTTATATTTTTCTGAAGATGGCAATCTTATGCCATAAAAACTGTAAAATAATAAAAATGAGAAACAACAATACTTCAGTGAGCTAAGTAAAGAAAAACTCTCATCGTTCATTCATCTATATACGCAATTCTTCGCAAATATCCATTTAACGGTTTCCGATAGTTGTTACGTTGCGTACTCGTTCGCTTGTAAAAGTTTATGGTTGCCAACTACAGCGTAATTGAAGATTCGTTTAATAGCAAAGGTGAGATAACTGTAACGAGTTGTCTGTACTTGTTAGTTGAACTGACAACCCGTAATATGCGTATTTATAATAAAAATAAAATATAGTAATCAATCTAATGGAATGCGATATGCTATAAAGTGTCGAGTGTATTCGGAGTTGGATTATTATAGTAATGTGCATTATTGCACAATGTTGGTTATCTAGATCTGAGATTAGTTCTCGACGTTTCGCCAACACTAGGGGTTGGCATCTTCTCGAGATGTTACTACTTCTCCAGAAGATGAGCATCCCTAGTGTTGGCGAAACGTCGAGAACTAATCTCAGAAGACAACGGCCAACAGCCCGCACAAACAGTTTAACAAGTTAGACGATGGCCGTGAAAGCCTAACGCATTTTATCTAGAAAATGTTTTGAAAGTTCCGCTTTTGCTCTCTGATCTCTTGATACCCCACTATATATTAATATATGTCTTTTCCAATTAAAAAAAAATAAGATACGAGTGATTATAGTATCTATTAATAACCACATATACGTTAAGTCACTTGAAACTGGCCAAAACTCCTTTTATCCTAAAAGCATAAGAAAATCCAAGCATCATTCCATAACTTGCCTTATCCATCCCGTCTGTCATTCCAAAACTTAACTTGTCCGGTCGACCAATAGAAATTCAGAATTTGTATTTCTTTTACGCGTTAAAAAAAAGTAGTTTTATCTAGAAAGACGGTAGCTATCAAGTACTTTGTAAAAATAAGGGAAACGATGCACTTCAAAGTACAGGTATGTCAAAATGCAAGTTTAAAAGGATTACATTCAAAGAATTGGTCGCATTTTTTTACCAAACGGCTTACCATAATAGAATCGAGGTTGTTCAAAACAAAAACCGCTTTATGCTCAAAAGAAACAGGCAGTCAAAATGTTTCTTGAAAAATTTCAGTGTTCTGATGTCCGCTTACAGAGTAACCGACAGTATTTGGCTTCTGATTTAACTATTAATAAACTGCTCACAATGAGAAAATAAAACAAGAAAAGGATACCGAGGCACGTAATCAGCTTCAAATTGAGAAAAGAAGTCATGTACTTAGAGACATAGCATTTTTTGTAAGTTGAGGGAAGCAAAGCCAGATATCCTCGTTTTATCTTTTGCGATCAATAGAAATTGGTCAATCCGAAAGTACAAAACCAAATCGTCTATTACAGCCGACAACTGTACATATACTGGCTGTATGGCACTTGCCTATGCCATTAAAACAAAAAAAAAAAAAAAAAAAAACTGTACATATATAACTTTACTGTCGTAAAAGGTTTCCCAAAAGCCAAACTTCACAACTACTAGGTATTTATATTCACCAGGATGGAGCAAGAATTTCGAAAAAGATCAAATGAAATAGTTTGAGCAGTTTTTCATTGCTTATCAAGTCATATTGATTTATCATTGTTCTGAAGCTATTTTCTTATGGCATCTTAAAGTATGTAATTAATACTTTAATGGGAATAAGCCATAATTAAAGTTTAAAGACGTTTCTTCAAATAGAATTTGATAGATCTCAAATTTGTAAACACGCATGGGAAAATGAACATGAGGTTCAATGGAATGATGCAAGTATAGTTCTAAAAGAAACATATAGTAAAAAGAATAAAATCAAAGAAGCGGCTCTAATTATGCTAAATGAGACTTATAAATACTTACCATGTCGAGCTTATAATATTATGAGGCTTTTCTTCTGGATTTTTCTCCTGTTTTTCATCATGGCATGTGGTAAAAAATCGTAACTATATTGATTTATCTACTTAGAACAAAATAAGATTATGTCCGGATGGTTGCGGAATGCAAAACAGAAACTCAACTATGGTCGCAATGTGCATTTATTTTCTAGTTCAAAACGCACACCACACAATGAAGAAATTGAACTGGTATTTCTCATTAGAGGATATTTTGGCATCATAGAAATTTAGGAAGATTAGTGAAGTTACTAGCCCTGAAACGTATACTGATATTGTTATGGAAAGGGAACCGTTCCTAAATTGACAGATTGTGGAGTAAAGTCCTGGAAGGAAGTGACAAAGCAATACTTGAAAGGTGTTCAGTCCTGGAATTTCTAGTTTTCAACTGCCAAAAGAATTATTATACAAAAAAATGAAGACGAAATTAAAGTTAGAGGCGAGGAAAACTACAAAAGCGATATAGAAGGGGAAAAACCAATTTTTAAACCTGGGAAACGAGTAACCCAGATGGAAGTTGTTCAGATTCAGAAAGGTCTTCTTCTTCTTCCTCTTTATAAACAATTCTGCTTGTTCGTTGGCGAATTAATACCTCTATGGAAGGTTGTCACTCCATCTTTTGCGCGGTCGTCCGATACTTCTTCTGCCGATTGGTGACTTATCTCTTGCTATTTTGACGACACGGGTCTCCTCCATTCTGCTTATGTGGTTATTAAATTTCTTTTTTCTATTTTCTTCATTCATTTATACACTGTACGTTACATTTTCTTCCAATGTCTTCACTTCTCTTTCGATCTCGCTGCGTATTTCCTCTAATTCTTCTCAGTACTCTCATCTCTGCCGTTCTCAGTAGCCTTTGCGTTGTGGCTGTTTTTGAGGCATATGTCATTATTGGTCTTACACTGGCTATATAAATTCTTCGCCATTCGTGTCAGTCTATTTGCTTTTTGTACTTGAACTCTCACTTCTTTGTCCAGGTCTCCATAGCTAGATAGTGTAATTCCCAGGTATTTTATTTCCATTAGTTGTTCAATACTGATGCCATCAATTTCTATTTTACATCTGGTTTGTTCTTTGCTGACTACTATTGTTTTAGTTTTCTGAGATGAGATTGTCATATTAAATACTTTTGCTCTTATATTAAATGTGTGGACTAGTCTTTGCAGACGATCTTCATCTTGGGCTATCAATATTTCGTCGTCTGCGTAACAGAGTATTTTTATTTCTTTGTTTCCCATTCTGTATCCTCTTCCTTTGTTAATGCTTTTTGATGATTTCATCCATGATCAAATTGAAGAGCATGGGGCTCAATCAATCCTCTTGTCTTATTCCGCTGCCTATTTCTATAGGCTCTGCAAGTTGTCCATCTATTCTGACTTCCAGTTTGTTGTTTTGGTAGATAGTTTTTATAATATTTAGGGGAAATTGGATTACATCTTTGAGTCTTACTCTCTCAAACGCTTTCTTTAGGTCAATCAGACACATAAATGCTGGTCTATTATGCTCTAGTGATTTCTCAGTAATTTGCTTTATATAGAATATTGCATCTGTACACGATCTTCCACTACGAAAGCCCTGTTGTTTATCTGCTAAACTTATCCTCTGATTTATTAGTACTTTTTAGGTAGTCAATCCACGTATCCTTTTCTATGTGTTTTGGTTCTATTAATTCCTTTACCTCCTTTCTTCGACCTCTTATGAAGCGCCATGTTTCCTTTCGCAATTTAGAAAGGTGTGGCAGTAAATAAAAAGAAAGTTCTGGATGTCAAGAAGTTACTAAACTCCCACTTTGGGGAGCATTGGGTGGAGTGAGAAGATTTTTTGCGAGGAACAAGCCAAAATTATTGAAAGCTTAGATGAAAAAACCGAAACGGACAAGTTTTGCAAAGGTGGCCGCGAGGAAGAGATTTTGCCAAGAATTTACAGCATCCTAATAAACCATATTTATTAAATGATGCATGCTATCATTCCATAAATAATTGTCTTATCCAAGTAGTCATGCTAAAACTTGTCTTATCCCTCTTTATTTATTGAATTTCGTGGAAATGGATTAAACAAGATTTAAATGAGGGCTGAATTTACTGTCAATATTGTAATACAATCCACAACTGAGTTATCAAGTTGTCTAATTTCCGTAGTTCTAGTAAAACGGTTTTCGCGAATTGTGAAATATTGCTTAAAGTGGACAAGGCAAGTTTTGGAATGGAATCCCTCATAGAGCCTTTAATTGTCGCTTGTCATTCGTCAACTGTGAGACACGTATGTCGATGTTATGCCCTTTTAATTATATTTTCTGATTTATATTATTTACTGACTTAATGTTCCCTGTCAGTATGTTTGTTTTTCCACTTCATTGTTCTTTTTTCTTGCGTGTATCCTACTCGTAGTCTCCTTCAAGTTCAGAGGTTTTTTAGCGGTGATATGAACATATAAAAAGCTATTTTGGTAGGTTGCTAGCCTCACAATATTAGGACAGCTTTTTTAACTTTTTGGGTCCAATCTGTTTGGCTGATACTTTTTAATTTCTTCCTATTCTCCCGCCAAGTGAAGAGCGTTCAAGAACGTGAGTGCTCTGGCGGGAGCATTCAACAAGACATCAGTTCTTATCAACAACAGTAACAATCAGCATTTATAAAGCAGTGATTATATCTACATTTTTATTGGGAATGAACTACAACTTTAGTTTAAAACTTGTTTATTTTGACGTTGCCATTTCCGCTTCGGAAATGAAAATTTTCAAAGTGGAAATCTTAAATCTAATATCAAAATATCATATTTTTCATTAAAATTGTGAATAATTCCCAATAAAAATAGTAAATTATATTAATGCTAAGAAAACAGTTTTACCTTTTTTTTAGTTTTTCACTTTTCGTGATACACCCTGTATATACATATCTGTACCACCTATTTAGGTAAACCTTGTTGTGTTACACAAAAAATAGGACTAAAAAAGGAAGTAAAGCTGTTTTTTTTATATAAATTCTTGAACTTGTATTTAATTATATATCTAGAAATAATTAAGCCAATTAGCAGAAGGTAACCTTGTTAAACAGATGACAGTTTTAGTTTTCGTCTACAGTTGTTACAAATCCGGTTTCTATGTCATGTGGTATACATTTCTCGACGATTTGACTTTTTATCAAAGCTTTCAAAGAAATAAATACACACATCAAAATAATCTAGGGGAAAAAAACAAAATTACGGAGAGATTATAATAGGAGTTCAATAATTTATTTCAAATATTTTTAATAAAAAGTTATAAACAAATGTCACGAATATAAAATAAACATTTTTTCTTAGAATTATCGAAATACTCGTAACTCTTAAGAAAATTAAAAGAGAACTCCGTAAGTCAAAAAATGGCAACAAAAAAAACTAATTTGTGGCCCCTCGACTCCCAACAAAGTAGTCTTAGATTAAGTTAGTATAGTATATGACCTCCATGGTTATTGATTACTGTCCTACATCTGTAAGGCAAACTCATGATCAGATGGTCAATATCTTGCTGCGGTTTTCTGTTCTACTCCATTGAAAGGCCCTTAAACAGGGTCTTTCGATAATAATATTGCGGTTGTCTGTTGCATTTAGAAACAGTTCCACACAAACGAGATTGAAATCTCGTTGTCTTCCACCAAGAGTGGTGCCACCCTATACCATTATACTGCCACCTTGCTGTATATGAACCTCCTACACGGTGGCCAATCGTTCAGCATTGGCAGATCGTCTCCAAATTCTTGTCCGTCTTGTATCTGGTGCAAATCCAAATCGGGACTCATCTATGAACAAACTAGAGGCCCACTCACGTCTAACCCAATTTGCGTGTTCTTGTGCCCACTGAAGTCGATGAGCGCGATTTCCTCTGGATAACCCAGACACTCTCCGAGGTCTTCGAGCATTTAACCCTACTTCATGCAGTCTATTTCTAATGGATTGGCCGCTTACAAACACCTGATGGGTCTCTTTCATCCTCATTTGTAATTGTGATGCAGTTACAGTGCGATTTCGCAAAGCCTGTAGTCCAATAAAACAGTCTCTAATCTGGTTGGTTATCCTTGCACGGCCTGTATGTTATTCCAGTTTCTTGACACCTTAACCACAAACGATTAATGATAGTTCTGCTTGTGTGGAGGACCTCAGTAACGTCTCTTTGATCTCTGCCAGCTTGAAGCATCCCGATAGCACGCCACTGCGTTTCGCGATTTAAATAATGTCTCTCCATAATTGGCAATTGCAAAACTAAATAAAAATCCACATAGACATCGAAAATCAAGTACCAATAAAGAAATATTACTTTTTATCCTATAGACAAAAAACACATACAGTCTGTCCCAAACCCTTCTTTCAGTGCGTCACTAATTTTGACGTCATATAGGATTTTAAGAATGTCGAGAATTATTGCATGACATTTTAGTTAAATCTGACAGTTGAAGGATCGTAATCGGCTAAATGTGAAAAGGTTATTTTTTGAAAATGTGGAGTAAAAACTTTGGGAATTAAATTTTTTTTTTTTAATTTACATATTAGAGGTCCCGTCCTGTATAAAAATTTTTATTGTGCATTATATTGGAACGACAGTTTGTCATAATTCTTATTCTATACACTCCAAGGAAAGTGCTTGATTAGCTAAGATTTATTTATGTATTTATTATTATTTATTACAAACACTATGGCTAAAATGTATAGTATTTAAACTACTAATATGAATATTTTTTAGAATAATTTAAAACTTACTTCACGAACTGCAGAAACTGGTAATAAAGTTGTCCCAGCCTCCTTTTCTAATTGAAAATAATTTAATAATTTTAATATTAGTCTTTGTTCATTCTCGGTATATCTCGGCATATTTAAAATATTTTTATGATAATAAATACAAAATTCAATTTTCACTGTAAAATGTCTAAAAATACTATCCTGGAATGACAATTATCATTTTATCAGTTGACATTGTCAAAGTACTGTCACTATCGAGATCATCTGCGTCAAATTATATTTATGCGCATCATTGATTGGATATCTATTTAGCGTATTCTAAACTCCGACCAATTATATATCCGTAAGTAGAATTTGCTTTAATATGCAAATACCCGTGAACGAAATATAATTTTCTAAGTTATATGTATAATAATCACAGACTCACGTTTTTTTCTGTCACTTCTAGCTTAATGCGTTAGAGAGAATTCGATAAACTGTGACGCACTGAAAGAAGGGTTTGGGATGAACTGTAGTGAAGTTTTGTTAAACTAAATAAAAATCCACATAGACATCGAAAATCAAGTACCAATAAAGAAATATTACTTTTTATCCTATAGACAAAAAACACATAGTGAAGTTTTGTTAAATTTTTTATAGCCATTCGAATTAGCATTAAGGCCCGTTTTCACACTACGTCTTATTGTACGTTTTGTGGGTCATATAAAACGTACGACAAAATGTATACGTTTTGTCCAGTGTACACATTACGTTTTTCCTTCCGTTTTCTATCTCATTTCTAATTCAGAGTCTTGAGTTGTGTGAAGTTTGTTTAGCGTTTTTTTTATTATGGAGGAAACACGGCTACTTTCTTTTATTTTTTCAACTATAAAAATACTACGACTGAGGAAAAAGGGGATGAAGAGGGAAAAGACAAGATGGTCAAGAGAGTGGGCTTCTAAAAAGAAGCCAGTATTCCCACGTCTCGTTACTAAAAGAGGCGAACCAGATGACTGGCGCAATTATTTGCGAATGGACACCTCAGCCTATTGTCAATTGCTAGAGTTGGTAACACCATACATATTGAAATAAGACACCTCATGAGAAAAGCCATTACACTCCATGAAAGACTCACAGCAACTCTCAGATATCTTACAACAGGACGCAGCGTCAAGGACTTGAAGTTCACAATCATAATATCCAAACCAGCGTTAAGCCAAATAATTCCTGAAACCTGTAATGCAATCTACTTGGTTTTAAAACATACTTAAAAGCTTTTATGCAATTCAATAAATTCCCCGAGAAAATCTTATGAGCATTGCCGCAAATCTGACATTATTAGGCTTTTTTTGGGAAAAATGAAACGAACTGCAGTTGAACTAGTCGTCAAATAAGTCAAGATCGGACGACTTGTCTAAACATGTATTTTCACGTAACGTTTTATCACAGTATAGACAACTTTATCCTATCAGTTCTCGCAAAACTATGCTTCTCCCATCATTTCTACGATCTGACCTTGGATTTCATTTCGATTCGACAAGACGTACGTTTTGCTGTTTACACGCCACGTTTTATTGTATAGGATTTGTCCTATCCAACAAAACGTACAATAAGACGTAGCGTGAAAACCGGCCTTTACCGTCCAAGTTGGTACAATAATCGACAAAAAAAAGATTAAAAACATAAATGTATTTTTGTATTTGCCTCTAAAATTGATTTAAAGCTATTTATATAGGTGTCCCCTAGATTATTTTGATGTTTGTATAAGAAATAAGTTTAAATAGAGTATTAAAAGATTATGTATCTCCCACATTTTTTCTTAAACTGATAGAAAGTTAGAGTGCAATCTCGCTGAAGTTACGACCTACCAATCTCTTAGCCGTGCTTTATTTTCATTCACAAGTACAACACGATCGAGAATTGCGCTTTATTTTTAGTACAAGTTCGTTAGAAGCCATTCTTAGATTAAAAAAAGTAAATAAACAGTCGGGGAATCGCAGAAATGGCATTTTCTCCTATTTTTCTCGAACGGAGATAAGAATGCAAAAGAAAATAAAAGCCGTAAGTAGGAGAACATTCTGGGCACATCCTTTGGAGGTTTGCCGACATGCTAAGAGTTTATTCGAGCGTAAGATTTGCATAAAATAACTTGACGGTCAGGACTGGACTTCCGTCGGAAGATTCTTAAAGATATTTCATAAAACAAAGAGGAAAAGGCGTAAGGTATGAATCTAAAAAGCACATAGGTATAATACACCTCATTTGGGAAAAACGAAATTTCCAGAGAGTTATTTTACTTATCATTTATAAAAATATTTTCTTTTTGTCTGTATTTTCATATTCATGTTTGATTATAATTGTGTAGTATACTTCACTGGACCAATCGTCAGAGATTTGACCTCTATAAATTATACGAACAAGCTGAATTTTGCTAAGAGTGTCAATTTTGGGACCATAAACCAGTTTACCACTGTTACCTCAAGGTTTTCCCCTAAAAACCACTTTTACCTTAAGGCTTCCCCTCAAAAACCCCCTAAAATCCCCCTCTAATCCCCTAAAAATTTTTTAAAAACAAAAAAGTTTTTTAAACATTTCAAAAAAGGTTTGATGCGTTTTCTCCGAAGTATATTTTTTGGTTATTTCACGTTGAAATATTCGATTTGGAATTTGACACAGATACAGATTTTATAAATACACCATTTTTTGTTTGTTTTTTTATAAGCTACATTTTTGCTAAGAATATTTTTTTCGATAAAATACTTACTTTTTGAGTTATTTGTGAAAAAAAACTGTATGAAAACTTTTTTTGAAAAATAATCATTTTCAATCACAAATTACTCAAAAAGTATTGCCTTAGTGAAAAAACTTTATCGAATAAAAGTTGCTTAGAATTAGTCAATTTATCTATTTTCTGACTTATTTTGAACGTATGTCTTTTTACCCCCGAGATGGGGTGGCTTTCATCCCCTGGAACCCTGGACTCAAGTCCAAAAGTGAAGTAGAGGGTAAGTGGAACCTAAATCCAAATTTTCAAGCAAATCCAGAGGAAAATACGCTCCAAAACGGTCATTTACTGGCGTAGTTATGAATTCTACATCCCAGAATTAAACCTGCAGAACTATACCTGCAGATTAAACTAAGTGAGGGTAGCCAGATATGGCGAAAAATCCACCGAGCGATTGCCGGTATAAGCAATCTCACACTTACTGACCAACGGCTTCGGGTGGATGAGTTGGTAAGTGGAAGGGAAGTGGAAGTCTTATGTCCTGACGCTAAGAAATTGGCATCAAAGGCGAATGAATTAAGTAAATGGTCAAAGGCATAAGGATGCAGAAAGCAAGGAGAAACCACTGAATTAAAGATCCAATTGCATATCTCTAGTACAATCATCATTGCAATGAGTACTGAAAGAAAAAAAGAAACTAATCATGAGAATCGGAGCCGAAGATCCGGCAGGGGAGGAACAGACAAGGACTCTTAGGTCGTTAACCGGCGAAACCCTTGTCAAACATCCAAACAAGACAAAGTAAAATTATCGAAAGCAAAAATAGGTACATGGAACGTCAAATGCATGTATTAACCTGGTAAAATGCATAAAATCTTTCAAGAAATGAGAAGAATGAATATACTTAAATATATTAGGTGTAAGCGAAACATGGTGGCCTAACTCAGGATACCTTTCGACAGAAACCGGTACCTTATATTACTCGGGAAACATTGACAACCAGTATAGACGTGGAGTAGCAATTATTGTCGATACAGAGGTCAACAAGTCAATAGAGGGTTTTGTCCCAATCTCAGAAAGAATGAAGCTACCACAAATAAGGACATCACACACAAAACTAAATTTGATCCAAGTATATGCGCCAACGACGAATCCAACAGAAGATGAAGTAGAAACATTCTACCAACAAATTGAAGATGCACTAAAAATGACAAAGAACAGGGAAATCACGGTAGTTATGGGCGATTTCCACGCAAGAGTCGGCAAGAGAAGAGCTGGAACAATAATGGGAGATCAAGGACTATGGGAACGTAATCATAGAGGAGATCGTCTAATACAATTCTGCCAAGAACAATGTCTCACTAACACGTTTTTTAAATTACCTATGAGAAGGTTATATACATGGCGCTCACCAGCAGATAAACCGGAAAAAGTGGTAAGAAACCAAATCGATTATATAATGATGAAGAGAGATATCGTAACACCATCAAATCAGTTAAAACATATCCAGGAGCAGATGTCACATCAGACCATAACCCACTAATCACTAATGTCACGCTTAAGCTTAAACATATTAGAAAACCTCAAAGAACTCCAAAATTAGATGTTAGAAAACTGAAAGAAGCTGGTAAAAAAAAACAAACTATAACAGAAAATATACAAAAACTTTGATAAATTTGATACTAACACCTACGAGATAAACCAACAATGGCAAACATCAAAAAACTGCCTGCTTGTTCCATGCATAGGGATATTAAAAGAACTGATAAGAAAGAGAGACAACTGAATGACCGACGAAATACTCGGCAGGATGGACCAAAGAATACAAGCCAAGAACAAAGACAGTCACAATTACAAAATCATTAATAATGAAATCAGAAAAATGATAAGAGAGTCAAATCAAACTTACTATGAGGAAACATGTAAAGAGATAGAAGATCTTTAGAACAAATACGACCTACTCAACCTACATAAAAAGGTTAAAGAAATGGCAGGCTGCAAAAAAGAAACCACACCACCCTCTTTTAGATAAAAATGGAAATACTATGATAACGACTGACGAAAAGCTAAAACGATGGAAAGAACATATGGAAGAGCTCTTCGGCGACGAAAGAGGAAACCTACAAGACATATCTTTCGAGGACAAAGAAACAAGTATAGAAATTACAAAGGAAGAAATATTGTATGCACTAAAGAACAACCGAAACGGAAAAAGCCTGGGGCCAGATCAACTCCCTATTGATATCCTTAAAATAATAGAAAATGAGTACATGAATGTCCTCGTAAAGCTCTTTAATGAAATTTATCAGTCGGGTGACACCCAATGAATGGTTAACCTCAACATTTATTTGTCTCCCAAAAAAAGAAAAATGCTAGAGAATGCACCGACCACCGCACTATAAGCCTGATGTCTTTATAGACATAAGATCAGAATAGCCACCTCCGTCACGGAGATGGCACGTAAAAACGACGTTACGAATTGTATTACAGTTAAAGATTACAGTTGCTCTCTGACTAACATAATATTGAAGTCAATGCAAAAATCCTTCAGAACAATCATGCAAGACTGTATTTATGTATGTATTTATTATATTTCGTCCGGTATTAATGACACACAGGTAAAGATCCTCATTTAAAATGTGACTGAACTTTGACCTTCCAATGCGTACATTTATTTAAATTATTTAAATGTCATTCGGCTCTAATTAAAAAACACCTACGGACGCTTTTCCTCGTAAAAATTCGACTTTAAATTTACTTTTTTTAATTAGCGTAATTCTCAAGGGTTCAAAAGGGCATACGCATTTTTTCTCTCTTAAGCTTTGGTCCGTTCAACCATTAGTCGGCCCTTCCGGCCATATTAATTATTTTTCGAGAACGACGACCTTCCTAAACTATACATTTATGGGCTTTGATTTATTCACGAAAGAAAACTCGTTGATCTGGAACGTATTATCGTTTCTTTTCAAATTTTCTTCTTACTTGAACAGAGAATGGGTCGAGTATATTCGTTAGGTGAAGCAGTCAATGAATTACCTTTGTATATCCTTGGCAGTTTTAGAATTATAAAAAATACCTATAACTTATGTTATAATACAATGGGAATACGTTGTAAAAAACACGATAGCCCATTACGGTATAAAGCGGTATAAAAAAATGGATATTGCTGATACTGTAGTTGAAGAACCTATTCCTTATTCGGATTCTACATATCCTTGGACTTACTTACTTTACTTTATCGTGTCCGGACATGTCATTCATAAAATTTCGGCCCAGTATCGGGCTACGTCGGTTCCATCTTTGTTGGCGAGCCACAAATCTTCGAGGGTACATCGATGAGGACAGTTTCTGCATGTAAGAAGATGTTCCATATTCTGTGTTTCTCCACAGTCACAGTTTACATTATCTTGGTCTATGTTTCCCCATTTTGACATGTTTGTTTTTACTGGAGCGACCCCCGTTCTTATCCTATTCATAGTTTTACACGTTTTAAAGTTTAGGGACTGGCCGGTCCATTGAACCTGGGGAAGAGGAAAATACTCAGGTAGTTCATCCTGCACTGTTCCAAGGAAGCTTTTCCTAGACTTTAGTCGCTTTCGTGGTGTTCGAGCTTTGTATAGGGCATGCCGCTCGTCCGCGATCTGTTTGATTTTCTCTATGTGCTCTGCAACGCCTCTGCCTGTTGAGGGTTCTGCAAAACCCGCTGCTTTATATAGATTTGAGAGTGGCGTTGGTTTCATGCACCCCGTTACTATCCTGCATGTCTCATTTAGCGCAGTATCAACTTGTTTGGTGTGGGCAGATCTTCCCCAAACGGGGCAAGCATATTCAGCAGTTGAGAAACACAGTGCCTGTGCCGTTGTTCTTAAAACGCCAGGACGTGCGACCCATTTACTTCCCGTTAGCTTTCTGAGTATGCTGTTCCTAGTTGTTACTTTCCCTTTCGTTTTTATACAATGTTGTCTGTAGGTGAGGGACCGGTCCAGAGTTACTCCAAGATATATAGGTTGGTTTGTGTGTTCTAATGTATTACCATTCCAGACAATTTGGAGTTTTCGCTTGGCTTCCTTTGCGCGAAAGTGGAAAGCGCAAACTTGGGTTTTAGAGGGATTGGGTCTCAGGGAATTCTGCAGGTAGTACGCTGTCATTTTTCTTAAGGCAGTTTCGAGTTTCTTCTCCACTTCTTCAAAACTATTTCCTTGAGCACATATTTGCAAGATCGTCAGCATAGAGGAAGTGCTTGGTTTTGGTCGGCGTAGGTTAGTCGTTTGTGTATATATTGAAGAGCATTGGTGCTAAAACACTTCCCTGTGGAAGGCCATTTTTTTTAACTCTCCACCTACTTACTTTACCCTCCAGCATAATGAAAAACGTCTGTTTTGCAGTAAGGAATATACGACCTTACCCAGATGGTGGTCATTGAGAGTGTCGTATAATTTGTGGAGCAATGTTTTGTGCCTTACTGTGTCATAGGCTGCTGTCAAATCTACGAAAGCAGCCCCTGTTATAAGTTTTTCTTCAAATCCCTCTTCAATGTGTTCTGTTAGTGCGAGGACTTGGCCGGTGCAAGATTTGCCGGGTCTGAATCCTCCTTGTTGTGGGATGAGGTGCTTGTCGACATTTTTTTCTATTCTGGCGAGTATGAGTCTGTCGTATAGTTTAAAAAAGTGACACAACAGCGAGATAGGTCTGTAGCTACTGGGGTTATCCTTGGACTTATTGGGTAGAAAGCTATGACAGAGTTTATGTAAAAAATTGTTAAAAATGGCTAAAAAATAATTAATTTAACACCTTTATAGAAACCGACTTCATTTGCGGCAATATAGAAACATTTTATAAAAAGGTGCACTTTTCACCTTTAAAACGAATTTTGATTTTTGTCATTCATCATCATCACTGGCTCGACAACCCTTTTTGGGTCTTGGCCTGTTCTAGGATTCTTCTCCATTCCGATCTGTTTCGTGCTTTTTTTCTCCAGTTTTTTATTTTTAAGGTTGTTATATCATTTTCTATTTGTTCTAAGTATCTCAGTTTCGGTCTTCCTCTTGTTCTTTTTCCTACTGGCATCTGAATATTTTGTTTGGTATTTCGCCTTTTTCCATGCTTTCTACATGTCCTATCCAACGCAGCCGTCATTGAAACTTTGTCATTGAAACTTTGAAATTGACATTGAAAATCACAGAAAAAAATATGTTTTGCTTTCTTGAACGTTTTGATTAGTGACTCGTTCAAGCCCTTTTAACTACAACTCTTTCAAAAATAAAGTTCAGATTCTTGGTAAATCGATCCGTTTCCCACCCCTTTACATGGTGGGTAATAAGGGAAGCCAGGGGTAGAAGTGGTAAACTTTGTGCATATTTTTTGAGGTCCTGAAATTAACATTCTCAGAAAAATTCAGCTTGTTCGTATGACTTTTATGAGGTTCAGAAACATTATAATCTCTTACTACTGGAGCAGTATATGAATACTGAACTGTGACCTTGAGCCTCATCAGACTTAAGCTCCTTAAGTCGATTTATATTTTTTGATTCTCACACGATTTTCCCCCCTAGATAAATCGGACGTGTACGAACTCATCACTTTCTAGCCCCCCATAAAATTATTAGACCCTCCGAGATATAGTAAACTGATCACCGGAATCCTTTGGAGAAAGGTAAACTCATCACCGCAGATATGTAAATTCATCACCAGCATTTTTGCAGTATAATTTACTTTTACAAGTTTTCATGATATCTGTATGACACAAATTTCACAAATTCGTTATCGAAAATTTCGTTCCTATACAGCTCTTCTAACTTTTCACATGTCTTCAGCCTGCTTGACCTTTCTAATGAGTGTACGGACATGTACATGTAAACTCTGCAGTTTTATGTACACCATTATTTAGTACTGTAGTAGCGTAGATACAAAAGTGAGGATATTGGGATGAGAATGGTAAAAGTGGTTGGAAAAATGGGAATGAAAGGATTCGCATGGCTTTGTGGTGAAATGTATATGGCTAGACTGGGATGCTCAAACAGTTAGAGGGTAAAGATACTTATGTAGTTATCTACCATATAATCGGCCCAGGTTAGAGATACCCGTATGAAATCGTTGACAAAACAATCGTTCTGAGTCAACTCGTTCTGGGTCCAAAAATGGCCAGCCAAATAAGTGGTGCACCCACTTGCCGTTGAAATCTCCCCTCTTGTAAATAGTTACCAAACCAAAGTTTTTGGATTTTGCTAAACCAACTTTGAGTCAAGTGAAATAAACACCAAATTCGCTTCGCAGAACGGCTATTACGGCCTTGTGAATCGAAATTTTAAAGTCAGCCACAAGTCTTAATGGATTTAAAACGACACCAACTTTTTCAGAGCTACGAATTAATGAGTGATGTAGGTTTCTATGCATTTGTCATAGAACACAATATAAGAGACACGTAACACGTAATGCCCATTTAATAAAAGTAAATGATTACAAGATAAATTTTGGTGCATATTGCAATGTACCATCCATGTATGTAATATGCTTCTGCTTTGCCAAGTAATGTAAAGAATGCCAAAAATAATATTTTGTTTCGAATCGTTCTGCAACACAAAACATTTATCTTTAGATTCATCTATCTGATTGCTTGATGCGCTTTCCCATCGTCTTCGGTACAGGTGGCATAAAAGGTAAACGATCGTTGCTCATATTCCTCCGAATACAAGAGATGTCAGATGTTGTCAGCTGTTCTTTGAAAGAAGAAATTGCAATCTTTTGTTGAATGATTTTTTATGGCCTCTCCGAGAAGTCCTCTTAAGCTTTCATCTTGCAGGAGTTGCTGATGACTTGACGGCTTAGTTTTCGAAGGTCGCTTACGTGATTATGTACAAAGTCGCAGTGCATAATATTTTCCGCAACTAAAATAATTATAGAAATATAAACACATACTGGTCATTTTCGGACAACTGGACTTTATTCCACAAATAAAGTCTTCTTTAGTTTTAAAATTTTAATAAGTTCTTTGCATATTTTTACGTTTCATGTGAAAAATTACTTTACTGAATTATAAAAAATGATTCATTTATGGATAAGTCAAAAAAATATTTGAATCTTCAGCTAGAGTATTTTTCTTAATAAACTTTAAAGAACAATATTGACATACATTTGTGTTTAGATTTAAACTTTTAAATATGCAGGGTGTTTCACTCTACAAGTGACAATGTGACTTTAACAATTTAATAAGAAATCTAAAATGTAATATCAGAAAGGGTAATCTACTTAAAGCAAAAAAGTAATATTATGCCTTGTCCATAAGAAACATTTTTTTGCATTTGCATTTAATACATCTATTTTAGATTTATTGTGTCAAATCCAGTCAGCGGTTTGTAAGGGGTTTATGATCTATACCTGCCACGGGGTGCAGGTAGGCCAGTGATGAGTTTACCAATCTCTCGGGGTCTATTTTAAAATACCTACTTTTATGGCGATGATGAGTTTGTACTATGTCCGAGAGTTTTTATGCTAATTGGTAATGAGTTTACGTGTATCCAATAAATCGAATAGCTCTATGTGAATTTTTGTATTAGTCCCTCTGTACTATTATTATATTTTTATTCCTTCGAGTGTAAACTGCCTTTTAGGTTTTCCTCATTTATTCTATCAAAGGTCTGTTTGAAGTCGACGAAAAGGTTAGGTAATGTTTGTATTTACAGAAAATAGTTTAGATTTCTTTTGTGCCACGCTTACCTAAAGTTAAACAAATCGCCAAACTCCCTTTGTCCTGTTCCAACTTCGAACTCCCATTCATTAGCTTTTAATAGAACTCTCCTTTTGAAAATACCGGCGCACGCCCTAAACACATCTATCTCTGTCCGACCACCGTGGAATTAGGATCGCTTTGATCCTTATCCACGATTTTATGGATAAATTCCATGATGATTACCTTTGAGAATTTGTGATGGTGGATTCATTTTCAAGCCGATGATGGAGGAATATTTCGACTCGCTGAGCAACGATAACAGAATGATTCGTGGTTCGGTATCAGCTTATTGATTATAAACAGAACTGTAACGGTATGTGTCTACAAAAGGAGACAAAAGGGTTAGTAATACGGGGTCAGACGGTGAAACGAAAACCGATAAACTATGTCAAGAATATGTCTTCCAATGAACGTCAAGAAAATATTTTAATAAGTTTCATATTTGACCTAAAACAAATGGCCAAAAGCACAGTAACAGAGGCGAAACGAAAATCCTGTGAAGAATTTGGGAAAAGCTTAAATGGAAGTTATAAAAATGACAGTAGATACTTTTGGAATTAGATCAAAACATTAACAGTTCAAAAGAAAACAGAAAAATACGGAATTAAAAATGAAAATAACAAGATACAAAAAACAATCACACGAAATCGGATAAATAAATATCAATTTTTGGACCGATTTTCGATCATACAGTGCTAGTCAAAAGTCCGTTCCCCCCTCGTATCTTTTGAACGGTTATTGTTATAATTTATAATAGTGAAATTTGGAGGGAGGTAATAAACAGACGTAGGCTTCTCAACTAGTCATAAAAGGTGACGTAATAGTGACAGATGACGTTACAGCGCCACTGTGACAGATAATTTTAAATGAGAGCTTATGCAAGTGATACCTCGTTTGAAAGGTATTGAAAATACCTATTCAGTCATAATAATTTTGTTTGGGTTTAAGCTCATTTTGATGAATAAATTAAATAAATACTAAAATTGTAGCTTCTCATTTAATTAATAAATATTTAACAACCAGTTCTTATAGTAAGTGTTCAAAATGTGCTCCATCTACTTCCTGACAGTAATGCATCCTATTTCTAAACTGTTGACGTACTCCTTCAAATGCGTCGGGGGACATTGCCCTACATATATATACAAGGATTTCCACAGTTTTCACTGTATTCCTTCACTCAACCGTTTTCTCCAATTTTTCCTGTTTAGCCAGTCCCCTTCCTGTAGGTTTCTTCTACTCATTGCTTCGTCCACCTCATATCTGAAAGATCTTCGGGGTCTGTCTCTCTTTCTTCTTTCTATCGGGCTCCACTCTGTTATTCTATTTATCCACCGATTTTGGTCTGCTCTTCTGACATGTCCGTACCAGGTTAACCTCTTCTGTTCGATGTAGTCTATTATGTCGGAGTTCATTCCCATTCTCCTCTTAATCTCCATGTTATTTATACATTGCCCTACATTCTTCAACAATTCGTTGTTTCAAAATGTCAATATTGTCAGGTGCTGTAGCGTAAACTTTAGATTTCAAGTATCCCCACAGAAAAAATCTAATGGTGTGAGGTCCGGTGACCGAGCTGACTATTCTATCGTACCTCGTCGTTCCAATCCATCTACCACGGTATTCCTCATCTAGGTAACTTCTTACTGCACCATAATGGTGTGCAGGAGCACTATCCTGTTAAAAGGTTATTTCCAAGTTGCCGAATTCATCTGGATTATCCTCCAGAATTTCAAGTATTAACGATTTAATTGAATTTTGTAACATCTTCAGATACGAGGTCAGGCTATTAAATAACGAGACTGCTTATGCAAAAAAAAAATGTTATTTTAAAAATTATTCTACAATCGAATGCTCTCCTTCAATATATTCCTCTTCTCTCGCCACACACCGTTCCATTCGTTTTTTCCATTGGTCAAAACAATGCTGGAAGTCTTCTTTTGTTAGAGCTTTTAGGAGCTCCGCCGTTTTTCGCTTCACCTCTTCCATCGACTCGAACCGGATTCCTTTTAAGGCAGACTTGATCTTCGGAAACAGGAAAAAGTCACAGGGTGCTAAATCAGGCGAGTACGCTGGGTGTTCGAGCACTGGAATGCCTCTAGCGGCTAAATAACGCTTCACAGACAGAGCGTTATGGGCAGGTGCGTTGTCCTGGTGCAAGATCCACGGCTTGTTTTTCTACAACTCCGGCCATTTCTTACGAACTCGCTCTCGCAAGTTTGGTTTACAGTTTGACCCTCTGGAAGAGTAGACACTTCCAGCTATACAATGCTGCATTCGTTTCCCACTTTTCCCCTCTAGGACGCCTTCTGCGCGCGCACTCTCGTTATTAAATAGCCAGACTTCGTACATTTCACCGGTTAGGATAGTATTGAGAAAAACAGGCCCAATTATGTGGTTTTCCAAAATACCAACATTTATTTTTTGGAAATTGAGTATTTGTTTCACGAAAGACTTGAGGATTTGTGTCACTCCAACACCTCACATTGTGTGTGTTAACATTTCCATTGAGAGAAAAAGTACTTTTGTCACTAAAACAAATTTTTTTATGTAATCGATCTGTTGGTTAATTTTATTGGACTTATTTTCACAGAATTTTAGTCTTCGGTCGCGGTCATCATCTGAAAGTTGGTGCACTGTCTCCAAGTGCTCGGTCAAGAGTGACCAATGAGCACTCTTGGCGCGCATCGCCCCGCCTTCCTTCCTTTTCCAATTTTTTCATTGGTCTTTTGGTTTGGAATCTTGTAAAATATTATGTATAAATATTAGTTGATTTCCAAACCACAGGACAGTCTACCTCGGTCTCTCCTAGAGCCCTAAACTCTAGGGAGCCGACTAGCGGGGCTCTGCTCCACCTACCTCAGACTCTGAGGCTTTGTCTTCGTCTCTTACGATTGAGTTTTATTTTATCCTTCAAAAAGAAACAATTCAACGTCCCAACTAGAATAAGGGATAAGTGCCTAGGGTGTTTCACACATCGAATTCACGAAATATCCCAGAGCAGAGCGTATAGCAGAGTGGATAAGTTCATAGGTCCACCCTAGCTACGACGACAGCACAATTTTTAATTTGTATGGATGAAATTTGTTTTCAACCATTACTCGGTGTACTGTCTTTTGACTGATTTCATAAATAGATGCAACTTGGGCTGTAGAAGAAGTAGGGTTCACTACCATTTCTGAAATTATGTTAATTTTTTTGTCATTACTAATTGTTGGTCGACCAGATCGTTTGACATCTTCAACACTACCTGTTTGTTTAAACTTCCGACGAAGCTTCCTCAAATAAGCTCTCGATGTAGGGCGATTGGGGTACCTCTCATTAAAAAGACGTTCCGCTGCATGGAAATTATTTCCACATTCACCAATTATTAACACAGCAGCTACTTTGTCGGCTGAAGTACGTACCATTCTGCCTTCGTAAAAATTTAAACGTCTCGTTAAACAATAATTAAACTAAAGATTAACTAAGAACAACTAACTAAAAACTACTTGACTAAACTTGAATGTACTAAACTAAGCAGAAACAGAAACTAAATATTGAGCTATAAACGCTTTTACAAACTAAAAACAACTAGAGAATTGACAAACGTCAACTTTCTTGACAAATAACCAAAGGCGGACGTTAGAATTTTTATGAATTAAATGCCAAACTAGAATTTTAGTATTTATTTAATTTATTCGTCAAAATCATCTTAAATCCAAACAAAATTAGTATGATTGAATCTTCTTTTCATAGCGCCGTCTCGTTTCGACGGTTGGCGATCCAAATGGCAATTATAGTTTTGGAAACTGCTGCGCGAAAGATTTCTGCGGATGCGCGGTCGAACCATCTCCTCAGGTCTTTCAGCCACGAGTTCTGGCGTCTTCCTACTGATCTTTTGCCCTGTACTTTTCCTTCCAGTATAACTTCCTAATAAGTAATTCGTATCTTTCGCCTCTGAACACATGACCCAAGTATTGCATTTTCCTCTCTTTGATTTCCTCTCTTTATGATTGAATAGGTATATAAAACCATTGTAGTTTCGCATTTAATTAATAAATATTCTAACGTTCGCCTCTGGTTAATGATAAAAAAAGTTGACGTTGACATAAAATGTCAACTTTTTGACAAGTAACCAGAGGCGGAGGTTTTAATATTTATTAATTGCGAAACTACAATTTTAGTATTTATTTAATTTATTCATCAAAATGAGCTTAAACTAAATGAAATTAGTATGGCTGAATAGGTATTTTCAATACCTTTCAAACGAGGTTGCACTTGCCATAAGGTCCTATTTAAAATTATCTGTCACAGTGGCGCTGTAATGTCGTCTGTCACTATTACTTCACTTGCCTACGTCTGTTTATTATCTCCCTCCAAATTTCACTATTATAAGTATGACCGTTCAAAAGATACGAGGGGGGTGGGGAACGGACTTTTGACTAGCACTGTATAATGTCAGTTTGTGCCTGAATAATATCATTTAAAAAGCAACTAAATCAAATTCCGTTGCCATGGCAACGAACTCACCGTTACAATATGTAATTTAAAAGAAACTATGCTGAAAAATAATAAAGAAAAATTACAGTAAACCGGTCAGACAGGCCTCGTAGTCACTTCTTTAATAATTCCTTGATTCATGTTGGTATAACCATAATCGCGACGTTGTAAGTATCGTATTGCATGCGTTTTTAAATTAAAAGACCAAGACTAGTAATCATAATCAAGCCATAAAACGTCACAATGTTGAATATTGTTTGAAGTTTCTGTTGTAACCTATACATACTTCAAAAGACCACGTTATTAATGCACAATTAATTTTTAATCCTCAAAACTCGTTCTGCAACAAGTGAATGTTACGTAATATTTTATTATCTCTTTCTGAATATAAAAAGTTGTCTGGGCAAGTATATAATTGTATTAATGTTTTAGGTTTTTGTTAAGATTGTATGAATTTTCCTGGAAAAAACATGTTGATAATATTAATAGAGATTTCTCTAAAAGAAAAATTAGAAAAAACAAATTATCAAGTCTTGCTCTCCCTCTCTGTGTACAGGGTGTCTTACGATTCAATGGAAAATAGCTAAAAGGTGATAGTTGACATCAAAAGAAAGAGTTTGAACTCAAAATGCTTTCTTCTGCTTCTTCAAGCAGAAGAAAGCAGAAGAAGCGTTCCGAAGATTGACAATCATCAATTCTATGCTAATGTTCTAGACTACTATTCTAAAGAGATGGCTAATGGTGATCTTGAACCATTAGTGCAGATGTCTTAATAATTAATGCTTTCTCGTTCTTCTTGATTTTCTTCAGCTTATCATTATTTGGATTATAGGCTAAAATAATTTATATTTGTCTCCTTGCACGATGTGTTCCATGTAGAGTAGTTTTTTCTTTGTAGTAGTCAATATCTTTCTTTCTAACACCTCGGCATCGGTGATTCTCTGCTGGTTATTCAACATGCAAAAAAATTAAGGGGTTATACCCATTCAAAAACACTGCACGAACACTAAGCACATGAAATGTTGAAGCAAAACGTAAATGATAACAGGTGCATCCCCCTGCATAGATTACCATCAACCTACATTGAAATATTCAGCACAGTTATTGAATTTGCTATTGCAGGATACATAAACAAAGAACAAAAGATAAAAACTTACGTACTTACGTTACTTAAGTCACTTTTGGGCTTATTTAGCTATTCCCACTGCAATTAAAGATGATCCATTCTGCACTAAACTAATTTTTACTTCTCGTTACGTTTTTACTTGCGAGGTCACTACATATTTTGATTTACCTCGTACTATTTCATTGACTGCACACTATCACCAAATAACACTACTGCCAAACATACATTTGATATCCAAAGATATTTTAAACTAAAAAAGCCGGTAACGACGTTCACAAATTCAAACTGATTGGGCGCAGTTTGTTCCTCGTATTTCCGGTAAATTCTTTTGTTGATGACTTTTAAAAACAGCTTCAGCAGATGGCTCATTAGGCTTATGGTTCTATAGTCTTCACAAACTCCTGGTTTTTTGGGCAATAGTACGAACTCCAATTTGAGCCTCTACTCGTAATTTTCCTGCCTTGTATATTTCATTAAATATTTCAGTTATTATTTTTATTTGTTCTGCATCTAATAGCTTCAGCAGTTCTGCAGGAATTTCATCAAGTTTCGGTGCCTTTCCATCCTTCATTTGTCTGACGGCTGCCGTTATTTCTTCTGGTAGGATTTCGGGACCTTAATTTTCTTCAATGGGGGGTCCTAGTATTGTTCTAAGGTCGTGGAAAAGTTTCTCCAAGTATTCTTCCCATATTTTCTTTTTATCTTCTTTGGTTATGGCAAAATTGCCTTCATCATCTGTTATTTTTCCGCTCTTGCGTTTTCAGAACTTTCCAGCTATTTCCTTTACATTTCGATGGACATTGAAGTTATCATATCGACTCTGATACTTCTCTATTTCTTGACATTGTTCTGTTTTTTGTTTCTCTTTGGCTTCTCGTATCTTTCTTCTGACGATGGTATGTATTCTCTTATATTCTTGGAGATTTTCTTTGTTTATTCATCGGTAATCCACGATTTCCGTTTCTCTGTACCTTGCTTCAGGTGTTGTTCTTTTATTTCTCTCACCGTTTCTTGTATGATGGTCAGACTTTCCTCTATAGTTTCTGTATTTCTACATTTTAGCTCCTTTGTATTGAAGTTTTCATTCACCTTCAGTCGAACATTAGGATCTTTCAGTTTTCTAATATCATACTTCTTCATCGTCTTACCATAAAAGGATTCCATGGATTCATGCAACAATCTGGTAAGAAGACCAGTGGCATGTCATAAGAAAAATCTGGATGAGTATTCCGCAATATGATACAGACCCCTTGACCTCTTAATTCGATCAATGCCCCATAGAGTAACTAAGTGTATAGAAAAGTAAGGAGGAGCCACTTATTATTAATTTTTTGACGAAAATGACGTTGCAAATTTGTTTATAATATTACCAAGTAATAAGAATATTACGTATAATGTATAATTCTATAAATAAATATTTAAAAAAATAATTTGTTCCAGGTTTTGCATTTTTTTGGCCATCAGTGTATAAAAACGATGCAAATTTTACTTCAATTTTAATATACACTGCAGTAAACCCATAGAAATATCTGCTGTTTACCCTTTTTTTGTTTCTTTCTGTTTCTATAAGCCAGATATTGTAATTCCACTATTTGATAAAATGTCGCCAGAAACCCGACGAAAAAAAACTTAAAAACCACTCTAAACTCTTGAATTATGAAGAGACACGGAAGAGCTACTTACAAAACTTTTAATAGCTCCCGAAAGAGATATCGTCTCAAAAACGATTTCCGTCTTTCAATCTGTCAGTTATTCGAATCCCACAAGTGTCGTGTTCTGTTCAATGACTCCATCATCTTCATTGTCTCGGGAACTTTTTATTCAAACTCACGAGACTTTTTATTACGTACGTCAATCGGAGTGTGATAATTTAATAAACGAGTTTCATTGTGTACTTTGGCCGAGAATTTTGTTAGATGCTGTACGATTATTTGGTCCATAACAATAAAACTAAGTTATGTTGAAATCGTGACATTGTTGCTAATTTTATCTATTCTTGATCTTGATATTAGCATTCTGTGCGTTTCTATTTTATCGGGCATGGATCTAATCAACTTTAGAAGATTTATTTAAATCGTTTATTTTGATAGAGACAATTTTTACTAGAAAATAAGTATATATTTTGTTTTGCACCTTATTGGGTATTGAAAAACAGTGAGGCAGATAGAGAATGAGATTTATAAATTCCAAATTATGCATGCAAAATCATTACAAATTGTTTAATTCGCTGTTGCACGTGAAAAGGGAAAAAAGTCATAAAACTTGAAAACGGTAAAAACACTATTTAAAGTTTCACAAAAAAATGATTCTTTTACAGTTGTTTAGAATGATAATCTACTTGAAATTTTTTACATGTACTTTCCTCAATGGATTAACATGTTTTGCTGAGTATTTGGAAACAAAATATGTTTAAAGCGATATTTGTTTGACTTACCTCGTTCTTCACAAATAAGCATATGACTTACCCCTTACCCCCTTTGTAATTGAACATAATATTGATAACACAGAAGATAATCGAAAATTTTATTACGTTACTACAAGCTTACTTAAGTGCAATGTATATTTAAGACTAAAAACATTAAACATTATATACCTATGCATACAAATCTAGCTAAAAGATTCTTCAAACTTTTAATATCGTCGTCAAAAGTTGATGAATCCGGGAGCACATCAGCTAAATCTTTTTCTGTGGGTAGATTTTTGTTAACGTCCGACAGTAATTCTGATATGTACGGCAGTAATACCCTCAGGTGCTTTTTCTTTTCTATTGCAAGCAAGCAAGCAAGAAATTTAATTAAACCCAGCCCGTGAGACATGTTTACCCCTAAGAATTACGTTCGGGTGTAACAATTCATTGGAGCGAGGTGTATTAATTCGAGTAAAAACAGGAGTCACTCCACCGCGCTCCAATGCTCCAGACCATCCTTTTTCCCCCTATAGCACTCTGATGCGCGATAGGGGCACAACTATCAGCCAAATGCTCTTCATGTGGGAGTCCTGGGCAATAGAACTCCAATATGGTTTCCTAACCGAATTAAAATCAGGACAGCGCATTGTCGTTATAATCCTGTTATCATAAAGTGGCTTATCCGCGAACTAAAATTGCTTACTTGGGC
Organism: Diabrotica undecimpunctata; assembly: GCF_040954645.1. NCBI lineage: Eukaryota > Metazoa > Arthropoda > Insecta > Coleoptera > Chrysomelidae > Diabrotica > Diabrotica undecimpunctata. The sequence continues at coordinate 122,237,838 of NC_092811.1, forward strand.
CTCAAGTCTCCGCTCTGATCTAGGCTCAGCTCGGAGACTTGGTGCTCAAGGGTTTGGGCACTACGTGCCCTGGTTTTTGGGGATTTTGTTAATTGTTTTGGTGGCTTGCGCCGGTTTTTTGTTAGTATTTTTTAATTTTTTGGCCGTTTTTATGTTTTTTTGGTCTTTTTTTGGTAGGTTGCCTGAAACAAAATATCATAATTAGTAAATGTTTATACTATAATATGAGTAATATGATAATATAAAGTTTGTCCACTTAAAAGCAACTCGGCCCACGCTGTATGTTGCGGTTGTACACGAGTTTTTTCGAGCTACGAACGTCATACCTCATTTACTCCCGCATTATGTGACCTGGATGGTTCTCTATCTCTGTGAACTTTGTTCTTGCTTTGTCTTTCATGATCTCAGTCACTCTGATTTGCTGCAATTTTCTGAAGAGGAATCTTTCTGCAACGTATCTCGGTACGTTGGCTGCTTCTCTTAGGCAGTTGTTGTGTGCCGCTTGTATTTTCTTTTTGGGTGTATTGCATATGTGTCCCCATGCGAGAGATGCATATGTTAGTATAGGAATAATTATACTATTTATTAATCTTATCCTCGTTTTCATTCTTCTTTTTCTTCCTGCTAGGCCTCTTATTGACGCTTTGGCCATGTTGGCTTTTTGTATCGTGGCGTCTACGTGTTTACTGATCGTTAAGCCTTTGTCCATAATTACTCCGAGGTATTTCGCTTCGCTTTTCCACTCGATGGGGTTTTTTTGCACAGTCACTTGTTCTTCTGGTTGCTGGTGCCTTTTTTTGAAAAGTACAGCCTGCGTCTTTTCGGAGTGTAAAGCTGTTTTCCATTTTAAACTCCATTCTTCTATTTCATCCATCTAACGCTGTTTGTAGGTTGTTTACTGCTGTGTCTATGTTTCTATGTTTGGCCGCTATCGCTGTGTCGTCGGCACCAGGTACTTAGTAATGTACCTGGTGTTCTAGGTATGTCTGCTGTGTATATTGTGTACAGTAGGGTTAACAGTACCGCTCCCTGTGGTACTCCAGCCTCCGGGTTTCTGAGTTCGGACAGGACTTGTCCCATTCGAACTCTGATTACTTAAGTACGAAGAGATTAGTCTTGTCATTGCTCCGCTGTAACCGTATCTTCTCATTTTATAAATCATTCCTTTATACAAGGCTCTGTCGAAAGCTTTGTTTACGTCTAGGAAGGCAGCTCCTACGTATTGTTTGTCGTTAAATCCAGCTGCTGTGTACTCTGTTAATCTGAGTACTTGTAGCTCACTGGAGTGCTCTGATCTGAAGCCGAATTGTGTTTCGGATATGACGTCTAATCTATGTTTCAGCTTGGAGTCTGCTGAGTATTACTGTCTACAATCTTGCTGATTGCAGGAAGTAAGCTTATGGCCTATAATTTTTAGAATGTGCTGGCTTTGGTAACATTATGACATGACATGGGCCTCTTTCCATCTGTTTGGGAATTTCTTAAATTTTAGCATCGAGTTGATATATGTTAAATATACTATGGCTCTCGCTGGTAGGTATCTCTTTTCTATCGTTATAGGCACAGGCTTTTTATATGCCTCCTTGGGTAATAAATTTGTAGCCGCTTTTCCTAAATCTACGGTCTTGAAAGATTCTTCTTTGTCAAAGGACAACTTGTATTGAAACTGTTTAGATTTTTCATACCATGATCAACTAAACTGTCTACAGTTTATCTTGTTATTCTGAGTATGAGTTTTACAGTTAACTAGTACAGAATTAAATAAGTCACCAAAATTAAGAAACGCAGAGCGCTACATTTGTGTAACTAAAAATTGATATTTTCGGCATACCGTCGCACTCCATATGTGTATGGCCTAGTATTAAAAACTTATGGTCAATAATTTTTAAATTTGCAGAGCATTATAAAGCAGCTAAAGAACCCTCTGTTATAAAACTGTTTTTATTTTGGCCAGGATAGCAGTCTGAATACATTATTGGTGTTCGACTTTAGGATCTAAATCTTTTGCTAGGTATTGATATAGGCAGGATAGGCACATAGCTTCATTACTTCTTATCTGGTTATCAGAATCAGAAAGATGATCACACCTACAGACAAATGCGTACAAATTTTGTACTTCACGCTTATTTTAGTAATACACAGTGATGGGTAATTAAAGTTTGAGGCAAATAATAAAATTTATTTGTTGTTAAAGCGAATTGATTCTTTTTATAATATAATTAATTATGTATAATGATATGGAAATTTTTTTGAAAAAATATGTTGTTCATTTTGTTGAAATTTATGTTATCCACTATCTAGCGGTAATAAACTAACAACAATTACCGTTACTTGCAGTATTCCTAACATTACCATGTCCCAACTCTCCACGCGTAATTTAATACTTTCTAACCCTAAAGTAATTCCCGTAAGCGGATTCAGACCACCCAGAAACAGTTAAAATCAGATAACGCAATCATAAAGCACAATCTTTACTTCCGGCATTCCTTCATTGTATTAACTCTATTTGTTTTGTACACTTAAAAGGTTTTTGGTGCGTCGAAAGGGTTTCGCCCTTGATGTACATGCAAAATTACGACTCATCCAAAAACCTTCGATAAAATCATCGTTTTGAACATTGCCTAGCAACCGGAACGTCACAAAGGTTATAATATGCAAAATTTGCTTCCCCTCTAACCTTCGACTTTGGCACACGTTTAATTTAGTCCAGGATCGGCGTCAGCCTTGTTACGCAATAATTATATTGTGGTTTGTATTTTGAGAACGATTTCCGAAGTGGAAATTGAAACGTCAATAAACGTACTTTAACCTTTAATTGTAGCTTATTCCCATTTAAATAGTAATTAATGTAAATAGACTTTTAACTGAGTTGGTTTCATGAATGAAAGAAAGAAAGAAAGAAAATTCCATCGTATATTTTGGATTTTCTTCAACATTTCAGGGTGTAGGAGATGTTTTTCGCTCCATTTTTCCAAGAGGCTTAGACATTTTCTTCCTTTAGTTTTAAAGCAGCCCAGATGTTCAATTTAATATTGCTGCGTCCATTTTCCCGAACAATTTGCGACCAAGTGAACATGTTAGTCAAATATAAAGCGGTTTACTTAAATATAGCATGGCAATTCATAATTTGTGAAATATATAAATTGTTAATATTATACTGTTAGAATGTAACAAAGGCAAAAATGAAGTTTGGTGTAGTAAAATAGGTTCACATCATCATCAATGTCGTTACAACGCTTAGTGAGTCTTTTTCGCGTTTACTATTACCTTCCATTTTTGTGCAGCTATTTCCTATTGTCTTATAACATACTTTACATAAACCTGGATGGACAAAAAAGGGGTCCAGAAGTTACACGCTATTTTGGGTAACGAAAAAATTAAACGGAATCTTTCCTCAGAGCGGCATAGCCTAGGAGACCTAAAGAGGTCGAAATACGTATAAGCAGCTTGGCGCTGCCCTGTATCGAAACAAAAATCTAATACCGTCGTTATGATGAACATTTTTTACTTTAAGTTTTTTTCTTTTAAATAATTTGTTTATTTTGGTTTTTTTGTTTCAGGTAAGTGCCACTTGGATCTATTATCGACTATTGGGTAAGTTATTTCAACTGAACAAAGAATTTGCTATCAACATGTCCTCGTAGATAATTCATCTCAGAACTAGCAACCTCCAGTGGAGTCTTACGTTGCCATGGTATCTATTCCTGTTGTAACTTAAACATCTAGTCATCAATTAGCCTACATTTGTCCACTGCTGAAAATTTGCCACCTATTTCTATCTTGAGCTTCTTGCATCCAGTTTGTGGTGATGCTCTTGATATCATCCGTCCATCTAGTCGGTGGTCGTCCTCTGCTTCGATATGCCTCTTGCCTTGGTAGCCATTCCAGAATCTTTCTGGTCCATCTATCATCCGTTAATCTGGCAACATGTCCGGCTCAAGCCCATTTAGCCATGGCTATTTTTTCAACTGCATCTGTGACTCCTTTTCTTCTTATTTCTAGGTTTGGTACTTTATCTTTGATGGTAATACCTAATATTGATCTTTCCATAGCGCGTTGTGTAACTCTTATTTTATCTATTGTTCTTTTTGTTATGTAAGAACCGGTAAAACGCACTGGTTAAAAACATTTCTTTTTAAACAAATTGGGATAATAGACTTGACAATGTTATTCAATCTACCAAAGGCAGCCATGTAAGACCTATCCTTCTTTGTATTTCAGTTGTCTGATTATCTCGGCCTAAGCGAATCTCACGCCCTAGATATTTGTAAGCTATTACTTGGTCGATGCTATGGCTTTCAATCAGAATTTTACCGCTGACTACAAGGTTGGTCATAAATTTTGTCTTTCAAATGTTGATTTTAAGACCAATTGTTTTTGACACTTTATAGAGCGTGTGCAGCATTTTTGTAGCTTTATTAACTCTATCAGATATTAAAACGATGTCATCGGCAAATCTCAGGTGGTCAGATCTTCCCCATTTATATTAATTCCCATGTTATCCTCTCGTTCGATTTGCTTGAACATATATTCAAGAACAGCTGTAAACAATTTAGGGGAGATAGTATTATCTATAGAAGTTTCGAATAGAACGTGGAATTAGACACCCTGTCTAATTCCACGTTCTATTCGAAACTTCTTGGTATCTTCATGAAGGCGGACACAAGCTGTACCAGTTTCGTAAATACTTTTAATCATGGCGATATATTGGTAGTCAATGCGGCAATCAGCCAATGCTCGAAGCATTTTATGATGATCTATAGTATCAAACGCCTTTTCATAATCTACGAATATAAGAAAGATAGGCTTGTTATACTCTTCTATTAGCGTTTTTATAACTTGTAGATGATCATTTGTTCCGCATCTGGAGCGGAACCCAGCCTGTGCACAAGGTTGGTAACTATGCAGTTTGTTCACAAGCCCTTTTGTTATTATCTTCATGAATAGTTTGTATGTATGGGAGAGCAAACTAATAGGTCTGTAGTTCTTTAGGTCTGAAATGTCACCTTTTTTGTGCATTATGGTTATTATTGCATTATGCCACTGGGAGGAGGTTACGCCTCTTGTCAAACAAGTATTGAACATCTTTTTTAACACATTAACTAACTTCTCCAGGTGATTTATTGTTTTTCATCTCCGAGAGAGCTGATTTTATTTCCTCTGTTGTGATATCTGGGATGTCTTCTGAGCCTACATTTTGAACTTTTGGTATTTGATTTTGATCAGGATCTGGTAGTTCTATTCGCTTATACAATTCTTAGTAAAAATCTTGAGCAATTTTTAAAATATATTCCTTATTTGTTGTAGTTTCTCCTTTTTTATTTACAAGTTTATCATACAAAGCATCTGGTATATAAGATCAAATAATGTAACTCAAATTCAATTTAACAATATTTAAAGGGTTTTTACAATGTATTTAATGGCTTCAAACATGTACATACAGATAGCACTGATGATGGAATATTAATTCCGAAAACGTTCTGTGATGTAGCCCGAGAGGGTTTTTAATATTATACCTTTTATAAAGAAATTTTTCAATAAATTTTTTGTGATACATGGTATACAGCCAGCTACAGGAATTTAGTTTCCTTATGGAAAAATTTACGTTGACATACGTTGACGTAAATGACACTTGTTAAGTCAAATGACATTTGATACGTTTGCAGAACTTTTCATTCCGCCAAAGGTCTTTTATAGTTGGTAAATTGTAAATAAAAAAATACAAAAACGTATTCAATCAAATTATCGTATGAAAAGTCACATCGAAGATTATCACGAACAAAATAAACAGTATAGTATTGTTCGTATGTTGGTCTATCCGCTTCAAACAAAAAAAAATGACTCCAATACTGCACGGTTACTATTACGTGTACGGTGGTTCTTTGTACGTTACGTGCCAACTCTGCTCTTCGCTAACTTCATTGTATTACAGGTCCATTGTGTTCGGCTTTCCCAGATTCAGACTAAATTTGCTATTTTGGCAACAGCTGCTTATGATAAGCGAATTTACTTCCACATACGACGTGCTTACTTCTCTTCCGCTTTGTGTGCTTTATTTTTGTTTGGATATTGTATTCTGTTACGGATAAGGCTAAAAAAATTGCACAGTCGTTCAGACATTTTTGGTATTGTCAATTTTCTACCTATTGTTAATAAATTGGGGTTTTTCGCAGACCATACAAAAGCAGGGACGTAGTTGAATGGACTCAATTCTACTTTTTAAAGCGCAAATGATTTTTCGTTCTCAAAACTATTTTCAAACAAAAAAAAAATGTACTTGCGAATGAGCCGATAGAACTGAAAACTATTCGGTATCGGCGTCATATTTTCGGAAAAGTATACTGAACTTTGAGTGAATTATACAGAATATTGAATCATAGAAAATTGTTATATGGACTGTTAGCATACAAGTAACAAATAATTTACACGGTACCTATGTTTTTGGCAATAAACCACACACTGCACAATAATCTTTATATTATTTCATGTTTCTCACCACTAAAAGTACTTTATAACATCTAGAACAACGATTTTTCTAATATGCATGTATCCAGTTAAAGAGACCCGAACGTATTCGTGCAAAAATAAAATATTCTACATTTCACCACTTCCGTTAATTTTAAATGCCTATGCACATGTGTGTTTACACGCACGAGACCAAATTAAAACTTGTTATACAGTAAACTGCACATATCGATTATTTTAGTTAATTATTTGTGATTTGTTTATTCCAAAACTTCGGGCAATAGTTAGTTGTGGTGGAATGAAAATAGACAATATCTATTTTCATTTCACCAAAGATTATTTGTTTACCTTTAGCGCCTAAGAGTATTAGTCCAGGTATACTTTGTTCATATCTTTAGTGTCTCAATAAAAATGTGATTCCGATAACAGTAATAAAATTAAAGAAACCTCTGGTTTGTTTAAATATTCTATTCTATTGTTTCACTTCTTTTTCGGAAAAGAAGAGGAGATCTAGTGTCATTGACCACCACTTCTTCAGCTACCTTCTGGTCTTTCTCGATCACTTCTTCGGGAAAAAAGAAAAGAACTAGCTATAGGCGGCCAGTTTCTATAACCCTCTTTCTTCGGCGAAGAAAAAAAGATCTAGCGATAAACTGCCAGTTTCTACAACCCTCTGGTCATTGTCGATCACTTCTTGCACGCCCTCAAGGTCAAGAATGAACCTAACGTACATGAGCAGCAGACCCTGATGGCATGCTTATCATTTGATCGTGGGACACCGCCAGCACTACTACCAATTGTATACGTGCCAAAATTCCTTCAACCGACCCTCTCTACTCGCCCTTAATGTCAAGATTGGACCTAACGTACGTGAGAGGCAGACCCTGATGGTACGATTACCATTTCATCGTGGGACATTGCCAGCTCTACTACTAATGTGTATACTTAAAAAAATTCCTTAAACTGGTCCTTTCTATTCGCCCTCAAGGTCAAAAATGGACTTAGCATACGTGAGCGATGGACCCTGATGGTATGCTTACCATTTGATCGTGGCACACCGCCAGCGCTACTCCTAATGGTATATTTGCCCAAATTCTTTAAATCGACCCTTTCTACTAGCTATCTGATGTTGGTAAATTCCTTTATTGCTTCGACCTTATCAGCGGGTACTTTTAAATCTTCCATAAGTAAGTTACTGTAATTGTGAATGAACTCTACAACACTTACAGAACGATTACATATGATTTAAAGTCATAATTAGTACAATATTACAATTATTAGTACAACAGTAATGATTTGAAATAAAGTTAACGTTCCATTTGATTTTCAAAAGCTCATTTCTTTTTATTTCGCTAGAATATAATGAATTGCTGGGGAATGTGGCAGTCTGATATATTAGGTTAAAGAGTTCAACCATTACATCAATAAGGTCTTCATCAATGAGTTTTATTAATTCGATGGGTACTTCATCTGGTCCGGTAGCTTTGCCCTCTTTTGTGTTTTTGATGGCATAGATGATTTCTTCCCGTAATATTGGTGGTCCAGTGACACAATCTTTTCTTCAAATCAGTAATAATATCTTCTTCGTCGTTTTGAATGTAGAACCTGTTATGTCTTTGATTTTTTTGTGTAAATTAATGCTATCCTACTTTTTATCCAGATCTTCTATTTCCTTGCATCTGTTGGAGAGTGCAGAGTGCACTCTCTTTTGCCTCTCGAATTTTCTTTCTGATGTTTTTCTGAATTTCTTTGTATCTATTTAGGTCTTTTGGTTTATGTTTCTTTCGTTATTCCATAAGTTCAAGAATTTCTACTGTCATCCAAGGTTTTGTTTTTTCTCCGAGTGGTTTGAGGGTTTTTTTTATAACTGATACAAGGGCCTATTGATTTTTTCTCCGTTTTTGGTCAATAATTAGAGTTTTTGTATTATCTTCTTTGACTTTCCTTAAGTTCTCGTTTATTTTAAACTTTGTTTCCGCATGTGTTGTCTTGTTTGAGCCGCCTTGTATCCATGATTGGAGCAATGTTGGAACTAGGGTGAATTACATTCTTTAGTTTCACTCTTATCGACAAAACAACCGGATTGTGATCGAAGAATATGTCCGCTCCTTTGATTTCTGACTATTTTGTTGTTATTGTCAGCTGGTGACCTCTATATGTATAATCTACGTTTAAGAAGTTTGAACAAGGTATTTGCAATATGAGTTCTTCATTAATTAATACAGAAATCAACCAGCCGATCGCCACGTTCATTCTTCTCCGTGAGTCCATATCGCCCCACACAATTCTCCACTTCTCCTTGGTCCACTTTAGCGTTTAAAGCTCCCAATATACAGGGTGAGTCATGAGGAACTTTACATACTTCTACCATATGTAGAGTCCCTCAGGGAGCATATCATGTGGCCACTAAAAAATGTCAACTCCTCTTCTTTATTAATTAACAGGGTGATTTGTGTAATTGACCATTTATTTCATTTTACTGCAGTGTTTATACGGCTCATTTGATTTTTTTAATTTTTGCATGATACAGTACACTACTATCAAGCATTCCACTGGTATTAGCTAAACTAAAAAATTCCAGGACTGGCTTTGGAAAAATTAATTTAGGGATTCGTATTAAATATTACACCCTGTATATATTTTTTTTAAATGCAATAAGTGATTTTTAAACTACATAAATAGCCAATGAAAACGACATATGCGACAATGTTGTCGCACTTTTATTAAAATTTTAGTGAACGATCAAATCTTACCAAAAATAGAACAACCATAATGAAGTATCAAATTATAAGGTAATTAATTTAAACAAATGTTATAAATTTCAAATATTTTAATTGAAATGATAAACTGAGTCACTGCACAACAAAAAACAGTAACTACTATGGTCTGTTTTTTAACCAGGAGGAGTAATTCAAATTTTCCGCGCTGTAATGCTTGTTTGTAATTGGTCCAACCGCAGACAAGTTTACTCCACTAAATTATGACATGTTGACACTAATGACATTTGTGAAATTTTAAAATTCAATATTTAAGTATATCGACGATTTTTTTGTATTTTCTGCGTTATTCCTTACATTTTTAGATATTTCGTTTGTATTTATATAAAAAACAGTTCTTTTCAGAACTATTTCGCGACATATTAGTGTTATTAAGATAACAATGTGGATTCGATGCCAAGTACTAGTGGTAATTATTCCTCTACACCTAAAAAATGTCGGGTAGATTTGGGTCATATATCTTCAAATGAGAAACAAAACATGATTTGCTTATACATTATAAACATGTATAAATAAACAAATCAAAATTGATAATTCTGGAATGAAAATAACAGCCACGCTAGCAAAAATAAAACAGGCAACAGGTTAGTTTTGCAGAATAGTTATTGTTAAAATCAAGATTTACTAAAGTAATGCTAATTTTATTAGCACATTACTTTAGCTTGTATTGGAATATAAGCAGACTTCAACAGTAGTATTGTAAAATTCCATTGGATTTTAGATACCATTTTATCACGAATATATCGCTTTCGTATACGTTCTTTTTACGATTTTCTTCTTTAATGTGATAAATAAACTCTAAAAATTCTTCAACTTTTTCATAACAGTCCAACATTTTTTTATTGTAATTAGAAATACTAAATAATATATATTGGAAGTGAATTCGAAAAATTATTATTCAAACCCAAAAAAGAAGATGTATTTGGTGACTTTTCTAGTAACTTTCTTGGGTGTGAATCTGTCTTTTTAGTTTACTCCTCCTGGTTAAAAAACAGAGTATAACAATAACGAAGAACAATTTAAAAAAAAACTAAAAATTTGTAAATAGTTATGATAAACCCATAAATTAGAACTGGAAAAGATACAATAATGGTAACAAAATAAAAATAATTCAAAATAGATTTTCGAAATGGAACCTTGCAGCCAGTACACATTTTTGTTGCCGAATTGTTAATTGACGTATTGAATTACGGATACTCTAGGGATCGTTTCTAATAGTATTAAAACAATGTTTAATTCTATCAATTAATTGTTGTCGGTTATTAATATTCACTGCGTAAACTAGTTGCTTCAATCGTCCCCAAATATGGTAATCAACGGGATTGAAATCAGGGGATCTTGAAGGCCACGAAATAGGACCTGCACGTCCTATCCACCTATTGCCATAAACATTATTTAGATGTTGTCTCACTGCCAGTAAAAAGTGTGGGGGTGCCCCATCATGCTGGAAATACATCCCTCGGATAGCAACGTTCGCGTTGGCAAGCAAATTCGGCAAAATATTTTGAAGAAAGTTCAAATAGACCTGCCCTGTTAAAGGACCATCAAAAAAGTGAGGACCTACTAATTGGTTATTTATGACACCAATTCACACGTTAACCGAAAACCTTAACTGAGAACGACGTTCTCGAATAGCATGGGGATTTTCTTCTGCCCACACATGTGAATTTCGTGAATTATTTATCCCGTCTCTGGTAAATTGGGCCTAATCTGTAACTAGTGTCCTGTATAGCGTTGGTCGATTATTGTTAATCCATCTACAAAATTTCAACCTATCCATCTCATCTCCAGCATGTAGTCGCTGAACCATTTGAATGTGATATGGGTATAGACTATTTTTTTGTAAGATTCTACTTACTTTTGATTGAGTAGAGTTCTCGACTTACTTGTCTAGTGCTTATTGTAGGGTTCATAGTAACGGCGTCCATAATGTCATCTTCCTGCGCTTCATCTACATGTCGCTCTGTTGTTCCGCTAGGAAAAGTGCCATTTTCTCGCAAATAATTAAAAACTGACCCAAATGTTGGATGACTGGGAGTTCGACGATTAGGAAATCTCCTGCGATATTCTCTACTAGCAGCCCTACCATTCCCATTACAGAATCCATAAACAAATATTATGTCTGCATATTCTGTGGTCGAAAACTGATGTGGCATTTTGAACGAAAGTAACAAAAGCTCTACCAAAACTAACACAATGTACTTAACGTAGATATGACAGAAGAAATATGTATTCTTGTACACATAAATAACAATTGATAATGACAATAATGACAATGGGTATAAAATATCAAGAAACGTCAAACGGTCAACGCCAACCTTCATTTTAAACTTTTTTAGATTTATTTTTATTTAGTACAGTTGATGCAATGTATTATTATTTGACATAAAATTTTAATCATTTACAATCAACAAAAACTAACACATACAAGAGGTTTGACTTTTTAATCAATTTAATTTATTATTTATCGAAAATAATGCCCCAATACGATCTATGAGTAAAAATTTAAAATTGAAAAACAATTGATTCTATCGTAGAGATAATACAAAGTGACAGTAAAGATGTTAATTTTCTACGTATTAGATTATATTGTAGGAACTAATTTTAATTAAAATGTTTGAAATTTATAACATTTGTTTAAATTAATACCTTATAATTTGATACTTCATTATGGTTGTTCTATTTTTGGTAAGATTTGATCGTTCACTAAAAATTTAATAAAAGTGCGACAACATTGTCGCATATGTCGTTTTCATTGGCTATTTATGTAGTTTGAAAATCACTCATTGCATTTTAAAAAAAATTTATACAGGGTGTAATATTTAATACGAATCCCTAAATTAATTTTTCCAAAGCCAGTCCTGGAATTTTTTAGTTTAGCTAATACCAGTCGAATGCTTGATAGTAGTGTACTGTATCATGCAAAAATTAAAAAAATCAAATGAGCCGTATAAACACTACAGTAAAGTGAAATAAATGGTCAATTACACAAATCACCCTGTTAATTAATAAAGAAGAGGAGTTGACATTTTTTAGTGGCCACATGATATGCTCCGTGAGGGACTCTACATATGGTAGAAGTATGTAAAGTTCCTCATGACTCACCCTGTATAATATTTATATCATAATATTGATTAATATAAAAACAATTATTTAAGATGAATGAATTTAATTGAATTACCAAATCCTAGAGAATTTAGAAAGAAGACAGAGAATTGGCAGAAGTGGAGTTAAGGGTTATTATTATGTATCAATAAGTAATATATATATATATATATATATATATATATATATTATATATATATATATATATATATATATATATATATATATATATATATATATAATATATATATATATATATATAGTAAAACCTCCCTTAACCGAAACATCGTTTAACGGAAACGGCTGACAGTTTCAATAATTTCGTCAATAAAAAGTAAATGTTTGTCGCAAAACGTAAACAATATCGTTAATTTCACTCACCAATTGATGTATATGTGTGTTGGGAAATCACAAAAACCAAGAGCTCTAAAAGATATTTCCAAAAAGGCATTTTAAGGTATAGAAGCCAAAAATGTTAATGGATATCGACCACTTTATTTTTAGAATGGTTTGAAAATGAATTCGTCTCAAGTGTAAAATCCTTTTTAAAATCAAAAAACCTTCTCATCAAAGCATTGTTGCTTGTTGACAATGCGCCCTCACCCTCAAAATCTACAAAATGGTGACAATTGTCAGATTTTTGCCACCGAATGTCACAAGCTTAATCCAGCCGTTAGACCAGGGAGTCATAGAGACATTCAAGAGACATTATAGAGAAGCATTCTTAAGACATCTGTTATTACAGAAGACGAATTAATCCAAAAGTGTTCCCGAAATTCTCAAATCTTTAACAGTAAAACATTTTTATTGGTGAGCTGAGTCGTGGGCCAAGATCAAATCTTCAACTTTGGAGAAATGCTGGAACAAACTTTTTGATAAGATTTTGATTGACGATCCTGAAGAAGAAAATGGTAAGAAAACGACAGAAGAAATTAAACCTTTCATTAAAAATTTGCCGGGACATGACGAAATTAACTAAGAAGAGATACGTGACTGGTTAGCAGCTGATGACTCAGAACGTGAATTCATCGTACAGGACATCATTTATATGGTTCTTTATCTAGACAACCTGAGCATATCAGATGACAAAGATGACGACCCAAGAGGCAACAGGCAGCACAAGACCGTCGACGAGAAACCTTTCATTAAAAATTTGCCGGGACATGACGAAATTAACTAAGAAGAGATACGTGACTGGTTAGCAGCTGATGACTCAGAACGTGAATTCATCGTACAGGACATCATTGATATGGTTTTTTTATCTAGACAACCTGAGCATATCAGATGACAAAGATGACGCCCCAAGAGGCAACAGGCAGCACAAGACCGTCGACGAGATTTTCAATGCTTTAGAGAAAAGAAATTTATACAGTAGGCCTAATTAGTTAGGGACACGACTAGATTCTTAATTTTTGTTGTCATTACATAAAGTTTTGTCCTTTTCAGATTGCTTTACGTTTCGTCGAGCAATCGAATGAGGCAAACTCATGACGTTCTGCAAATTAACAATGGAGGGATAGAGAAACATCGTTGTCAAACGAAAACGCAAAAAAATTTAGAAGATTTCTTAAAAAAGCATGTTAAACTTGTTCATTTTCCTTAATTTTATTACTTTATTTTGGATTTACTTATTAGAAAACATTACGAAATTAACTTATAGTATTTTTTAATATCAATACTTTGATCAAGAATATTATAAAAAACAATGTTATTTTTAACCGAAATTCTTGTTATCCGAAACGGCCCTCCCCCCAATTATTTCGGTTAACGGAGGTTTTACTATATATATTGTTATGATGTGTTGTTTGTTTTTGAATGATGAGCAATGAGTATTTTTAATAATATAGGGTTTTTATCGCGGTTCTCAAAGAATTAGCTTGTAAGTACTTTTTTAAATTATCTTTATTATAACTATTATGAAACACACATATATATCTAACCTAGTCAATGTAAATTTAAAATAAACTATCTTTAAACTGATATTCTTATAAAACTAATTAAATTCTATAGACAATCTAAAATTTAAACAAACTATCTTCAAAATTGAAATTGTTATGACACTAACTAAATTATATTAACAAAATTTTGTACCTTTCTTTCACTGAATGCCTAAATGAACTGTTTTCCACTATATTATATTCTAGTCACCACTGAAAGTCTTCGTACTTCGGTTATCCTTGTTTTTGTGAAATTTCTTTTTCCAATTATCAACTTCTACCAATTTAAGATATAGTTTTCTTCACCAGCATGTATACACCACCAACCAAACCAGCAAACAGCATTTATATTTATTCTTCTTTTCAATATACCAATATCCAATTATTATAAGTTGATTTATACTAATCTCCAACCATAATATAATTTAATTTCTTCCAATATACCTTTTTTTATCTTCAATAATTATTTGTGTATAATTATAAATGTGCATTAAATTATATGCATAATTTTTAATCTTCATTTAACTCACTATATTAAACATTTTGACTATTTGTACTTGATTCACTGACTCCAACTAACTTTCATAATAAACTGCTTGACTTCTGACTAAAAACTTCCAAAACTGCCGAAAAACTGCCCTCTTGAATCCAAATCACGGGTATTTATATCTTTTGGACATTCTAGAACCCTCTCGTAAGAGATCATGTTCCAATTTGTTCTATTTCATACTTGTATGAATTTTCTGGAACAAACATTTCGCAAACATGGCCATCTCCGGAGATCCAGAGAATTCCATTCTTTTCTATTAATAATTTTGTTTACATTTAGGCTTTTCAGATCAGAATATATAATTAAATTAGTAACTTAACATTCTAATTTAATAAAATACACATTTCAAACAATATATTATTATAAACCACTTTATATTCGTAAATATTCTTAAACGTCACTTCAGAGTATAAATATCTGTCAATCTCCGGAGAGTATTTTTGGTTGCCTAAGCACATGGCTCACTTAAATCTATTTACAACATTAAAATTACTAAATACAACTTTTTACAATTATTATAATATGCTAATTTATTAAAAATGCCCTCACATAAATATATTTTTATTAAATTCTCTAGTATATAACTTATTTAAAACAACCAAATATCTAATATTATGTAGTATATAACTTATAAATTATTTTCTATAAACCCTAATTGTCACAATACCCCAAAAATAATATTTAAAATAAATAATTTACTTATTATTTTTTTAAATATTAATTTTCTCATACCTTATTAAATTTAATAAATCAAAATTTTTTTTTTTTATTTAATATGTGTTAAATACATCCCTGTTCGCTGTCTATGTCAAAACAGAGAACAACGGATCACAGTTCGGCTATTCTATGGTCAAACTGTCATGTCAAATGAAGCAATGGATGCGATATCAGAGAATAAAATATAACCTTAATTAAAAATATAATGGATATTGTGTTCTGTTTATTTATAGACAAAATCTAGGAATTATTTCCATTCAAAATAACTTTCATCAATATAAATTGGTAAGTTTTTCCACTTTATTATATCAGAAAGACATTTTTATAGCAATTATAGTATCGAACCCCAAATTATGATTTTTAGGGTATCAAACAATTTCCATATGTACAAAATTCAAACAAGTATGATGTCAAATTTATTCACAACAAAGAAATCTACCATCTATCTATGAAATGGATCTATCAGTAAGTTATTAGTGTTATTATATTTGTGTTAAAGGTATAGAAATCATTATTCAATCTCTTCATGATATTGAAAAATGTCGTTGATATGAAATATGCCTCTTAGTCTGTTCTCTGCATCTATTAACACATAACTATTTAGTCCATTCTGATTTTCAATTGTATATGGACCTTCAAACATTGGTTGTAATTTCTTACAACGGTTTTCTTTAACATTACTTTTTTTAAGTGAACGAATTAACACTAGGTCTCCTTTTTTGAAATGTGATTGGTTTTTTTTATATTTCGATTTTGTCTTCTGATATATTTTTCAACTTTCCTCCTAATTCGGTTATTCACTTTCTGCATTACTTGTTCTAACATATCCTGATTATATTCACTAATCCACTTTCTGTTTCCTATATGGCCAAACATTAAATATTCTGGTAACTTCCTCTGTATTCAAATTATGTGTATTATTTAAAAATATTCTACTTGTGGTATATGTTGCTGCCAAGTTTCGTGTTGATTTTGACACAGTATCCTTACATATTTTATAACTTCTTTAATATATCTTTCTGCAGGATTTGCCTGAGGATGTCTGATACTTGTAAAATGAATGTTGATTCCTTTTTCTCACAAAATGTCCGAAATTTTTGGTTGTTAAAATATGTAGCATTATCTATTATGCAATTTCTAAATGGTCCTATTTCTTCGAAAAATTGATTAATATATAATTTTAATGTTTTAGCATTTGTTCTAGAGCAGGGATATAGTTTAATAAATTTTGTATATAAATCAACTATCACTAGTATATGCTTTTTTCCTGTTGGACTGAGAACTAAATTTGAAATAAAATCCATGGAAACTGTATTTAGTTTTTCATATACAACATTAGATTTATATGTGTTCTGGTTTTTGAAATTCTTTTCTTTGTTTAGTTGACATATTGGGCATTGGGTAGTAATTTCTTTTGCTATACTTATGTCATTCTTTGCAAAATAATTGTCCCTAAATAGCATCCATAGCTTTCTTGAACCAATATGCATATAATCGTTATGTAAATTTTTCAATATTTTCTTTGCTAAAGTTCTAGTTATTACATATACTTCTATGCCATTTATTATTTTATAATATACCCCATCTTTCCTAAGGACTTTTTGTTTTTCACTCAAATTGATCTGATCTCTTATAATTTCTTCTTTAGAATATATACCAATACTTTCTACTAATTGATTTAATCCAATTTTTATTGTTCGCTGCCCTTTTTGTGGTGTATTTTCTAACCTTGATAAAGCATCTGCCACTATATTGGATTTTCCAGAAATGTATTTGATTTCAAAGCAGTATTCACTAAGTATTAGACTCCACCGATGTATTCTACTGTTTCCATATTTGTTATTTAATATAGACGTTAAAGCTTGGTGATCTGTTTCTATTGTAAATTCATTACCCAACAAATAAAATCTTAATTTTGTGACACAGTGTATTATACTTGCTAGTTCTAATTCTGAAACTGAGTAACCCTTTTCATGTGGCTTTGTAATTCTTGAAATGAATTGTATTGGGTATTCGACCCCATCATGTATTTGTAATAATACCCCTGATAATCTCTCTATTGATGCATCTGTTCTTAATATGAATGGCTGTGTGTAGGTCAGGATAGTATATTTTCAAATTTGACAGAAAAATGTTTTTAATTTCTTGGAATGCTAGTTCTCTTCTCTGATCCATCTCCATTTTACACCTTTTCTCAGTAGTTCAAGTAATGGAATTTCTTTTATACTTAGATCTGGTATCATCCTTTTATAATAATTAATTATTCCAATAAATCCATCTTAAAGTTCTTAAATTGTGTGGTGTTTTATATTCCTGAATGACTTGTGTCCGTTCTGGATCCATTTCGATTCCCTTAGTGTTAAGTTTATAACCTAGATATATGACTTCTTTTTGAAAAAATGTACATTTTTCTTGATTTATTTTTAGTCCAACTTTGTCTAATCTATTTATTATAATTTTTAGGTGTTTCTCATGATCTTCAGCCGTTTTAGAAAAAATTAATATATCATCAATGTAGTGAATTACAAAATGTTCATATTGATCCAAAATATCATGAAGACATCTACATAGAGCACTGCAAGATGATTGAAGTCCAAATGGTACTACTTTGAATTGATATACTACTCCATCTATCTGAAATCCTGTATACTGTCTACTTTTTCTTTCTAGAGGTATTAACCAGAAACTATGCTGTAAATCGATTTTAGTGAAAAATGACATTCCTGTAATTCTTCCTAATATTCCATCTATACTCATTGGTGCTTCAAATTGCTTTTCAGTAATCTTGTTAATATTCCTTGCATCCAAACATAACCTGATTTCACCTGATCTTTTTCGTACTACTACTATGGGGTTAATAAAACGTGTGTCTGCCTTCTCAATGATCCCATCTTCTAACATATTATTAATTGTTTTGTTTACTTCTTCTCTGTATTTATATGGTATTGGGTATGATTTTGTTTTAAAATCTTTTTCTTCTTTAACTTTTATACTATGGATATAATTCTGTGCAATTCTATTTTCTTTATTGACAAGTCCCTTGTGTTGCTGCAATATGGAAATGACTATTGATTTATATTCTTCAGGGCAATTTAAAACTTTTATCATATCTTCTTCTTTACAAATAAAATTATTCTTCATTATGTACTCATTATTCCTTGCTTCCAATTTTACGCACTCCGCCTCGTAGGCATCCATCTGCTTAAAATTTCCATTCCTTAAATATTCACTACAATAATTATTCTTTACATTCTTTTGGGACATTTCCCTATCATCAAAATACATTTCTTCTTCATAAACATCATTATTTTCTTTTAATAATATCCTATCAATTCTTATTCCTTCTTCTACCTCATCTTTCTGCATAAATTTAATTATTTGCCTTCCAAAGTTACCATTTTTTCTTCAAAATCTATCTTTACTTTCTTCTTTTCCAATTCATCATTTCCATTAATATATCAACACATAAATCCTTGACAATAAATCCTTGCATATTAATTTCTTTATTAAGAATATTAATTTTAAAATTGGCTAGTTTATCAATTTCACCCAACTTCTTATTATTTGCACCAATAATTTTAATTTTTGGAATCTTTATTATATCTGATAGTTTTAATGTATTAAAAATAAAATTCTCCGAGACTAAAGTACTTTCTGAACCAGTATCTATCATAATTTTAATCATTTTATTTTTGGCCAAAGCATTTATATAAATTAAATTAATAGAGTCAATAATTTTATCCTCATCTAAAGAAATAAATTCAGAAGGTTTTTCATAATAGCAATGGCCTAACTTGTAATTCAGAAAGTTTACTGCACAAAATTTTGATTATTAGAATTGTCAGATTGTATCTGACCACTTGGATCTGATGTACTATGTCTTTCCCTACTATGACTTCTACTCACATTTTCTTGCCTTGTACTATTTCGTTCCCTGTCTTCGCAGCTTCTATTCCTTCGAACACAATTTACCTGTCTGTTATAGTTAGGTCGCTCTGTATTTTTTCTATTGTTAAAATCTTGTCTATTATTATTAGTACTGTTATTAAAATGTTGTCTATTATAATTAGTATTATTATTAAAATTTTGTCTATTATAACTAGTATTATTATTAAAGTTCTGTCTATTTGGATTACTGTTATTATTATTAAAATTTTGTAAATTATCACCATACCTAGTGTTATTGTTATATGATTGTCTATATTGTTGATTCTCATTTTTATTATATTGAAAGTTATTGTTGTTTTTTCTGTTGTTATTATTACTTGTCATATTGCCTCTTTGTATTCTTTGAATAAAATTAATAAAACTATCTATTGTTTGAATATTTTGTACAGTTACGGTTTGCACAACATCAGCATCAAAATGTCTAGATACATTTAAGACTGTTTCATCCTCTCTAAGTGGTGGTTCTAAATATTTTGCAACTGTTATCAATTTCAATGCATAATCTACCATATTTGATTTTAAATTTTGATTATACTTTCCAAAATATAGAATTTCTCTAAACTTGGCTTGCTCTAATTCACCCCAATAATAATTTAAAAATTTATTTTCAAATGTTTGAAAATTATCTAAATCATTCTCAATACTAGCAAACCAAGTTGCTGCATTGTCATTTAATGTCATTCTAATATAATCTTTAATATCATTAATATTATTCACAAATCTTAATTTATGTTTTAAACTATTTATGTATACTCTAGGATGCAAATTTTTTATATTACCAGAGAATTTAATCCCAGTCTCATTTGTTAAATTTAAGTAAGGTCTCCCTATGTCTCTCATTTGTGAAATATCATCTATTCTCTGTTCCACATTTCTTATTTGATTACAATTTATTTGAATATTTTGTTGTATATCGTCTAATTTTTCTTCTGTGTTTCTCCTGTCTTCGTTAATTTTTACTTCTAAGTTACATTTCTGTAACTCTATTTTCTGTTCTATATCTATCTTATTATCTTGAATAATCCTCTTTACTTCTGTCCTCTCATTGTCTATCCTTTTTTTTGTAGTCATTCCGTATACTTTTTATTTCATTTGCTACTTTTTTCTCTGCAGCTTCAAGTTTTTTATCCATTTGTTTTACAATTTTATTATTATTATCTTCTATTTTCTTTTCTAATTTTCTATAATTCTCTTCCAATTTCTGTTCCATTTTTTTCATGTCTTCTTTGACTTCTTTTGAATTCTCTTCCAATTTTTTTATGTCTTCTTTGATTTCTTTTGAATTCTCTTCCATTTTCTGTTCCATTTTTTTCATGTCTTCTTTGATTTCTTTTGAATTCTCTTCCATTGTCTTGTTCATCTGCATCATTAATGACATCAAAGCTGCCATATTGACATTTTCCTCTCTTTCTGGATTCATTTCTGCTGTATCTTGTGGAACTTGAACTAAACTCTCCTCTTGTATAGGTTGTGTTTCTACTTCCACATCTTCTTCATTCTTTTTGCTTCTTGTACCTTTCTTTCCTTGAGACATTTTGAGACTTTACTTGTTCAAATATAATTAAAAATAAAATCTATAATTTTTTCTTTCTACTGATAATTAATTTAATTATATGAGAGCACTTATCTTCCCAAACTAATTCTTTTAAATAGAGAGCCCCACGTTGGGCGCCAAATTGTTATGCATGTGTTGTTTGTTTTTGAATGATGAGCAATGAGTATTTTTAATAATATAGGGTTTTTATCGCGGTTCTCAAAGAATTAGCTTGTAAGTACTTTTTTAAATTATCTTTATTATAACTATTATGAAACACACCTATATATCTAACCTAGTCAATGTAAATTTAAAATAAACTATCTTTAAACTGATATTCTTATAAAACTAATTAAATTCTATAGACAATCTAAAATTTAAACAAACTATCTTCAAAATTGAAATTGTTATGACACTAACTAAATTATATTAACAAAATTTTGTACCTTTCTTCACTGAATGCCTAAATGAACTGTTTTCCACTATATATATTCTAGTCACCACTGAAAGTCTTCGTACTTCGGTTATCCTTGTTTTTGTGAAATTTCTTTTTCCAATTATCAACTTCTACCAATTTAAGATATAGTTTTCTTCACCAGCATGTATACACCACCAACCAAACCAGCAAACAGCATTTATATTTATTCTTCTTTTCAATATACCAATATCCAATTATTATAAAGTTGATTTATACTAATCTCCAACCATAATATAATTTAATTTCTTCCAATATACCTTTTTTTATCTTCAATAATTATTTGTGTATAATTATAAATGTGCATTAAATTATATGCATAATTTTTAATCTTCATTTAACTCACTATATTAAACATTTTGACTATTTGTACTTGATTCACTGACTCCAACTAACTTTCATAATAAACTGCTTGACTTCTGACTAAAAACTTCCAAAACTGCCGAAAAACTGCCCTCTTGAATCCAAATCACGGGTATTTATATCTTTTGGACATTCTAGAACCCTCTCGTAAGAGATCATGTTCCAATTTGTTCTATTTCATACTTGTATGAATTTTCTGGAACAAACCATTTCGCAAACATGGCCATCTCCGGAGATCCAGAGAATTCCATTCTTTTCTATTAATAATTTTGTTTACATTTAGGCTTTTCAGATCAGAATATATAATTAAATTAGTAACTTAACATTCTAATTTAATAAAATACACATTTCAAACAATATATTATTATAAACCACTTTATATTCGTAAATATTCTTAAACGTCACTTCAGAGTATAAATATCTGTCAATCTCCGAGAGTATTTTTGGTTGCCTAAGCACATGGCTCACTTAAATCTATTTACAACATTAAAATTACTAAATACAACTTTTTACAATTATTATAATATGCTAATTTATTAAAAATGCCCTCACATAAATATATTTTTATTAAATTCTCTAGTATATAACTTATTTAAAACAACCAAATATCTAATATTATGTAGTATATAACTTATAAATTATTTTCTATAAACCCTAATTGTCACAATATATATATATATATATATATATATATATATATATATATATATATATATATATATATATATATATATATATATATATATTATTGTGATATTTAAAGTCTTGGTGCGCCAAGCAATAATTAGCTAATTAATTTTTTTGATTAATTAAAATTATTTAAATGATATGATTATGACTCTATCACAATTTTCAATTCTTTTATCTCAGGGTTAAATTCGTGCTTCAATATCTATGCTATTACATGTGAAAGGTAAGGTCCAGAGAATACCGGAATAATAAAAAACACATATGATCTAACACTATATATTGAAATAAAAATAATGAAATAATTCACACTCAAAAGTTTTCAATAAACAAATCTCATATAAGGATTCTCAAAATTTTGTTCTCCGTACGTGAACAATCAAAATTTATGGTACAAACAATATTAATTGAAAACTCAAAATCCCAAACTATTCTAACTCTCCTAATCAAAATATTTATATCCTTTCTCAATTACGTGTAAAATTTTGTTATCAATAAAAGAAAAAAACTGCAGAAACAAAATATCTCTCTCTGATGATGAGTGGTCCAAATCCTTGTTCCTTGTAGACTATATTATCTCCTCTCAACCGCTCCCTATGTAAACAGCAATCTTACACAGATTGTTGCAAGTATATCGTCCTTAATGATCTCCTTCAAAAGCACAAATCATTCAAATTATGATAGCCTTTCTCCTCTCGATAAACTGAATCTCTCGTTGGCCCGAGTGAAAAATGACTCTTGGAATATCTTCTCTTTACGATAAACTGAATCTCTCGTTGGCCTGAACAGTGACTCTTGGAATATAAGTAGAGAAATATGACTTACAATATTTTGCTGCTTCAGCTTCTGTCAGATACACTAACTCCACAAAAACTCACTAACATTCCACTACTGCTTGCTACATTTCAGGAACCGCCAGAGAACAATCACCGTTCCACTCCCAGACTTGGAAACCAACTGCCTATATCTTCTCTCTCCTCAATCTCGCTAAACTTTTTCCTACATACTTATCCCACCTTTTTCAATCTCCGCCAATCAAAACTCGTCACAATTCCCCCATTTTTTCATTTCGATAACAAACAAATTTTTACCTATAATTATAAAATTTCCTAAAACTTATTTACAAATAATATTTTCTATAATTCTTAAAAACTAACAAAAACCTCTTTCTAAAATCTCTTCTATTTGTCTTTAATCACTGCATTAATGTATTTTGGAAAACCCCGTTCAATTGTCTTTTTGTTTTCACTTAAAATTATGCGGGTCACTCAAGTATAACAAAGAAGTAATTTATGCAAAGCTTACATTTTGTTTAGTACAGGTAATTCAAGAAATTAATAACTCTCCTTCTTCGAAATGTTTGTTGGATATTATCCTACTTATCTGAATTATTTTAATGTTATTGAATTTTGAAATATTTTTAAACAAACCAATATTTTTCTCGATTTTACATATCATAACAATATATATATATATATATATATATATATATATATATATATATATATATATATATATATATATATATTGTCATACTTCTTCTTTCCCAACCAAAGAAAAATAAATAAAAAGATCCATCGGAATAAAATTTTAAGATATTATAAACAAAATGTATATAGTAATTTAAGATAAGATTTAGTGTAGATAAGAATAGAAATTTGTTTGGCAAACGACCTTTTCCGTTTCCAACAAAATTATCAAAAAACCCCTTTGTGTAGAATTAGAAGACATTTTACCTGTAAGTTAATCTTGTCATTGTTTGTGTATTAAATGACCATATTCTAATCTTTGGAAACAGGTATAGATTGTGTATTAACAGACTGAGGACAGAAAAATCAATTTTTATTTATTCTTTCTCTGAAACAGTAATTTGGTCTTCCCAAATGATACACAGAATTTTTAGAACAAACATTAACAGTAGTAAACAAGATTTGAGCTTTTGATTGGATAGTCGTTTTTGAATGGTAATGGGGTTAGTCTGATTAGGAGACGGGGAGAGGCAGTTGTAATTTGGCCATCGAAGGAAACAGTCGTTTGTTCGAAGATAGGGTGTGGTTCGTGAGTTTGGATACCGGCATTGTGAAAAGAAGTGAATAGTTTTGCAGAAGGAGATAACAAGTAGATTAAAAGAGGTCCTTGTATCTACCGTGGGCATTTTGTGAAGTATATGTGAAAGTAGTTTTACGGCATCAAGTTGACAAAAGGAGGTCCTTGTGTCATAAATAAGTAGCTGAGTTTTTCGAGAAGTGAATCAGGTGTTTTTGTGTAGTCTGCAGGAGGTTTGCAGAGACGTTAGGAAGGAGCCGAGGTGCCAAAGAGGAGAGATCACATCGTTGAGGAGACTGGACTTTTCTGGGTATGTGCCAACATACAATTCAATAAGTAAAAAAAAAGCTGTGTTTTGTACAATTGAAATTGGTATCTGTGAAGGATCTGTGTTTACATCATGGTCATTATCATTCAAATTTAAAGAATTGAGTTTTGTTTGACTAATCAAAAGTTACAGTTTTGTTGTTTTTTTGTTTCAAGTAAATTAAAGTTTAAGTAAAATTGGTTTTCACTTATTATAAATTTATGTAGATTTAAAATCTTATTATTATAAAAATTTCATTTATTTTCTTGTATGCTGATTGATAAGATAACGGCAGAAGTTGAAAATTGTTTTATTCCTTTTAAATATAAAATAAAGAATACTTAAATTTTGTAATATACTATTTTCTTTTATTATTATCCTTCTTCTCTATCTCGATAAAGGACAACTAGAAAATCTTTGAATCCATTGAACACAGTTTATCTATTTGAATCAATTTACTAATGTTTGTATTTTGAGAACGATTTCCGAAGTGGAAATTGAAACGTCAATAAACGTATTTTAACCTTTAATTGTGGCTTATTCCCATTTAAATATAAATTAATCGAACACAGGTAATATAAGGAGTCTTATTTTACATTTGATAACAATTAAATTATAATTTTTTTATTGGCTCAATAAATTAAAATCAAAGTCAAATCAATCATAACAATATATATATATATATATATATATATATATATATATATATATATATATATATATATATATAAATACTCGTGTGTTTATTATTTGAAATAATTATTGTTATGTGAATCATTGTAAGCAAAATTAATTATAATGAACCAAGCACCCATAAAGACGCCACAATGTTTCCGTTTGAAAAACAAACAATCTACCTATTCAATTAACAATTTAATAATCGCATAATAAATAATAATAGAGCGAAATAAGCAGCCATTGTTTCATTTCTGCTATTGAATGAAATATTGTGCACTTTCTACTTTGAATCGTTGCTGCGGCGTGTTTTTGAGGTAGACAGGCGCACGTGGTTTCTATTTTGGAATATTCAGCACGTTGACAGTGAACTAAATTAATTTTAGACGTATAGATATCGAAAGAAAACATTATTACCAGTACTTTGAATTGTAAGGAATGAATGAAATGGCACGTTTATTTGGTGGGAATCGTTAAAACGTGTATATGTTGTAGACAATATATTTTTAACGATTGTAAAGAGGATAAAAAGCTTGTAATACCGTACAAAAATAATGGTCAGTACTGGCGAGAAAATAAATCGAAACTAACCAAGGAGTAACAACGAAAGCCTTTATCAAAATCATAACAAATCAGTACCATATGAATAGCGAAATTCAGCTTGTTCGTATGATTTTTGGAGGTTCAGTGGCATTTTCATCTCTGACGACTGGATTATGTCAAAAGTTTTTAATTTGTTTAGTTTTGACTGAATTTTTAGTTTGATTCACTCGCTGGTTAACAAAATTTTGCTTGGATTGTTGCCGTGAGGCGTGGAGTGCTGAAGTAGGGCCTGTCTCCTGCTCTACGGGCTTCTTACGGTCACGGGAACTGGACCGGGAAGAGCTACGAGTGTCCACCATCTTAGGTTGAGCAGTTCGTCTGGTTCTGACTGGTCTCGTAGATGATACTCAGATTCGTGTATGTTTCAGCTTGAAACTGTCACAAATCTGAGGAGTTTTATGGCTTTTGAGTGCGTGATCGCGTTGCGATCACAGCGTTGCGCAGAAAAGCGTAATAGTGCAATATATATGTATATATGTTAAATCTGTAAGTTCGAAATGGGTGCAAACACTTCTTGTGCTTAGTCTACGGAGTAGAAGTTCCACAAGCTTGTTTTCTGCACGAAATATAACAGAAAATATACGGAAATGTTTGTGTACACAAATAGAAAACAGAATGCAACAATAAAAAGGCAAAAATAGGTGAGAGATTCCTTAACTTACGGAAGGAATCCTCGAAATAACTTGTGCCTCCTTAACTTACGGAAGGAGATAGCAAGCACACAGAAATGTATAAATATTTCGAGCGTATGTCTCTAGAAAGAGAGATATCGCAGCGGAAATATTTATGTTAATAAAAGCAATAATAAAATAGCAAAGGAAATAGGAATATATCTGAGCGTATGGTCCGCTAAGGAGATATCGCAACGAGATATATTCAAACAGTAAATATGCAATAATAAAATAGCAGAGGAAATAGGAATATACCTGAGCGTATGGTCCACTAAGGAGATGTCGCAACAAGATATATTCGAACAGTAAATAAGCAATAACAAGATATCAAAGAAAAAATGAGAATATATCGGAGCGTATGGTCCACTAGGGAGATGTCGCAACAAGATATATTCAAACAGTAAATATGCAATAATTTGTAATTATATATACATAAATTTACCTGGGAACAACCAAAGAAAAAGATAAAATCTATAATCGACTATCTCATCCAACCAGAAAACAAAAGGCTCCAAACAAATGACGTAAGGGTGTATCGTGGTGCCGAATGCGGATCTGACCACTATATGGTGATCGCAAAAATAACCATACACTACAGGAAAGTAAATAAGAACAAAATTGAACAGGAGAAGGTAGTAGCTTCCACAAAGATAAGATATAATATTGATAGCCTCAAACACGAATCAGTACAATTCCTCTACAAACTTAGACTAGCCTCAAAACTAACTCACTTAACTCGAAGAGAAACAGCCGAAAAAGAATATCAAGATATAAAAAATTGCATTCATCAGGCGGCCAAAGAGGCATTGGGGTACGAAGAAGCTGACAAAAGAAAAAATCCTGAGTGGTGGAACGAAGAAGTAGGAAAATTAATTAAAGACAAAAAAAAAGCTTATCAAACATGGCTATCCACGAAAGACTCAGAAGACCGCAGAATTTACAGCAGACTCAACAGGGAAGCAAAGAAGGAAGTCACTAAAAGAAAAAACGAAATGTGGGAAGAGAAATGCGAAGAGATGGACCGATGCTTAGGAGGAACCAAAGTGACACAAGCTTGGAAATTCATAAAAAGTATTAGAAAAGAAAGAAAAGATGAGGGAAATATAAACCTGATTCAAAATAAAAAGTGGGAAAAATATTACGAAACGCTATTAACAGAAAGTAGGCACGAATTTATGGAAAGACCTGACCATATCTCAATGACAGAAAACTCAGAGGTGCATAAGATAAACAAAGAAGAACTGAAAAAAGAATTGAAACAAATGAAAAATGGAAAAACACCCGGGCCTGGAGACATTCCCATCGAGTTGGTGAAACATGGACCGGATGCTCTTTTGGAAAGCTTAGTGAATATTTTTAATAAATGCTTAATTGAAGGCCAAACGATTCCAGACGATTGGAATTTGGCCCACATTAGCCCCATTTATAAAAAGGGAGACAGAAAAGAATGCGGAAATTATAGAGGCATTAGCGTAACTAGCTCGCTGGGAAGGTTATATGGTCGTATATTGAAAAGAAGAATAGAAGAGGAGTATAAAGAAATTGAAGAACAAAGCGGCTTCAGAGCAGGAAGATCGTGCGTGGACAACACATTTACCCTTCAACAAGTAATTGAAAAACGAACAGCTCGAAACCTCCCTACGCATCTGGTATTTATAGATCTGGAGAAGGCTTATGATACAGTTCCTTTAAAACTCTTATTTAGTGTCTTGACGAAAACGGACCTTAGTAAAACATATCTAAAAGCAATACTGAACATCTATAAATGTCCTCAAAGCACTGTAAAAACAGGAAATACTTTCTCAAGGGTATTTACAGTAACGAAAGGCTTGAGACAAGGATGTTGTCTTTCCCCCACCCTATTCAAAATATATATCCAAGAAGCACTGCACCAGTGGAGACAAAAATGTGCGGGAATGGGGTTGAAGCTTAACAACCATTATCTGACAACGCTGTTCTTTGCAGATGATCAAGTACTAATTGCAAGCTGTGAAGAAGATGCAGATTATATGCTTAGAAAGCTCAAAGATGAATACGAAAAATGGGGGATGAGTATGAATATGTCTAAAACAGAATATATGCGAATAGGCAGTGAAGACGAAGACCCGGATTTGGAAATTAGACAAATGAAAAGGTGCTACGAATACAAATATTTGGGAAGTATTATCTGCAGTAAAGGAACAACGGAACGAGATATAGACTATAGAGTGCAACAAGGCAGGAAGAGTGTTCAAATTCTGAATTCGATACTTTGGTCCAACAAAGCTACTATGAAAACTAAAATGACTATCTACAAAGTAATTGTAGAGCCAATTCTTACATATGGAGCAGAATGTTGGCAAATGACAGCAAAAGGAAAGAAAAAAGTTGACACGGTTGAAATGGACTACCTAAGAAGAGCTTGCCGTATATCAAGAGTAGAACGTATACCTAATTCTGAAATTAGAAGAAAAACAGATAGAGTACATACAACTTCTGAAAGAATAGAAACTAGACAGTTAATATGGTATGGACACGTACAGAGGATGGACGACAACAGATGGCCAAAAAGAGCTATGGAATACAATCCAAGTAAAAGAAGGAAACGAGGAAGACCAGCCAAGTCTTGGATACAAGGTGTTATGGAAACCATGAAAGACAGAGCCATTGATGAAGACACCTGGAGAGATAGAAAAAGATGGCGATCGAAATGCGGGAAGCGGCAGAAGCTGTAGGATCCCCGCTTATATATATATATAAATATGCAATAATAAAATAGCAAAATAAATGGTATTTTCTCTGTGTATGATCGATACGAAATATCACAGTAGAAAACTACAACAAAAATACATATATATCAAAATGCACAGAAAATATAGCAATAAAATCAGTATCAAACAATGGTAAATAAAAGGCAGAATCTAGGTGGATGACTGGCACCGTACCTAGAGACTTAGAATACGAGGGTGAGCTCGAACTGGCCGACTACAGAAAATCCACGTTCTTTTATACACGAAAATCCTTTGTTCTGAAGGATTATGACGTATGAAAGTGGACTTTCCGTAAGATCGACCAATGAAAAAAATTAAATTGCTCTAAAGTTGGAATTATGGATCTAATGGAAAAGCGAAGGCAACATAAACAACAACGTAATCAAGACAAATACAAACAGATACACAAAGAAATTCGCCAGAAAATTAAGAAAGCAAAAGAACGTTGGATGGTGGAAAGGTGCAACGAAATAGAACAATTGCAGGAAAAAGGAGATAGTTTTGGACTACATAAGAAGATCAAAGAAATATCGAATATACACAAAAGCCACCACAGAACAAGAATACGCAACGACAGAAACGAATACATAGAGTCAGAAGAGGAGATAGCAATGGCGTGCAAAGAATACGCAGAAAGACTTTTTAATGAGGAAAGACCAACACAACCAACGCGCAAACTTCCTTCCGAAAACTTATCAGGGCCATCAATAATGCGAAGTGAAATAGAATATGCAGTTAGATTAGAACCACAAAGATGCATAAAGCAACAGGTCCAGATGAAATTAATATAGAAGCAATAAAACTACTAGACGAGGAGAATATCGAAATCTTGGTAAAGCTGTTCAATAGAATTTATGATACTGGTTACATTCCGCGAGAATGGCTGCAGTCATCCTTTGTGATGATCCCAAAAACAGCTAATGCCACAAAATGCAATGAACACCGCTTAATCAGTTTAATGAGTCACTTGCTGAAACTCTTCCTTAGGATATTACACTCAAGAATGTACAAGATACTAGAAGGACTTAGCGGGTCAACACAATTCGGTTTTAAGGGAGGACTAGGAACAAGAGAGGCAATTTTATGTTTGAACACCTTAATACAAAACTGTTTAGATCAACGAAAAGATGTCTACCTCACCTTCATCGACTACGAGAAGGCATTTGACAATGAAAAACATGATATCATGATGGAACTACTACATAGGGCCAACATGGACCAGAAGGAGATCAGAATTATTCAGAATCTATACTGGAACCAAATGGCAAAGGTGAGGATTGATCAAGACCAATATACGGATGAATTTGAAATCCGGAAAGGTGTCCGCCAAGGCTGCATACTCTCTCCGATGCTTTTTAATTTATATGTTGAAAATATATTTGCGGAAGCATTAGAAGACACGGAATTAGGCATTAAGGTGAACGGCATACCAATTAGCAACCTACGCTATGCGGACGACACAGTGATTATAACTGATAATTTGGAAGATCAGCAGTTATTACTTGATAGGGTGAATAGCATAGGTAAAAAATATGGCCTCAAAATCAACATTTTGAAAACGAAATATATGGTCATTAGCAGAAACCCTCCAGAAAACCCGATAATATGCATAGGTGACGATCGCATAAAACGCGTGAAAACTTAAATACCTTGGCACCACAATCAATGACCAATCGGATCCACAACAAGAGATAAAAACCCGAATACAAATGGCAAGACAAGCTTTTGTGAAATTCAGACCGCTCCTATGTAATCAAAACCTAAATTTCGAAATACGCTACAGAATGGTCAAGTGCTACATATGGTCCATCTTGCTTTATGGCATGGAAACGTGGACTTTGAAAAAAACATCTATCAACAAACTTGAAGCATTTGAAATGTGGTCATTGAGAAGAATGATGCGCATACCTTGGGTGGATAGAGTTCGAAACGGTGACGTCCTTAAGAGAGCCGGCGTGGAAAGAGAACTCTTTGAATTAATTAAAAAACGCAAGATTGGTTACCTTGGGCACATATTGAGAGGAGCAAAATATGAAATACCACAGTTAATCCTACAAGGGAAGATCGAAGGTAGGAGAGGAGCCGGCCGCAAACAATTATCCTGGTTAAGGAATATTAAAGAATGGACAGGAATACACAATACAGGCGAGCTGTGTCACGCCGCCAAGAACAGAATTCTAGTAATGAGATAGTCGCCTACGCACTTTGGTGTATGGCATGTTAAGAAGAAGAAGAAAGTTGGAATAACCCCTATTCCAACCAATGAACAATTTTTTTCGTGTTTGGTGATGTTTCCCGTACGCTGATTGGTCGGCAAATGCGAGCGCACGGGAACAGGATGAACAGTTTAACACCATTTTAGTCAGAAACAACACAGAAACATTAAATAACCCATGAAAAAATAAAGTTTTACCAAATATTGGCAATATTTGTGTACATCGTTTATGTTTTATTTATGTATTTTGTTAATCCGTATTATTTAAGAAAACTCCTCTTTATTCGTACTTTCTAAACAAATTTAATTAAACTTAGCGAACTAACCCTCATAAATTCCCAAATTTTCCCGCTCGGATCTCTCCTGAGTTAGTTTCTTTTAATTTCGGGAGAATTAATCCTACAATAATATAAATCGTGTCCGTCCAATTAAGTTTTCTTTTCCATTTCCAGTTCCCTAATTAATTTTTTTCTCCCTAATCAAGCCTATCAATCTTCGGTTCTTTTCTGTGTCGGCGGTAATGGGCGTCTACCTCGTTTAACGGGAAAGCTTCGAACATGTATATAAATATAGAACGGTCTTTGGGGTGTTGTTGAATTAAATAAGAAAAATGCGATTGGAGCAAATTTTTTGCAAAGAAATTTATAAGAACCACAATGATCTGCTAAGAACACAATAGCTTGGATAGTCATAAAATGCAGAACTGAAGAAATTTGTGCCTACAAGTCTGTCTATCATACGTCTTAAAGGATAAATATTGTAGCATTTTTAAATTACTTTATATGTATTGAAATCACCCCGTATAATGTTAAAACACAGAAGAATATTTTCCATGTATTTCTGTTTCCTATCGTACAAGTTAAAACACCGAAAAAGTATTTTCAATCTTTTTGCGTCGCCGAGGTCGATAATAAACACATTTTAGAGTTTTTTTTTATATATCACAGATGCATATTTCTTCGGTATTCTTTGATCGAGAGCCACTTTAGGATATTGCGCGTTAAATAAATAATCCCGTTTATACCTTTGGTTTTTATCGAGTTGGGCGAATGAATTTTAAAGATAATTACATCACTCTCGCTGAGGCCGCTGTCAGGGGCAGGGCTTCAGTGTTGGTCCAAATTTTTCTTCAAATTTGTAATGTTTTGTGTTTTTTCGTCTTATGTTGTGGAAAATATGTAGTGAGCATTTAATAGTTACAGTTTTAAAGGTTTGTAAGAATCTTTGAACAGTAAAGACGCTGTGAGTGTTGGCATCAAGAACCGGCAAATTTGTTAAAAAAAAAGTGATTTATACTCAATGTAATGTGTCAGTGTTTTTGTTTTATGTCGTCTCTCACCTAAGAGATTTGTATCTAAGAGATTTACGGCGTTTCCAACAAATTTGAAAGGTATCCACATATGTTCCAGTTTTTTGAGAAGCCGAGTCTAAAATTTGCGTCCCAGTGAACAACTTCCAGCCTCAATTTGTTTGTCCTAAGAAGCCGTTTCTGAATATTTCCGTAGTTTGGAGATTAATTTGTTCGTGTGTCAGAGAGTGTAAGTCCAGTTTCCACCCTCAGTAATTTTAAAAAATTTTTAGTGAAATCCAGGTAACTTTTTGTGTTGATTTTTAAAGGAAAAATAAACATTTTCTAATAATAATTGCTTTCATCAGTTTAAAGAAATTGTAATAATTAAAATTGTACATGATAGGATGTGGCTTAGCTGTCATATTAATTGTTCTCAGTTTTAAAATTTAGTGTTGACATCTGACAGCTAGCTTTTTTTGACACATGGTAAATACCTAATCATAACAGATCCTTTTTTGCTTTGGTTTTTTTTAGAAAAAGTTTAACCTCTATGCATACTTTCACTTAAAAAGATATTTTTTCATTTGTAATAATTTGTAATTTGTAATTGTAAGTTTTGTAGTAACTCCAACTTCAAGAGTTGGACTCTTGGCTCGACCAAGTTTGACATCTTATTTCCACCTTCTAGAACAAAAATGATTTTATGTACTAATAATATGCCTTGTGCCCAGTGTTGCGAAAACGCAACACTTATAATTGGACAGTTGTACCAATCAGCACAGATAAAATAATAGCACTTATTTGATCAATTTGCACTTTGTCAATAATATAACAAATCGTTGCTACCAAAAATCAAAATTTTAAAAAGTAAATCCTAAGTTTTACGACCAATACCCATTAAAACATACATAAATATGAACTTTGACTGCCCGAATAAGTCATGTCCTTTAGCAAAAGATGACGCTATTGTGGGCTATGTCAACTGTTGCGAAAACGCAACGCTGGGCATTAATGGGTTAAGTGAGACTTCTTGAAATTTTTGTAGCTAAATATTTGTGATATTGTTCCCATTCTCACGTAAATTTAAGGTTTTTTTATGCATTTTTAGAAATTTATTAATGATTTTTAAAAATGTACTTTTGAAGACCTCTAAGAGGTACAGCGCCTCTTTTATAATCGCATTGGCCAAAATAAGGATTCTTTCTCTTGTAACAAAAGAAACCTATGTATCAAATTTTAAGACTACGCTTTTTCCTTCAAGAGTTATGGCAGAGCAGAGAGTTATGGATAGACAACGACTCATATACAAACATATTTTGCGATATAAATAGAGAAACCAACTTATAAAGAAAATAACAAAGAATATTTCTTGCTTTATCGATTTATTTTGACACGTTAACTTCTTAAACTACCTCCCTAACGCTATCCGTAAAAAAAATTCTACTGCGTCAATCACTCAACGTGGTTACTCAGATCAACTCTTAACAACCGGTCTAATACGTCTCCCCCTGCAAAGTGGAAAAACTTGTATAACAGTAACAGTCCTCCAAAGACTAACTTTTCCTCGAAATCAACTTAGAAAGTGGAAACTTTTCTCATAACATCTTATTCTCGGGGGAAGTGCCTTTTTCTTTTTCTGTCTGTTTTTTGACTCGTCGAAAGAGACACGGCCGAGCACAGGAAAAGTTTGATTTTATATATAGACGGATATAAATTCGAAACTCATAGAAGACTTATTAAAATATTACATGAGAAGTATTTGATACATAAATAGTTTTGGGTTTTCCTTTATCAGTCTCTTTTGTATAAAAAAATTTATCACGATATCGATCAAATAAAAGAAAATTAACTTTGTTAGCAAATAAGAGACCGGAAAATCATTTTTAAATCGTACTTTTTACTGCCTTGTACGTAATTTCCGTCTTGAGTTCAATCTCACTCACTTTCTTACTCTTTCATATTGACTCATTGTACACGAAATAAGATTACTCTTTTTCGCTGTTGAATGAAAATGTGTTACAGCTAAAAATCATCGTATAGAAAACAATTTTCCAAGGCTACGGTTTCCGAACTAATCTCGACAGAAATAACATTATTCCGGGAGCCAAAATTAAATCCTGGAGGGCGCTGATTGACAGTTCCATGTCAAGCAACATAAAAGAGGCATTCAGCTCGAAAAAACCCATCATTTCAATGCGAAGGAGGGAGTCTGAATATCATAACTGATTATTCGTGTATTCAACATTGGGCGTCTCTGTTTAAATATGAAACATTTAAACTCAGTGGCGGAAACTCTGGAATTATTACAACTCTATTTTTTTTTTCAAACGTGACAAGAGTATTAATTTTGGTGGCGTGATTGACAATTGATTGTCAATATAAAAATGTTACTTTTACGCCTAGGTACAAAAGTGTCAAAGTGAAAAGCTTCGTAAACCGCAGTGGACTTGGTAGAAAACAATACTTCGGTTACAGTCTTTGCAGTACACAAAATATCTGGAGGAATATCTTCGGAATCAGACATAATACTCGTAATTTTGGCGATAATAATCACAAACGTTTACAAAAATGCTTTGTCAGCTTTCGTTGCTCTTGATTCTTCTGTGTTAAATGGAAATTCAATTTCAACATGTTGTCTATTATTAAAATAAATAAAATTTTGATATAGTGTTCTTCTTAATCCCACCTCTCATATTTTCTCTGGCACTTGATCGTGAACTCTTACCACAAAACCATCATCATCACCAACTTGTACGCGCCCATCGCTGAACGAAGATCTACCACAAGTCGTTCCATGTCTCGTTTTGTGCGGCTTGCATCCAGTTGCTGCTAACACGCTTTAGACCAGTGTTTCCCAAAGTGGGGGTCGCCATGAGGTACTAGGGGGGTCGCTGAACATTTCCAAAATAAGACAAAAGCACCACTTTGTTAGATCATGTATTTTTATTTTAACAACGCCGTAAATAGAAATTAACAATTAATTATCAGACGAAATATAAAACTAAATATTAAAGTCCGTAAAAATAAAAGAGTAAAACAAAGTCAAATATTATAATCTTAATGAGAGCTATGCGCCTGTTTCTGTGAAACTAATCTTTCAAATATAGGCTGTGTATTTGAGACACACACACACACACACACACAATTATATCATTTTCAAGTACGAGACGATTTCTAACTCTTGTTTTAGTGGCAGTCATAGACGAGGAACTTAACTCACACAAATATGATGTTACAAATGGAACCAAACATTTTACAGCTTCACTCGCCAACTGGGGGTATTCCTGCATCTTTTCGGTCCAAAATTGGTCCGAGTTCTGGGAAAAAAATTGGAGCTTCAACATTCCATCACTTGATATTTTAATAAGTTTTTCTTTCATGTTTATTGGTATTTCAACATGCTGAAAGGAATCGTCTAAAAACGGATTTAGTATCCATCTGCAACTGTCGTAACTGTTTTGAATTTCTTCGGGGAAATAATCACAGAGCTGTTGTTTTAAATTGAGCAAAGTAACATGCATGTTAGCCAAAACTTGGTCAAAATTTGTAGCACTATAATTGGATACATTTTCCATAATTTCCTGAAGGCACTGGAATGACTCGAGTTGTTTTTTGCCAAGTGAGGTCGACCATAAATCGATTTTTCTTAGAAAGGCCTTAATTTTATCTGTGGCTGTAATTATATTAATGTCGCGACCTTGTAAATTACTGTTCAAAATATTTAATTGCTTGAAAATATCAGCAAGGAAACCTGGTTTCAGAAGCCAAATAGGATCGGAAAATTGATTTTCATATGGGGACTTCTCATCTTTCAAATACATTAAAAGCTCTGCTCTTAAGTGAAACACTCTTTTTAAGACGTTGCCCCTTGAAAGCCACCTTACTTCGGTGTGATAGAGAAGATTTTCAAATAAAGCACCCATGTCTTCGCAAATTTTTCTAAAAATACGGGTCTGTAAAGCTTTTCCTTTAATGGAATTTACAACTTTAATGATGGTTTTCATAACACAGTCCATTTCAGGAGGTAAAGCTTTGGATGCAAGAGCTTCTCAATGTAAAAAACAATGTCTCCATTTGGCATTAGGCATTATTTCTTGTAATTTGACGACAAGACCAGATTTATGTCCTGTCATAGCTTTAGCGCCATCTGTGCATATAGCAATACATTTACCCCAGTCAATATCATATTTACTTGTACGTTTCACAAAAGTGTCGAGTAAACATTTTCCAGTGGTATTGGTCTCCAATGGGGAACAAAATAAAATATCTTCTTGAATGCCATTATTTGTATCATATCTTACAAACGTAATGAATTGGGCACAGTTAGATATATCTGTGGATTCGTCCATTTGAAGAGAGCACAACTTGCGCTTGAATATCTTTTGCCATATCACTAATTCTTTTTTGGATAGTATTATTTGACAGAGGTATTGTATTTAATTTTGCAGCCTCTCTTTCCCCACACATTATATGTACCATTTCAACAGCTGCTGGAAAAATCAGATTTTCAGCAATTGTGTGCGGATTACTAGTTTTGGCAACACGATAAGCAACTTTATAACTTGCTAATAATGCTTTTTCATTAGTAGTGGTTGCCAAGGGAAAACTGTCTTGCTGTTTGTGAAGGACGTTCAGCTTTCTTTCAAAGGATTCTACGGGCTTGTCTTTTTTATCTGGATGTTTGCTATTTAAATGTCGAAGTAACTTTGATGGCTTCATGCTTTCTTTTGACAAGCCTTGTCCACAAATAACACATTGTGGTTTATTGGAAATAACGGTAAAACCATATTTAAGATATTCATCAATGTAGAATCTGTTTTTATTTTTATTGCTGCTACTGCCACTTTCAGACGTAGGTGGTTCTGCACTTCTTTTTAAAAACTTATCCATAATTTATAATTTATCGTAGACGTAAATACGTAAACGGGAATACGTAAGTCGTAAAATATTTACTCATTACTCAACACCGCGTTCGCCACCATAGGCTGTTTGGATTCGAACTGAGGTTTCGTTGCGCATCGCCGCTTATATAAAGCCAAAACGAGGCTACGAGAACGTTCCAGAGTGCCATCTAGTAGCGAGCGCTTTCGCGATTATCATGGAAGAGTTTTGCGATGTAGACACAAGCTAATATGTCGCTGTGTATAATGTGCAGTCGACTTCTTATTATTTATTTTTATTGTAAATGCTATTCTGGCAGAAGTACCCACTACTAATTACTAGTGGGACAGATCGCAATCATTAAAATAATTGTATTAAAATAAAATAATTGTTTTTGATTTAAACTTAAACAGTAAAGTAAAATTAAATTTGAGAAACCATCAGATAATTGTAAATTAGGCACGCTATTTCTGTCAAATAATATTGAATAAATGAGTGGGGGGAAATTGGGGGGTCGCGAACAAATTTTTTAGCAAAAAGGGGTCGCGGTTTAGATAAGTTTGGGAAACTCTGCTTTAGACCATTAGTTCAACTGGTTGGTGGCCGGGCTCTGCTCTGTAGTGTTTTTTGTCTTTATTTCAATAATGGAAAAAAACTGAAAAAATCTTTTTGAATGTTCTGATATTTGAAAGTTCTAAAAGGTATATCAGACATAGATGTAGATGATGACAAATTCTTGAAGGTGTACAGCTGATTTTGCTTTGTATTTTTTTTAAAACAATCATAAAAAGTACAGAGATTATTTTTTCCTAAAAAACGTTTCTTATACATCTTAGAGAAAAATGTTGTAAATAAAACTTGTAGATCTTAAAAAGTTCTTTAATTTGCGAGTTTCTAAATTAAAATACATAAACAATTGATCGAGATATTTAAATAACCCTAATTTTTTAAGTAATTTATAAAAGTTAATAACTTTATTTTTTGCATAATGACAAGTACCTATACACGGTTCACAATTTGTTGATAGCTCACTACAAGTTTAACCCTAATTAGAAAACTGAAATACAGAGAGGATAGGTAATACGATATAATAGTAAAAACCAACCTAAAACTGACGGTTTAAGACGTTTTCGACTAACCCACCTTATATCTGAAGGAATACAATACCTTATAATCCTATTACGGGGGTATTTTGAATTCTTAGAGATGAACGACCAGTGTCGTAGAGTATATGATTGAAACATTTATTTGAACTAAATAAATATATTTTTTAAATTGTACTTATGTAAATTGTATTTTTTAATAAAACTTATTTATTTTATTCAAAAATAAAAAGTTTCTTGCCATTTGTAAAAGATCCATTTATTTAATTAAAGAAAAAGGCGCCAAATGTCGCCTGGCAAAATTTCCAATGTGTTTTAAATGTATCCATTATTTTCGAATCCGGAGAAAACTAATAAATATTTTTGAAAAATTTAAACGCAGAATGAAATATTACATTATTACTCAGGGCAGAAAGTCCCTGAAAACTTCTACAATGTTTATTTTAATATGTTATGTAACAGGGGTGAAAATAAAAGAGAAAATATAGTATAATTTTTAATTGAAAATATTGCATGCAAAAGAAACTTTTTATTTATTCTAAAAAATATTTCATTCTGCCTTTAAATTTTTCAAAAATGCTTTTTAGTTTTCTCAGGATTTAAAAAAAATGGATACATTTAAAACACATTGAAGATTTTGACAGGCGACATTTTGCGCCTTTCCCCTTTAATACCTTACGATTACAACTACTATTACTTACCTTATATAATTACGATTAGAAAACTATTCAAATTCAAAATAAATAGGATCAACTTCGGAATCCGAGTCGTCTTGAGGGTTAATAATTAGGTTAATAATCTCTACGGTCGCATCAATTATGTTATCAAGATCCCACATTTTTTGTTCTTCTTCTATTACATGTCTTACTGCATCTTTCCAGTTTTGTTTTGTAATATGTTATAAAGACTCGTATAACAATTCACGTACAGCTTGTATTTTATATGACGTATTTTTTCTAGCCACATAACTTTTCATTTGTGCCCAAATGAGTTCAATTGGATTTATTTCGCAGTGGTAGGGTGGAAGTCTAAAGACTGTGATGTTTCGCCTTTCCGCCATTTTGTCAACTACGTATTTCTTGAACTTAGATTTGTGTTGCCGAGCAATTTTTAAAAGTTCTGCTTTTACCATTCCATCTTCGTAAGGCAGATACTTATTCCGCAGCCAGTCAAGAATATCCTGTTTCTTCCACGCATTCCTTAGAAGTCTTTCTACTAGTCGTGAATGATAAGGTGCATTATCTAATACTATAATTGAATTTGGTGGTATGTGTTCAATCATTTGCTCAAAATACTCTTCGAAAACATCAGCTGTCATCTCCTCGTGATAGTCTTTTGTGCTTTTGGAATGAAATTCCAACAAACCATGCTTAACAAATCCTTTTTCACTGCCAATGTGAGAAATTATTAATCTACTGCCTTTACCAGAAGGTGAGGAAATACCAGTAGACCAACCTTCCATAAAGGCTTGCCTGGAGCTTAATATATTTTTATCTGACCAAATTTTTTTTAGAGTATGACCTGAGTTTATCCACGTTTCATCCTGGTAGAAGATGGGCCTTTCTTCAGCCCGGAATTTTCGTATGAATCTAGATAATTTCTTCTTCAACATCATCTTCTCCTCCCGGTCAATCAAAAGTGATTTTCGGTCTGATTTCTCCCACCGGAAATTTAATTCTTTTAAAACTTGCCACAATTTAGTTCGTCCGATATGAGGCAAATCCGGGTCGTCTCTAACTTCTTGTAAAATTTTGTTTAGGTTTGGTATTTCTTTTTTGAAAAAAAAATCCATGAATTTTCCTTCGAATACCATTTTTTCAAATTCATCAATTTCAATAGGCTTTTTCCCTCTCTTTAAGTTTTCGTTTGTGTTTGGGTTAGCTATACCGGGTTTTTTTCTTTCTGATAGGAACCTATATAAAGTTGACTCTCCTACGCCAGTCATGTTGGCACAACTTTTGACTATGTTGCGAACAGTGTGGGATTCTGAGAAACCAGAGCATCGTGAACATTCAGGACAACAGTCTTCTCTCTTGGTGAATAGACAGACTTACTGACTGTACGCAACAGTACCGGTTTAAAACTTGATGATGAAGCCATCACAAACAATCCAACAAAACGAGCACGAGCGAAAGGTACGTATATGTTCGTAGGTATATGGAATAAAAAATCACACACGCACTGCATATAATTCGCAAAAGAAATATTCGAGACGCTAATTACTGCCGTAGACGCGGAAACACCAACGAGCCGTAAATTACATGCGATCAAAAACGTACTAAACAAAAAAATTGTTTTCGTTCGTAATAATTTCACCCTTTCAAGTTAAGTTTCGAATATAATTATATTATTAAAAATCTGGGGAATTCCATCTTAATTATCTTGCAACGAATAGTACCTTCGGATATGAATTCCAGGTTTTCTAGTAAAGTGATTAAACGCGAAGATTAGTATTGAAATATCCAAAGAGATAAGGTATTCTTATTTACAAAATTGTTAAAGGTTAAATTCTTATTTTTATTAATATAATATAATAACCAACATTAGTCGTGAAAGTTTTAATTGTTTTTTGCTAAATATATTAGTATTAAAATATTATCAATATTATATATAACAGTATTAAAACATTATATTATTATTTAATGAATAAACACCTTAGGAACGCCTATGATTTACGACCGTTTTATGAGTTTGAGGCATATTTCGTGCTCTCAACAATTTGTAAACAGAGAATAATATAATTACTTGAAATTATGACATAATGAGTTATTGAAGTGTGCCAAATCTCAGATAGATCGACCAAATAGTTTGTAAGTTATTTAATTAGTTTATTCCGAAGAGCCATTATTTAAAGAACTGTATTTGCAAAACCAGAGACTTGAGAGGTATTTAGCAGATCGCAGTCGATTCTTTGCGGCTTCAATTTTAAGATATAATAAAATAATTTCAACATTTTATCAAATTGTTATTAAAAAAACCGTTTGAAAAAGGGCTGACTTTTTAGGTTATAAAATTTATAATACCTTTAATTTCAGATATTTTTTATTTCACGTGCTTCTAAGTAGGTTCGCTACAAATATGGTGAAAAAACACAAACTAAAAAAACCTATAACCAATAGGAACCAAGATAATCGATATCTTCACGGTGAAACGCTTCCTTAAAGTCTTGAGGTATTTCCATATAAAAGGCAACACGACAATGTCCACCTGAAAGTCCGGATTTTGACAAACTTTTTAAAATTAGGCCCCTTATAAACGACCCAAATGCTTTTTTTTTTGTCCAAACTTTTTGGACAAAGTTTTTGTCCGCTTTACACCATCTAGGCATCTGTGAATAGATGAAAGTATGATCGGTTTTAAAAGAAGATCATCACTAGCATTAAATTTAGCATGCATACTCGCACAACACTTTACTCTGCTTTTCACTCACTCATTATACCAGTTCAAAAGGCTTTGTTCTTTTGAGCCTTCTCTCTAGGTTCGTATTGTCGAGGAGCTGGATAGCCTCGACGTTTACATGATGATGGAGTCGTTGTTCATGGCTCCCTGCAAATTTCTTGATTATCTGATTGACATCTTCCATCTTGAGGTCCCGGTGAAGCTCGTTGTTCCTAACGTACCAAGGCGCATCTACGATGTTCCTCAGCACTTTATTCTGGAATATCTGGATTACTTTGATGTTACTAGGCTTGGCACAGCCCCAGAGTTGGCAGCCATAGGTCCATACTGGTCTCAGTATTTGTTTATAGATTAGGAGTTTATTATTTATGGATAGAGAGGAATGTCTTCATTCAAATCACTGAAGCAATATATGTCTATGAAGCCTATCAAAAGGGGCTTTAGGTATGGGCTATTGCTTATTCCGAAACTGGCTTTTTATTAGTTTTCGAGCTCTACGAGGACAAAAACACGAGGGATACTAATGATACATTGGGAGACAGTTTTTTTTTTGCATTTTTACCCATCTGCAAGGGGAGTTTTAGGGGGAAGCCCGGGGGTAAAAGTGGTAAACTTTTTAGCATCTTTTTTGGGGTCCCAAAATTAATTTTCTCGGCAAAATTCAGCTTGTTCGTATGGTTTTTAGAGGTTCAGTGGCTCTTTCGTCTCTGACGACTGGAGTATGTACGTCTCAAGGATTTTTCATCATCTTAAAAAACCTGTATAAGATTTTTTTAGCTTTTTTTGCTTTACTGGCATATATACAGTAATTATATGGAGGGTTTAAGGATTTTTTTCTGGCTACACAGGTCAGATCTGCATAAGATATTATTCCAATTTCCAAGTAAATTCCAATTTTAGTATTTGTTCTACCCATAATTAGTCGTCTAATTTTTTGGATATTCATATTGCATCTATTACGTTTCTTCCATATGCATAGATTTCTCTTCGTGGTCTTTTGCATGAAAGTGATTGCATACAGCTTTTGTTTCAGGCATTGTTTGAAAGGTTTGCTAAGTTTGTGTAAATCTTTAAGATATGTAGACACTATAATAAATGAAAATCTGATAAAAATTTACTGTAAGTTTATCATATGTTATTCTAATCATTTCAGGAAATATACCTCTCCTTGTTTATTCCACTGGTGTTTATTTAGTGCTGCTATAGCCTCATTTTTTAGGATCATCTCTCCACCTCTTATGTCTTCCTTCTCTCCTACATTCTAATAGTCACCAACTTATTATACTATCTTACAGAAGTACAAACTAACCCAGTTCTTAATTTAATAATTCCTGTGTTAGAAACATTTTTATAGAACATTTGCAGGCGCTCCTGACTCGGTAGTTCTAATGCTTTCAGAAATGTCGTAAATTAAACGAAAACGACACGACGGCAACTGAATGCAGGGAACTGAAACGAGGGGAGATTTCTCTATATTTCATGTAATACAGATGTCAAGACTGAATTGACAGGCATCTTTCTGTTAAATTAAAGAATTAATTGACTTGTAGGAAATATTTCATTTTTTAAATACAGTAGAACCTCCGTTATCCGGGGTAATGACGGGTTTGGGGGTGCACGGATAATCGAAAACACCGGATAATGGAAATACATTATTTTTTTGGCTTAATGTAACAGATAAGAAGGATAATTAAAAAAATGTATCCGAAAACTCACTTTTATTAAAAAACAAACGTTTTTTCACATATGTATGCATTTATATGTGTATATTAAATTATGGTATGTATGTACAGACAATAAATAAAATATATGTATATATGTATAATGAATGTACAATACTGTTTTACATACCTATGTACATATTGAATTTTCATTTGGAGAAAAAATCAGTAATTTTAGTTTGTTTATTAAAAATTTTTGTTTTCTAATATCAGTTCTCATAATCCGTTGCAAGATAATTCTGTTATAATCAGCGTTCTCCTGTTCAAAATAATTTAGTAGAAGTTCTGTTGCCTCCAATGCTTGGTTGTGTTTTATTGTTTTTCTTTCCGTAACGAATAGCGAATTTTCGTTCTCATCACACAGTTTTTCATGCCATCCCTATCAACATAAATGAAATCCGGGAGAGCTTTGAAAATTTCAAGAAATTATTCCGTTTCCAGTTCTTCTGAGGTTTCTTGTACAACATCATCTTGTTCCAATATTTTCCCCCATGAAAGTTTCAATGTTTTGGAGGGTAAGTTTACCCAGGCTTCATATACTAAAAAGATGGCCCACT
Source organism: Diabrotica undecimpunctata (assembly GCF_040954645.1). Classification (NCBI taxonomy): domain Eukaryota; kingdom Metazoa; phylum Arthropoda; class Insecta; order Coleoptera; family Chrysomelidae; genus Diabrotica; species Diabrotica undecimpunctata. The sequence continues at coordinate 122,282,615 of NC_092811.1, forward strand.
ACACTACAAATGATAGTCCACTTTTTTAAAATTTCTTTTATTGAATCTTTGCTGTTATTCTCTTCAAGGAGAAATCTCAGGAATATTTTTTTGTATCTTCTCTTTAAACTGGATATTACCTCTTGATCTATCGGTTGGATCAGGAATGTGACGTTTGGTGGAAGATAATGAACAAAAATTTGTCCATCTTCAGTCGTCAAGGTCGACTCAGCTGGGTGGGAAGGAGCATTGTCGAGTAATCAAACAGCTCAAAGGGGTAGACCTTTCTTTTTCAAGTGGTGACGCACTAAAGGTACGAATTTATCTTTAAACCACGACGAAAAGATTGTTTGGTTCATCCAAGCATTTCGATGGTTGTAATAGTCACAAAGAAGACATCTTATTTCATTTCTTTGAATGATCGAGGTTTTACCGCTTTTCCAAAAATTTTCAATAAATAATGTGGCTGAAACATTATCACCACTAAGACTCTTCCCTTGAATAGCCAACTGCCTGATACCGTGTCTTTTTTTGAATTTGTGTAGCCATCCTTGGGAAGCAGAGAATGGCTCCTCAATTTTCAAGTTTTCATGAAACCATATAGTCTTTTCACTTACCATTGGCCCCGAAATAGGAACTGCCTCAGCACGTTTTTGAATGAACCATTGGTAGACTTCTTCATCTAAGTCTTTTGATGAAGATTTTTTAATTGCTTTCTTAGGACACATTGTTTGCACCGCTGATGAGACGAAGTCGGAAATGTCTTTTTTCTTCTTTAAAATATCACGAACAGTTTGCTCGGCAATTCTTAATTCACTGTCCAATTTTTTAACACTTCACCTTTTTCAACACGTTTTATATTGTTTAATTTCTGTTCAAGCGTTAAAACTACACGTTTTCTTTTCTGCGACATTTCGTAAGATATTACTTTTGTTTTTCTTCTGTAGACAACAGGTCTGACTGAGTTTCTGTCAGACCTGTTAAACATGTTTGTTCGTAGAAGGTTTGAACAGGTCGATGTTGACGAAACCCATTCGTACGAAACCACTTGCCGTGTTTTTCTATTTATTTTATCTCATTATGTATTTATTTACTTGAGTAACAATTATGTTGTGATGTCCTCTCGTGGGAGTCACTATCCGGGTAGCTTTTAGACAGTCAGAGACAGAGTTCAAAATAAAAATAAAACTTTATTGTCTTCCTTAAATTAAATTGACAAAAATCTTATGTACACATTTACAATTTGGTTTAGTCTTCTCAGTACCTGGCCTATTTATTCAAATTAAGCTTGACCTTGTCATATGGAACTAGTCTTATCGGCAAGCGAGTGTGTATCTGAAATTTTACGGTAACGTTGTATCGATTTAATAACAGCGGACGATAGGTACAAAGGAAGGAAAGGAACTCAACACGTCCCTTAAGTGATTCGGGTTAATAGGACACTCCTCGACAGTCTCAACACGACTGCTTCAGAGTACGGGTAGTGAAGAGCTCAACACGCTCTTCGGATAGCGGCGGTATGGGAGACGGAACAACTTGTGAACTCAACACGTCCACAAGCCGGGGTAGGGAAGAAGAGAACCTTCAGTCAACACCTGTCGATTCTGTCTCTATGAGGAAATGTTGCGGTTTATATAGCGGAGCTGTGTAATTAGTTTTGCCCTTTCTACTGTCGATACACTCCTACTTCATGGGTTGGTTCGCGCGCACGCTAGTTTAACGGTGATGGCTTTGACTCATCGTTACAATGTACATATTTAACTGTTAAAAATAAAAAATAATCTTTCGTATTCATTGTTTTCATAATAAATATTATACATACATAAAATATATTGCGTATAAAACACTTAAAAAAATAAATACATAAATAAAAAATAACAAAAATAAAAAATTTGCTTTTTGTCACCCCGGTTAATTGGAACCCCGGTTAATAGAGCCCCGGATAATGGGGGTCCTACTGTATATAACATATTCATTATCCTACATAATATAGAAGTATATAGATAAGACGTGACATTGTTAAATATTATATTATATTATATGGGATTAAGTCAGAATTTTCCAAAGAAACCATAGTCAGAAATAACCATTTTCAAAAAAAAAAGAATTTTAAATTAAAAGAAAGAAGTTATTACAGGTGTAAAAGCCATGGACATATCGGTGCGCTGGAAGCAGAGTGTTTGGTATAGTGATCTTATGGCCACTGCACCAAAATGTCCTAAATAGGTACTGCTACGTCTGGGTTAAGAATACTGCGACGAAATGTTTCATCGTACAATGTTGTCGCTCTCATCTTTGTCTAAAACAGGACAATAAGAGCTGCTTGGAATTTGGAAAGTGTTTTAACAAAAAAAATTAACCAAAATTGTGTTTTAAATGATTAATGTACCAAAATTATTTTGTTAATTTAGCCTTGGTCTTCATGAACGTCTACACATACCGTATGTATGCCTATCTACATATTAAGCGTCAAGTTAGGTACATACATAGTCATTCGGTCTTGAACTTCACTTAAAAATTGAAAACACATTAACACCTATCCATCCAATGTCATCAATCAATCTTGATAATGAACTAAGCAAATCGGTTCAATGCGAAGTCGCGTCACAACTGTTATTAATATGATTACTTTAAATTGTACGTCAATGTCTCATTAACTACTTTTTATATTCTTTTATAAAAGTGGAAGTGATAATAGGGCATTGGTAATTATTTTAGTAATAAACAAGTGGTTTCTACTTATTTATATTAATTATATATTATTGAATAGTATATTACGCTTGTCCAATAAATATCAAAAAGGAACTAAACATTTATGAAACGAACGAAATATATACATAAAAATCTCGTGTCACGAGATTTGTTTACGTTGAGGAAGGTTTAAAAGACGAAAATATAATGAAATTGTAAAGAAAATAGTAGAAGCAACAATTTTATTTTTCCATACAAACAGTTATACAGATCACGACATTGTTTTATTGACCATACAACACAATGGCAATCGCTGTGACATGTTACACGTTTCCACCTCTATATTCATTTCAGTAGGTACGAAAGCACCGACAAAAATTTTAAATTTCTAATTTAACTGAGCTGCCACCGTGCTTCGGAGGGCACGTAAAGCCGTCGGTCCCGGCTACGAAAGTAGTCGTTAAGTCAAGTTAGGGGCGCTTGCGCGACCTGAAAACACTAACACTAGACCTTAGCCAGAAGGTTACACGAACTTTACTTTAGTAGGTACGAATTTTAATTGTCACATTGACATAAAAAATTTCAAACAAAGTTCTGAAAGAATAAACAAATAATTATTAAAATGCCTATTACGTTGTATACCGTCCAAGAAAAAATGCAACTTGTAACATGGTACTTTCAGGGTCATTCGATACGCGAAGTAATTCATTTATTTATTGTTGCCTTCGAAAATAGACCCCCACCAAGTGTTACAACAGTTAAAAATACCATTAAACATTTTCAAACTTCAGGATGTGTAAATAGTTCTAAAAAGTGTCATGAAGGTAATGATCCACGTGTTAGACCTGTCGATGAGGAGCGTCAAAACAGGGATATTAATATTTGTTCTTTTGTGGAAGCTGATGAACCCTTCAATAGTGTACAAATTGCTAGGGAAGTTAACGTGAATGCTCGAACTGTCCAGCGAGTTCTCAAAAGGAATGGGTATCACTGTTTTAAGATACAACCAAAACAATAACTGTTTCCGGAAGATAACTTCAGGCAGATGGAGTTTTGTGAAATTATGTTAGATAAACACAATGAAAATGTACACTTTTTAAAAAATATTTTATTTTCTGACGAATCTTCATTTTCATTACATAAAAAACGCAATACATCCGTTGCAAGGTATTATTCTCGGAAAAATAAGCACCTCAGCGTTGCAGTGCGAACGCAGCATCCGCAAAAGTTAAATGTTTGGACTGGGAGGTTAGGCGACCATATTGTCGGTCCATTTTTTATCGATGAAAACCTAAACGGGCTCAAATATTTACAACTTTTACAGAATGAGATCATTCCGGCAGTTCGACGCCTTCCCGTTAATTTTCGGGAGGTTTGTTTCCTACAGGATGGGTGTTCGACTCACAACTCTAGAACAACTATTGACTTCCTCAATCAAACGTTTCCTGATCGACTGATAAGTACACGTGGTACAATTAAATGGCCGATTAATAACGATTTCTTTTTTTGGGGTTTTCTCAAAGAAAACATTTAAAGGTATCAGTTTGAATGGTCCACAAACCTAGTCGAGTTACGGGCAAAAATACTTCATTTCTCTGCAAGCATTACACCAGCCCTACTCCAAAATATGAGGAGAAATCTATATGACAGATTTGGTTACTGTTTAGCACAAGGAGGTGGAATATTTGAGCCCTTAATTCATTAATCTGCTTTCCTAATTTTTATTTTTTGTTAGGTACATTTTACGAAGTTTGTATTAAGGTTTTGGGGGTTTGTATTATAGGTTCTTAATTAGGTAGTATTTTTTATGTTTAAGTTTGGAAAAATGTTATGGTTTTTTTTTATTTAAAAGTATAAAAGATTCTTATTCTGATTTTTTTCTTCTTTCTTGTCTTATTGTTATAAGCTTTGTCCATAAAATTTGTACAATTTTCAGTGACAATAAAGCATATTACTTATTTACTTACTTATTTATTTGTATTGCTATTAAGTCTAAAAAATAACCAAAAAATTAGTTTTAGAGCATTATAATAAATATACTCTAGAGATGGGATTGCAATAAATCTTAATTCCTATGGTCAACAAAACAATGTCGTTATCTGTATATACTTCTATGGATTGACGCCACTAGAACCGTGGCTATATTCACGTCTATTTATTTTTTTTACGAGTGAATTTAAATATAGACTAATGTCCTAGAAGACATCACTGTTGGAACCTTGGGATGTGAAAGATAACAAGGCAAAATAAAAAGTTTTTTAGTCACAATAGCTTGAAACTGTTCAAAAATAAACAGGGGATACTTCTCTTCTTTAGGTGCCCTCTATATTACGTAAGATTGGATAGGTGGAGTTTAATGAGGAGTTTTTTTATTCATTTAAAGGCTGACCTGGCGTTTGGATTCCCGTTCGTATTTCTACCTCTTGGTGGAGATCGGTAGTTATCCCGATATTAAAGCAGCCAAGATATTGAAACTTGAGAACGAATAAGACATTATTATGCAATATACATAACGATAATATGTAATTAATACGAATAAAACAATATGTAATTTCACAGAATAAAAATAAATATAATTTTTATCACAACTTCGTACCGTAAATTTTAGAGAATTCGTTCTGAAGCATATTTACGCTATAAAACAATAATAACCTTCTACACAATTAAGTGTCGTATTCCTTTATAATATTCTGAGAACCTTCGTTTATACAAATGCCGTAACAAGCGTCATCCTCTAGTGAAGTCTATTAACATTCAAAACAGTCTCACCAGTTGTCAATGAACTCTGTAAAACATAATTTTTATTATAAAGTCAACGTTAGACGATATGTAGAAGGTTGAACGTTTATAAAAAATACAACAAAGGCATATTAAGACCTTTAAATAAGTATATATGTTGTAATATATATATATATATATATATATATATATATATATATATATATATATATATATATATATATTGTGACAATTGGGGTTTATAGAAAATAATTTATAAGTTATATACTACATAATATTAGATATAAAAAAGTATTTGATTATTTTAAATAAATTATATACTAGAGAATTTAATAAAATATATTTATGTGAGGGCATTTTTAATAAATTAGCATATAATAAGTGTAAAAAGTTGTATTTTAATGTTGTAAATATATTTAAGTGAGCCATGTGCATAGGCAACCAACTATACAGTAAAGTGACAGATAGAAATTAATCATAATACGAATATAAGTGGGGTTATAATAATAATGTTAGTTTAAAATGTTTAATTTATATATATTTAATGATTTAAATGTTTATTCTGATCTGAAAAGCCTAGATGTCAACAAAATTATTAATAGAAAAGAATGGAATTCTCTGGATCACCGGAGATGGCCATGTTTGCGAAATGGTTTGTTCCAGAAAATTCAGACATGTATTTAATAGAACAAATTGGAACATGATCTCTTACCAGATGGTTCTAGAATATCCAAAAAGATATAAATACCCGTGATTTGGATTCAAGATGGCAGTTTTTAGTCAGAGGTCAGGCCAGTTCATTATGAAAGTTAGTAGACACATTTAGTTAGTGAAGTAAATTGTTCAGAATTTTCAAGAAGTCAGTCAGAAAAGTTTAGTAAGAAATATGAAAGCTAGTTGGAGTCAGTGAATCAAGTACAAATAGTCAAATTGTTTAATATAATTATAAAAGTATATTAGAAGAATATTGGATGGACATTGGAAGGAATTAAAATTATATTATGATTGGAGATTAGTATAAATCAACTTATAATAATTGGATATTGGTATATTGAAAAGAAGAATAAATATAAATGGTGTTTGCTGGTTTGCTTGGTGGTGTATAAATGCTGGTGAAGAAAACTATATCTTAAATTGGTAGAAGCTGATAATTGGAAAAAGTAATTTCACAAAAACAAGGATAACCGAAGTACGAAGACATTCAGTGATGATTAGAATCTATATAGTGGAAAACAGTTCATTTAGGCATTCAGTGAAAGAAAGGTACAAAATTTTGTTAATATAATTTAGTTAGTGTCATATCAATTTCAATTTTGAAGATAGTTTGTTTAAATTTAACATTGTCTATAGAATTTAATTAGTTTTATAAGAACATCAATTTAAAGATAGTTTATTTTAAATTTACATTGGCTAGGTTAGATATATATGTGTGTTTCATAATAGTTATAATAAAGATAATTTAAAAAAGTACTTACAAGCTAATTCTTTGAGAACCGCGATAAAAACCCTATATATTATATTATTAAAAATACTCATTGCTCATCATTCAAACAAAAAACACATCATAACAATATATATATATATATATATATTTTATATATATTCATTTTATCGAACTTCTTAAACAATACCCTATCTCACCGTCAGACATTCTAGTAAGTTTCGATATCGTTTCACTCTTTACCAACATTCCTACAGACGAAACTCTAAACATTCTAAAAACTAAATATAGTATCTAGCAAGACCACTTATCTCTCATTAAACATTGTATGTCCAACACTTATATCATCTTCCAAAATCAATTCTACAGACAAATAAATGGTGCCCCAACGGGCTCCTCACTATCTCCAGTAACTGTCAATATCTTTATGGAAGACTTCGAGACCCGAGCACTATCCACATCAATGCTCAAACCCACATGTTAGCTACGATATGTTGACGATACATTCGTCATTTGGCTCCCTGGTAGGGATACTTTGGTGTCTTTTCAAACCCATTTAAATGGGTTTGGCGAAGATCACATCAATAGGAGCATCTCCCATTCAGTCTGAACCCAAAGACTCAGACCCTGATCATACGAAAGCTTTTCTTCCTTACATCATGGGTGTCACTGACAAAATTGACACAATTCTTAAATCAAAAGGAATAAAGACAATATTTACCCCCCAACCAAAACTTTCATCTCTTGTTCGATCAATCAAAGACAACATTTCAAATGTTTGTTTGTGAGTTGATGAAATTCCTTGTTCCGACTGCCCCCGATCCTATATAGGCCAAACAAATCGTAAAATCAGAAGTAGGATTTATGAACATTCCATTTCTGTTCGCAATTCTGACTCAATTTCAGCTCTAGGTCAACACCATCTTCATACAGGTCACAAAGTTAATTTTGAAAACTCCAGAACCATAGCTCCTATCTGCTTCTATAAACCAAGAATTATCCGAGAAGTTATAGAAATTAAAAAAGGCCAAATTGTCTCAATAAAAGAGATGACGGCATACGGTTACCTTCGACTTGGAGACCTCTCATAAAGAAAGTATCATCCGAACCACCCTTCAATCAAAATATTACTGTCAAAATCCCCGCGCTAACCCCCACGCCAACCTTCACCCGAACCACGTCACCGTCACCATCGACGGTATAAATGAACCGTCCTCTATTCCCAGTACCAGTAATGCATTGATTAGTGATCAGTGTAGTAGTGTCTGGGGGCTCGGGAGACTGAGACCTCGGAAACCCTGGAGAAGACATCGAAGAGGATGTCGAAGAGCGCGCTGCAATTATAAAGTCAGATAGTAACTCATCTTGTTGGTGCTTTTGAAGTAAACTGGCTCTCCCGGTCGAAGCAGCTACTGAAATAGTCCATTGTGATTGGCCCTAATCCAAATCAATGGAAATATGAAACAAATAAATGATATGAGTTTGGAAATTAAAAAACAAAGGAAGAAAACATCAAATAAATAGACAGGTGACAAAACAAGAAGATAGAATTTAAGAGAAAGAGAGATCAAGAAAAAGAATATTGTAACTAAAGGAATTACTAAAACACGTAACAACACAAAAATTGAAGTGAGAATAAACCAAAAAATAATAATTATAAAAAGAGTCTTGCTTAAATTTAGGATATCAATACTCAATACACAAATAAGCGGATGTAGAGGAAATACAAAGAATTGTAGCCTTCGTTTGAGAACGACTGATATCCTTACTTTTGCCTACATCACCAAGAAAATGCCTAAAGCTATCAATTGAGATAATTATCGGGTTATTAAGTTAATGATTCACATATTACAAATCCTACCAAGAAATAAACGTGCAGACTGTTATTTAAAACGAATGTGAAAGTAAACCACTTGACATACACTTCGAATTCCGTAACACCACAAAAGGATTTTGCTGCTTTCAATCTACGATCTGTATACGTCCGAATACAGACAAAAGCTCGGACTGTAATTAACTAATTTGATTTATCTATAATCTCAAAAAGATACTTTATGCGTATGTTGCATAAAATATATTTTATATTATAGTCATATGCAAATAATTAGAATCGTAATAGATATTTGTAATATTTTAATAAAAAACTTTCAAAAAATTGCAATAAATTGCAATTTATAACGAAAGCGGATTTAAGAACGATTTATTGTATAATTATGTAAGATATTGTTAAATATCTTCACAAACTATTAAAAAGTTGACAAGTACCTAATAAATTAGAATACACAAATACACACACACACACACACGCAGTGATCAACCCTGCCCCTAGGAACATGTGTATACCAATGTAAGAATGGGATCCACATGTCCGAAGACCAAACCGGTCACACTTCGCTAGTCGAAGTGGTAACTATCTGACCCCCAGGCTTTTCCACCACCCCTCCTCATCGTGTGACTTACGTGAGGAGGCTTATGATCTGAAATTTACTTAAGATGCCCTGGGTAATAGGACATCCTCGGTTTTTAGTGAATGTGGTTATGCCACCTAACTGTAGGGGTAGCCACATCTAGGCTTTTCTCCCTATTAATACACAAATATTGAGTACCCCCACTCAGACTGTATACGTGGGCCTCTCCACAGTACACACAGATCATAATCCTGTAACCTTTCTAATCGGATCTAGACTAAAAAAATCAGAAAATTTTTTTGATAAAAATTAATAAAAATGAAAAAAGAAACAAGTGGACGTGAAGAAATTCTTACAGAACTAATAGAATTCGTGAACTACAAGTCTATAACAACTATAGCATTGCCAATAAAAAGTATAAAAAAATTATCTATATTGGTTCAATCAAAGCGTTTTCGGTATTATCATTATCAGTGAGTCCTGAAAAGAAAGTAATTCAACTTTATTTAATGCAGAGGGGTAACATTTTGACGATTAATGAACAAACATGTGGTAATGTAATGTTCGTGTAACCACATAATAAAGATTTATAGAAACCTTATTTCGTAAACAATATTAAATCTTAAATTAAAAAGTAGTGACATATTGTCGTTGAAGAATTAACTTAATCCTTTCAGGACTGAATACATTTCACAGATATCCAAAACTTTTCAGGCAAAAAAATATGCTCAATAGTCTTATAATGGTTCCCAAAGTGTATTATTTTTTTAAGTATCCTTAAATCCTTGGGTAGGACGTGAGACAACTCGGTCCCAGTAGTGTTTTATATTGGGACCAATGTATCCCGTTAGTAATACGCGAATACATTTTAAAGATAATTTTAATAAAAACATATTTTTTTAAATAACGGATTGATTACGGCTGTCGCCGCTTCTCCGCCCCCAATTTCCATCTTTTTCTGTCATATGCAGTTGCCTCTTCTAAGTTTCTTGCCGAGATTGCGTCATCAATATCGTTGCGCCAACTTCTCCGTGGTCGTCCTCTCTTTCTTCTTTCAGGAGGGATCCATTCCAGTACTCTTCTAGGACATTTTCATTTCCTTTCTTATTTGTTCGTTTCTAACTCTCTCCATTTTGGATCTACCGCAGCTTCGTCTCAGATAATCCATTTCTGTCAAGTTTGTTTCTATTAGCTTTCCTAATACTATTAATATTAGCTGTCCCATACTTCCGAACCGTAAAGTGTAATACTTTGGACTATACTACCGTAAATGTGTTTTTTGGTTTCTCGTCGAATTGTTTTTTTGCCAGAGAAGAGAGTTTAAGGCACGGGTCGCTGCTCTGCCCTTGTTTATACTTTCCCTGATTTCATCTGCGCTATTTCCCTTCTTGTTGAAAATGATCCCCAAATATTTGCAGGATTGCACGCCTTTGATTTTGTCGTCTTTCAAGACTAGGTTACATATTTCATCTGTTCCCACTGAGAGATATTCACATTTTGTCATATTCATGTTTAGACCTGCCACCTCATATTCTTCTTGTAGTTTTCTTACCATATAGCTAAGATCGTAGCTGTCTTCGGTAATTACTACCTAGTCATCCGCAAAGAAAAGTGTATATAGCGTGTTTTCTTCCACCGTTATTCCTGTTATAATAAAAACATATACAATATAAAAAAATGAACAATAAATGTCTTACATAGTAACAAATCACAGGCTATATAAATTGTTTTGGTTCTTGTCTCTTTCTTACTGAGAGAACATCTATGGCATATCCTACTGATAGAAATTTGCTTTGACAAATGGTCCCCGACATTCTATTGGCGTTGGAAATTCTTCCAGAGCGACCACTCAAGCGTTTCTTCACTTTCACATCATCATTTGATAAACAACTTTCCGCCGCCATTTAGCGGATTTTCGGTCATAATCATAAATACTTTCATCATTACTATCATACTTTTTGGTACTAAAGGTCCACTCCTCACATGAACTGATTATACAACATAATGGTTTTAGGACATTCAATTTCAGCACGTTCACTAGTTTTTAGTTTCCTTCCCGCGAGTCCTATACATGTATAGTAACACTTAGACATTAGTAATCTACTTTTTGTATCTTGGCACCTTGTACTCAGTACCCCAGCATCCAAAACTTGAAAATCAAACGCACCTCTTGACATCTTTTGCACTTCAAATTTTGGTTATTTTACGATTGCTTATATATGTGCTAACAAGGTAAATTTTGTCTCAATAATTTTACATATGTGAACAATCTGTCGAAACAGAGGCTTGTATCAGAAGAACGTATTGTACTAGCTAGTTTTTCACCACACGTTCGCCTAAAGTACCAGTAAAAGATTCATCCTCTTTATCAGAGGTCATATATGTATCCGGTAAAACTTCAGATCTTTGTCCCATATTTATTCCCCTTTTTATTGGTTTTAGTGGAATATACTGTTTTGGGGAAGACCTTCCCTTGAATTTTTTCATAGTTTTATCAATAGACTAATGAGAACTTTCTGTTCTGGCTTTTCCAAAAGTATGCTTTAAACTTGAAACCACTTCATCCAAGTAATATATCTTAGGTGAATTATTAGGCTTTTCAGGATCATTATAGTACATTTTGAACAAATAGCAACATCGGTCACATGCTATAGCATTTTTTATGACTGGGTTGTCAAGGCTTTTATTATTTGACCAATAGTCTTTCATGCTGGGTAATTTGTTGTAGCACATAATCATGGTACAACCAAGAACGATCATTATTTCGTAGTAAAAGTTTCTTTATTCTTTTTAGTATTTTGGTATTCTGCAAGTATTGTGCATGCGAGCGTTGTGCATAAATAAAGACCGCGGAAACAATTTTATAAATACGTCCAATTCACTCGATCCTCGTCCAACTGAATATCATGTTTTGGTTTGAACTTCGTTTATAGTTGTTTTTATAGACTTCTCCTGTTCTTCAGCATCTAGCCTTTCAAGAACTCTTTTAAAACCTTTCTCTTGCGAAGAATGTTCTTGTTGAGACTCTCTGTCACTGGGTGGGTATTCGTCAGAATGTAAGCCGGGAAAAGGTTTCTCTGGTTCTTACAAGTCACTTAGCTCCTCAACGATGTTTTCCAATTCTTTTTGTGTTAAAAAACGTCTGGCCGTAATTCGAGCACTGCAAAGAGTAGAACTGTTTTCACAATTTAGAGTCGATATAAAAAAAACGGATGGAACACTAATTACACGAACAATAATACTACTGGGATATTCATGTCCCATTACATGAATTGTACGAAAACAATGACGGAAAAATGGATTTTATTAGAAATTTTACTTACTTTCAACAACAAACGCTTTCAGGATTATTTTGTAGTAGTATTTTACAAGCAAAACACTAAATATGTATCACAGCAACAAAACACCGAATCAAGTTGTACAAGAATACCTATTTCTAGAAGAGATATAATTTCGTGGGACATATAGGTCCCCACAGTATCGAAATGGTTAAAGTGAAAATTTGTCTTGTTTCCAGAAGGAATTCTTGTTTTGTGTTTAATGTCAAGGGCGTTCTTTTAAGTTGCTTGTTGAATATTTTTTACAAGACGTTAGGCTTCCTGATCTATTTTTTTCCCATTATCAATGTGGGTATCACGTAGTGTGAGAAGGCAGGCTTCTTTTGCGTGCATACAATTTGAAGATCCATTTCTAACAAATTTATCAAATCAGGAATCTTGTTTGAATTTATGAGCCAATATCTGGGCTTTCCAGTTGACAGTTATAAGTGTGTTTCGCATTTTAGTCTTCTATAATTATGCATATTCTAGGCAAAACATAAACTCAGCATATTGTTCCCTTTTTATATAGCACGTCTTATGAGCTATATAAAGCTGTAATTATCATCTTGTAGAATTTTATAGCGATAAAATCCCCATCAAAAAAGTGAATAATTACAAATACCAAGGAACACATTTCTAGAAAAAATTACAGATTAAGAAGGTAATGCAGATAAAGGCAGTACTAATAGTATCATCCCACCAGGATACTATTATTTGTATTCGATACTCTAAAGAAGGCGGAACTACTTTGTAACTAATTGATTTTTAAGTACTTCCTTTTTATTTTTATATTTGCTTGGACACAATTTGCAAGAAAGGTACAACCTTATGATTCACCAAGAATTTATTGGATGTTGAGCATTCTGAAGGTTTGACCTGTAGGTACATTTTTTGTTTTTTTTGTGTAGTAATTGAATTAGTAAAGTAATAAATTCTTAGAAGTAAAACATTATTTTTAATTTTTACTAGTACTTGTCATTTTTAGTTTTATATATTATATAAATAACATCGTCACCGATAGCTTTACTTCGTACGTTCTTAATTATTTGTAAAATATTAATTTCAGAAAATGATTCAAATGTAAGAAAGGAACCAAGGGGATATTTAAAGTTATTTAAAGTTACTTCGAAATTATTTTTGGTTTTCCATCATTTAGGAAATATTTTAAGTTATTCCGCAATCTTTGGCTAATTGAGCGTGTGTGTTTTAAAGATATTTTTTTTCTCTTTCCTAGTCCTGACTGTTACTAAGTTACGTAATATTTTTAGTGCTTTTATAAACTGTAAGTGCTCTGTACTTTTTCAACATTATATCCCTGACGCTATCAGTCAACCATACAGCATATTTCCTTGATATTCTGACAAAATGATATGGCTCATGAATGTTAAGCAAAGTAATGATTATTAGAAAGAAAATCAACTTTACTGAATATATCTGGTCTTCTTCTTCTTCACGTGCCATCTCCGCGACGGAGGTTGGCAATCATCATGGCTATTCTGATCTTAGATGCTGCTGCTCTGAATAGTTCAATTGATGTGCATCCGTACCATTCCCTCAAGTTACGCAACCATGATATTCTTCTTCTTCCTACACTTCTCTTGCCCTGGATTTTTCCTTGTATAATCAATTGAAGTAGGTTGTATCTCTCATTACGCATAACATGCCCCAGGTATTGCAGCTTTCGTGTCTTAATGGTTTCCAATACTTCCATTCTTTATCTGGTAATTCACATATTATTCTGCATGGTATAGATTCCACATCTGACCATATTTCACTTACATCCAACAGATCTACATCATTCTCCAGCATAAGACATGTAACTTTATTAAAATGCACAACTAACAAACGAAACAGATGCTAAGGGTTGCCGAAATGAAAACCCTAAGAACAATAGTGGGCAAAACAAGAAGAGACAGGGTGAGAAATACAAACGTCAGAGAGCAGTGCAAAATTCAAGATATTGTAAGATGGGGAAGGCAGCGTAAGAGGATGTGGTACAATCATGTAAGACGAATGGATGAGAATAGACTCCCAAAAATTGCCCTAGAAAACAACCCGCCCGGTTCAAAACCTCCCGGAAGACCACCTAAAAGATGGATGGATGGATAGAAGAAAGAGAAAATGCGCAACTAGAGTTTTAGTCCAGTCGTCCGTAGTCAAGAGTTGACCCCTAAAAATCATACGAACAAGCTGAATTTTGTCGAGAATATTAATTTTGGGACTCCAAAAAAGATGCAATAAAGTTTACCACTTTTATCTCCGGGTTTCCCCTAAAATCATTCTCGTAGGGGGGTTTAAACAAAAATGTTTATTAGCACTTTTTGTGTAGAATGAACCGTTCTCGAAGAAACAATGCTAGAAGCGACCGTCGATTTTAAATCAGCGCGTCAGTTGCGCGCTCGAAATCAATGTTTAATAAAATTTGTATCAGCTCGACGGTCAAAATTCGATATCTTTTGATCCAAGTGTCCTATCGGCAAAAATCAAGATGTATTTTAAAGGTAAAGAGTGCAGCTTTCGTATGCAGTTTCCGTATTTTGCCGAGAATAATTTTAGTTTTTATACAGGTGTTAAATAAACGTGGCGCCACTTTTGCCATTTTTTACGATTCCGTGAGATCAATAAAATTGATCACTTTCATTGTCCATTTGTAGTAAAATTTCCATTTTTAGCACGTTCAGCCCCGGTGTTATAGTTTTTTTTGTCCATTGGTCAGCTTTTTCTTTTTGTAAATAAGACGGGAGTCGTGGATGTCTTACCGCATTTCTGATTCATTTAAAAAAAAAAATATTTGACAATTGAGTTATTGCACAACATTTTTGAGGCATCACATTGATGCCTCGCTGTCCAAGAACTATAAATTTGTTTGTCTGGACAGCGTGGCATTGACGTGATGCCTCAAACTTGTTCATTCTTGTATAAAGCGACGGAAGTATTTGACGTTATATTCTGAGTCATTCATAAAATATTAGGTTACACGAATTTTTTCGATGGATTCCTACGAAAAAGAACAGAAAAGACGTAAGTTTATACGAAGAGCTTATAAAGACGTAGGAGTGGACGACCCTTATGCAAATTTTGGATCATCAGATGATTATATACCCAGTGACACAGAAACCTCGGATTCTTCCGAAGAAATTCCTAGGAAACTAAGAAAATTACATGGCATCAGTAAAGTACCGGACAAACGCAATCTTGCAGTGCCAGGGCCTAGCGTATACCAAAATAGCGTTACGGGCCGTTGAAAATGTGGTAAGTTTTACTAAACTTTTATGTTCATTCTGAAAAGTCATATCTAATTTCTGTTTAGGATGACCTGATAGAACAGACAATAGAAACTGTAATTTCTGCATTTGCTGTTGTCGCAGAAGAAGATGAAGGGGAGAGTTCAGATTTATTATGGAGCGAAGTTGACACTTCCAAGTTGAAAAATTTTCCGCAGACTATTCAGAATGCTGGGGCAAGACTGGAATATTACAACATTTTTACAGAAACTCCTTATTTCTTTTACAAACTATTTGTGACTGATGACTTGATCGATTATATAGTTCATCAAACGAATTTATACGCAGATCAACAGATAAATGGCCGACCTGTTGTGGCCAAACCTAAATGTAAACGTTGGATACCAACTACAAGAAAAGAAATGGAAATATTCTTTGGAGTAACTATATGGATGGGATTGCTAAAAGCTCCACGATTACGCGACTATTGGAGCAGAAATTACCCTATTTGTTACCAATATAAGACATAAAATGCCTAGAAATCGTTTTGAGCAATTACTTTCAAATATTCACTTCAACAATAATGAAACAGCGCCACAGCCAAACTCACCGGAATTTGATCGGCTTCACAAAATATCACCGTTGGTTTAAAAACTGATTTCTAAATTTCAGCAAATTGTTACTGCAGGAGAAAATGTCTGTATTGACGAGACAATGGTACCTTATCGTGGTCGCTTGAAATTCAAGCAATATATCAAAAATAAAAAACACAAATTTGATATCAAATTATATATGTTTGGCTTTGAAAACCGCTACACTTATGACCTCAAAATTTACTGTGGAAAAGATAGTCAGGGTGGTCAAAATGCCTCTTTATCTGTTGTTCTATCACTTATGGAAGGGTTGTTAGATAGTGGTCGTACTCTCTTCACAGATAATTATTATACGAGCGTCATCCTTGCTCATACACTGCTCAGCCGTACAACTCACCTTGTAGGCACTGTTCGGTCAAACAGAAAAATGAATTGTCCCGAGATTGTCAAGAAAAAACTAAAAAAAAAAATGAACAAATTGCCCTACAAAGTAATTCCGGAGTTGTAATGTTAAATTGGTGTGACAAAAGGGATGTCTTGATGATTAGTACAAAGCATGGGGATGAAAAGTTGAAACGTCTACACAAAGGCAAAGAAATTGAAAAGCCCAAAATTATTGTTGATTACAATTATTCAAAATCCTTTATTGATCTCTTAGATCAGAAAAGAGCGTATTCACATTGCTTGAGACGATGGAATAAATGGTACAGGAAATTAGCTACAGAATTATTGTTTGGTAGTGCCTTGGTGAATGCTCATATTGTATATACACAGGTCACACAAACTAAATTGACTATAACAGAGTTCAAAATAGAAGTCGCTATAGAACTACTGGGTGAAATGTCCGCTATTGAAACTAATATCAACGATAACACCGATGTCAGTCATGAGCTTGTAGAAGGAAGAAAAAACAGATGTGTGGTTTGCTACATCAGAATAAAGAATAAATTGGGGAGGAAGGAAGCTCAAAACAAGTGTTCTCGTTCTAAATTTTTGTGCAACCAATGCAAAAAACATTATTGTATTTCTTGTTTTTTCTCAACAGATAATGCTGTTTTAAAATAATAAGGTGTTATATTATTATAATTATTTTTGCACATTCTGAATAAAATCTTTTATTTTTTTCATAAAGTTTTATAATTTCCATATCTTTCGTAAAATCCGTCTCACATCCGATCAGGAAATATTATTTTGCTACTTGGACCACCCTGTCCAACTTACAATGTACAATACAACGAATACAAAACTGTAGTATGGCATGAGAGTGATGTCTCACAGTCCCAAAAGTACTGTTTAGTGAGGCATCATATTGATGCCTCCCGGGGCTTACCGTGTTTGAGATCAGTTTTTAAGCTATGACATGAAGGCGTACAGATTATTGTTAAATCGATTTTTTTGCGTTTTTACCCCCCTACGAGAAGGGTTTTAAGGGGAAGCCTTTTTTCCATCTTTTTTGGACTTTCAAAATTAATATTCTCGGCAAAATTCAGCTTGTTCGTATAATTTTTAGAGGTTCAGTGGCATTATTTTCGTCTCTGGCGACTGGAGTATTTATAAGAGCACTCATATCATGCTTAGATTCTGTACGAAATTGGTACAAAACAATTTAAGCGTAATTTTTAGATTATTATACTTATAACAGTGAAAAAATACACTTTAAAGTACTTTCAAATCTATGTTCTTATTATTGAAAAGAATATGTATTGCATTAGTGCACACCCACACTGTCATGACCCTTTCTTTGTCAATACCGCTTTTCCCTCAAATTAAATTAACCAGTCCACGTCCCAAAACACACACTGCATGCATTGATCTCAATTTTCATTAAACAACATCAAATTTGTTTTACATTCCCTATTTACAGCATCTCGGATTTCAATTATCTTCTCGGTACATCTCAAACACGTCAATTGTTGAATATCTATATTTAGCCAATAGACCGAATAGGCGCCATGTCCCTCTTGTTGTATATCGCACTAGAACAGAACCATTGTTAAAAGTGATAGTGGTACAGTCAGATGAACTTGCTTTCAATAAAGGTTTGTGGAGAGATTTATATACGTTTGTTGTATGTATTAGGTTAACCCTTTTACACGGAGACTTTTTTGAGTAAATTTATTTAATAATTTTACTTATATTAGTGTTTTCATCTCTGCTGTTTCTAACATCCTTTTTGTCCTCACTTGGTCTGACGACTGTTTTGTAAATTTTGGCTTTCGTTTCTTTCCCGATATTTTTATTTCTCCATATTGTTTCATTTAGGCAGCCTGCGGCTCTGTTTGCTCTATTCACTTGATCTTCTAATTCAGTTTCGAGCTTTCCGTAGCTATCCGTGGTCCTAAAATATTTGATACTGTACCCGCTGGGGAAAGGAATTAGCTTTCCCCCAACAATTGGTGGAGATCAGACAAAGTTCCATCACCGAGCATATAAAATATTTCATATACAATTAGTTAATAACGATTCAATGTTTTAATTTTTTTAATAGTCGATTCTGTCCTACGTAGCGCTTAATTTCATAACCTTCGCCAAAATATTAATTGGAGAAAGGGAACAAGGCGTCTGTGACGGATTTCGCGTGCTAGAATCCCATTAATCCAGGCCGGTTCGTTGGCAAGCGAACGAAAACGAACCGAGATTGTGACGGTCTTCAAGTCGCACTCAAGTAATTGAATTTAGAAAGCAAAGTATTATTCAATTATGGGGTCTCTGTAATGCATTAATCAAATAACAAGGGCCAGACGGGACGTTTGAGAAACGGTCTTTAATAGTGCCATCATCTAGTCTAACGTTTATTGTATTATACATAAGTATGTTCAACTTGGAGAAGGGAGTTAGAAATACCTAATCGTATTAGCAAGTTGTTTTCGCATCTCTTATAGTTAAGTGGTTCAAACAAACTAGCATAGATCAACAAGATGAGAGAGCTCTATTTATAGACAGAGAATAGGCTACTGTTTAACCTTTACATGCTATATTATATTTATTGTTACCGCATTTGAATAAATAATCACATCGCTCAATAAGTCTCGGAAGGGCACGGCTAGTTATTGATAAAATAGCAAAAAAAACGGAATATTCTATAGTCAAATCTATTGAAAATTATTCAGATTATCCTGAAATGACCATATTCATTATTTAAAAAGAACTTCTCAAACTTGGCCCATTATTATAAAAACTGCAACATACAACGGGAGTTGACAGCAGAACATTTAATCTTACGTTAAAAGCAATTGAATAGATCAAAACATCTTGCATCATTTGCGATTCAGTAAACTAAATTTGTTAAACATCTCATATTGGTTTCCCTTTATGATAGTCCTACTGCAAGCTTATATTGTGAAGCTCGAAAATTCTCCTTAGACATCCGAAGATAATAACTTTGTTAACATATGCAAACTTTGCCTCAATACAAGCAAATCTTATTAAATATCTTATAATAATAATATAATAATTAAGAGTTCCATTGGTTGCAAATAACAACTTTTTATCGACTCAGTTATTTCTAACCAGGCATACACCAAAAAAATTAACCTTTTTCTACCTTCATTGACTACAAGGTGGCCTTTGATTCAGTGCCGCATGAATGGCTGATAGATATATTGAAAATATATAAAGTCAATAATAATACCTTTTTAAAATATATAATGATGGAGTGAAAGACTAAAATTCACCTTCAAATACCTGGTGAAACTAATATCAAAACTGAAGATATCGCAATCAACCGGTGCCTTTTCCAGGGGGACTCGTTGCGTCCACTTTGGTTCTGTCAAGCGATGAACCCATTATCTCGCTACTGAACTCTACTGACTCAGGTTTAAGCATCAAAAATAACAATACTGTTGTGGCGAAGCTTAATCATCTATTGTATATGGATGATTTAAAATTAATAGCTTCCACTCGAAACCACCTAGATCAGATGCTAAAAACTGTAGAAACTTTCTTTATAGTCAGAGGAAAAGTTCAGCCCGGAGGTTTTCGATATGCAAGATGGCCAAAACATCGAGGCAATGGGTGAAAATGATATGTACAAATATCTCGGAGTACATCAAGCGCGAAAAATTGACCATAAACTAATGAACACCGAACTAACTTCTGAGTTTGTGCGAAGAGTAAGACAGCTAAATCGGTCATATCTTAATAGCAAAAATTTGTTTAAGGCATAAAATACGTACGCCTGTTCCGCGCTTAGCTACTCATTTGGTATTATCAAGTGGTTAAAAACGGATATAGAAAGTCTCCAGCGGAAAGTACGAGCACTTTTCACAAAGGCGCATTTCGCACTTTCGCAAACACCATTCACGCAGTGCAGTAAAGAGAACAACATTACCGAGATATCAAGGGAGAAGAGGACTTATGGACATAGGTGAGCAACTGGATAAACAGATTGCTAATTTAAGAACTTATTTTCAGGTGCAGGCTGAGACATCTACTTTACATCTAGCAATTTGTGCAGTAGATGATACAACGCCGCTTAAACTCAGGGAACAAGAAATGCCCATCAAATACCTGACTAGACAGGAAAAAATGCACACCTGGACGAGTAGACCTCTGCATGAGCGACATCTTAATGAGATCAGCCAAGAATATGTCGACAATACAGCGTCGAACTATTGGTTAACATCAGGAAAGATGTTTCCCGAGACTGAGGGTTTCCTACTTGCCATTCAGGATCAGGTTATTCCAACTAAAAATTACCTGAAATATATTGTTAAAGATCCTCAAGTACAAAATGACAAATGCCAATATGGATGCCAAACCAAAGAAACCATCCAACATCTTATCGGGGGCTGCCAGGCGTTTGTCGGTACTTATTATAAAGAACGCCATGACTCATTAGGAAAGATAATCCACCAAGAACTAGCTGACAAACTGGTACTCCAAACCGACCTTCTTACTGTCAATACGTCCCTGACAGAATAATTCAAAATGACAACTACAAGCTATACTGAGCACTGTGCACTTAAGTCACCAGCACAATAATTTGCGTGTTAAATACAATGAAAAGATCGTCAAGTACAGCAGAGATCTAGAAATACAAATCAGGAGACAATGGAGTATGGAAAGTACCCAGACAGTATCTATTATTCTATCTACTACTGGTGTTATTCCCAAAAACCTCCTATGGAACATAAAATAGCTGGGTCTAAATGAACATAATTGAACAAAAAGAGAAATCAAACGATTTCTACCGGGCGAAACCGAATTCAAATTTTTTTTACCACTGTGCCTTCTAAAACTTGCAAAGCAAACAGCTTGATAAATTACTCGGCAAGGGAATCTAAAAATTGCATTCCACATGCCGTTCATCATGGTCAAAATTCGTAGTGAATACACTTAAAGTAATAAAACATAATGACGGTATTAGATTTTTGAGATGCTCCTCTGAGACGCTCCTCAGAGCGGTATAGCCACTGCTCTACCGCTCTGAGCAGTGGCTATACCGCTCTGAGGAGACCTAAAGAGGTCGACATACGTATAAGCGGCTTGTCGCTGCCCTGCATCGAACCAAAAATCTAATACCGTCATTATGTGGAACATAATTGAATGTATATTACTGTCATCATTGCATGTGTTTGTCTTTTTAAAGCCGAATCACATGGTATGGTTTTTATAGCGAGTATTCTCAAGTTGATTTCATGTAATCGAATGAACTATCTTACAATAAAGTCGTCTCAGGAACGCAACTCGGCAATATTGGTAATATAATTTTAAAGTCGTCTCCTTTAAAATGTACATGTATGTCTTTGCGTTTGTTTTTTGTGTTAACGTATTGGTTAACCTCTCCCCTTTCCTACGAGCCCTCTTAAGTCACGATGGGACCAATAACAACGGAGATATGCTGTAATGCCGTTTTGGCAATGTCTTTGCGTTTGTTTTTTGTTAACGATACCGCACACGTCAGGATCTGACGCGCCGTCGCGCCTCCACCACAAAACGAGACAAAAATGACCAGAAGGGACCTTTGCGATTTCTTATGGGATTTAACATGGGGAAATAGCTAGAATCCCTGCTTCCCCTTTTCTGAATATCTGAATTGTCAATATGAATGAGTCAGATAAAATGAAATTGTAGAATAATTTTTCACCAAGCAACCAAAAACAAAATTTGTTTGATTTATTAATGTTTTATATTTTGAGAACGATTTCCGAAGTGGAAAACGAAACGTCAAAATTAAACTCATTTTAAATTTAAATTGTGGCTTATTCCCAATAAAAATAGTAATTATAGTAAGATGCATAAATTTTATGAAAGGATCAATAATTACTTAATGAACTTAAATAGATTAAAGATAGCTCCTCGCCAGTTTTATATTCCCATAGCATGCAAATTATTTAGAATGTTATCCCCCCATCATAGTTCTGTGGTAGAAAAATTGCCAAGTAAGAAATATGAAGCAAATCAAATCTGATTTGAACTAACCAACGGATGGACACCTAGAAAACTAACGATAATCTAACTTTCACGTAGCTATTCTCGTTTTCAATCTTTTTCTGATTTTCACATAACTTATTAGTTTAATGACTCATTAAGGCGACGACTTATTACAGTAATAAAATTAACGAGAAGATGAAATTTGCTTTGTTATTGAACAAGGCAAGCAACAAGCTATTTCCTATATATAAACCTCTTTCGTTCCCGATTAATTATGTACTCCAAATTGCGGTATAATTATATAAATAATTGATGCCTTCTACTACGGAACAAAAAGTAATTAACGATGTGAACTAACAATTAGATACTAGGAGTTAGCTGCCAATTTTGTCTGTAGGTGAAGCAGTGGATCTTTAGTGTATGTTCTATCATGTGAAAGTGAAACGGTTTCCTAGGAAATGTTAAAAAATAAAAGGGGTATTGGATTGATTGAAATACAACCAGTTTTAGAAGAATTCGAGAGCAACAGGTTCTATTATGAACTTAATATATTGATGCTGACACTACTAGTGCCTTCCTCAAAAATTATTTCATCTCACATTTTAACTTGTATATAATAACTTAAGACAAAATTGATTACTTTACATATTTGGTATCAATTATAATAACATACACACAACGCAAAAGTCTAGGGATATTTTTATAAATAGACGTATTTTGTTTATCTATATTCAACTTAAAAAAAGTAATACAACATGTGTAGTTTAAATTGTTGCTTAATATGTCAAAAACCATAAATTGCAAAAAAGAAGCAGAAAATTGGAGCAAAAAAAAATATATTGCAAATCACCCATGTTTCACATACCACCATAAAATGTCAAAAATACGAAATATAAACTTAAAATAAAGTTTTGCCACCACGTTGGCTAATCACAGCTCTACATCTACTTTTCATGCTTCTTATCACATTGTTAATGTCTGCTTGAGGTAGTTGTGTCCATTGTTCTCTCAGAAGCTCTTATAATTGAAATTCATTGTAGATATTGCCCATATGTGGAGTAATTCTTCGTTGGAGCATGTCCCATACAAGCTCAATGGGATTCAAATCCGGTGATTGTGCTGGCCACGGCAATATATCAATACCCTCGTTATCCAACCAGTTTGTTACAATATGCGCAACATGTGGTCGAGCGTTATCACACATAACTTAAAAATTTTCTCCAACAGCAGCAGCAAATGGGCGCATAACAGGTTCAAAAATAGTGTCCAAATATTGCTGACTTGTGAGAAAGCCACGTGAGAAAATGAGGTCAGTTCTTCCGTCAATCATGATTCCGCCCCATACCATTAATGTACCACCTCTGTATGCATACACTTCTTGAAGATGTCGTAATCGTTCTACATTTCCGGGTCGTCTCCAAACTCTTGTCCGACGAGAATCTGGATGAAATCCATATCTAGACTCGTCTCTAAACAAAACTGTGGCCCAGTCATTGTTAGTCCAATTCTGAAACTCTTGACAGCAGGTTAATCTTTCAGCGCGATTGCTTCTAGATAGAGGTGGACATCTCAGTGATTGCCGACTACGAAGATTGGCTTCATGGAGACGATTCCTCACAGTACTGCTGCTAATTTTTACATTATGTGCAAGCTGTAATTCATTAACTAGCTCGGGTGCTGTGATTGTTGGCTGCCTTCTGGCATTTAAAATTAAATATCGGTCCTGAGCAACGGTTGTAGAGCGACCACGTCCTGAATGTTGCTCGGCTGGACTTCCAGTGTCTCTAAAGCGACGCCACAAACGACGATGCTTTGGGAGACACCCAGATGATCAGCAACTTGAGTTTATCGCATACCAGCTTTAAGGAGGCCCACGGTTCTATTTATCTCGTCCAATGTTAAATGTTGTCGTTGCATGGTAAAAAGACAATATCTTTAACTTACCTATTAAGCAAGAATGGTATAAAGTGACTAAAATTAAAAATAAACAAAACATAAAAATGTCGATTTTTTTGTCCCTTATAAAAAACATGCTAAAACAAGTATTGCTATCAGTTTTACATTTTTTTTTTTTGATAAGAAGTGAGTGTCTGTATCAAAAATTATAGTACAAGCAAATTTATATGGTCATGAAATTTCTGTCATTAATATTGCCAAATTATTAAAATATCCTTAGACTTTTGCGTTGTGTGTAGTTATGAGACAGTTAAATTTGTAGTAGAATCCACAAAACTTGAGGAAACCGACTTCTTGCTAACGTTTTAATAGTAGGTCGTATCTTTCTCTTTCAAATCTCTCTTCTGTTGGTCGTAGCATTTTTGGGACAGAACTAGTAAACTGAACAAGGCTTCTCTCGTTCCCATATGCCGGCTGTAAATCCATATCCATAAACTGGCATCACTTTAGATAAAGGCGTCACTTACTCAATATAGTATATAAAGTACTGTCCAACGTATTGTACAAAAAATGCTCCCCTACGCCGTAGGAATAGTAGGAGGATATCAGTGCATCTTTCGATCCAATAAATCAACAACGGACCAAATCTCTACAGTGAGGTAGATACTTGAACTTGAAAAAACTCTGGAGTTCGGCATCGACACCCACCATATTTTCGTGTAAAGCCGCATACGACTCAGTTAATAGATATAAACTTCCCTGGCTATGGAGAAATTCCAGATACAGCTTCATCTTGTTCAAAAAAACAACCTGGTCAGAATCCAGAACTATCTTTCAAGTGCTTTAATTGCAAAAATGAACTAATACAGGGTGGTGGACTATCGTGTTTCTTATTTAACCTTGCTGTAGAAAAAGTAATTCGATAGTCCCAGATTAATACGAATGTCACCATCTTCTACAAATATGTACAAGTTGTCAGATATGCAGATTCCCCTCGCACTTTACGATCGTATCAATAGGCGTAAAGATACATATCTAATGCCTTTATGTTTGATTTTTTATAGCATTTAATTAAATTCGTTAAATCCTATCTAGTGACACCTCTCACATCCCTGTACGTTAAGATGTTTGGATGCTACATGCTTCTTACCCCCCAACCCTTCATTATTGACTTCTTGAACTATCCTCGATTTAACGACCTCTCATACGTCAGGATCCAAACAGCCGTTCTACACTCACCACAAAACTACAAAACGATCAAAAAATTACCAGAACGAACCTTAGAATTCTTTACGAAATTAACTTTTGTAAAATTGATGATAAATGTCTCGATTTCTCCCAGATAGGGGGAAAAAGACCTTCATATTCTGGCTCGTTGTTGACTAAAGATTACAGCGTCTGCGAAGAAATTAAAAGTTGAATAGTGCTTGTCAATAAGTGTTACTATGGCTTGAGTTCCCA
Source organism: Diabrotica undecimpunctata (assembly GCF_040954645.1). Taxonomy (NCBI): domain Eukaryota; kingdom Metazoa; phylum Arthropoda; class Insecta; order Coleoptera; family Chrysomelidae; genus Diabrotica; species Diabrotica undecimpunctata. The sequence continues at coordinate 122,308,742 of NC_092811.1, forward strand.
AAACTAGCCAGAAAACTTAAAGTGACCGTCTATAAAACCAAATTACATAGAATGACCAAAAATTGCTTAAACGTTTATCACCAAGAGGGAAGGAAGAGCCTGGAATACTACGGCCACTTATCCATTCCTACGGTGCCTTACAGAGGGATTTCTACCAGCCAATTCGAAGTGCCCTCTTCGTAGTTTCCATCTTTGGTGAATTAACGATATTGCTTACATGGGTAATGAAACAAAAACTCATTTTTAATGGTGGAAAGATTCCAGCCACGAGTCTAGGTTCGTAGAATGGGAGCAGAGCCCCGGCAAAGGGCTCCCAGGGTACAGGAGACCTTATATGAGAACCGGAGCAAGACTAGTCGGTGACTGCATCGTTGTCTTGTTGTTCTTTAAGTCGTTGGTGTTTTATTTTGGTTGATTTCGTTGTCCTGTTTTTTTTTTGTTTCGGGTGTCGGCATTGCGTCGCTCGGTTATGTCTTACTGGTAGTTCGTGTCGGTGGTTGTAGTCCTGCGGATGAGATGGTGACCAGGATGGTCAGACGAAAGGGTTTGAGCTAAAACGGTTCTTTTCAGCAATTATTAGTAATAAATATATAGTTATGAATGAGTGAATTTAATTAATAAATGTATAAAATGATGTGAATCGCGGAGAGGGCAGCTGTGGCTGTATCCTCACTATAGACAGGTATAATTGTGCAATGGGATCGGGAAACCACAGAAAACCGATCCCTCCCTGTCCGTAACAGAGCTCGAATCGAGCTATTTATCTGTTGCGGCGGTAAAAAAGTGGAGTTTCCTCCAGGAGATTCATGTATTCGTCAGGGAGTTCGTTGCCTGGCTAAGGTCAGCAATTTAGTGGGTACGAAGGGGAGTTTGCGTTTGGTGTGTCTCATGAATACATTGCCGGATGAACAGGTAGTTTTAATAATATTTTAGGCTCTGATATTTTGGCCACGGATGGTTTTGATTGTATAACTCCTGTTCAGAGAAAAGAGCCTTTCATTGATGGGCTGGATATTAGACAGTTGATGTATGAGGGCGGAGGGGTAGTCGTACCGTTTGTAGTTTACTCTACTTAGGATTCCCCGTTCCAATCCCAGCAGTTGTTTTGTAAGGCGGTGATTGAACATGGCATAAAGATTTATTCAATCACCGACCTAATAAATGTTGTGTATATGTGTATGAGCGTACGTGAGTGTGTCCGTCCCAATTTGCCACAACAGAGGGCATTGAGTAAACCGACTCTTCTCCTCACCCTATTATGGTTGTAGCTAGATCTCCCCTACAGTTTAGTGCTTGTGATCTTAGTGTAGATCTTTGTGAGCTTAGTAGAGTTAGAGATGGAGTCGATCGCCCCACAGTTTGAGGTCGATTCTTGCGGCTAAATTGTGTGTAGTGTATCCGCTGAGATTGGGGTGTCTAAAGAGAATCAATTGTGTTTTATTTACATTTCCTTTTGTCTCGATATGGGCATTTTCAGGTCAGTTGGCCAATAGTGAAAATTGTAGATGTTTTGAGGCGGAGCGATGCATATCGGAGTGCGTATTAACCCACGACTAAGGCACGTGATGACACGTTACAACTTTAAGTTATACAGAAATTTTGGGAAACCTGACGCATTAAGGTAGTACGTTTTAGATGGATAGTGCGTGTAATCAGGCGGGGATGGTGCAACAGTCAGAAAATTTTTTGACCGAACAGGACCGATGAGAGAACGAGCCAGAGGAAGACCGAGACTTAGGTATTAAGACAACATAGAGAATTATTTAAAATCTATTGGAGAGCATAGAGACGAGTTGCCAGAGATAAGGACGAATGAAGGATTGTTCTGAAGAAGGGTTTGGTTCATAACGAGCTCTAATGCTACTGATTATGATGATGAATATGTCTCTATAGTATGTAGTTTATTACACTATATAGACAACGTCATATAAAAGTCTTTCTTGTAGACTAAGTTCTCTCTAAACTCCTACTCCTGTCTACTTGTTTGGTTTAGCTACCATTATTTAGGACAAAGTTTCGTTCTTTCTAGAAAGAGAGATTACACATCGTTGCAGACAAATAAACGACTATTTTTTTAATATTCTAACACAATTATTTAAAAATCCTCTTATCAATAGTAATAATAACGTTTTTATCTGGAAAAATAGCTTCCGCATTAGTTATTTATCGACTAGAAACCTACTTGATTTGTTTCTAATTATGTTCATAAATATTTGATCAACAAAATTTGTTTATCGCTCATGAACTTAGCTAGTTCAAACAAAATTATAGACTTAAGATATTTTCGTCAAAAAGTTCTCATACAATAAATTAGTTCAAATTGAAATATTTCATCAACGTACAGGATGGATCTGCCAAAGTTACTCAGATTTTATACTTGTCAAATTGATGTGAAATAAAATACGTATAATGATGAGAAAAGTGAAATATTAAAAATAATTTGTAGAAAAATTTCGTGTAAAGACCAAGTTGTTAGAGGGAATTGACTAACTATTGGTTTCGAATATTGGCAACCAACATTACAATTTGTACTTTATTCCTTCTTCTTGCAGTACCGTCTCCTATCGGAGGTTTGCTACCATCACAGCAATCTTTACTTTGTTGGCTGCAGCTCTGAACAACTGTATTGAACTGCACCCGTACCAATCCCTTAAATTTCGCAACTAGGAAATCCTCCTACGTCCCACATTTCTCTTTCCCGAGATTTTTCCTTGGATTATGAGTCTAAGCAGAGAGTACTTTTCTCCTCACATTATGTGGCCCAGATATTCCAGTTTTTTCATTTGTATGGTTTTTATGACTTCGCATTCCTTCCCCATCTTCAGCAGAACATCTTGATTTGTTACTCTTTCTGTCCATGGTATTTTCCACATTCTCCTGTAACACCACATCTCGAATGCCTCAATGTTTTTGATGTTTATCTTTTTCAGTGTCCAGGCTTCCATGCCGTACAGCAAAACGGAGAAAACATAGCACCTTAACATTCTCGTTCTTAAGTTTATATTTATGTCCCGGCTGCATAGGAACTTTTTCATTTTGACAAACGATTGTCTCGCTATCTCTATTCGCCTCTTGATTTCTCTTGTCTGGTCATTAGTATTAGTGAAGCAAACCCCTAAATATTTGTAGGACGTAACTCTTTCAACTGGCTGATTATTTATGGTTAAATTCACATTGGTGTATAGCTTCTTTGTTACAATCATGAATTTAGTCTTTTTGATGTTTAGTTTTAGACCATACTTATTGGTATGGGTGTTTATGTTTTCCATCAAAAACTGTAAATTTGCTAGGTTATCTGTTACTATTCTTTATTCCAGACTACCCTAAATAATCCTACAGTTTGTCTCTCGTCTTCTTCCATTTACTTTTCCCTATAGAACCAGTTGCAAGATTGCGCCAAAATTCTCTAGTAACATTATTTGTCTCTTCTAGGCCATTTAATATCTTCCAATAGCAGTTGCTTCTTTTGACCTCATTCCATCTTTTATTACCTTTCTTTTTTTTTATTCTTTGTATATATATTTCATGTGTATAAAGGCACTACGGAGCCGTGTTCATTTATAGCTCGTAAGGTATGTATATAATACATCTCTCCTTAAATTTTCACGTGTAATCAAACGACCTGCCACCTTAGGTTACAAACGTCGCTTGATAAACGCTTTCACACACACCTAAGAGACATTTCATAGCAAAGTCTCTGACTAATTAGACGTATTTCGTGTTGTCACGAAAATTTCAACAAAGCAGTTATTAGTGTTATACGCCATTGATGGTAATACGCACAAACACAAAGGGTGTTGAGAAAACGGATTTTCAACATTCTCATACGAAAATAACGGACGTCGTTCGAGCATATTGTGACTGTTCGCAGTTATAGCGATTGTGTAAATTTCGTCAGTTATTTCGTTATTGTTTAAATTAGACTGAGAGGTGCGAATAGTTTGTGAATCATGTATTAACAATTTTAAAAATGTAATAATTTAATTGAATACACACTGATCAAAACAAAAAACGAGCCACTAACTTAATTTAATGTAAACTGTTTATTGGATTAGGTAGGAACTTAAATATGTACGTAGATCCAGTAGACACATATAATTTTTATAAATGAAAGAAAAAAACAAGTTTCTTTTCTTTGTTTTTCTTGTATTCAATAAAAACACATTCGAAACACATGTGTAAACACATTTATTCTGTTATTGAATTTCTGTCGATATTTTCGTTAAAGTTGTTAGAATTACTGGTGGATTTTGATCAGCTTTGAAGTCCCCGAAGGTGCAGAGTGTATCTCATAGAGATTCAAATTGCTATGGCCATAACTTTAATTCAAGAAGGTTACTGAAGACGCTGTACAGCAGAAATGTTAAATTTTAGTCGTGCTGCGATAAATAGAGCCTAGACCAGATATGAAATGTATGGTTAGAAGACAATCTTAAGGCCCGTTTTCAGGCTACGTCTTATTGTACGTTTTGTTGGATAGGACAAATCCTATACAATAAAACGTGGCATGTAAACAGCAAAACGTACATCTTGTCGAATCGAAATGAAATCCAAGGTCAGATCGTAGAAATGATGGGAGATGCATAGTTTTGCGAGAACTGATAGGATAAAACGTTACGTGAAAATACATATTCAGACAAGTCGTCCGATCTTGACTTATTTGACAACTAGTTCCACTGCAGTTCGTTTCATTTTTCCCAAAAAAAGCCTAATAATGTCAGATTTGCGGCAATGCATCCACGATTTTCTCGGGGAATTTATTGAATTGTATAAAAGTTTTTAAGTAGTTATGTTTTAAACCAAGTAGATTGCATTACAGGTTTCAGAAATTATTTGGCTTAACGCTGGTTTGGATATTATGATTGTGAACTCCAAGTCCTTGACGCTGCGTCCTGTTGTAAGATATCTGAGAGTTGCTGTGAGTCTTTCATGGGGTGTAATGGCTTTTCTCATGAGGTGTCTTATTTCAATATGTATGGTGTTACCAACTCTAGCAATTGAAAATAGGCTGAGGTGTCCATTCGCAAATAATTGTGCCAGTCATCTGGTTCGCCTCTTTTAGTAACGAGACGTGGGAATACTGGCTTCTTTTTAGAAGCCCACTCTCTTGACCATCTTGTCTTTTCCCTCTTCATCCCCTTTTTCCTCAGTCGTAGTATCGTTATAATTGAAAAAATAAAAGAAAGCAGCCGTGTTTCCTCCATAATAAAAAAACGCTAACCAAACTTCACACAACTCAAGACTCTGAATTGAGTAGAAATGAGGTAGAAAACGGAAGGAAAAACGTAGTGTGTATACACTGGACAAAACGTACATTTTGTCGTACGTTTTATATGACCCACAAAACGTACAATAAGACGTAGCGTGAAAACGGGCCATTATAGGCATTGTGCAAGGTCGACTACAGCTAGAGAGGGTCGATTGTTACAACTATGGGTTTTTTACAAAATGAGTTGGTAGAAGCTACGGACACAAGAGTAAATGCTAAAGCTATACATAATCGGTTTTTTGAACATGGGTGAATGCAAGAAAGCCAGCTAGAGTACCTCCTTTGACCCCTGAACATGGTAGAGCCAGACGCTTGTTTGCAGAATAACACATGAATTGGACCATGGCACAATGGAGTAACGTGAAGTTTACTGACGAGTCCAGATTTCTTTTAAATCATGTGATGGACGTGTTAGAGTCTGGAGAAGACCAGGCGATCGTTTTTCGGTTCCACAATAAAAGAAACCCGGGCTTTTGGCGGAGGTTCGATTATGGTTTGGGGTGGGTTAACTTTAAATGGCCGCTGTGACCTAGTAGTTATTCGGCGAAGTACAAAAGTTCTTGAACCATATGTTGTCCCATTTACTGAAAATATGTATCCAGAATTCATCCTTCAGCAAGATAATTCGGACCGCACGTGGCCAGGATAGTGCAAAATTATTTGACTACCCACAATATTTCAGGTTGTGGAGTAGCCAGCGAGGAGTGCAGATTTAAATTTCATTGAGCGCTTGAAGGATCGTTAGCCACTAAAGAACCTACAACAGGTCGAGGAAGTTGTCGTGGGAGAATGGGAACAACTAGATTAAGAACTATTCGAAATGCGATTGAACGCATGCCTGGACATTGTGCATCGGTTTAGCGAATTAGAGGAACCTATACACTCTATTAGTTTTGTTTTAAATAATTTTTAGCATACACTTTCACATTTATGACTTTTATTTTTTTTTCCACGAGGAAATTTACAGATCAGTAACAAAACTTTGCTATATTCATACGAAAAGCCTTAGATGTAATTAAATAAAAATAATCTAATCATAAAAAGAATTAGTTCAAAACTACGAACATAAGTGACTTCTTTTTCGTTTAAAATAAACAGAAATAAAACAAAATATAGTAAACACAATCAAATATACGGTATATGGGCAGATAATAGTGTCGATGAACAAAAACAAAAACCAGCCTTTAAATCAAACAAACAGTCCAAGTCTTATCAACTCCTATTGGGTTTGTGGCAGGTGGGGTTCACCAAGTTGGTAAGAAAAAGAAGATGATAAAAAGGCAGTTAAAGATGAAAATTCTGTTGAGGAATCAAAACCTTCTTTCAATGTTCCAAACAGTTCTGATGAATCTGAGGAAGAAGCACCAATTAGAACAGGTTTGGAAATGGGAAATTTTAAGAAAGCCCCACAGTCTATAATGATAGAAACAAATGCAGATATAGCAGGCTTGAGAACAAAGAGCAGTGTCAATCCAGCATTAATTAATAAAGGAGTGGGTCATTGGGAGAAACACACAAAGGGAATAGGAGCCAAATTACTACTTCAGATGGGTTGAAAGGATCTCTAAGGTATTTCTGCACCAGTGGAAGCACATTTGAGAAAAGGAAGAGGGGCTATTGGGGCGTATGGACCAGAAAAATCTGCTAGTGTACCCAAATTAAAAGATAAAGAAATAAAAATGGCAATAGACATTGACAAGGAGGACAAAGGAGAATCCAAATGGAAGAAAGCAGACTCATTAACAAACAAGAGCAGATACTATTACCGAAGGGTGGATGACGTTATTGAAAAAGTGAACTTTCCAAAGTGAAGGTGATTGACATGAAGATGTTAATATATTGACGTATATATTAACATCTTCGTTGCAATAGTCAGACAAGTTGTCGACCGAAGATGTGCGATGGGACAACTAGCCAGAGGAAGACCGAGACTTAGCTCTGGAAATCTTTTTAAAATGACCAAAACGTGATGACCAAGAAGTTTTTGACTTTACGGTATTTATTGTCTCCACAATCCATAATATCCTCAAAAAACATATATCTCCGGAAGTAGAAAACCAAAAAGTCTAACTTACCTAAAGATAACTATGGGGATATCTATAATCACGAATAATAATGCGAGGAATTGGAATGTAGCCTGATAAGGTGATCAATGCTATTTTTGACGATGCTATTCGGGAAAACGCTACACTGGCACATACTATTTGTGAAAACAAAGTAGACAGGAGTCTCATTATACTGAAATTATGAGACAGAAGGGCAATACAGCATGAAAAATAATAAGGCATCTGGATCAGATCAAATCACTTCTTTTGGGTGATAAAAGCATTATTATCTATTTATTCGCATTCTTTAGTAAGTCGCTGTCCAGACCAAAGAAAAGCAGATCTTCCAAATGCAGCAACTTGAGTGAACACATACCCATTAAATGTGAAGTAGGATAATGCTGCGTTTTGCCACCTATACTTTTTAATATATAACTCCGAACAAATCTTTAGAGAGGTTTTAGGTGATAAATCAAGAAGAAATTAAGAATAGGCTCAGAAATAGTAACAGTATTAGATACGCTGAGGGTACATTCATCCTCGCAGAGAACTTAAAACATCTCCAAACATTAGTAAACCTGGTCAATGAACAAAGTTGTCAAATAGACTTCAAAATAAATATTCACATACAACAAAGTGGATGACAATTGGGAAGGTGAATATAGTTCAGTGCAACACGAAGCATTGCTGATTTGCAAGTTTATGGAAGGATTAGAAGAGGAAGATGTAGGGAAAAAGACAAAGAGAATGATGACCGTTTTGATACATTAAAATCCATTTTGACAATGCACCTAATATTTAAATTTTGTTCTTGGCATCTTGATAATGGACCCTAATACTTTTTACAGACCAGTCAATATTTCGTGTTACACATTGTCATGTTCTAGTACCTTGTACAAAAAATGTGTGCATATCTCAAATGATTAATATATTTTCATATATTATATTTCAAAAGAATTAGGAGAGGTAATAAAGGGTTATACAGATTATAGCCAAATCAGGCTTATAAAAAAGTCTTACCAATGTTGCTGTTACACACACTCGCGGTATTTATATACGCAGGTTTCCAAATACTTGTCTCGTGGTACCAACACTAAGATCAAGAGATAGAGCACATTTCCGTTTGTTGTCTCTACGATTCAGTATTCAAGTCAAGAGAATTCTCGGTATTTGCGTCAAAAATATGCGTTTTTGATAGACCCACGAAAGCAGAGAGTAAAACGTATTTTCGGTCTTTTCGGTTACCACAGTCATAGAGGTGAAAAGCGTCTCATTGCCAAGCGGGTTAATAGTCAAGAGAGAGATGCACGATATTTTTCGGAACCACTATGAGAGAAAAAGCCATGAAAACGTCCGTTCGCGATGGACGCGGCTAGATGAGAGAGCTACCGGGAGAGAGACCGAAAAGGCACTTCTATTCAGCACGAACGTCAAGATCAGAGAGTTTTTCTGTTTGGTATTTTAAAACTGTCTGTATGTCTAAAGGGGTGGGGTTAAAGTGGGAGTAGGAATTATTACTAAGGGTTACTAAGGGAGAATGATAGGAATTGATACAGCGAAAAATATAACATAATTTTTCGAATGTGAAAAATTGAACATACCTGTTTACGTACTTGTTATGGTCTATATCTACTAGTGTAGTACTTAAAATTCAAAGATTTGCTGGCAGCTCTATAATGTTTTGGAATTAAAGTTCTAAAGTCTTCCTAATATTTCTCCTCCTTTAAGCTCCAATAGAAGGCACACCTTATCATGCTGCAGGACATCTTTACACTCAGTTGTGGTCTCTAGGACGTGAGCACAACCGAGTGAAAGCTAAGAACGGCAAAACTCTGGGTGTTTTCTGACAATCAGCCCATCAGCTTTCTTCCTATAGAGCTCTGTATGTAAGTATACATTACCTAGCTTTTCAGGAAACAAGATTGGAGCAGGATCATCAAAAAAAAACCAGTCTGTACATATTCGGTACAAATAAAAGATTTTTAGGTCGCAGTGTGGAAAGTACAGTTTTTTGCTCCGATCTTCCTTTATCCTTGCGTCCTGCTCGTATATTGATTTAACTGAGCTGAAAAACATTGAAACTAAACAATTTGAAAAAACATTAAGACACTAAAAACTGAGCAACAAACAGAAATCTTCGTGCAAACGTTTCATGTAAAACTTTTAGTACGATTTCCTCTTATATCAAACTCTGAACCGTAACGAAAACGCGGAAATTTTTGAAAGGTGGGCGAAACTTGAGAAAACTAACTAATCAAATTTCAGGAACCTTTCATATATTGCTCGAATCTATTTTACACGACCCGTATTTCCTTGAAGCCTAGGGGCTGCTCCTTACGACATCAATATCCAACACACGCACCAAACGCACAAATATAGTATAAGGGCACACTTACCGCTGCTCTAATATTGTTATTGCTTAGAAAAAAATTATTTCAGAATAAGAAAAGAAGTATACCACTTTTTATAACAAAAATTATGATTTGTTTATATTTTAAAATGCAGCTTCCTGCTTTGTCATCGGCATTTATGTTATCTGTTCACTTTTATCCTTTCGACATTTTTTCATGTGTCTATATATAGCATACTTTTCTATCCCACTGATAATGTCAGTTTCCTGTTTTATCTTATCTTTAACTGTGTTATTTTTATGGGATATTTGTTTTTATCTACTAACTTCAATAATCTTTCAATTTTATTTATACGTTTGTCAATAGTATGTCGTTATTTAACTTTTCTCATTTTGTGTATCGTAGACTTCTGTTATCTTGTTAATTTCCTCTATATTTGTTTTCTTTTTTACGTCTATTGCAATACTTTTATTCTTAAGACATTTATAATATTTATGTCATGTTATTTTATAACTTGACACATAAGCAAGCTCTTTGGCGATATCTGATCGCCAGTATGGATCCAGGAAAGGAAAATTTGCTATAGACGCTATAAGCAGGATCAAAAGGGAGATAAAACGGTATGTAGGAACAGATGGATGGTGACGTGTTTCCTCGATATAAGGAATGGTTTTAATAGTACTACCTAGAAAATTACCGTCAGACTACTGGCGACTTGGGAATATCTCTCTATCTGCAGAACTGGGCGATGGACTACTTCACAGATAGATATATCAACATAGCGATGAGTAACTCTATGAGAATCGCCGCTGGCATACTCCAGGGCTCCATCCTGGGACTATTGCTTTGAAATGTTCTATACAATTAGGTTTTAGAGACCGACTTTGGCATTGGTATACAGGCAATAGGCAGATGACCTGGTTGTACTTGTGGAGCACAACGAAAACTGGTCAATCGTGCATAGAGGGAATCGAGCCTTCACTTCACCGGAGACGTGGATGGAAAGCAATGATCTCATGCTAGCAGCCGAAAAGACTGAGCTACGATCCTCAAGGATCCGAGAGCATATAGTTCTTTGTCCTGGAGGGAGAAAGAATCTTACTTGCTAAAAAAGTAGAGTACTTGAGAGTGGTCCTGGATGCGAGGTAAACTTTTGGTGAGTACCTCAAACACGTCGTTCGCAGGGCAGAGGAAAGAACTGTGGCGCTGACAAGGATTATACCTGACGTAGAACGACCAGGCACTACCAAAAGGAAAATTTTAATGAACGTGGTCCACTCTACTTCATTCTATGCGGCACCGATATGGCAGCAAGTGCTTAACATCAATAAATACAGGATGATGCTGAAGAAAATCCCAAGAAAAGCACTACTCAGGGTAGCACGTGTTTACAGAACAACATCAACGGTGGCCATATAAGTGATCGCGGGTGAGTGACCCATTCACATGATGTTATTATTATTATTATACAATTATATCGAGCCAAAGCAGAATTTATGTGACCCAAAGATTAAAAATATTTGTAGATTAAACTAAATAATATAATATAAATCAAATTTTATGAAAAAGTTAAAATAAAAAATAAAAATAATTTACATTGATTGCACCAGTAATCTTCAATTGAGCCTTGTGTCTAAAGAACTACATGTTCCAAAATACCTGTTAGTGAAAGATAATGAATTTCACTAATAAGTTCTTCCCCGTTAGTTATTATTAAGTCTAAAACTGAAGGCGTATTACCTTGACGATATCTAGTAGGTGTTACAAATTGGTTCAGATTTGTTTGAAAAAATAAATTGTAAAATGGAACACTGGGATTATTTCCAATAAGCGGAGTTTCAACTGGTCATTTTAAATCCTTAATATTGATTTTTCGACAAATGATTAAATCTCTTTCATTGCTACATTTTCAATAAACACACACATTGATTGGATGAGCATACAAGAAATGTTTGGTTTATAGACGAAAAGAAGGTGCATCAGCTTTATTAGGGAAGATAATTTTAAACATGAGAGGGTCAATACCTTCCAGATTATGGCCAACAGTATTTTTAGATTTTTTAAAGAAGCCATTATGAAAGTAAAGACATACTCCACCTTCTTACGATAAATAGAATAACCATTAAGTTTTACAAAAGAATTAAGTAGGTATTCTGGGACTTAACCAGGATTCCTGTTACAATAAAAATGTGAATATCGGAATCAGAAGATATAAATGACAAAAAGTCAGCCAACTTAATATTAATATTAAAAATATTTGTGAAGGAATGTTGAAGGAAAGGGCATAAACCTACTCGAAGGATGAGTAGGAGCAAATATTAGCTAGTCATAGCAGCAACACGGAGTGGCAGCAAGAATGGACAAACAATATGGCGGTCTGAACGAGGGTATTAATTCCAAATATGCCACAACAGATGAAATGCGATAACAGAGACACTGATTACTTTTTCACCCAGTGCCTAAGAAGGCACGGCTCCTTCAGGGCCTACCTGAAAAATTTAGTGAAGGTAGCGGATGAAAACTGCACATACTGTGGAGTGGCTGACACGACCGAGCATTGGGCATTCGAGTGCAGAATGTTCGAAGACAATGAAAAGAATGAGGTGAAATACTTGATACAAGACAGTACTGTATGCGGTAACTCAAATTGTCAGAAAGAAGTAAATTTTATAGACGAATCTGTAGCAAAAATAGGAGAGAATGGTAGAGAGAGAGAAAGAGGAAAGAAGAAAAAGAATCATATCTTTGATTTTATTAAATCTGTGTTCTTGTTCTTGTTTATTAAACTGAAGAAATATATTTCGATAGATAAACATACAGCAGTTATTTTTGGGGTTTTTTTTTATCTCCCTCTAGGCTACAATTAATTTGTTTTCATTTTCTACTGTTGTGTATTCAGTGACTGGCATCAACTTTGTTTCTGTTGTTGATCTTCAGGATGAATGGGCATAATACGATATAATCTTCCATACTATAAACACAGATCAATGTTATTATACAGGGACAGTTTCCACCCTTGTAAAAGTAATTTATCAGTCTACCGTTCTGACAGCCACCGTTGTGGCCTATCACAACAAAGTAATAGTATACGGGATTTTAGTCTAATAAAAATTGAACAGTCATCTTCGAGCGAACACATGGTGGTAATTTACTTTATTTCCTACTTTCTCTGGTGATAATAATCGCCGTGGGAAAATTTGTTAGAGAAACGTGAATGTCACTGATATTACTGCGGCTGTAAAGAAAAAAGAAATATAGAAAAAGTATAGTCTAGGGGTAGAAAAGTCCATAATAATGGAAAATATACTTAAGTTTTTTGGTTAATATATATATATATATATATATATATATATATATATCATTCTAATTGCTAGAAGTCCTGAAGAATTACAACTGCAAATTAATGACCTTAATACAGCCAGCAATGAGGTAGGCCTAAAAATGAACCTAGCAAAGACTAAAATAATGTGCAATGATCTGATCGCCAACGTGGAAATAAAAATTAATGAAACCTGCTAGAAGTAGTAGATGAATACATATACCTGGGACAGCTCATACATAAATCGGGATCACTACTTCCGGAAATCAACAGACGAATAAAACAAGCGTGGTCAGCATTCGGACGAAATTCCATAGTCTTCAAGTCCAAAATGCCACTATACCTCAAGAAGAGAGTATTTGATCAATGCATATTACCCGTCTTGACATATGGATGTGAAACTTGGATATTAAAGAGAGAAATAACGTCGAAACTCCAAGTAACTCAAAGAGCAATGGAAAGATGTATGCTAGGGATAACAAAGAGGGATCGTAAAAGAATTGAATGGATACGGAGGCAAACCCAGGTGACTGATGTAATCCAAAGAATAAAATCCCTGAAATGGCAATGGGCAAGACATATGGCAAGAAGAACAGATAACAGATGGACCACTAGAACAACTATGTGGTACCCCAGGAACGCTAAGAGACCAAAGAGGCGCCCAAATCTCAGATGGGATTATGATATTAGAAAATTAACAGGAACAACGTGGTCTCGAATAGCACAAGATAGAAAAATATGGGCGCAAATTATTAGAACAACGTATAACTAAGACATCGTCGAATAATAATAAGAACATAGAATAACATTGAAATAAGGGAGGCTGCACCGTAATTGGAAACGGTTGATAAAGCTGCACATGATGATGATGATGATGATATATATATATATATATATATATATATATATATATATATATATATATATATATATATATATATAGTCCTTTTCCATCATATTGATAACACATTATGTATGCAAATCCTCAACAGGTCAAAAAACCATAGGCGTCACCCTATATTTGTTTTGAAATAAATAAAAAAAATTAATATTTTAAGATGCCGTCAACAATTCATTATCTTTTAAAAAATCTTCTGTAAAATAAGTGTCCACTAATCTCACAATACCTTTTTTGTGCGTAAAAAACGTCGGTATATATGCCACACGATTATTGTTAATTATACACGGGTGATTAACGAGAAAATTCAATGTCTCACGAAATAAATTAATGTAAACAGTAATTTAAAGGTGATTATTGTTTTCTATACAAGTTATCGCCTGACACAAAAAGAATACCTTCTTTGAACGATTACCTGGAATTACTGATAAGGCTTCACTAATGATAGTTTAAGTAGTTTTTATGCCACATTACAGCTTATGCCAATAATATAAATTAGAAATTGTTTGCATCTTCCATTTAGTTTGTAGATGTACATTGTTCATGTCTTACCTACCTACGTTTTTGGTGTCGATATTTTGTTATTTGCATTTAAAAATGACGTCGACAACAGGTTTTATCCCGGTTAAGTGTAGTTTTGAAGGTGCTTTCAGTCTAAGAGAGAAAAATATAATATTAAATGTACACGATGCACTTGTACATCAACGCCCTTTAAATAATGTTCGTGAAATCGTTAACATGTGTTCAAGATTACATTGTATGTTGGAGACGAGATTATCTAAGAACTATTAAAAAGTACCGAGAAGAAGGGAAAACAATTTTTTATTTGGACGAGACTTGGCTAAATGAAGGTCATACTGTACCATATCTATGGGTTGATACAAATGTGAAAAGTTCCCGTCAGGCATTCATCTCGAAGGTGTATCTACTGGAATAAACAATATTCCCGTTAGAAAAGGACGCAGACTTATAATAACTCATATTGGAAACGAATACGGTTTTGTCAATGGTGGACTATTAAGTTTTGCTTCAAAATCAACCAAAGATTACCACGAGGAAATGACTGCTGACGTTTTTGAAGAATATTTTGAGCAAATGTTGGATTTAATTCCAAAAAATTTTGTCATAGTCATGGATAATGCTAGTTACCATTCAAGACTAGCAGAAAAATTGCCAACAACGGCATGGAAAAAAAAGAGAGATAATCGAATGATTGGATAAACACGCAATTGAGTACAAGGAGAATTCGACAAAAAAGGAATTATTACCTATTGTAAGGCAACCTAAAGCAGCTTATAAAAAATATATAATTGATGAAATGGCATTAAACCGTGATGTAATTATTTTACGTTTACCCCCATACCACTGTGATCTGAATCCGATAGAAAATATACGGTCTCAAGTAAAGGGTGAAGTCGGACGCAACAACAAAACTTTTAAATTAGAAGACTTACAACAATTATTAGAACATTCCTTATGAAAAGTAACTCCAGAAAATTGGAAAAATGCTGTTAGTCATGCTCACAAGGAAGAAAATAAAATGTGGAATTTGGATAATATGGCTGATGCAATGCTGGAACCGGTAATAACTAACATTGGAGTTGAAGATTCCTTAGATTCTGAAGAAAGCAGTGAATCTGAAATGGAATTTGATTAAAATAATATTCATTTTTTTACAAATCGGCCCCTGTTACGGCCACAAATTATTTTATATATAACCAATAAAATAAACATCTTACATTTCTTGCAAATTCATTAGTACCTGTTAATCTCCATCACTCCGACACTGGCAACTTTATTTAGGGATTAGTAACCCTCAAAACTATTGTATTCTATTCTGCTTCAACCTTTATACCTGGTGGTCATACTCAATTTAAAATTGTTTTCCTATATATTTCTGTAAACTTGTTGACAAATATCTATTTTTCATTGAGTCACCCGTATCAACAGTTTAGGGATTTGCATACATAATGTACTATCAATATGATGGAAATGGACTATAGTAAGAAAACCTATGCGTTGTGGCCAAAAATTTCGGCGTGGTTTAATGATTAAAAATTAAAGCGACAAATATTTCATAATTCGTTGCTTCAAAAACAACAAAATAAGTAAAAATCGTTTAATTGTTTATAACTTTTGTAAAAATTAACTTACACTTTTGTTATCGTTCTCAAAGGTGGTCTTGTAGTACTTAACAAAATTCTTAAAACCGCAGTTGGAGTCATTAATTAGTTTAAAAGTTATTTAAATTGTTTTCACGTATTTAATGGTTTTATGTTTAATTTTTCTATAGAATTCAATTCTATTCGTTAAATTCTATCACGTGACTCCTCGCGCATCTCTGCACGTTAAATAGTTGATTTTACATGACCCTTACCCACAACTTTTCATTATTTACTTCTAAAGCTACTCTCTTTCCAACGACTTCTCATGCGTCACAATCCGACGAGCCGTTCTATCCCCACCACAAAACGATCAAAAATTACCAGAATGAACTTATAGTTATCACATATATAATAACAGTTATATACAGTGGAACTTGGATATGACGGCATCGGTAGTTACGACATCTCGGTTGTAACGTCAATTTTTAATAGGTCTGGACAAAAACTATTCGATAACGTTACTAAAAACTCGGTTTTATCGGCTAAAATAAAGTAAGTCTCGCTTATAGCGTCATAAAATTTTACAGTAGGTTGTCGTTTTTTATTTTATGAAGAATAAATTGCAATGCGTTTCTTGCTTTGCGGCATTGTTCCTTCCAAGAATGTGAGAAAGCCTGATTATCCCTTCGGTGTACAGTTATGTGACCTAGACAGTTCTATGATTTCTCATTTATCAGTGCCATCCTAACAGTCAAATTTTCTGTTTCAGAAGTCAGTTTAAGAAATTTTTGCTACTGTGTAATTGTGTTCGGCTCGTTTTGTTTTTAGATTTTATTTTGGTAATTAACTTTTTATTTTTTAATTTGACAAGTAGTACTAAAAGGAAGGCTTTGTCTATTAAATATAGTGCGTGTTATAAGAGCATTTCACATGCTCTAACGGCTAGCTATATCGGTTTAAAGCCCAGCACTCAATTTCCTTCGCGAAAATTGTTGGAGAGGCAAAATATGTAGACGAGAACGTGACAGGTAATTGGTTACAAAACCCATGGCCATAACTAAAGCAACCATACAAGGATGAAGATATCTTCAATGGCGATAAAACTGGTGTCATTTACAAATTAACGCCAGACAAAACTTTAAATTTCAAAAATCAAAAATGTGTCGGTGGAAAGATTTCAAAACAAAGTGTCACGGCTTTTTTTTGTGCAATCATGACAGGTACATGGACGACTTTATAGAAGAATGCTGAGAATATCATGGACAGCAAGGATCACGAACAAGGAAGTTCTAGAAAAAATGAAGAAGGAACCAGAAATTGTGTTTAAGATCAAACGCATAAAATTGCAATATCTGGGACACGTTATGAGAAATCAGCACCGTTACTCCCTGCTGCAGTCTATATTGCAAGGTAAAGTCAAAGGTAAGCGAGGACCCGGTAGAAGGAGAATATCATGGCTGCGGAATTTAAGAACATGGTTTAAGAAAACCTCAACGGAGCTGTTTCGAGCCGCAGCGAGCAAGGTCATGATTGCCAATATGATTTCCAACATCCGAAACGGATAGGAACCAGAAGAAGAAGAAGACATGGACGAATTCGTGACCCTCTGATGATTTAACGCATCAGCTGCACTCTGGTCTACCAGGCCTTTCGGCATACGACCGTTAGCTGACCACTTGCCCCTACGAGGGTGGCGTGTTACATAAAGTAACACGGGGCTCCACTGTCCCCGTAGTACCTGTGTTGCGGTACGCACACCCGTCCGTTATTCCCTCCCTACCCCGGGGCTGAAAGGTGAACGCAGGTTGAGGCTCGACCTCGCATGTTTGACAGGTCGCCGCTGAGGAGCTCTCCTCTACCACTCTTAAGACTCCCAGGTTGGTACGTGCTACACTCTTAATGGGGAAAGGGCGTGTCAGAGACGCAGCACGTTCAACCTCACCTGGTTCTGTGGAATGAGAGTAGAGTGGTCCCACGAGAGGCTCGTCTCGGATACTAGGAGTATAGACAGGTGACCGTAATGCCGAAGCGCCCTGCGTGCGTTTCTACAAACCCGACACCTCAAACGACGGCTCTCACCTTTTCATTCCTTCCCAATAGGCGCCTCTTACGACAGGCAGGGAAAATCGCCCTGGCTGTATTCTTATTTCTGCGAGTCGGACGGAAGACATGACATGACAAGAAAGCTTTTGGTTATTGGGAAAAGGAAAATTGGGAAATTGATTCACATCCTAGATGTTTTAAAAACATAAAAACACTGCCTGTAAACTAAACAGCCAACAAAAAAGCGTGGATGACTTCTGCTATTTTTGAAGAAGAACTGAGAAAGTGGACAAGGACAAGGAACTCTCTTCAAAAAAAAAAAAAAATTCTTCTCTTAGTTGACAACTCAGCAGCCCATCCCAAGCTTAATTTGACCAATATCCACCTAGTTTTCTTCCCAGCCAACTGCACGTGTCTTGTAGCCTATGGACCAAGGAGTCATAAGAAGTTTAAAGTGCCACTATCGGAAAGAGCTTTTGAAAATGATGATGTTTTGTATTCACAATGGGGAACCCGTGAACATTACCATCCTTGATGCAGTTAAGTTTTTAGACAATGCGTGGAGTGCCGTTACATCAGTGAAAATTTGTAAGTGCTTTCGTCAAGCTAAATTGATTGTAGTTTCTACCAATATTCAGGATATTGACGAGGATGACGAAATGCCTTTGTCAGAGTGGATACAAAAATTTAATGTAAACCAGAGAGACTTTGGAACTGATCTTGATTCCTAGATTTCAGTAGACGATCAGGTAGAAACATTTCACGTTTTAAGTGATAAAGAAATTGCGGAACAAGTGCAAAATGTGGAAATGGATGTTGATGAAGATAATGAAGAAGAAGAAGAAGACGGCGTTGATTGTCCTACAATCCAAGAAGCAATGAGAGCTGCTGAGACCATATCCAGGTTTTATCAGTTCAGGGAGGCATCCACAACTACCAAAGAAGAAGCTCAGATTATTAAGAATATTAGAGAAAAACTTTATTTTTTGGAAAGGGTTATTTTTCATAAAAAATGTAAGTTCCATAGACATGATATATTTTATTTCATAATTTTTTTATCCTAAATGCAGCTGTAGTAATAAATGTTGCTGAACCCTTCACTGACGCTACAGTTAATTAACATTTACATGGTACATGAATTAAATATTTTAACATGACTAAATACAAAGCAATGTAATAAAACCCTAAAAAAATTGACCCTGCGTCACTCAATGCACAAAAGGTAGCAATTCCAGGGGTGTCACAACCAAATCCCCAATATTTACTAAGATATAAATAACACCGCAACCATTCGAATGAATTTGGAAATTGGAGGTTATTGTCGCCCATTAGCTTTCGACGCGGTTTAGGATTCAGGATTTCGGGATTATAGGATGTAATATTTCGACCTCTCCTGTGGCATGGAGAGTGTGAATTATTAATACGGTTTTGTATCGGCGGTATCGGGAGTTATGCTACGTTGCGGATGATTTGGATTATAGGGTGACTAATTTATAGGGACATATATTATTTTGAAACGAGGGTGTGTGTGCGGTTTAGTAACAGATCGGTTGAAACAGTTAAAAGACCTTTTCCGTCGATGTACAGGAATCTTGACGTTTTGGATAAGAATATTTTCGAAAGACGTTAAAATTATCGTTTTTAAACAACAAGAATTACCAAATATTCATTTGTTTCTGCTGCGTTTCGTATTTTTTATCGAATTTCGAATATAGGTTGCTTAATAAAGTTTTTTTCTAACCATATCAATTTTCCATTAGCTCTTCAGAGATAGCTCAATGTTTAAAGGTGCAAAATTGTTTTATTTCAACTTTTTTACATAATGGACAAAGTTAGTAGTTTGGGTGTATTGTTGGTCCACAAACCCAGCCTGTCTCATACCTCCACCACTAGCCCAAGACTCCTGGAATCTCTACCAGTACTGAAGAGCACTCTAGTCACAGGTTCAGGTCTGGGATGAGATTTGTCTTGTCATTATTCCCATTGGTTACCTTTCACACCTGCTTAGAGCTGACTTTGAGTGTTTCCAGAGCCTTTAGAGCAGCTTGACTATTAGAGCAGAAAAGCTTGGATCAGCCCTATCAGTTATTTCCTGAGCATAGACTAGGATCGCAAAGACCTCGGCCTGAAAAACTGAAGCATGGGATACATTGAGTCTATTCAAATCCGATCCTAGGACTGTGTATTTCAACGTCTGCCAGCTCGTCCATTCTCCGTTCCACCCACTCATCCCGGTCAGGAAATTTAACCAAGAAAGAGGATGAAAATTCAAATTAAGGGGCCATGCTGCCCTGTACCATAAAAAGTACAGGACAGCACTCGATGGTCTGTCT
Source organism: Diabrotica undecimpunctata (assembly GCF_040954645.1). NCBI lineage: Eukaryota > Metazoa > Arthropoda > Insecta > Coleoptera > Chrysomelidae > Diabrotica > Diabrotica undecimpunctata. The sequence goes on from NC_092811.1 coordinate 122,329,105, forward strand.
CCAAATGTCACAATGGTCTATCCGACCAGCCATTCCCAACCGGCATTCAGATCGGCCACCATCATGGCTTCGTGCCCTACAATGAGGTGTAGGTGGGGTCCAACAGAGCCTCAAAAGTCGCTGTGGGAGTGGTCCTGAAATGTCAACGAACACCAACCGGTGGAGGTAAGCCAACTGGCCTTTGACTGAAGCCAGTCTAGCCCGGGGTCACCACACAATGGCAATAGATGCTTATCATGGTGCTCTTTTGCATGCCCAGAAAGCTGCAGCGACCTCCTGGACCTTGGAGTCCATGACAGTTTAGAATCCAGGATCACCTCTAGGTACTTCAGTGACGTGGGTGATCACCAGCTATGTTCCTCTACATGTGCTGAAAGGTGAAAGGGCCATGATTCATAGTCGTAGGGGGCGGAATATTGGAGAGCGAGAGATGGCTAAGATGAGCCTGGCCGAGAGATTAGTTTCAATCAGTCAGTGACAGCAAGAGTAGGAGGCAACAGGTGATGTGGCGGAGTGGACGAAGTCACTAATCCCGAACCTTCGAAGCTGGGTGGACTGTGGGCATGTGCAGCCGGATTATTATCTAACGCAAATGCTCACAGGCCATAGCTGCTTCCGTAGCTACCTTTTCAGATTTAGGAGGGCACAGTCCGATCAGTGTCTTTACTATGGTCTCTCGGATACTGTGACACGTTGGAGTGTGAGCGTTGGGGTAATGAAAGAGAGAAGTTTGAAAGAGAGTGTAACTGCAGAATGTTTGATTCCGTGAGAGAAATTGTGGAGAAAATGATGAGGGATGAGTGGTGGTGGACACGGATTTCTCGCAACAGAATTTTAAAACTAGCGAGTAACACCTAGGTGGCGTTCGGACTGTCGCAGTTTGAAACAGGAGAAAATGAGACACAGACGACGCGAGAGATAAGGCAGGGGGTTAAAAATCTTTGGTGGTTTGTGTGGGTGTGGTTTTTTCGATGAATGCGTGGGAGAAAGAATGGGAATCGGGTGATAGCAGGGCATCAGGAGAGATGTTTTGCCTTAACCAGCCCTTGGAAAACGATAAAGCTTTACTATAGAAGTAAGCTTCCTGGTTGATCCAATGGCCCTTTTCCAAGTAAAGGGAACTATGGCAGTCTTCTCAGGATTAACTCCGAATGACTACTCCCGTCATCATTCTTCAACGAGCCCTAGACTTATCTGAGAAGCAATGATGATAATTATTTTTGACTTCAAAAGTAAACATGAAACCATCAAGAAATTTAATTTGCAAATACCGTTATGTGACGATAATCCACATTATATTTATTTCATTTATTCCGTTTAAAATCTCGTAATATGTAATAACACTTTCTATTGTGAAAAGATCGCAATTATTTTTAATTTTTACAATGCATGATGTCATTTTATTTTTAATTCTTTGAAAGTGATATAAAGTCACCGAAGCATAAGTTAATTTGTTTGTTTTACATAATTGTTAGTACTTACATGGCTTTTAACAAGGTTGCCTAATACGGACGGTTGGTCAAACATATACACCAACTAGTCAAAGGAGATTAGACCATTTTGTTTTTTTCTGTTAATCATTAATATAAATAACGCTTTATGTGCACGTTACAAAATTAAATTAAATTAAATTAACATATTTTAATATCGATTATGAATAATATACGTAAGGCGATATATGCGGGCGATCATTCGGATATTTCCCACATACTTTAATTGAAATAGACACCTGTTACCAAATCAGTTCAATAAATTCGGTCATTAGCATGTGTCATTGAAATTTGAATTTATAGAAATCTAATTAACAGAGCGGGAGGACTATTAGGAAAGTGATGTGAGTAGGTAGTACATTTAATAATGTTAGAAAAGAGATGAACGAACTAATAAAAACCAAACACATTCAGAAGGAAACACGGGCAAACTACTTTCGACCCTATTTGCAAAAGGTGACGATAATGAACCACCAACATCAGAGGTGACTGCAAACAAAGAAATAAATATTGAGGAGGAAGAGGTAAAGGAAGTATTAAGGAAATTAAAAACCAATGACGTCGGTCAGATAGCCAAACGGGCCAGGCGGCCGATTCTCATTCGTTTCACTGTCGAATGGTTCAGTGGATGTGGGTTCAAGCCCCGGCTACAGAAAAATAAAAAAGGCTAACGCAGCAATTTAAAATTCTAAAATGAATCTGCAGCTTAGACTAGAATATGCTGGTGTCTGATCGGGTAGTACGGCAAGAGATAAGGGCTTGCGGCTCGGTGGTACTCCTCCATATCCAAAACCAAAGACCAGATCTAACATAAAGATAGTTAAATAAATCATCGATAATGATAATATTAGTATAATAATACTTATATTCTAATATTTTTTTTTCTTTTTAGGTAAGATCCTAGACTTGATAAGTAGACCGTTGGTAAGTTTATTTATATAAATAGTATATAGATGTGTAAATGTAACATCTGCAAGACCGCTGTAATACAAGAAAGACAAGCATTATTTAAAAAATAATCATTCTTGCGATTTTGAAAACCTACAGATTTTATACGAAGGGTCGAAATATAACAAGTGGTCTATATTAGATATAATTCGTATTAGAAAACATCTAAACTGTATTAATAATAAAACAAATACCAAATCTCTTCAGATATTTGTTTAGATGTCTCCCACGATATCTGTTTAGATCTTTCTTCTTACGCATCAGACCAAAGTTTTGCAGTATCGACATTCCAGCATAATACAGAGCTTGCATAATTTACAAAAGCAACAACTTTTGGCATACTCTCCAGACTTGAAATCTGAAGCTGACAATGTTCGTTGATTAATTTTAAACCCTTTTTTGGATAAATCAATAGATCTGGCTGATGTCACCACAAAAATGAAAGAATGTCTTCTAGACCTAGCTTCTGAAAGCATGCTTAAAATTCAGTTTTATTCGCAAAGTGTCGATGTATTTTAGATGAAAAGAAAACACGAATATCCAGAGCTAGCAAGGGAATCTCTTAAGATATTAGTGCAATTCGCCACTTCATACATTTTCTTGAATGGTAGACATTAAAACTGAAAAGGGAAATAGGCTACGATTAGAAAATGATTTGATTTATTAACGTTTCAAAAATATAATCACAATTTGATAAACTTTTGAAAAATAAACAAGCACATCCTTCCCACTAAAATTGTCTTTTTTGTGTAAGAACCTCTACTTTTTCTTTCAGCTGGCGACCCCCCGAGTACGGCTTCGCCACCCCTCTAGGGGTTGCTGTAAATTTTAAAATACCACGAATAAAGTATCCATTAAAAATGATAATTTGTCGAAACTTTGAAGAATATTAAAGTTTTATTAGTCCCACTCTGATAAACTAAGGAAACTACACAAAGTATTATTTAAAACAATGAGAGAAAGAGATAGAGATTTAAACTGTGCATTGCCATCCTTCTAAAAAGAATGATTGTAAATATCTTTTTTGTTATCAACACCCATTGTCCAGATCCTGTAAAGTCGCCCACGAACGATCTAACAATACGCCATCTTCAGGAAAATCCATAGCTAACTCATTATCTCCCTCCAGCAAAACACCCTCATTAAACGAAGCACAAAACATTTACCACTAATTTCTAGTATTGTTATCCCAGATGTCTGCTCGACAAACTTACCCTTACAAATCTCATTCTATTCACGATTTCGCTATTCATTACCCACCGAGTCGCGCATTTATCTCGCTGATGTGATATCGTAATAGTTTACTATAGCACTCTGGAGACTGCCACAAAATTATGTTTGTGATATTTTTGCGGAGTGCCCCCGCAGAGCGGGACTAATTTTAAAAGGCCGTATGGCAGTTTTCGCTACCCCAATTTCGTTTTTATTGCCGGATTGGGAAGGGAGAAGCACATAAACATGGATTAGTTTTATTATGACGCCTATAAATTTATGATTATGTAAATATTTTTAATAGGAACGTATTTTTCATTTTTCTATTAACTGGGTATAAGTATATTAGGGAGGCGGTGAAGGAAGCTTAAAAATTCTTTTTGGAGGAAGGTTAGAGGTTGAGTGGTTGGAGACACTCGGAATTCATCGTTATTATCGCTGGTTTTCAACGCAGTTAGTAGAGAAGGATTGTAGGACCTATTTAATATCCTGCAGTACAAGTTAAGATCGCGGCATATTATCATGCACGTATAGTTTCCGGCACGTAGCGTTTCGAGTCCAGCAATCGGACTGCACGTTCACATTTTCATACATAGAACGTTTCAATTTGGTTCGGTGAAGATATTATGATCTCGCCTTTCTCGACAAAAATTATGTGCAATTGCTCTTCTACTTAACGATAAAGTAAGAAAAACTGTAGTAAAAAGAAGGTCTGAAGTACATCCAATGCTAAGAGAAAGGAAAAAGGAAGGTGAATACTGGACTTTATACAAAGAATTAATTGATGACGATGTAAAATATTATGGATATTTTAGAATGAATAGGATTCAGTTTGAATATACTTTAAATTTAATTACACCTTTAGCTAAAAAACAAAATACTACATTTAATGAAGCCGTACATATCAAACCAAAAAGTATTTTTAAAAAAGAAGAGGTATCACTTCCGTGCAAAAGTCCTAATTGTTTATCACTTTCGTGTTTAATTGTCACAAAGCAATAAAAACACATGCATAAATGACAGAATAGCCTCGAAAATTATTTTTTTAAATACTCTGTATCAAAATCAAACAAATACCTAAATAAACAACGAGGGGAAAACGACGGACATCTAATTAATATTACACTGTTACATATTTACACTAATTCAAATTGTTTTGTCCTTACGAGTCTTCTCTTTAGTTCAGTGTTGTCAAGAAGCTGGTTTGCCTCGACACTCACATGATGCATGACTGTATGCTGCAGAATATGCAGCCTGTGCTCGTGACTTGCTGCTGTTCTCTTGATTACTTCGGTCACAGTTTCCATACCCAGGTCCTGGGGGAGGTTGTTGTTACGGATATACCAAGGAGCATCAACAATGTTCCTCAGTACTTTGTTTTGAAATCTCTGGATAATATGTAGATTACTAGTTTTGGTACAGCCCCAGAGTTGGCTCCCATATACCCATACTGGCCTCAGTACTTGCTTGTAAATGGATAATTTATTATGACTGGATAATGTTGAATTTTTTCCAATCAGCCAATACAATTTCTTATATCTAATATCAAGCTCCCATCGTTTCTTTTTGACATGGACTTTCATGGACACATAGGGTGATGGATACGTATTTTGCTGATGCTCCATAAGGAAGTTAGGTATCATTTATTCTACTCGGAAATGTTCTGTTTTTTATTTGTAAATCCAATGTTAATGTGTGCAGATTTAGTCTTATTTAATTTTATTCGCCATTTTCTGGTCCAGGTATGTATTTTATTTACTGATACGTAGCAAATTATCAGTCGCTACTTCACTAGTGTCTCCTATCGCTAGTATCGCGGTATCATCCGCGAAGGTGGCAATAGTGTTTTGTTATAAATTTGGAATGTCACACGCATACAATAGGTACAGGACCGAATCTAATATATTCCCTTGTGGCACGATAGCTTTGATCTCCTTAAATCGGTGTACACTTCTTGTTTTACTTTGAAATATCTATTCGCAATGTACGATTCTAAGGTTTCTGAATACTGTTTAGGCATGAACGTTCTTAGTTTATAGTTTAAACCCTCATGCCAGACTTTATCAAACGCCTGTGCTACGTCCAAGAAGATAGTAGAGGAGACTTTCTTTTCTTCTAATGTTTTTTCTATTATATTCGTTATTCTTTGAACTTGATCTGTGGTGGAATGTTTATTTCTGAAACGAAATTGATGATTTGGTATAAGATTTTTTCTTTCTATTTGAAGTTTTTTCAAAGATACACCGGAAGGAGTGGCATTGGTGGATAGGATGTCACGTCAGTAGGAGGTTTACCTGGTTTGGCGATCATAATGACTTGGCTACTTTCCAGAGTCTGGGAACATATCTCAATCTAAAAGCTGTTGATACTTCTCTAAATGATGTCAACGTTATTCTTTCTTCGGTTTGGAATAGTTCTTCCCATCTCAGTTCTTTACCATCATTGTCGTTCTCTTTTCTGTTCGTTACTTCTAGCCCATGTGTCGTTTTCCAACTTGATAGGAGGAGAATGAATAATTGGTCTCTTCATTCTTTTTTTTGCCTTCCATAACGAATAATCTGTGTTCTGGTCAGCTATTAAATTACTTAAAAAAGAATTAATTGTTGAATTTTTTTATATTCTGTATCTCCCTTTTTAGTTTTTGTGTAGTTTTGTCTCGTGGAGCTCTGTATTGCTGCCATTTTTTCTTAACTCCCTTTTTTCTACTATGAGTTCTTTGATTTCTTTTGGATAGTTGTTCTCTTTTGTTTTAGAAGTTATTGTGGGAGTATTTTCCCAAGCTACCTGTTGGATATTTTTTATAAAAACTTCTAATTCGTCATCAAGTTGCCTCGTATTTCTCAATGGCACAGCAAGATTAATTTTGTGTTTAAGGTTTATTTTGAAGCTCTTCCAGTCAGTTATTTTATTAGTCAATATTGGATTGAACCCTTTTTTGATCACTTTATCACTCATAGTTAAAATTATCGGTGAGTGGCCAGAGTTCATGTTTCAGCCGTCATTGATATCCAGATAGTTAGCTGAGATATTTTTGTAAATAAATAAATCTATCAGGTCTGGAATTTTGTTACTATCAGTAGGCCAGTATGTTGGTCTACCTGTAGATATTACTTCACTCTTTTGTTCTTTAACAGCTGACAATAGTTCTTTCCTTTAGTTGTAGTTAGCCTAGAGCCCCAGTGGGTATTCTTTGCATTAAAGTCGCCACCGATGATGTATGTTTTTCCTAAAGTATTTATAAACTCTTTATATTGTTCTCTTTTAATGGAGTGTCTAGGAGGACAATATATTGAACATATATTTACGGTATGTGTTTTCATCTTCACACATACTGTTGTAGCTTGTATGTGCTCAGTTGCATATTTTAATTTCTCATGATGCAAGTTATTATCTCTAATTATGATATCGCTTCCTCCTTTAGCTGCATTATCTGGGTGTACAGTAGAATATACTCTATAGTATATACCCTCTAAATTTTACATATGGCTGTTTAGTGAAGTGTGTTTCAGAACTGAGATCAATTTTCTCAATGTCTAGTACTGCTTGCAACTCAATCTGATACTGTAACAGTCCATTTGCGTTAAACGCCATTATTCTGAGGTCCTTAGCCATTTCTGATTTTCGGAATAGCTCCTTTAGCCTCTAGTCGAGTAATTTTGATATCGATTTGAGTTATTTTGTTAATTTTGGTGAGCTTTTCCAATATCATTTTTAATGTAATATCAGTTTCTTTTTCTTGTTGCGATGGTGCACGTCTCCTTGCATTCTTTGTTACATCGCTGTAACTTCTATTTTCACTGACCTTTACCATTTTTAGTTTTTTCCTTTTAATAACTCTATGGGGCGCTTTTATAACATTGTCTTAGTTTGATCTCTTGTTTCTCATTGTTTGTAATTTTTTAGCTATATAAAATCCGTGGTAGTTTGCAGGATGATTTTGTCCACAACATTGGTTCATCTTCTGGTGCTTTTTGGCAATCTTTAGTAAGGTGTTTACCAATACATTTTACACATCTTACTCCTTTTTACAGTATTTCCACGTGTGTCCGTAAGCCTGACATCTTTTACAGTGTGGGACTAATCTGGAACTCTTTAATTGAGCCATTTAATTGCAATATTAATGTTATTTTGGTCTTACTTTATAGGTCTAATAGCATTGATACGACTTTCCCACCTTGTTTCACTAAACAGTTTTTAACTTTTTAACTTTTCACGTGCCCCTTTAATAAATCCCATTGATAAGGGGACGCAGAAAAGTCATAAAGTAAAAGTAACTCGTACTATATAAAAAAACCAGAAATTTTACACCATACCTGACAGCGATATTAACGACTTTATTTAATGTATGAGACATACACGGCACGTATGATGATGCTCTACGATTTGTTACGATAAATATACTGGCCTAACTTTTATGACTAATTATTCTGTTTTATTGTAGAAATTTCGGTGGAAGTCTAGAACCAAAATTATGGTGAATGAGCCGGCCAAGCTTCTCGATCTTTCGATGCTGTTCTAGTATATCAGGATTTCGTATATAAATACAACATTTTTATATGGAGGGCAGTTAATACTCAAGACCCGCGCTCGCGAATTTGTACGTACGGATATAATAAATTATTGTAAGATAAGTTAATATAAATAAAGAAATAAATTAAATCCGTAAGTGTTATAAATATTGAACCTTTTAATAAATTCACAACAAATGGTGTCAGAGTGGGATCGAACATAAATTAGACTTATAATAATAATACAAGTGAATACGTAAAATAAATTGTGAAAATGGCTACGATTTATGAGCTCACAGTGACGAATTTAAGAAGACATCTCGAAGACAGAGAATTAGCTTCTACCGGAAAAAAGGCTGAGTTAGTCCAACGACTAAAGAACGCTTTGCTAGAAGAAGGTCTAGATCCAGAGACTTATATATTTGAAGATGCTGTCATCTCATCGATTTCGAAATTGGAGAACAAAGTTTCTGACGATATTTCGAAAGTTTCTTCTGATGTAGCCAAAGTTTCCGGCGACATCGCATCATTAGAGAACAAAGTTTCTGGCGATATTTCGAAAGTTTCCGGCGACATCGCTTCTTTAGAAAGCAAAGTTTCTAACGAGATTTCTTCCCTGGAAAGCAAAGTTTCTGCTAACATCTCTTCAGAAATCTATAAAGTCACTTCTGAGATGTCTGCCCTGGACGATAGAATATCTTCGTTAAAAAACCAAGTTGCTGCCGATAAGTTGGCCTTCGAAGAAAAGATTAAAGAGATGGAAAGGAAGATGGAAGAAACAGGGACAGCAGAGAGAGGTAACAATCCGATTACAGTGGAGAGAAAAGAAGACGAGACGAAATTTAAGTTGGAGACACGGCCGAAATTTGAAGGAAGTGGAGGTTCTGTCCATGTGAAAGTCCCAACTTTCGACGGAAAATCATCATGGAACAACTACATGAAACAGTTCGAATCAGCCGCAAGAGCAAATGGATGGTCTGAAAAAGAAAAGGCTGTAAACCTGACTATCGCCCTTCGAGGAGATGCCTTAGATGTGCTTCAGACCATAGCCGTAGAGGAGACCGATGATTTCGAACAACTGAAGAAGAGGTTAAATATGCGATATGGCCACGAACATTTGGAGCATGTATATCGGTCACAGCTTAAAAATCGTAGACAGAAGAAAGATGAGGCTCTTCAAGAATATGAGGTAGATATTGCCAGATTAGTACGATATGCTTATCCAACAGCTCCCGAAGACATGATGGAAAAATTGGCCGTTCAAACGTTTATTGATGGTCTTCGTGATCATGAAATGCAGAGAACACTACGATTAGCTCGTCACAAGACGCTGGTCGATGTCTTATCCGCCGCCCTCGAATACGAGTCAGCTACGCAGGCCTCTGGAGGATACAGTAAAGTTAGGACTGTAAAAGAGGAAGGAGATGAAGATAAACTTGACCAGCTCGTTAATATGATGAAAATTATTACATGCAAGAAAACGAAGACCATAAAATCAAGAAACTCACCATCAGGAAAACCAGAACGAGTTGGCTTTAGGGGAGCAGCTTCGACCCGGAACTTTTCCAAAGACCCTCTTATACTAATAGCTTCTTTGAAATGTCGTGAAGATAGTGTATATGTAGATGGAGAAATAAATGGTAAAAGACATACGTTGTTGGTGGATACCGGAGCGACCAGAACCATTATACGTCCAACAGTTATAAACAGCCGAAAGAAACTGTTACCAACGAGGTTGCGACTTCGGACCGCTACAGGTGAAAATGCCAACATTCATGGAGAAATCCAGGTACAATTGGGAATTGGAGCAGAAGAGTTTGTCCATACTGTTATAGTTGCTGACATCGAAGAGGATGTTATATTAGGAATGGACGTAATGAATATGCATGGATTCCAATTGGATTTTAAGAATAAGGTAATCAAAGTTGGCAACGAGGAGGTATTTCTCCATCCACATAATGACAACACTGTGCAAGCAGCCATTATAGAAGATACAGTCGTGCCTGCGAGAAGCGAAACGATCATAGTAGCGCGACTACAGGGAATTGTAGACGAAGGGAGACCTGTTATGATGGAGCCTTGGAACCACGACGATGAGGTTGGCCGTGGAATCATAATTGGAAAGGAATTGGTGACTTCGGCTAAAGAAATTCCTGTGAGACTTATCAATGTCAACGACTACCCAGTGACCATAAAGAAAGAGACAAAAGTAGGAACTTGTGTACCTGTGACATCCATAATTCGTCAGGCGACAACATCTGATAATTCCAACGACAAATTCGACCAAATGGTTGCAGTTGCAGGACAGTCTCTAAATCAGATGGAGAAAAGGAAATTAAGGGAATTTCTTCGGCAGTATCGTGATATTTTCGTACCGAAAGGAGGAAAGACGGGAAGAACTACCGTTGTTAAGCATAAAATTGATACTGGTAATGCTAAGCCAATTCGTCAAACAGCTCGACGATTACCACAGGCGAAGAGAGAGGAAGCTGAAACGATTGTTCAGGAAATGAAGAAAGACGGGGTGATAGAACCTTCTACGAGTCCATGGGTCTCTCCGGTGGTCCTGGTTAAGAAGAAAGACGGAACGACGAGGTTCTGTGTGGATTACCGTTTGCTGAACAACGTTACCAAGAAAGATAGTTATCCTCTGCCTCGGATCGATGACACATTGGACACATTGGCTGGAAGTAAATTGTTTTCTACTTTAGATTTGAAGTCTGGATACTGGCAGGTAGAAATGGACCCAGTCGATAAAGAAAAGACAGCCTTCACCACAGGATCTGGATTGTGGCAATTCAACGTTATGCCATTTGGACTTTGTAATGCTCCTGCGACATTTGAGAGGCTTATGGAAAATGTGTTGAGAGGGTTATCTTGGAAAACATGCCTGGTTTATTTAGATGACATAATCGTCTTGGGGGAGACATTCGAAGATCATTTGAGGAATTTAGAAAACGTTTTTAATCGACTTAAAGCTGCCCAATTGATGCTAAACCCCAAGAAGTGCCAGCTATTTCAAGGTAAAGTCAATTATCTGGGTCATATAGTCAGTAAAGAAGGAGTGGCCGTGGATAAGGGAAAAATCGATTCCATTAAGGAATGGCCAAAACCAACTGACAAACATCAAGTGAGAAGTTTTCTTGGACTATGTACTTACTACCGGAGGTTTATTAAGAAGTTTGCAGATATCGCTAAGCCATTAACGCGACTTACAGAGGAAGCAAGAGAATACCGCTGGGATATAGACTGCCAAAATGCCTTTGAAACGTTGAAAAAGCATTTAATAACAGCACCAATTTTGGGGTATCCACTGCCAGAAGGAGAGTTCATCTTAGATACGGATGCAAGTAATGTGGGAATTGGAGGAGTGCTGTCTCAGATTCAAGGAGGACAGGAACGAGTCCTCGGATATTTTAGTAAAGTTCTTTCAAAACCTGAGCGGAATTATTGCGTCACGAGAAGAGAACTTCTAGCAGTAGTTAAATCAGTAGAGCACTTCTATCAATACCTCTATGGAAGGAAGTTTTTAATCCGAACCGACCATGCCGCCCTTAAGTGGTTGATGCAGTTTAAGAATCCAGAGGGTCAGATAGCCAGGTGGATCGAACGACTCCAAGAATACGATTTTAAGATTGAGCACCGAGCCGGAGTTAGCCACAGAAATGCTGATTCTCTTTCCAGAAGGCCATGCCCCGCAGAGTGTTCCCACTGCAACAAAACGGAATCCAAGGAAGCAGCAGTGCTAAGAACGACGATTGTCAACGACGACTGGACGCCTACTAAGATAAGGGAAGAACAAGAGAGAGATCCAGTTATACAGAAAATCCGAAAATGGAAAGAGGAAAACCGTCGACCACCTTGGCAGGAAATATCAAACCTATGCTCAGTAGTTAAGACGTATTGGGCCCAGTGGGACTCATTTATCATCGAAGATGGCTTGCTTAAACGAGTCCTGGAAAATGATGACGGTTCAGAGAAGAGAAGACAGTTGGTGATCCCAAAGAGCAGAATAGCCGAAGTACTTCGTCAGTTACACGACAGTCCATCGGGAGGGCATTTTGGTGTAAGGAAAACCCTTCAGCGAATTCGGGAACGGTTTTATTGGATGAACAGTTCCGACGATGTAAAAGACTGGTGTAAGAAATGTACTATTTGTGCCACGAGTAACGGGCCTTACCGAAAAAGGAGAGCTCCTATGAGACAATATAATGTTGGAAGCCCGTTTGAAAGAATAGCTTTGGACATCGCTGGGCCATTTCCAGAAAGTGAAAATGGAGGCAAGTACATGCTGGTAGTAATGGATTACTTCAGTAAGTGGGTCGAGATTTACGCACTTCCAGACCAGAAGGCCGCCACCGTTGCAGATAAGTTGATCCAAGAATATATCAGCCGATTTGGAGTGCCTTTGGAGATCCATAGTGACCAAGGCAGGAACTTCGAAAGCGATCTATTCCAAGGAATATGTGATAGACTAGGCATGAAGAAAACAAGAACTACAGCATATCATCCGCAATCTGATGGTATGGTAGAACGGATGAATAGGACAGTTGGCAAATATTTGACAAAGATGGTGTCCGATCATCAGCGAGACTGGGACCAATACCTTCCGTTCTTCACAATGGCCTACAGATCTGCTGTTAACGAATCAACAGGCCAGACACCAGCGAAAGTCCTATTCGGACGCGAAATGCGACTACCTTGTGATCTAGAGTTTGGGTGTCGACCTGGAGAAGATGTAGCAGGTGAAGATTATGTGATCGAATTACGAAGAAGAATGGACGATGTACATGAGTTGGTCCGTTCCCACCTTCAGATCGCTAGCGACCGAATGAAGAAACGGTACGATACACAAGCCGAAAAGGGTTGCTTTAAGAAGAACGACAAAGTATGGCTGTATAATCCCAAGAAGCGAAAAGGTTGTTCTCCCAAATTGCAGCAGTTTTGGGAAGGTCCATACCTCATCATGGAGAAGATCAACGATGTCATCTACCGAATAAGCAAGATTCCGAGGGGAAAGCCGATGATAGTACACCATAACCGGTTGGCATCTTTCGAAGGTGACCACGACGTAGATGAAGAAGTGGAAGTAAACCAAGTCCAAGATGTGTCTGACCTCACGTTTGAGGAATTCATGGGTGCCTATGGAGGTACCGGTAAAGCGAGACATGGTGTTACCACTGAAGAAAAGCAAGATCTACTCGCGCTCCCCGATGACTACTCGCTGGCCCTTACCATCCCGGCCAGTATCAAAGACGCACCAGGGTTGGCATCCGTCTTTCGAAGGAAGTTTGGTCGAGTTGCAGAACTTCAATGCCAAGTGCCAGCGTCCGGTAAAACCTTGAAACTCCAAGATGCATCACGTTACCTTTTCTACCTGGTAACAAAAGACACTGCCCGTGACCAACCTACCTACCGAGATGTATGGGAAGCCTTACTTCAATTGAGAGGGCACGTACTAGAGTCCGACGTGCAAAAGTTAGCCATGCCAAAGTTGGAGTGCCGCCAATTAGATTGGAGGGTTATCCGAAATATGGTGGAGGAGATCTTTAAAGACACCGAAGTCCAGGTGTTAGTCTGTTGCAATCCGCATAGTTACTGGTGCGGAGAGAAAACCGTCCCTTGTCATTTTTATACAACTGGAAGTTGTAAAAGAGGGTCCAGTTGCCGATACCAGCATACAGTTCCGGTTCCAGTCCCGACAAGGTTCCAGGAGGAACCATCTTTTAAGAGGGGGGCAATGTTACGATAAATATACTGGCCTAACTTTTATGACTAATTATTCTGTTTTATTGTAGAAATTTCGGTGGAAGTCTAGAACCAAAATTATGGTGAATGAGCCGGCCAAGCTTCTCGATCTTTCGATGCTGTTCTAGTATATCAGGATTTCGTATATAAATACAACATTTTTATATGGAGGGCAGTTAATACTCAAGACCCGCGCTCGCGAATTTGTACGTACGGATATAATAAATTATTGTAAGATAAGTTAATATAAATAAAGAAATAAATTAAATCCGTAAGTGTTATAAATATTGAACCTTTTAATAAATTCACAACAGATTGATATTTTTGACTTCAAGCTGCAGACTAGATAATACGTTCGCTAATAGAAAATTGAACAGTTGTTCTCCAGTGGTATTAGTTACTGGAGAAAATTCTAGATAAAATTCTAAAATATCTACCTTAAAGTTTTCACATACCTATTTACAAACGTTATTTGTTCTGTGGCCAATATCTAGTGAAGAGTCGAGAAGTATAGCAAAATTTTAGCTTTTTTGACAATGCGTGTTATCTCATTACGAATAGATTTGGTTAAAATATTGATTGTCCAGTTTAAAAATGGTGCCCCAAGCAGTGTGGAATATAGAGGTTTTTTATCTTTACATTTACTGACAATATTAACGTGTTCGGAATAAGCCATCATGAATAAGCCGACAATAATATCGCTGATAAGCTAAAAAACCTTTAACTATTGCCATACCTACCATGAATTTTGCTATCGAATGAGGATTGTGTTAATGTGTGTAAAGAATAGGCAATAATGGACAGAGACATTGTGTAATAAAGTCTTATTTCTTAAACGATCGAAAAAATGGGACTGCGGTATTTTAAAATTCAGTATATTTATTCGACTTATGATAAGTAATTTGATTTTAAGAAAAACATGACAAATTTTGCTTTATTGATAAAATTATTTCCACGTGCGGTGCATGCGTTGTACACTTGCTAGGATTGGCCATGTATGTAGATTGGTTTATGGTTTTGGTATTTTGGTATTGGTTATTTTTACATTTAAATGTACTTAACAAGGGTTTGAAAGTCAAATTGTTACCATCTTTACCTGACAAAGAGGAAACCATAATATTTACGGTTTATTAATAATTTTTGTTATTATTTTGTATAGCGAATTTGTAAGAAAAGTTTGATTAGAAATTCCTTTTCAGTCGATATTAATTTGATGGAAACATTAGTCAGATTAAAATATTTTTGACAGCTCTATTTCCTACTTTCTAAATAGATAATAGGAAGGTAAACCATAGTTTGCAACGTCCCAGTCAGGCCCTGCACTCGAAAACTACTAAAACTATTACCGCCATTAGAGCAAAGTGGATGCTTGTGCCCACATATGTTCAACAGAGGGTGAAGTTTATAGGGGGAGGGAGTCTCTGCCGTTGCTGCTCCTAAATCAACTTTATTGCTCGGGTATTAGGGATAGTTGCTTTTTTAAAAATTAAGAGTTGAGTTATTCGGCGGAGCAAGTTGGATTTTACGTCTTACGTGAAGGTCGTCACTTTCGTTTTTACGACTGCTTTTGACAGAAGCACCTGCCCCAACAGCAGTAAAACGACAATAAAAAGTACAGGAATTCTTTAAGGACGCTTGCAATTTGTTTTCTTTTGTTGATCCCGTGATCCCGTCGTTGGTAATTTGGGATCGAATGGTTTTTGGATGAAATTACTCGTACATTTTGGAACACAACTTACGCTTTTAAAATTTCAGGCTTCCAACTACGTGATAAATCGATCAGAATATACAGGTCCTTCGAGATGTTTATAATTCATCGTTTTTCCATTTTTTCTTATTTTTATTTTTCTAGGGTAGAATATAGTTTTTCTTTTGTATTTTCTTTCTATTTTTTACGTTATTTCCCGAAGGTCTAAAACGTGTAATTCGTGTTTTTTTAAGTCACGTGAAAAAGAGTAATGTTGATAACAAAAAATTTTTGTAAAGTTTCCATAATTTTGGCCACGAGTGTAAGTACTCTATCGGTAACAACCGAGTTTTTGCAATTAAGAGCGTAGGCGCAAAATTTCGGGCCAATGCTTTTTAAATGCATTCATTTTTTTCGAATCCTGAAAAAACTAACAAATATTTTTGAAAAATTTAAACGCAGAATGAAAGATTACCTTATTACCGAGGACCGAAAGTCCCTTAGAATAAACAAAAAGTTTTTTTGAATGAGATATTTGAGTTAAAAATCACACTAAATTTTCTCTTTTTTTTTTCACCCTTGTAACTTATTAAAATAAACATTATAGAAGTTTTCAGGGACTTTCGGCCCTCGGTAATAATGTATTCTTTCATTCTGCGTTTAAATTTTTCAAAAATATTTGTTAGTTTTTTCAGGATTTGAAAAAAATGAATGCATTTAAAAAGCATTGGCCCGAAATTTTGCGCCTACGCTCTTAAAAAAATAGTATACTCGTTTTCATCGTTCTTGGCGTGTGCCTGAAATAAGCTACCACGGAATTTTTAATATTCGTCTCTCTCTGATACACATATGCCTAATTCAATTGTGCGAGTCACGTTCGTCATGGTAAAGTGCGATGAGAAGGGAATGAAGAGACCACTCACGTCTCCCAGTATTGTAGCAATAACACCGATGCGTTTGGCCGATACGGTATTGTAGCAATAACACCGAAGCGTTTGGCCGATACGGTGTCGGTGATAAGTTCGGCCTCTTTACGAATACAGATAGCTGGCAGTGACGTGTTTTTTTTTAACATGTTACCCTGATCTGTGCAGGTTTGAAGTAGCTGATGAAATAGTTTTTATAAGTAAACAGTTTTTAATTAATTAATAGTTTGAGCTCTTACTGTGTGGAATTCCATTACATAAAATAATACTCTCGACACCTTAAAAATTCCAGTTTATTATAAATTAACTCTCTCTCTTCCGATACCCATTGCAATAATGACTTGTGGCATTGTTCTTGAATGAGCTGGCTAATAGGTTTATAATTGTAGCAATTACCATTGATATTTTATGTTGTTTTAGTCGATTTTAGTCAGTCATTGTTGGAATTTGTTCCGAACAGTTTTACTTATTATTTTTTGTTGTGAATAACTAGTTGTTTTATTTAATAAAAAAATGCCGGGAAAAATGATAACAGGAGAAATGCGACAATGTGTAGTTCATTTATTGGAATATTTTAAAAAAGAAAAAGAAAACAACGGACCTTTGCTTTCGTTATCATCGGTACATGAACGAGTAGCGGACGCTTTGAAAATCAGTCTTCGCACAGTGACAAGAATAAAGAGTGAATACAAGACAGGGGCAGCTCTTACTACACCAGGAGAGTCACGTAATGTACAAAAAAAAAGACTAATGATGTCAGCGATACTATAAAAGGAGAGATTAGAAATGTACTGTATGGCATGAAAGCAAAAGGAGAGCACGTTACAATTAAAGTTCTAAGTACACAATTAAGAAACAAGACGGTTCTGATACAAGTTTGTGGCGTCTTATGAAAAATTGTGGGTTTTCATACAAACTAGAAAATAGTAGAGTGCTATGTGAGAAACCATGTATTGTCTCCAAACGACTGTATTTTTTGAGGCATTATATGAGAAATTTTTTAAGTCCAAGCCCACTTCAGTTCGTTTTTTTAGATGAAACATGGATATTCCTAAAAGGGGCATATAAACGTACTTGGCAAGATGACTATGTGAAAAGCATCAGAAAAGGACACGAAAATACAGGTAAACGCTTTGTTATTTTACATGCCGGAAGTAGGCAAGGATTTGTTAAAGATGCTGGATTATTGTTTTCTACGAAATCGAAGAGTGCAGACTATCATGATTCTATGGATAAAGAGTCTTTTAAAAAGTGGGTCTCCGAAAAGCTGATACCAATGTTGGGGGAACCATCTCTAATTATTATGGATAATGCCTCATACTATAGCTCTTTAATAGAAAAGTTACCGAATGCCAGTTGAAAAAAATTGGACTTACAAGAATGGTTACGAGCGAAAAAAATAATTTTTGACGACGATTCGGGCAAGACAGAGCTATTGAGTCTTTGTCGCCAGAATAAACCACAAAATACCAGGTACGTTATAGACGAGCTACTCCAAGAACATGGTCATCAGGTTTTGAGATTGCCTCCATATCACTGTCAATATAATCCGATTGAGTTGGTCTGGGGCATTTCTAAACAATACTATGATCGTCATATTGGAGAACATGGACGTGTAGATGAAACAGTGAAAAAAGTTTGGGGCGATGCATTAGCTGAGGCAACACCTGCAGTGTGGGCGAGTTGTGTTAACCATACTGAAAAATTATTCAGGTCCACTGGGCAAAAATGGTCACATATGATGAATATGAAAGTAGGCTTATCATCGATTTGGCGGAAGATTCCAATGATGAAGACAGTTCCAGTGAAGACGCTGACTGATTAGCTAATTAATCAAGGTCAGTACGTTGTAACAGTTCAGAATTCGCTACAGTGCTTAAAACTTAAAAAATCTGTATCATTTTTTAATTAAAGTGGGTTAAATAATTAACACTTTTTTGGGTATATTTCAAAATCCTTTTAAAATGTACTTTTCGTTATATCCTGTCCTATTGTACTGCAAGCTAGAAAAATACTTCTTCGCAATTTATACGTATATTCCGTTATTAGAAATTTAATGAAAAATAATTTATAATTTTCTTTTATAACTATTATTTCGTTTGACATGCTACATTTTGCTCCGCCACTGGAGGAGGTAAACGAATCAAGCTTAGACAAGGAAAGACAGATGAAACAACTTATTGCAAGTGTTTTTACACGCACACGCCAAGAACGATGAAAACGATTATAACACTTTATATTAGTAACATAACGCAACTTTTCCTACAAAATTAAATATTTATAGTACTTATTTATAAATGTTGCAAGTCTTAAATGAAAGCTTTTCATACCAAATTTGCAGAAAAAAATAGTAAAACCCTTCAAAACAACAGGAATTACTGCAGAAGTCAAAATATTAAATTGTGTTCAAAAATGGCCCATTTTTCATTATTTAAACAATGATCCTAATACTGTCTTGAAAATATGTTTTGTTTTCACTTAACTTTGATATAAAATATGTTCAACCATTTTGATTTACGTGTATTGTAATTTTGTTTGATCAGAAGACTATCCACAGAAAATAATACAACGAAAAATCAGTAAGATATGTCTATTAGGCGTCAACTCAACATTTTCAACAAGTCTACCAATGCCAAGGCCAAAATTGATTGTAAAATCGAGCAGAAGCAACATAAAAGGTGACACGACACCGACATTAATTTATTGGTCATAAATAGTGACCTTGCTCGCGAGACCAGAGATGTATGTATGCGTATATTTGTGTGTATGTGTGCTTGTGCCACATGTTCGATTCAAGGGCGCATTCTCGACTTTCTCCATAGGGGGCGTTCGGTCAATGTAGAAAGTAAATATCTGAAAATTGCGGTGAAATGTTTAAATTGTACGGTAGTTTCAATAAGGGCGTGTTTACTGCAACGAGGACATAATTGTACATCTTTATTTGTGGTCATCAGCAACCGCAATGTATTTTTAATGATTAATTCAAAATTGTTGGAATTTGGTTACGGATTTTAAAATAAAACAGGGTGTTGTATGCAGTCGTTGAGTTTATTCTTCATTCGGAAGACAAATCATCAATAATTCAAAGAGTTACAACTTAACTATCTATACTAAGGTGACACGTTATTAGGAAGGAGGACACAGATTTCTTTATTTTCTAACTTACCGGATTTTTTTTGGTAAATACTTTGTTCTTTGGATCTTTAAGGGATCCATTCCTCTATTCTATTTACTCAATTTTAATTTCCAATTGACTTGAAATTATATATAGAAATGAGAGAATCTGATGAACACGTGACCCGGGAAGCTCAGGATGAAAAAATTTTCACCGTCAACTGTGATGATACTATATTGGCTGCAAATACTTTAATGCGTTGGTGCGAGAAGAGAGCATATGACTGAAAAAAATTTGATTTTAAAGGAGATACAAGAACAAGCAATTGACATAATGTCTAAACAAGAAAAAGCAAAAGACAATCAAATATTTGTTCAAAGTGTGAGCACAGTATGTACATATTTACATACGTCCATAATTGATCTACACGCCACACTAGTTGTACATTAAATTTATTAGCTTCCATATTTCTTTTAATAAACATGTTTTAGTTAGCCGAAATGGGATTTCCATTTGCATATTATTCTGGGTAGCATTTTACTCATAAAATTTAAGAATATTGTAGGCTACTATTTTAATTCGAACACTTTTGGTAATCCGATACCCCTTTGGTCCCATAACTGTCGGAATATCAAGGGATCAATCAACTGTAATTAGAATATGTATATAATTAAATACGATCGTATTATAATTATAAAGCAGTAATGAAAATAGTAAAGCAAAATATGTAAATAAATAGTAAATACTTTATAAATAGGTAAATACCCAAATAATCTTAAAGATTCGAATTCAGCGGGTCAAAATACGTAAAAATCAGTAAAATCTCATGGATCTCAATCGGCCATGAAATCCCCTTTGCCCCTAGTCTAAATGTTCAACACACAGATTAACAAAAAACATGCAAATTGTGCAATCGTACATTATTATAAACGCAGTTACATTAGTTGATCACGATTAGTATTCTCGTTAAAATTATTATGGTAAACAAACGCAACAATCTTTGCTACTGTTCACTGCGCAAGAATTAAATCATTCAGAATAGCTCATATTGCATATTTAACCCGAAAGAAAAGTATCTAATATGATAGTTTACCAGAAAATTATTGTTAATATACAGACAGTATTAAAATAATCAAGAAGTACTGAAACTTGCAGATACAATAGTTAACCTCTGAGATAATAGATTTTGAATAAACTCAAATCACATTCACATTTACCGACAGTATCGCATTTCTATCGCGTGAAACACAGAAACTTTCATCCGTTCTTTATTCGATTAGATCACGACTTCGACAAAACCAAAAGCTTCGGGGGAATCGATTCCCCCGAGGCCGATCTGGATATACGCCCGTGGTTATCTTTCAATGGAACGTCGCGAAGACACGCGCCATTCCTGCCTCGGGAATGCTTTTGAAGTTATTTTTGAAAATTACTGGCCACAAAGGAGGTTTGTCTGTGACCAAAGTGAGGATTGTCATGCGACCGATAGACTGTAATATTGGTCGGTCGTAATGCGACAGTTATTTAAGAAGTAAGGTCGTAAATAAAATGTTTAGGGAACTAGAAGCAAAAACTCTTAAAATTAACAGGCAGAAAATGGAAACTGAAATAAGGGGTATAACTCTAAAGTTATGTTTGTCTCAGTGGCAGATCTAGACAGTTGCCTAGGGAGGAGAACTTCCAATTCGACATAAAATACATAAATAATAGGTTTTCTTTCCGTAGGGGGGGATTTCCCCATTTTCCCTCCCATGTATCCGCGTCTGGATTATCTACGGCGTTTTTGTTTTTTAAATATCTTGTGGTTGTTTTTTCTCATTCATCGAGGTGATACTCAGTTCTAATCATATAAGTATTAACTTACTCAATCACTTATAGTTATTGTTCAATTTTTCACATGCGAAAAACCATTTCATTTCTCTCTGTATTAATTCCCTTCATTCTCTACCTCAATTTTAAAATTATTACCCTAGTCCAACCCTTGGTAATACTTCCTACTCCCACTTCAACCCCACTCCATTAGAAATACAGACAGTTGTAAGATAGCAAACGATAAAGACCCTCTCTTGCCTGTTGACTATCGCTAGCAACAGACGTACCCTCTCTTGCCTATTAACTATCGCTAGCAACAGACTTATTCTCTCTACTTGCCGCTAGCAACAGACAGCCTATAGTTACGCGAAAAAAACCCTCTTCTACAGCTCCCCCGTACGAAGAACAACCGCAAGTCTTCTTCTTCAAGTGCCATCTCCGCGGCGGAGGTCGGCAATCATCATAGCTATTCGGACTTTTGAGACGGCTGCTCTGAAAAGTTCATTTGATGTACATCCGTACCACTCTCTCAGGTTGCGCAGCCATGACATTCTACGCCTCCCTATGCTTCTCTTTCCTTGGATCTTTCCCTGCATAATCAGTTGGAGCAAGGTGTATTTCTCTCCACGTGTAATATGTCCGAGATATTCTAATTTTCTTGTTTTTATTGAATTTAAAATTTCCATTTCTTTGTTCCTCCTTCCCAGAACCTCTTTGTTTGTGACGTGTTCTGTCCATGATATTTTCAGAATTCTTCTGTATACCCACAGCTCAAATGATTCCAGTTTTTTCATTGATGTCGCAAGTGAAAGCATGTAAATACCGCGAGTGTGTGTGCTGCAACAGTATTGGTAAGACTTTTTATAAACTTAATTTGCTATTATCTGTATAATCCTTTACTACATATCCTAAGTCCATATTTTCTCCACTAATACACGAAAATCAAATACTCCTCTCGCAGCCTCGTACTGACACGGCTGCCATCAAAGTTCTCCCAAGACAAACTGTTCTTACTCATAGCATCCCACAATCTAATTCATTAGATTCCGTGAAACCTGCGTTTTCTTCTGTTACCGTGGCCCTACCATTAATAGAGGGCCAAGTAACAATATCTCATGCAGTATCCGACAATATTCCGGCTTTGATGGCTCAGTCTGTCTTGCCGTCTCCTGATATGGTGAACGTTAATGTAACGTGCCCTAATCCGTTGTTTACTATCCCTCAGGTTCAAACTTTTGCTAACAAAACCACGCATTCAGTGGCCTCTCATACCTTACAAAGTTCTACAAATATCGACAATATCTTGACCAGCGCCAATAACTTGAAAATGTTGCACATACTCTATTCAACTATGCTTGCTTCTGAACACTCACGATTTCCAACTCTATAAAATATATTTAAATTCTGGTGCCTTTTCAAATGAATGTAGTCTGGTCTCCACTTTAAAAGTTAATCTTGACTCAGTTAGTAGCTCCTGTAAGGTTCTAGGTATTAACTGGTTACCTTATCAAGACAATTTCTCTTTTAAGTCACCTGTTTGGGAAGAGGCGCTTCCCTTAACAAAAAGAAAATTATGGGCATTATGTTTCTCGGATATATGACTCCTTAGGAAAACTCTTTATCTTTTATAGTACACTCTAAACGTTTCTTGCAACGTCTCTGGTCATTGTCCTTAGACTGGAACAGTGAAATACTGGATGATCTATTGATCTCGGATTGGAAAACAGTATTGGATACATTCCATCCAATCAATATATAAAATTACGCTTCTCAGATGCCTGACACTTCCACTGCTTTTATCGTATATGCTACTACGACAAACTAGGAGTAAGTGGAACGCTAGTAGTGGATTGCTACTGATCCTTTAAAGATAGGTAATGTTGTACTAATCAAAGATGAAGAGATTCCCCCACTCCTCTGACCTCTGGCAAAGGTCATCGAATTGCTCCCAGGCAAAGATTCTCTTGTTCGAACGGTTAGGGTATCCACAACTAATGGCGGATACCTTAGGGCAATAAAGAAAGTAGCTAGATTACCCTTTAACCAATAGTGGCGCTTTCAGCCAAATATATAGTTTATTTAGACGTTAGTTTCTCTAGATTTTAAATGGTTCTTAGTTATCTTGGTTTTTATAACAATATCCCTAATGTATACCGGTTTACTCGTTCTCGAAGTAACTATTTGATGCCCTATCCTAGTGGCGTAACTCTTCTCGCCCCCAGTATGTTCAATTTTTCATGTAAAATGGTTTAGATTTAGTCCAACAGTCTTGATGATTTCATGACTGGGATACATACGTCCCGTCAGACTCGAAAGGGTTAAGAGATGGGTCCTCCTGGAATCTTGTCGGGACTTGGATGCTGATATCAAGAAATGGACCCTCTTTTTCAACTCCCAGTTGTATAAAAGTGGTACGGGACGGTTTTTGCTCGGCACCGGTAACCATGCGGATTTCATCAAATTATTACTTGGATTAAGGTGTCTTTAAAGATTTCCTCCACCATATTTTGGTCAATCCTCCAATCCGATTGGCGGTTTTTCATCAAGACTAAAACCGCCAAAAGAGATGTGCCTTGTTGAGACAAGGAATTGGAAAAGCTAAAGGCTAGTGCACGTAGAGTCTTTGACAGATCCAAAAAGTCAAGTAATGGTTAACGGAACTATAAAAAGGTTCTAACAAACTTTAACAATGAAGCAAGAAGGTCGAAAAGGAGAACATGGAGGCATAAGGTATAATTTTTTAAGGTTATTTTTTATAGTAAACAGTGTGATACGACCTATAATATTGTGTGTAAAACAGAGTTTAAACATGAGAACTTATGTCGTCAGGCCTCGTACAAACGAACTCAACTATTTCAGAAAATATTTTTGCACAAAAAAATCCACAGGGAGATAAACTCCATTTTTAGATTAAAACCATTAAACAATACACAATCTATTTTAGTATTTGTTTCACTAACTTGAATGTCTATGTACAGCTTCTGTAAACTGAATTTAGTTTATGTCTCCTCAATCAGTAAATCACTGACCTATCTCTATACGCATTCATTGTCCACTTACAATCTTAATGACATTTAAAAATACTTTTATGTCTTTTATCGAAGGAATTTATTGTAATTAAATGTAAATATAGCACATTATTGATTTTTAATTGAAAGGAACCGCTAAACATGTGATCAAAAAGTTACACAAGGATACTTGTATAAGGGTTATCGATTTGGTCAACTGAAGTAGAGAAACAAATAAGGAAATTGTTACTTCATCCCTTTAAACGTTTCATATATGAATATATTCACATTATCAGTTATAAACTACAATTAAATTTTTTAGAGAGAGACATAAAGAGAAAAAACAATGTAAAAACTTGCAAGAATATTGATGAGATTACTATGAGATGAGTTTTGTCTCGTAGGGTATACCGCCGCAACATATAATTTATGTTGCCTAGTTTATAGTTCTAGATGATCTTTATTTAAAATACATTTTCTCCTGTACACTTC
Source organism: Diabrotica undecimpunctata (assembly GCF_040954645.1). Taxonomy (NCBI): domain Eukaryota; kingdom Metazoa; phylum Arthropoda; class Insecta; order Coleoptera; family Chrysomelidae; genus Diabrotica; species Diabrotica undecimpunctata. The sequence goes on from NC_092811.1 coordinate 122,354,051, forward strand.
TTATTAAAAACAATACAAGACTTTCTGTCGCCATAAATTGAATAGTCTTTAATTGAAAACCTTGACCAGTTATATATTTTCATAACTCACAATCTCAATACCGCTTACAAAAACTCGACTGGCATTAAATCATATTCAACCATTGCCAAAAGGTCCATTTTGTCCGGAATAATAGACAATTTTTTGTTCTCTTCTCGTTTGAATTCCAAATCCTGACTTAAAACACACACAACAAAAGCGGCTGGCTATCTTACAATCGTGTATCTGGCTCGCCCTTTAGTCTGATGTGAGTGCCAAGTGGTAGGATTAACAGGCCAGGGTCAATGCAGCAGATTTTGGTCCTTGTAACGCGTAATCCTGAAAGAGATTTAGCAGATGACCTTGCGACGATATTGCGTTCATTTATTTAGAGAAATTGGGGCAGAAAATTCCGTAAATATTTATAAACAAGATGAATTGTGTTTGTGGTGTAAATTAGAAATGCTAAAGGGGAAAATGTTGATGTGGCGATCAATTAGAGGCCCTTTGAGGTGTTCTGTAACTCTTTTATTGTGGAATTAGTTTTTATTAATTTCTTTGGTAGAATAAACAATGAATAAAATATGAACTTTTTGATAATCGGCAACAATTACATTCGTTAAATTTGACATGTGTATAATACTCTCTATAATTAGGTTATATTATAGTTCCATAACTAAGTGGCGCAATAAAGAAAAGTTTTAGTTTCAGTTTTTCCTTTTTTTATTCGTCTACGTATTACTCTCCAACATTATCCCAAAATATATAGTTTATTGCTTAAGTCAACGGACTGTAACCCCTACACTAAATTTAGCTCTGTGAGGTATCTATACAAACGGTAATCTTAAGAATAATGGCCTATCATAGCATCCGTTATTTCACATTTATCTCCTTAAAAACCGAGTCTTTGACACCTCTAAATTTGCTATATTAACCTTTTAACACACCGTGAAAGAAGAAGATATTGAGAGAGCGTCGTAAGTGCGAGAATTTGAAATAAATGGAGCATGAAATGAGAAAGAGAAAAATTAGGGCTGCGAGTTCTTGAAAGGTGATTAACTCTTGGATAAAGTGCGGAAAATGACCTTCTTACGGCTAGAGAAGGGCCGTAACAGACGTTCCGGTTTAATTAAACGTTCGGGCGTCGTACCATACATGCAGTAGATTGGTGTTGTCTTGCGTTAAGGAATTTATGAACCAAATTTGATAAGGGTTTTGCTTTAGAAAAACTAAAAGAAAAGGTACATTCTCAGCGTATTGTAATACATTTTATTTAAAAAAAAAATGAAAAATCGCACAAGTTCTAGTAAACATTGGTAAAATACTGTTTAACATATCATTGGATAAAACACCCTCCTATTGTCGAACAATATGATAACAGAATATATAACCAGGCAGTCATTTGAAAATTACATCTAATTACATCAATGACCAACCAATAATACTGCCTTAACTGATAATATGTGAGATAATAGCTCAGTTTCCGGTCTACACAGCGTCATTATTTTGTTACGTTGAGCTTTCGATAACCTTCGTGGAGTCTTCTTCAGGACTTTCGGATCATCAGTCGCATTAGTCTCTCAACTCTTTGACACGGCAAGAATGCTTTGATTTATTTTCAAACCCATCATAAAGGTGTATCGTCCTATAGTATTTTTTTTTAGACGGCCGTAGATTTGTAGGAAGAAAACAAGTTTCTTGGTTAAAAAACATTCGTGAATGGACACAGATATCAAATGCAGGATAATTATTCCATATTGCAGAAGATCAAGAAGCCTTCGCAATGGTGTTCGCCAACGTCGGATAATTCTGATATGGCACGCGAAGAAGAAAAAGAAGAAGCTTTTTTTATCAACCGTTCTACCGTTTTTTCTTTAAAATCGACGTTGTTTAAAGCCACATACCTTTTCACTTGACTTCACACCATCTCAATCGGGTTCAGCTCGCAATGGTAAGGCGGCAGTCTCAAAATCTTAACGCCATATTTTTCCGCAATTGTTTCAATTTTGTACTTATCCTACTCGTCTATAAATGCGGCCGCAGTATCCAGTAATTCATTTTTTAGGTAATCTTCCTCGAAGAAAATTTTTTTTTTAATTAGCCAATCCTTGATTTGCCTTTTGTTCCACTTATTTTGAGTGGTATGACGCGTTATCCAAAACGACAACGTTTTCTTTGTCTTCTCAAACCATTCTTTATATAGATCTCCTTCCATTTCATAGTGGTAATCAGTGGTTCCCTTCTTGGCCAAAAAAGTTATTTGGCCCAGGCCACATACCAGTTTTGCTTCCAGCGTGAAGAAGAACAAACTGAGGACCTCTTTGGGTTGGAGCTTTCAGTCCAGTGGAGAGCCCTTTTATGAAGGCATCTCGAGGATTCTTGATCGTTGTGTCCCTCCATTCCTTTTTGACTGAAGTCCGACGTTAATCCAAGAATCATCATTAACAATATAAGATATGCCGATGACACCGTAGTGTTAGCAGAAACAGAAGACCAACTAAAAATATTGATCAACATATTATCAAAAGAAAGTCACAGGCTGGGCTTGGCCCAGCCTGTGACTGGGCCAGGTAATAGTAAGCCTAATAGTAAGAACTAAATAGTCAACTAGACCACTCAAAAGAAATTAGAAGACGCATTGAAATAGCAAGATATGGTTTCATGAATATGCGTAAAATGCTCTGTAACCCCAAACTATCAGTCTCAATAAGATTGAGAACACTAAAGTGTTATGTGTGGTCTCTATTACTATATGGCTGTGAGATCTGGACATTAAAACAGTATGACGTCAACAAATTAAATTCATTTGAAATGTGGATGTACCGCCGAATGCTAAGAATAAGCTGGACCAGCAGAACTACGAATGAAGAAGTACTGAGAGCAATGAACACACGCCCTCATCTGGTCAATACTATCAAAATTAGAAAGACGTCATATCTAGGACACATTATGCGCCATAGGTAATTTGAGCAGCTCCAGGTAATATTAGAAGGCAAGATTGAAGGTAAAAGGGGCTTAGGACGAAAGAAAAAATCTTGTCTACCAAACATCAGAGATTGGACCCACACAAAAGGAAATGAATTAATTCATCAAGCCCAGAACAGAGAGAAATTTGCCATATTCATCGCCAACCTCAACAGAGAAGGCACTTAGGAGGAGGAATGGAAGCTATTGAAAATTGATAAACATACGAGAAAATTGATAAACTCGTAGATAAGCTATCGACAATGAGTTTTTGATATATTTTATTTTTTTTATAGTATTTTTCTTCATGTTATTGTTTAGTTCAATAATGTAACTCTTTTGTTTATTTATACATCGATGATTGAATCATGCTTTAGTTGAAACAATAATGATAGTCTTTATACAACCATAGCCATATTCCAGTGCGATCATTCTAAAATCCGGTCCTGATGCGCCGCTCGGGGCAAACCGGCAACGTGGTCGACCGTTCTCCCTTAAGAAATACATTGCCTATCTTACCTGCATTACATTATAACTGTGGCTTTTACTATAGCTATAATGTCCGACGTGAATTTGACAAGTGATTAACGCGAATAGTTATCCCCGATATGTTAAACAGGTAACATTATGGGTAAGTCAATAATTTAATGTATTCTTTTTGGTAACTCAAAAAAATCGTTAAATTTTTAATATTTTGAAGTCCATTGTTGTTGGAAGTATTGAATACGAGTTTTATACACAAAGCATTTAAAATGGTGGTTTAAATAAATTGTTCTGTGTGTAATACATACATTGAAAACACAGCAGACAACAAAAGATAAGATTACGTTTCATTTGTAAGTATTACGAATATGTAAGAAGTTAAGAATTATATATTTATAACACTTTTGTTGTCGTCATATTTTCTCACCTCGAAGTTACATCAGTGTCGTGCGATACGTAACTACGTACCTGTAAAAAACATTATGTTTCTGTTGTTTTTTAATTTTAATTTTTTAACCAAAATAAATAATTAAATATTGTGCATAATGTACCAAAAGAATTTTTTTCGTACGCCACTGACATTCCGGAAACAAGAGTCGGCCATTATTACTAGCTACTTTGGACGCAAGTATTTATTCATAGGTTCCATCCTTAGCATATTATATCGATTAGTATACAATATAATATATTATGATCTATGTAGTATGTCCTTCTCCAGTTACCCAATCCCCTGACGTTTTTCTCAATTACGAATACTCTGACTATGTGTTTGTTATGTCTACAGTGTTTGTTATCTTACGCACTTTTGGATTTTTTGAACCGTATTCACGTCATCTCTGTATTAGGCCACGTCGTTATCGTAAAATCCCCCGTATATCGAAAATCCCTCGGCGCAATTTATCTTAATATCTGCCATCATCAGCAATCTTCGCTTCAGCCGTCCTTAACAGACTGTTTCGTTCGATGTCTCGTTCAAGAATTCCATACACGTCTAATAATTTCTGCGGAATCCAATACACAGTTAGTTATTTGGAGATTGGAGGCAGAAACAGAACTAGCAGGTATTCAGCTGCAAACGGCAGACAGCGAGGCACGACTTGAATGTGGATAGTCGGAGATGGATTTAGAGGGAATCAGACGGTGAAATTTGCAGTCGATTTCTGGCTTAATCAATTTACTTGTTTATTTTGCTCATGCCAATAGTATTATTGAGTTCAGTGAACATGTATCTGAAATATTGACAATTTCGAATTTAACTTTTCTGTATTTTTTACAATACATAAAACTAGTGATCGAAGTGATATAAATTGTAACGTTATAAACGTCACATGTGTGTTATTTTTCTTTAAAAAATGATTTTATTCCAATTTCTTTTGAAGTTATTTACTTGTTAATCTTACGTTTCGGGAACTATTTTTCTTCTCAAAAAAAAAAACGGAGCTCAACTTTCTATTTACCAAATATTCTCCAATTTAAGGTAGGAAAATCTCCAATTTAAGATTTGCTGATGACACTACACTTATAGCAACAAGAAATGTTTAATCTCCTGCGAAGAGTTAAATACGAAAGCAATTAAGTCAGTCTGAAAATCAATAAAACTAAGACAAAAATAATGGTGGTCGACAGATTCCACACTATTCAACTGACTAACATGTTATAGGAATACCAGATAGAGGACAGGTTTGTCTATTTCGGGTCTAGTCTAACTAAAGATGGTAACTGTGAAGCTGAAGTTCGGAGACGTATTAGTATGGCAAAAAATGCGATAAGTCGCCTAACTAAAGTTTGAAAAGACATATATATCTTCCCAAATATCAAGATGAGACTGGTGAATGTCTTGTATTCTCAATATTTCTATACGGGGAGAGACTTGGACTCTTCGCAGACATATTTTTGGCAACATTTGTTGTCAAAACTCAATACCGAAATTTCAGGCTATGAGTTTTAAAGATTGGCATCTAATAATGAAAATTCCATATTGACCGGTTAATGGAAGTGATAAGGATCTCATGAGAATCATAAAAAATGGTAAAAATCTCCAAACGTTTATTTATTTAACAACTTTATGGAAACTAAGTTCATTTGCGACAAAACGCAAAAATTGCATACGAAAGCTGCTTTCTTCACCTTTAAAATGCGTTTTGATTTTTGTCGATAGGACACTCTGATCAAAAGATATCGAATTTTTAGAGTGGCGTTGATATAAATTTTATTTAAAATTTCGCTCGCGTACCGGACATTGAAAATCACCGGTCGCTTCAAGCGTTGTTTCTAAGAGAACGGTTCGTTCTACAGGAAAAGTGTTTATTACAATTTTTGTTCAAAATTATCTGAGCTACATTTTTTATTTGAAACATTTTTTTCTACGGGGTACTGATTTTTAATAAATCGATTTTTTCCGCTTTTCCTCCATACGAAGGGAGATTTTAGTGTGAAGCCGGAGCTAAAAGTAGTATACTGTTTTGCATCATTCGTAGGGTCCGAAACTTGACATTCTCGGCAAAATTCAGCTTGTTCGTATGATTTTTAGAAGTTCAGTCTCATTTTCTCTCTGACAACTGTAGTAAAATGTTATGTTATTGCTTGTAGAAATTCAAGTTTGTCGATTGTGTATTTAATAGTATAATTCGTTTGGGTCACTTAAAACGGAAAAGAATTATATGTTGAACTGATACAAAGTAGTGACGATGATAACGATTTTATACTATCCGATGACAGTGATAGTAGCTCAACTGGCAGATGAAATTTGGAACTATGTTGGGAAATACATAAAGTCAAAGATTTCTATGAATATATCGCAGATTTTTGAGCTAAAGGATCTTGCATGAAATTGCTACTATTGAAATAAGGGCATTTTTTGATATATTATTATTAACAGCACGATTTCGTGAATTGAAACAGGATAGATATTGTTTATAGAATCAAAACGATGGTCTTTCTAGTCCCTGATGTTACTTTATCTTCTAGGTCACCAAGTTTTTGAACATCTTTTGTTCCTTTCGCTTGATATATTCATCTTCTCAATAATATTGAGCTTTTATTCTATTCTGTTCGTTCAGAAATAGTTTCTGTATTATTTTTCGTACTACATCTTCTTTTCTCTTTTGATATTTCTTTTCTTATTCATCTATATTCTGCAATGAATATTGCAGCTCAATATTAGACTAAATTGTTTTTTTCCGGAGTTGTATAAAAACCGCTGAGAACCAAAGCCTTTTTAATTCGTCTCATAATTTCTGGGATCCACCTAAAGATAATTGATTAAAACACCATAAAAAATCATAAATCTTATTTATCTTTGAACCATAATCACTATCGTTATGTAATTATATCCTACTTTTTTTTTCAGGTAAGCTTCCAGTTTCGCAATCAGTTCCCTTGAGAGATTCCGGTAATGTATAAAAATATCGCTTAATTACATTCATATCAAAATTACTGTAGTTATTTTATTATTAGTTCGAGCTCCCTCATCACGGAGCTGTTTGTATTTACGAAGAGAAAACGAATGATATTGAGATCTCTGACTATAACATAATTACCCCAGGTCTATTATCTAAGATTACTTAACCGATGTAACATTATAAATCAAAATAATTACGAATAATCATCCTAGATCGTCAAAACGGTTTCGATAACTTATGAGAAGCGTCATAGCGAAACTAATACTAGTTTGATAAATGTGATTTTCTGTTCATTAATTGAGCGATCTGATCCAGGCATTATATCAAATTTTTTTTTCTAGAAAAATTTTATTCTGTTTTATAAACCAGTAGTTTTACTTTATCATTTTCAATCATATCAAGCAGACCTGGAATATTATTCATGCTGGATTAAAGGGACGAGCAGGCAGAGTCTAGACATGGATGCCGAACAATTTCAAAAGGTTATCATGCCTGCGGTTGAAGATAGTGAAGAATTAAAAGTAGAAAAGTGTACTGGTGGTATACGAGCACATAAATTAAAGGAGAGTAGCTAGATAAAAATTTTATTTTGCCAAAAGGTGAGTGGGGGGACGATTATTGCAAAGCTCTGACTGAATATGATAAGGTGCTGAGAAGAGCTAAAAGAAAATCGTGAAGGAAGATATTGCGAAGAGAGAAAACGGATTGTAGATACGTAAAGGCCTCTACGGATCCTTAGATAAGAATATCCTCATCCCAAAAAGGACAGGTGAATACACTCAGAGGTCCTGAAAGGACTTTTCATGGTGCACTTTCCTGATCCGAAAACGAAGCTGATACCACTAGACAAATGATAGAAAACTGGATTAGATACCAAGACTTATGGTTCTAGGGAAAACTGACGTGTGGCAAAAGAAGATGTATCAGGTCAACATCAAATAAACAATAAACTTATTTTTCCGAGGTTCGAGCATAATTTATCCAATGTTCGTACAGAAGCTAAATGATCTTCTGTACAAAAAAACTATGTATGATCACAGGCTACCTTAGGACCGGGGTACTTACCAAAAGCATGGAAGCTTATAAAAGTCGCTTTTATATCCAAATCCTGCAAATACTTCTCTTCTCCATTCTGCTTATGTGATTACTTCATTCTTTTTTTCTATTTTGTGTCCATTCATTTATACATGTTCTTCTTAAGTCTTCACTTCTCTTTCGATCTCTCAGCGCATTTCCGGTAATTCTTCTGCAGGTCTATTTGCTTTTTGTACTTGATCTCTCACTTCTTTGTCCAGGTCTTCATAGCTAGACATTCACAGGTATTTTATTTCCATTACTTATTCAATACTGATGCCATCAATTTCTATTTTACATCTGGTTGGTTCTTTGCTACTATTGTTTTAGTTTTCTGAGATAAGATTGTCATATTAAATTCTTTTGCTCTTATGTTAAATCTGTGGACCAGTCTTTGCAGACTATTTTCATCTTGGGCTATCAATATTGCGTTGTCTGCGTAACAGAGTATTTTTATTTCCTTGTTTCCCATTCTGTATCCTCTTCCTTTGCTCACGCTTTTGATGATTTCATCCATGATCAAATTGAAGAGCATGAGGCTCAATGAATCCCATTGTCTTATTCCCCTGCCTACTACTATAGGTTCTGTAAGTTGTCGATCTATTCTGGCTTCCATTTTATTGTTTTGGTAGATGTTTTCGATAGTTTTTATAATATTTAGGGGACTTCTCTATTATGCAGAAGATGGATTACATCTTTGAGTCTTACTCTGTCAAACGCTTTCTTTAGGTCAATCAGACACTTCTTTTTTCCTTTTTTTATGCATTGAAGTATGTATAATGTTAATTTCATTTTGTTATCTATTTTGAAATTAATGTTAGTATTATGATTTTGATGTAAAAAGTTATCGGCGTAGAATAATAGAATGTTTGTTGTATAATGATTTCGATGTTTGTCAATTCTGGAATCGATTTGTATAGATTGCTCATTGAAACTACGATTTTGTTTGTTGTTTTACGATAATAATACAAACTAACAATCACGATGACCTTTTATGTACATGCCTTTCAGTAATATATTAGATTTCCCTCAATTATCAGTAAACATTTGTATTAATAAACGACTAAGAGAAATCCTATACGTCCAATCGAATGGCAATCGGGCGAGTCGCAAGGCGTTTTCTAGGTCATTGGGTTGCACTAATCGGGCTAATACCAACTTACCTTCTTTCCGATATACAAAACTAGCGAGAGGCAGGGCGAAGAGAGTGTACCTGCTACGTCTGACAGCCTATCACTTTCCTTTTAAAGAAAATGCACCATTTTCCCTCAATAACTCAATTACTTCCGCTAAAAGCCGATTGTGTTTCAAATGGTAGGGGAGAGCCGTGCAAACACAAATTTTTAAATAAATAATCGCTATTCAGAACTGCTGTAGACAGAGTAAAATATGTCGTGATGATCGGCAATGTCCTGAAAGGATGAGGCACACTATGAAAAAGAAGAGTTGCTATAAAGTAATGTGGATGTAAATGTCATAGATTTTAAAATTGTTTTTAATTTTGTTCATATACGAAAAATGATTGAGTGGCAAAAAACTGATAGATATATTGAATACTGAAAAGGATTCAGAACAAAAACTAGAACAGTGTGAACAGTTGACCTATAATTATTATTATACCGGCTTAGAGCTAGACAAGTTATTGGATAAAAAAAACACATCTTTTGAGGACTCTTAAGGCCAAATCGAAGAGGCAACCCAAAGGAAGTAATAACGAAAAAGCTTAAGACTGGAGAAATGGCTGCTAAAGAAAATAATCGTGGTATTTGTATTTTGAAGAGGAAAGACAAGAGAGTTGTAGATTGTGCATAGGTGCACTAGCGGTATAGAGAAACCAATAATAGCTGTGATGGAGTAGAATAAGACGAAAAGTTCAATTGACTTATCGGATCAAATGGCAAGCTACAAAAACGAATTAAGAAAAACGGTGAAGTGGCACAGGAAAATAGAGATTGGTGCTGTCTTGGTTAACGCCCATTGTTATGATCAATCCATAAAAGACCAATTCATTTTTATTACCGATTTCAAAGAAAGCATCTTAGAAAGTCTCATGTTCCCAGATGAAGAGATCAATCTGCCGTCAACGTCAAAATCCGAAAAAGGGAGCTCCACCTACTGAAAAAAACGAAGGCATCGCGCATAAATGAGTGCCATAAGTTGATTAGTGTTTCTAACTGTATTTCTAATATTATTTAATGTTTTACTGCTTCTTCTGATGTTAGCAAGATTTTTATTAAAATCAAAAAGTTCGCATGGGTGCCTAGGCCGTACAAGCCATGAACAACTATGAAGTTACTACAAATAGGCTATGAAAAAACCTAACCCACCATCCTTAAATCTCTAGATGAAACCGTCCATCTGGTACAGGATCGTAGCTGTTATTATTGTTATTATAACAATGTTACTAAGTGTATCACCATGCCCTGATAAGGGCTCCAGGAATGAGGAGAAGAGACTACAAATAAGAAGTTTTAAGTACCTAGATAAAAAATGAAAAAAATATTCAAGGTTAACACTATCTTTTCCATAGCGGCATTTTATGTTAAGTCATTTTTGATCAAACAGACATATTTTGGTCCAAATAATATAATCCTACTTTATGTCCAAAAAGTTTTACCTTATCCTGTAATTTTTCTATAGATTGTTCCGTTTACTTACTTTCTAATTTTGATCTATTAATTTTTTGCTTAGTACTTCGGCTTCCAAGACTTTTCAGATATCTTTCCTATCTTATTCCTCGGTTTTTCCCTTTTCCATTTTTGTCCATCCGGTTTTCCTCCCCTAAACCTTTCTCTATCAAGTCTTCTGCCACACAGTCCTTCCATCTTCTCCTCGGTTTTCCTCTACTTCTCCTTCCATCACCTTTTAACGGCTCTATTATTCGTCCCATATATTTTTCATTTCTACGTCTGATATGACCAAAAAATTGCAGTCATTGTTCTTAAATCTTTTTTGAGACTGTAGTCACCCCGGCTTTATCTCTAACCAAGTTGTTCCTAATCCTGTCCCGTCTGGTTTTACCCAACATCCACCGTAACATTTTCATTTTCGCTACCTCCATCTTCTTTGCAGGCCACAATTCACTCACTACACCAAAGCAAGGTCTCACTACACTCTTGTATATTTTTCCTTTCAGTCCTTCCCCGATTTTTCGATCACAAAGTATCCTGCAAATTCGTTTCCAGTTATACCAACCAGCCTGTATCTGGTGGGCAATTTTCTCGATCTAGAGTCCCATATTGTTCCTTTATGTAGAGGCCGAGGTATTTAAGTTCTCCTACTTCATAGTTTATTCCATTTTAAACCTGCTAATCTTAACTCTTCAATAGTCCTTCCACAACCCTCCAACTTGTCCTCCAACATATCTTTGCTTTCCTCTACTAACACCATATTATAAGCAGAGAGCATTGACCAAGGAGCCCCCTCCCTTACTTTTTCTGTCAGTACATCCAGAACATTGATAACATCGATGAAGACATGAGAAATATGGAAATACGTGCTTGGTGGAGGAGATAACTGGAGAGAAATTCTTGAGCAGGCTAGGACCGACGCAGGGTTGTACAAGACATCCATAACAAGATTAAACAGGTAGGGACTCAGTAAAGAGTTTTGATGTAAACCGACCGTCACTGGAAAACTTTCGGTCAATCCGACACAAATCCTTACTTTGGTGTACGCTCGCTCATACATATCCTTCACGAACCTTACGTTCTTCGAACCCATTTCTCTCTCATACATCTCCATAGCTCTTGTGTAGGAATTGTGTTGTACACCTTCTCAAGATCTCTTTTCTTTTCGCCGTATTTCGGCTACTTCCGACTTTAAGAGTTGCAATTCTCAGGACCAGCTTCTTTAAACCGTTCTGTCCTCTAAGGGGTAGCCCTAACTCACTTTTCGCAGGGGTCTGACAAGAACACCGTAGCCTCTAAACTGCTTTCTATATTCTTTCTCTTTTGCTTCCGGATGCCCTTCCTGACGCAAACCCTCCTCCTTTATCCAAGCTTGGGACCGGCACTGATAGTTACCTAACTACTCAAATTCACCCAGCAACTACCAGGAGCAGAGTTAGATTTCTTTTCTATCATTGATCTTTAATGGAGATATATTTATCTTTAATTTCTTTTTAAATCCATATATTGAAGCACTTGCCCCCATCAACCCTGTGTCTAAAACAGAATTGGAACAATAAATTTGTCGGCAAAATAGGATGGACATAAAAGGACGAAATGTAGATTTATTTAATTTGTTTATTGATGTCAAATGCAGCATGCAGTCTGTTATAAAAGTCAGTCGGTTATAGCGTAATACACGTAGTACAACACAATATTTCATTACGTAGTTTGCCTGACACGTGTATCTTTTATATGGAGCGGGGTTGTCTGTTATTTATTTCGTTTTGTATATAGCACACGCCATCGAAGAGAACTACATTTGAATTTAATGTCTATTTTTTTATTAATACGTCGAAGAGTCGAAGAGAATTGTCTAAAATAATTTTTTGTAAATGGTTTCCTTCCTAAAAGTAATCTTTCTGATACTAATTTATAATTTACATTGTTAAAGCATTTACGGTGATCATTAGTGTAACACTTCCGTGCTACATTATTATATACAAGGCCTGAATCGCTCACTGTCGAAGAGAATTGGGCGGGGTTTTCTTAAACATATAGAAACTATATCGTATCTTAAATTCAAGCACAATTAGATAATATGAAATTATAATGTATTATTGGACGCCACCCCTGGTTTATCCTCGAAGGGGAAGAGCAAAAAAATTAAGATTTATTAAAAGTTTACAAGAAAACTATTCTTTATTATTTCTTAGTAATGAACAAAAATAAAACATTAAAAGTTACGTCATCCCAAAGGGATTCCAAAATATTATTTTATGTTAACATTATCATAAACAAAGAATCTTTGTATCGTATTAAATTAAGAATTGGTTATAAAGAAAATGAATGTATATATATATATATATATATATATATATATATATATATATATTAACCCCAAATTTCGAAATTTGTTTACATTGAAAATAATATAGTTATTTATCAACTAGGAACAATGAAGAAAATAAACCTTTAAATTAAATTAGAACACTTCACTATATTTTCATTTTTTTTGAGTTCATAATGATTTCTGTTGTCTTGAAAGTAGGTATAATAAAAATTGGTACAACCTTAATCTGCTCTGTTTCTCTTCTTATTTAATCAGTCACCAAATAAACCATTGATTCAGCTACGTACTATATCAAATCACCACCATCCTAGATAAGAGGGGTTAGGGATTCCATAAAAAGATACTGCTACTGGGCCATGATCTGGAATAACTCCATAGCAATACTATCTTGCGACGAGTATTAGAAATATAATATCAGCATTATAGCCTCTCCAATAAGGGTCTAAAAAAAATAAATATCTATCTGAAATATGGACAAGAAAAGGATTTATTAGCTCACCTCTGAATTGAGACCCACTTTGGAAACACGTCTTAACGGTTGGACGGTCTTAACAGAAAAGAGCGAAGTGCTATCATGGCGCCTGAATCTGGAAATTGGGCGTGAGTGACAAGTTGAAAAATATGCTCATCTACCGGATATATTTGGGAATTACAGAAGAATCCTTGAGTCGGCTACAGGTAGGTACTTGACAGATAGATGGGGCTATTAGTTTTATTTAAAAAAAATTATTGAAATTTATAATGATTTTCTTTTAAATCTTTTGAAACGGTTACATTAGCACTTTGGTCTACAATCTCCGGATAATGTTAATCTTGCTTTATTTAGAACCCATATTTGCCTCTGTAGGTATGTTGTTCATAATTAGAGATTAGCGGTTATAGTGGTACACTTTTCGTCCGCTGTTCTGATTCTTTTTTCTTCTTTAGTCCTACTGACTCTAGTCACAAAACCATTGTATGTGGAGTACCACAAGGTTCAGTATTGGGTTCTCTACTTTTCCTTATCTTTATAAATGACATCACTAACTTAAAAATCGATGGAAAACTTTTTCTTTTTGCTGATAATACAAGTATTACCTGGGGTAACTCTAATATTGCAACTATAACTTCTGATCTACTTAAAATAAAAATCTGGTCCGACTCTAATTTATGCTCTTTTAACGTGGATAAAACAGTAGCATTATCCTATAAAGGAGCTCTTCAACCCTTGCTTCTCAATAACAGACAGATCAGTATCGTTGATTCTGTAAAATTTCTTGGTATTTTTATAGACAGCAATCTTAAATGGTCCCTTCACGTCGATTTGTTAAGTAAGAAACTAGCCTCAGTCTGCTATGCAATAAGATCTGTTTCGAAGGTAATCAATTTAACATCTTCCAAAATAACATATTTTTCTTTGTTCGGGTCTCATCTTCGATATGGCCTTCCTTTTTGGGGTTCCAGTACAGTTGCCCAATCTGATGTTATTTTTAAATTACAAAAAAGAGCAATACGGTATCTTTTTGCAGAAGCGACCTCAAAAATCACGGAAATTGATCTCTCCCCTCTTTATGGAACCAACCTTTGATGCGTATTTACCGATCCCGTCCACTGAGTTAATAAAGAAATCTATATTATATTCCGCAAAAAAATTCTACAACCATCTCCCTTTGCAACTTAAATCTACAACTTCTTTCCTTAAGTTCCGTAAATTGACGAAAGATCTATCTGAAAGACCATATTATTCAGTCTAAGAAATGACAGTACGTTTAGGTGCAAGCAACTAAAGTATTATATATATATATATATATATATATATATATATATATATATATATATATATATATATATATATATATATATATTTGGGTATCACATGCAGGAACTTCTTTTATTTTGTGATATTGACGATTTATGTAATTTTAGTAAATTTTAATTGTCATTGTTATTTTTTTGACTTTTTTAAGCTTTTTGTCCATAAAATTGTACAATTTTCAGTGACAATAAAGCATATTTCTATTCTATTCTCTATTCTTAGTCTGTTGACGTTCCAAAAAGTAGTGACATCAATTATCGATTGCTCGGATCGTGGATTCCTATCCTTCCCTTTGTTGGGCTGCTAGGAAGGCTTCATGTAGACTATGACCTGATCCACCCAGCGTGTGAGAGACCTTCCTCGCGGACTTTTGCCATTGATTTTTCCCTCGACAATAAGTTTTTTTAGGCCTGTAGAAGTTATGTGTCCGAAGTATCAGGTAGGATTGATTTATTTTTGTCGACAGTCTAGTATTCACTTTTAGGCAACATTTTTCTGCAACACGTGACGAAGGCATGTACTTTTCTTCGGTTGTGAACCTGGATGTCCATGTCTTAGATGCATATGTGACACTTGTAGCGTAGATGCATATCGTAATCATCTTGGCATACAAATTTATATTCAAGGCCAGGTCGCTCAGGTTGAAGAGAGTGGGCGTGGTTCTTTCAACCATATAGAAGCTGTTTATTATTTTTCTAATCCGAGTACAATTAGATAACATGCAATTAGGATTTATTATTGTTGGGCGCCATCCCTGCGATTTATTCTCGTAGGGAGAACGAGTAGATAAAAGAAAATTTTACGACAAAACTATACTTTTATTATTTCTTTGTAATGAACAAAAACATTATTAAAAGATTCTACGTTAAAAAATTAAAGATATTAAAATACCAATTTGTGTTTACAGTATTTAATTACCATGAGAAGTGTTTATACAAAACTAAAATTAAAATCATGTCGTAAGAAAACAAACATTTATATCATGACATTAGAAGAAGTTAAGAAAATGAATTTATATTTTATCCCAAATTTCGAAATTCGTTCACATTAAAAAATATACAGTTATTTATTATCTAGAATATCTATTATAATTAAAATAATAGTAAAGCACTTCACTAAACGTTAACTTTTGAAACGGTTACACACTAAGTAAGACTAAAGTGTTTAATAGACAATAAGCTTGACAACTTCTCTTGTCTCCATCTTTTCTATGATGGTACGGGCAGTATCACTTGTTAAAGGAGTTTACGACACTTTTTGGATTGTCATACACGTTGTGAAGAGCTCTTATATATGTTTTCCTTACACCCGTTCTTGTCAACACTTTATAAAGATTTTAAAGGTACTGTATCTTAGGTTTTTTCGACAACTTTGAAAACAAGATGGGTAGCAGGATTTCTAGCAACGCGTATTTCATTTGATTTTTCGTACTACGTTTATATTCGTTTATAAGTATTCGGTCATACCACCTGATCACCCAGCTAGTGACGCTAATGCCTCTATAATTATCACATACTATCCTGTCTCCTTTTTTATAGATGGAACTTACATATGCAAGATTCCAATCTGTAGAAATATTTTGGCTACTAATTTTAATACGAACACTAAATCGTCTTCGATCAAAAACAAATTAGAATTGATATCATTCATTAAGAATCACCCAATTTTGGAACAATACCATAAAAGTTATCTTGATACGTTTTAAGAACACAGCGAATACTTACACGTACCAGTTAGACAGCCAAGAATACAATTGTTATTCGTATCTCGTCATCAAACTAGATGGAATATTTATTACACATTTCCTGTATGTTAATAGGAATTTTCTCGATCAGTAGGTATTTAGAAAACAGAGAATCCTCGAAACTATTATAAACCTTTATATTTGTTATATTCTTTAAACGATACTCTTCAATGAATTAGATTTTCGTCGCTACAGAGTCATTTTCAGATAATTATATACAAAAAGTCTCCTACTACTGCGTTACCTCGGATGAGCACATTCTGACACAAAAAAAGATTAAAATGACAAGGGGATACAATATTGCCTAAACTATTTACTCTAGCCATGGAAGATATATTTAACAACTCAATATAACTCTGGAAAACCGAAGAAATTAATGTAATTGGAAAAATATTGAACTATCTCGAAAACTTTAACAAGATCAGAAAAGAACATCTTCTAGAAAAGAAGATGAAGAGGAAAAGTTCGATGAATGGCAATATTCTCCAACTCATGGAAGAAAGAAGAAAATCAAAGAACAATAAAAGAATGTACAACAATATTTAAAGATAAATAAGAATCAAAATCCGAAAGACCAAATAAAATTGGTTAAAATCACAATGTGAAGAGATAGAATTGTTAGAACAAAAACACGATATCTTTAAAATGCATAAAAAGGTAAAACAAGCAGCTGGTCCTCAGAAAACCAACACATCTAGCAAATTGCAAGATCAACAGGGGAACTTAATCACAGATAAAAATCAAGAAATTTGCATATTGATCAAATACATACAAGAACTCTTTGATGATAATAGGTCCGACCAACCTCTATCCTACATATGTAATGATCACTTACCATTCACATCAGATGAAGTGGAAAAAGCAATATCAAAACGTGTGGGAAAGCGACAGTATGATTTTCGAAATGCAGTGTGTATGTACGAGAGAGGTTCTCTTTAGCATACAAGTGCTATTTCAACGATGTAGAAACGTGAATTTCGATATTTATGCATGCTTTATTGATTACCATAAGGCATTCGATATAGTGAAGCACGAAAAGCTGATGAATATATTAACAAATATTGGAATAAACACCTGTGATCAATGATTAGCAACCTTTACTGGAATCAACAGCTAAAATCGAATACGTCGGTCACATCATAAGGAACAGAGAAAGATATGGATTGCTGCCACTATCTTACAGGGAACAATATAACGAAAACGGGGACCAGGGTGGGAAGGATTTCCTGGGTGAAAAATCTACGTTTATGGTTCTACGAGATAATTGAAGTTCTCCATAAGATCGGAGTCGACTACAGAGACATTCGAACAATAGCGAGTCTCTATTGGGGTCAAACAGTTAAGTGAAAGTAGGATCTACATTGACCAATAAAATTGAGATCAAGAAAGGGGTACGACAGGGCTGTATCTTGTCTCCTATTCTCTTTAATATATACTCAGAAGAAGTATTTAAGACAGCGCTGGAGGAAAGCACAGAAGGCATAAAGATAAATGGAGAAATAATTAATAACATAAGGTATGCTGATGACACTGTGATTCTAGCAAGTAGCATGGAGGAACTGAGTTGCCTAATGAGTAAGATACAAAAAACAAGTGCACAATACGGACTCAGACTAAATATCACAAAAACCAAATGGATGTTAGTAAGCAAAACCCAACAACCACCACAGCAACTGATATTAGACAATGGAAGAATTGAACACGTGGATTCGTACATCTACTTGGGAACAACAGTTAACTCAAATTGGGATCAAGCGAAGGAAATACGTATAAGAGTAGAAAAGGCAAGAGCATCGTTCAGCATGAAGCAAATTTTCACCTCTAAAAGCCTCACCCTACCTCTCAAAATTCGACTTCTGAAATGTTATGTATTCCCGGTTTTGTTATATGGAATGGAGGCGTGGACAATGACCGCAACATTGATGAAAAAAGTAGAGGCCTTCGAAATGTGGGCTTACCGACGTATATTACGTATATCCTGGACTGAGCACGTGACCAACGAAGAGGTACTACGCCGGATAGGTAAAGAGAGAGAGGTAGGAATAAGTATAAAGAAAAGAAAGTTGGAATACTTGGGTCACGTTATGAGACATAATAAATATAGAGTACTACAGCTGATCGTTCAAGGGAAAATAGACAGCAGAAGGGGTCCAGGGAGGAGAAGACACTCGTGAATCCAAAACTTGCGGCAATGGTTCGGATTGTCATCTGCTGAACTATTCAGATCTGCCGTAAACAAAGTCAGAATAGCCATGTTGATTGCCAACGTTCGGAACGGACAAGGCACATGAAGAAGAAGAAGATGGTTCTACGCAACAACCACAAATCTTTTCAAAGCAGTAGTGTGCGAAATACAGAAGTAACGAAACGAAGAGGAACTATAAAAAGAAGATCTCAAGACACGCTAACTTCATATTTGATTCTTCTTCTTGATGTGCCTATCCGTTACGAATGTTGGCGATCATCATGGCAATCTTTATCTTATCTGCAGCAGCGCGGAAAAGCTGCACATATGTTGTATTGAACCAGATTCTGAGGTTCTTTAACCAAGATCCAATTCTTCTTCCTGGACGTCGTTTTCCAAATATTTTTCCTTGCAGGATGGCTTATTCATCCATATTTGATACTATTCGAATATTTCAGATTATTCAGCGGAACAAAGTCAGAGCTATATTGAAAATAAGGTGCAAAGACAAAAAATCAATACAAAACAAAATTAAGACCTGGGAATAATCAGTTAGACTATGTAGGTGTCATTCTAGAGTTCTATGGTCTACAAGAATGATAATTATTAGGATGTGATATAATGCTGTTAAAAAAATACTACTCTTATTGCGATTTTAATATCTACATCAGAATCATTATTCTATAAATTTTGTATTATGAAAAAATCTAGAATATATTAATGAAATTCTCGGCATTAGTTAATTATCATATAAATATTCTCATCTTCGTATGACATCATTTAATTTGTTTATAAAATATACATGGTTAACCAAGCAAATAATTCTTCGGGTTAACGACAAAATCATAGTGTCCTTGAGAGAATTTTTATTTAAACAAAGTTGACAAAAGATGGAAAACCATTCTGACATTCAACAATCCGTAATTATTTTAATTGCTTTAATAAACATAAAGATTCTCATAGACAGTAATTTAGAAATTAATCATTTGAAAAATGTGTACAAATATCGTATTCAAGTAATTATAAAAATGGTCAACAATCTCGGTCAGTTTAGTTTTCTTGTTTATTATGTTGCTATGGTACATTTGGAAATGATTGATAGCACAACTTTTATTGCACTTGAGATAAAACTTAATAATATAACATCATCAAACAGTGACGGAGATTTTCTAAAATAAAATATTCAGCATTAATCTGAAATTTTTGGGTATTACCTAAAATTTTTAAACATACTAGTTTATTTCAATTATTGTCTTAAATTTTGTAGTCATTTTAATCAACACATGATATGAGTACGTAATCTCTACAGGTACACAATATTTATGTACAATTTCCAAAAAGGAGAGGGTCAATTTATAAGCCCTCAACTTTCTTAGAAAGGATTAAAATTTCCAAGCGGCAGAACGTGTTTTGCAGATTGTGAATCATTTTAGTCAAGATTAACAGGTTGTGTTTGTAAAGTCCTGTCATTATAACACGCAGAATTGTTAGTTCTATAATAAAAAGCGGAAAACTTTAGTGTTAAATGTATATGATGCTCTTGTACATGAACATTTTACAAGTACTGTTCGGAGTATAGTTTTTGAGTGTTCAGATATGACCGGAGTAGAAGAAGCAACTATTTATAGACTTTTAAAGCAACGAGAGAGTGGAAGTATTATAGAAGCACCTAAAACTTCAACAGGGAGAAAACTCATTCATATAGACGATACTGTGAAACAATCGATTCGAAGAAAAGTTCATTCATTTTATTTACAAAAAAAGATTCCTACTTTGGATAAACTTTTAATTGACATTAATGAAGACGAATTTTTGCCAAACATTAAAAGAGATAAATTGTGGAAAACTTTACGTGAATTAGGATGCTAGTGCTGTTTTCACTTCTCTGTTTAGTCGGTTTGTCCTGTGTTTGTCCTCGTTTATTGTCGTTCTAGCTCTTTTTTGGCTCTGTTCTTTTCCCTTATCATGTCCTTGATTTCCTGGTTTATGTCTCTAAACCTTCCCATGTGTATATCTATTTCTTCTTCAGTAGTGCTATTTCTGTTTCTTGTACGATATTTTCGAACTCTAGGACTCTTTTTTCTTTTTGCTATTTCTTGTGGATTGTTTATAACTGGGATGTTGTTGATTCCAATACTCACAAGTCTTTTGTAATTTGTCCACTTTGTTTTCTTTCTTTTTCTTGTTGTTGTGTTGTTTTCTTACCATGCTCCTATTTCTAGTAGTATGAGATTGTGGTCTTGTGATCCTTCGTTGAATATTCTGATCTCGGTCTGTAATTCGTAAATTTTTAGAATGCAAGAGGTTTATTCTGTCATTTATGTTGGCAAAAAAAGAGAAGTCAGCTACTTTATTGGTTTATTGAATACGTGTCGCTTTTTTTTAACTTTCAAAAGCTTCTTCAGTTTACTACAAATATAATGACGAAGTTTATAAGTAAACGCCTAAAGTATTAGATTCTATACGTACAAAACAATTTGTAGCTTTGTTTTGGTTATTCTAAAAACTGTTAAAGGTTACTTAATATTTAGAGTAAATAACTTGACAAAAAACAAATAACTAACAACCGAACACTAATGTGCATTAATTTAATTGTTATTGATTGTCATATTATGTTTAAAGAAGTTGTTAAGGTATCTCGATAGACTGGTCTATATCCAACACTGTTATAATCCATCTTGTTTCAGTTTCTTAATATCCTGACTCTTTATTTGAGGTATTTCCATTCCTATTATTTATTTACATGGCCACTAATGAAGTTTTATAAGTGGTGTTACTATTTGCTTCATAACTTGTTTTCAACTTGACACTTTTCAACATTAACGTTGTTGAAATACCATATAATCGAATACTTTTTGAATGATCAACGTACCTTTTCGCTCTCTATTTTTACCCGATACGCTACAGATATTTTTAGTTATGATTTAATTGTAGCATTGTTCAAGGTAGGAGCTTCCATAAAACAACGAAACAATTGATTGCGATAGTCCTGAGAAAAGAAAATCGTGCGTGTTCCACCAATATTAACATATTACAGAGAGTGCACAAAGGTGTGGCACAACCTCACAACTCACGTTTGAGTTTATACGGGATGGTTCTTTAGTTTCAAATGCGAAATATCTGAGCAAGACTCAAATAAAGAATATTAGTCATATGGTACTAGTTTCATAGACGGAAAAAATGTTTTTGTGTATTTCTGAGTGTTATACGTTTGGAAATTATGTTTTTGTCAGGAAAAGTTTGCTATTCTTCGTTCACAAATTGTTGAGAGCACGAAATATGCCTCAAACTCATAAAACGGTCGTAAATCATAGGCGTTCCTAAGGTGTTTATTCATTAAATAATAATATAATGTTTTAATACTGTTATATATAATATTGATAATATTTTAATACTAATATATTTAGCAACAAAACAATTAAAACTTTCACGACTAATGTTGGTTATTATATTATATTAATAAAAATAAGAATTTAACCATTAACAATTTTGTAAATAAGAATACCTTATCTCTTTGGATATTTCAATACTAATCTTCGCGTTTAGTCACTTTACTAGAAAACCTGGAATTCATATCCGAAGGTACTATTCGTTGCAAGATAATTAAGATGGAATTCCCCAGATTTTTAATAATATAATTATATTCGAAACTTAACTTGAAAGGGTGAAGTTATTACGAACGAAAACATTTTTTTTGTTTAGTACGTTTTTGATCGCATGTAATTTACGGCTCGTCGGTGTTTCCGCGTCTACGGCAGTAATTAGCGTCTCGAATATTTCTTTTGCGAATTATATGCAGTGCGTGAGTGATTTTTTATTCCATATACCTACGAACATATACGTACCTTTCGCTCGTGCTCGTTTTGTTGGATTGTTTGTGATGTTCTCTTGTTTGTTCTCTTAAGAACAAAAAATGTGGGATCTTGATAACATAATTGATGCGACCGTAGAGATTATTAACCTAATTATTAACCCTCAAGACGTCTCGGATTCCGAAGTTGATCCTATTTATTTTGAATTTGAATAGTTTTCTAATCGTAATTATATAAGACAAGTAATAGTAGTTGTAATCGTAAGGTATTAAAGGGAAAGGGCGCAAAATGTCGCCTGTCAAAATGTTCAATGTGTTTTAAATGTATCCATTTTTTTTTTCAAATCATGAGAAAACTAAAAAGCATTTTTGAAAAATTTAAAGGCAGAATGAAATATTTTTTAGAATAAATAAAAAGTTTCTTTTGCATGCAATCTTTTCAATTAAAAATTATATTATATTTTCTCTTTTATTTTCACCTCTGTTACATAACATATTAAAATAAACATTGTAGAAGTTTTCAGGGACTTTCTGCCTTGAGTAATAATCTTTCATTCTGCGTTTAAATTTTTCAAAAATATTTATTAGTTTTCTCCGGATTCGAGAATAATGGATACATTTAAAACACATTGGAAATTTTGCTAGGCGACATTTGGCCCCTTTTTCCTTAATTAAATAAACATTTTTGAATAAAATAAATTTATTTAAATAAAATAAAGTTTTATTAAAAAATACAATTTACATAAGTACAATTTAAAAAATATATTTATTTAGTTCAAATAAATGTTTCAATCATATACTCTACGACACTGGTCGTTCATTTCTAACCATTCAAAATACCCCCGTAATAGGATTATAAGGTATTGTATTCCTTCAGATATAAGGTGGGTTAGTCGAAAACGTCTTAAACCGTCAGTTTTAGGTTGGTTTTTACTATTATATCGTATTACCTATCCTCTCTGTATTTCAGTTTTCTAATTAGGGTTAAACTTGTAGTGAGCTATCAACAAATTGTGACCCGACTTGGACGCAATATCGAACTCATTTTTTGTACGTTCTGTTTGTGATTTGAGTTAAAACTTACTTTCTTCCGCTGCTTATGTAATTTTGTAAAAAAAATTGGATGATTTTTCTATTACCGTAAGAAATTGACCATTCTACTTTTTCTTTAAAGTGATATCTTCTTCATGGATGGTAATAATCATAGAGCCTCTTTAACTTTTGGAACAGATATTTTATAGAGTAGTTTTGAGCTGCAAACATACAATTTTCTTAGGTTCCTCAACCAAGTTATTCGTTTTCTTCACACAGTTCTTCTGCCGTCAATGTTGTCTTAGATTATAAGAGACAAGATTTTTCTCCACGCATTATATATCCCAAATATTGCAGTTTTCTGTCTTTTATTGTATTTTCAACTTTTTTCTTCCGTCTTACTAATACAATACTACCACGTTTGTAACGTGATATATCCATGAGATCTCCAGAATCTTTCTGTACGTCCACATATCAAAGGAGTTAAGTTTAGTGGATTTTGAATTCAGTTTTAACGAGTGATCTCTAGTATAAAGTACGTGGCATTTAGTTGATAAAAAACAAATCACGGTCTTCCAGATTTACGCCGGAACCATTTATATTACACCACTTCTTGATTAAATTGGTATATATCTTACTTTTTAATCTAAACAATCCAACGTTTCCGCGTACACTATCATGCGGGTGTCATCAGCGTATATTAATATCTGAAGTTTCATTGAAACTTAAAAAGTTTTCTTCTTTTTCTTCCTTCTTGTATGTAGACTTTATGTCTGTAAGCCTGTTTCTTCTTCAATATTATCCTATTTCTGCCATTCTACTAATGTGTTCGTTCCACTCCTGTTTCCGTTTTGTCACCTATCTATTTATGTCTTTTATATTGCCTGCTCTTCTTATGTTTTCGCTTCTCTCTCCAACTGACTTTTCCCTGATATTCATCGGAGTATATTCATCTCTGTTATTTATAGTAGTTGTCGCTTTTTAGATGTGTCAGGTCTTGTCTCCGCCGTGTATGTTAATATAGGTCTAATTGCTGCTTTATAGATTCTTATTTTTGTGTCTTGTCTTAGGTGTTTGTTCTTCCAGATTGTATCATTAAGAGATCCCGCCGCTTTACTTGCTTTTAAGCTTTATTGTCGTACTTTATCTTCAACATCTACCTAACTAGTTATATTTATTCCCAGATATCTATATCTAAACCTTGCTTCCTGCTTTATTATGTTCCCTTCAATTTCGATTTTACATCGTAGTGGGTATTTAGATGTTGTCATGATGTCATGCATTTTGTTTTTCCTGCTGATATTATCATATTCTATTTCTTGGCTGTGGTATTAAAGATGTTATATATTAATCTTTGGGGTTCGTCTTCTGTCTCGGCGATTAATGCTGAGAGAGAGGCCTACACGAAGTACAACACATCAAATACTCCAGAATCCCGAGACACCTATAGAAGAATACGACATGAAACAAAGCAGTTGGCAAGAAGAACAAAAAATGAACTGGGAACAGTTTACAAAAAGGATGGAAAACGACTTCTACGTTACACAAAAACAAATATGGAGATTCATAAGAAACCAACGGAAACAAAAGGCAGAATTGAAGGAATACAATAAAATACCAGCAAACGAATGGGAAAGATACCTGACGGAACTGTTTAAAGCAAAGGAAAATAATAATCAACACAATAACGTACCTCAATAATTTGATCAAAATAATCTTTGAAAACATCTAGAGTCAGCGCCAATTGTGTACTATTTCGTCCAAAATTACCAAATACAGTTTTAAGAAAGAAGTCGATGAATTAAAATGATATTGTCTTAAGTTGGACCACTCTGTATGTCCGTAGGTAACTCACTACTATACTACATCACTAACAAAACACAAAACACTTTTACTAATGCATTCGTAAATTACCGAGTTGTGAATAGTATTCGCCGTTGCTGCCCTAAGATCAGAATGTATTGGTATCTCTGTCGTAATTAGAATTGATGGTTCATGCGATCGTTGCTTAATTATCGTTCCGAGATATTGCTCGAAGAATGTTAGAAGGGCAGTCGTGAAACAACAGCAACTACAACGAACATAGATAAAGTTAATCGAAAATCTTGGTTATAGTACGGTAGATTAATGACACTGAAGGGTCGTGAGATATTACGTTTGAACGCGTTGACTGAGAAGTTTGTTTGATTATCTCTATTATATATTGAAAAACAAGTACTAAAACTTGCAGATTGTAATTGGCTTAGCTATATTTAAGAATCTTACTTTAGATTTAACTAGCATGATGTTTTTGCTGGCAAAAAATGTTGATAAAATTTGCACAACAATTATAAATTTAGTACTTGAGCTGCTTAGAACGAACCAAAAAAAGTTAGGATACTAAGCCAGTACTAAGCTTTCTGAAAATTTTGTATATTCAATGAAAAATTTACAACTAGATGGCCAATCACAAAATGAATAAAGTGTAAAATGCCCTGGTTTATGGAAATATTTAATAAATACAATGTTGAAAATTGAGGAGTCCAGC
This sequence comes from Diabrotica undecimpunctata, assembly GCF_040954645.1. NCBI lineage: Eukaryota > Metazoa > Arthropoda > Insecta > Coleoptera > Chrysomelidae > Diabrotica > Diabrotica undecimpunctata. The sequence continues at coordinate 122,380,047 of NC_092811.1, forward strand.
GCATAAACTAGTCAAGTCCAATTTTGGATAGATACATATTTTTGCACAGTTTAAAATTCTTAATCTTCCAGTGCATAAAGCAGCTCTGTCACCATCATCATTATCCAGCCTTCTGCGTCCAAAGTTGAACATAGGCCTCCCCTAATTTCTTCTAGTTCTGACGGTCTTAAGCTTCCTGCAGCCAATTTCCAGCGATTCTTTTGACGTCATCGTCTGTCCATCGTATAGGTGTGGTCTACCTCTGATTTTTATGTTGTGGTCTACACACTGTAATTGTTTAAATGGAAATCGCCATTCATTTTGGCTACAAGGCCGGCCCAGTTCCACTTCAGCCTTGCTATACGCTCTATGACCTCTGTGACGCCTGTCCTTCTTCTTATTAATTCGTTTCTATCTCTGTCTCTGAGAGTCAGTCCAAGAGTAGTGAGCGTTCCATACTTCTTTGGGCTACTCTGAGTTTGCTTGCTGTAGCCTGTGTTAAGGAAAGTGTTTCGGCGCCGTAAGTCAAGACTGGCAGCACACATTGGTCGAACGTCTTCTTTTTCAAATTATTTGGCTTGTTGTTCTTGAAGATGTCTGATATGAAGCTCTACTTCATATGCGGCCCATGCTAAAGTTATTCTTCTTTGCAGTTCAGCAATACTGTAAAAAAATCATACATTATTTTGTTAGTTTAAGATATAACAACATATCGTAGGTTCAATACTATACGTAGGAAACTCAAAATTTATAGTTTGGAGGTAAATGGTAAGAGACTGAAATTTCATTGTATGTCTTAACAGCTAATCACCATTTCTGAAGAATTCTAATAATTTGATTCTTACTTTATTGTTGTTTAGTTGTTCACTTATTGCTATAAATTATTGCTGTAAACTGTAATTGTATTGTATTACAAACTAGTCTCTAACTTATAACTATCTGATAACTGAAAACCAAAAATTTGTCCATTTGTTATAGCCCAGGCCATGATATTATAGTTCCTATGTCCTTGAGAATGCATTAGGAAGTTACGCGGGACACTTAATAGAGTAGATTTAACAATAAAATACAATGAAATAAAATAAAATAAAATACTTTGTTTTCAACACTTCCACAAAGTTTGTTATCTCTACAGCTGTTTTGGCAGAGTACCTTTCTTAAGTGATCTATTTCTGGTATGCGTTTACACTTTATATTATTCAACTGAATATGTTGAAGAGAGGAGAACTGTTTGTTTCAAGTTGGTCATTCAGAATTATAAATTTGTTAATTTGCTAAAATCTAATAAATATAGCTTAAGAACTTCATTTTGAATATGAAGAAATTGGGCATTAAAGGAATGAGTCTAGAAGGTGAAGTGCGCATGTAAAATCTGTTTTTTTATTATTGAAATCCCTTTTGTGTTCTGCTATACGTTTATTAAAAGTTGTATCAGTTTGACCGATGTAAGTTTCTGAACACTCGCTACATTTAAGTTTATACACAACACTGTGTAAAATCTTTTTCTTCTGTCTCTTTTTGTTCTTAATATATTTGCTTAAGTTGTTGTTTGATCTAAAAGTTGGTGTTATTCCTTGCTTTTTTAACACATGAATTTCCATCAAGTAACGGTTGAATCCATTCTTTATTAGATTAGATTAGATTTATTTAATATGTAGTATACTTATCAAGAAACCAGTAAATGTAGATCTTGTATTATGTTACACGTGAAAAAAAAATATATAAAATCACGTGTTGTGATCAGTAGAATGCATATATAAACGCAAACACATATTTTCAAAGACCCTCTATTTACTGTTGCCAAATTTCCATGTTATGGTCTGTTGTTAAAGGGGCCATGGCAGAATAGTCGAATAAAAAATATGTGGTTTTGTATATATACTATTATGACCTTCTTCTTCTTAAAGTTCCATCTCCTATCGGAGGTTGGATATCATAACGGCTATGGTCACTTTGTTGGCTGCTGCTCTGAAAAGTTGTAGTGAACTACAGTGAAACCATTCTCTAAGGTTTCTCAGCCAGGACATGCGTCTTCTTTCTATGCTTCTTCTTCCTTGGATCCTTGCTTGCATAATAATTCTCAGCAGCTCATATTTTTCTCCTCTGATTATGTGACCCAAATACTCTAGTTTTCTTCTTTTTATGCTGTTCATAATTTCTAACTCCTTATTTAGACGTCTTAGTACCTCAGCATTGGTAATCCTTTGAACCCACTGAATTTTTAATATTCTTCTGTAACACCACATTTCGAACGCTTCTATTTTTCTTATGTGTAGTTTCTTCAATGTCCAAGCTTCCATTCCGTATAGTAAGATAGAAAATATGTAACATCTTAGAGCCCTCAATCTGAGATGCAACTGAAGGTCTCTATTGGTGAGCATTGTCTTCATTGTCACAAATGCTTGCCTTGCAGTTTCAATTCGGACTTTGATTTCTCTGCTTTGGTCATTTTTGTCATCAACCCAGGTTCTCAGATATTTGTATGTCTCTCCTTTTTCTATTTGGGTTTGCTCTATCATTAATCTTTCATTTCCATGTTGCGCTTTTGAGACAATCATAAATTTAGTTTTTCTCTTATTTATTTTTAGTCCGTATCTAATGCAATAATCGTTAATTCTATTTACCAATTCTTGTAGCGATTCCAGGGTGTCTGCCATTATAACGGTGTCATCAGCGAATCTTATGTTATTTACTATGCTTCCGTTTACAGAGATTCCATCACCCAGATCCGCTATCGCTTCCTGGAATATGGCTTCACTGTACACGTTAAACAGTAATGGTGACAGAACACAGCCCTGTCTTACTCCTCTCTTTATATCTATATTTTCGGACTTTTGTTCTTCTATCTTTATATTGGCCTTTTGATTCCAATACAGATTGATAATGATTCGTAAGTCTGGTCTGTCTATATCTTTGTTTCTCAGTACTTCTATTAGTTTTTCATGTCGGACCCTGTCGAATACCTGACTATTATGACCAGCTTAAATCAAATTTCTTAGGGTTACTTTACTGCATAAACTTTACCTTTAATTCGTGGCTTCTAGTATTTCTTTGTTGCTTGCTCTCTTCACGATAGACAAGGAGAATAACTATAACCAACACAGATTTTATAAAGTTTCAAATACCGTTTGTTTATTATACCATATAAAACATATAAAGACCGTGCACAATTTCTTATCTAATCTTCAAACAAAAGAAACCTTAATTTAGTTATCTCCTTGTTAACCAAATCTATTTAATTTAATGTGAAAATTGCTGTAATTATTATTTCTTATAAGAAAACAAATTTTAATTTTGTGTCAATTATCTGATTTTAATTTTACTTTCAACTGATTTTATTTTTACCTGTGAAACTATACTCTTTAAATCAATTAATTTATAACTCTAAGTATTTATGGATAAAGAATTTGTGTCCCAATAACTGCGACTTGATATGGGTTTCAAAACATATATGGTACAAACACAACTCTCATGTCACAAATAATTTGACTGACCTGATGTAATTTCCGCATGTTTTCCGACGGACACCTATTGATTTTCCTGATTGTGTTCCCACAAAGCTGTCCACATTCACCAACACATTTTTCTCTGCTTCCTCCTTCCAAAACTGTTACGAAAACCAGCACTCGTTCATATTTTCTCCACAAATCGTTTCTCGGACTCGTTTCAAAATAACAATGGCACTCTTTCAGCCCAAAAGTTTTTTCGCCTTGACTGAGTGTCTCGTGCAAATCTTATATAATTTTTTTATTCTTTACTTACAGAATTTGGAATCTCTTCGGACACAAGGAGTTTGGAATTCTCAACTTGTTCTTGGTTCGCCTTCGTCTATTCTGCAATCACCAACTTAACCCACAAAACAACACAACTTGTTCTTAACTTTTAACACACTGTTTTCAAACTGGACTGCTTGTTCTGGCTGGTAAAAGATAATGCTCGAAATTTTCTTATTCAATTTTAACATCGACTATCTATTCTCCTTCCCTCGTTTCCCATAGCCAGTCATACACATTAATTCTTCCTATTTTCTATTTTCCTATCCCGAAAATCCCTACTTTAATTTTTAAGAAATCAAGCGTATTGTACCCACTTGGTTTTTCTGTAAATTTATAGAAGATAATCTGAATAACATTTCTTTTGTGTTTACAGGCAAATCCGTATTTGTAAAAACAACGTCTGGTTCGTACTGTTACCTTCGATAAAAATAATACAAAAGGCATTGTCTATACTTAATACATTAATTTGAAATTCTTACCTGATACAAAACCAAAACGTTGTGTTTATTAATCCTAAATTTTTAAGATACTTTACTTTAAAGCCTGTGTATAATTATTTTTAAGATTTTAAACAGTATTTTGGTAGTAACTTTTTAAATAACCCGAAATGTTTTTCTACATAAATTGTTCTTAGAAACTAAATCACTATAATAAAGGTCCACTCTTCTGCGAAACCACTTCTAAAGCATTATTATTTATTTACAACTTTTTAACCTATACAGGGTCTTGAAAATTTATATTCTCGTGGTATTTTGCATACAAATATTTTTTTGACCTGCTTTAGAATTACAATACTTTAGGCCTCGTAAGATCCTTTGAGCTAAATACATTAATAAATCAATGAACGTTACAATTAATTCCACGTAAATAAACCATATATTTTATTACCCAACAAATAGCAGGTAACTAAATCTTTGGGTGAGTGCGTGAGTAGGATGACAGGTCAGTACCAGGTAACTAAATATCTTCATTGATACCGTGAGTACCTCGTCACGGTTCCTTTATCAACTCGCGTATAACAAAAACCCCATAAGGCACTTGAGATACGACTACGCCTTGAATGTGTCCACAGCTTCATTACAAATAGTACTTCGCGTGGGAAAGTGAATTTATACCACGCTCTTATGCATTCTTAAAGAACACTTTTGATAAATGATGGTCAGTATCAAGAGTTGACCTACTCGAAGGAAAGTGTTGAATTTCTATCTCTGTTTAATTTTTATTTAAAAGGAGAAAGTACTGTTATTATTTCTAAGTACAAGAAAGGTATTAAACACTTCGTCGCGGAGTTTGAAGTCTCGTTAACCTTGTTTAATTCAAAGATGTTGTCTCCGGATCTTCGGGCGGAATTCTTAATAAAGGAGAAAGTAGCGCTTGATTAGTAATATTTTACAACATCCTGTGATTAATCGGTAGATGCGATATTGCTTTCTGCCACCTAATAATCGTTCGTATAATGAATCTCTTAGTAAGGTAACAAGTTGTGTGTAAATTGTTAACGTAGTTTTATTTTGTGGATCGATAAGGAGAATTCAACAAAATACGAAAATATATAATAACACCATTAGGCAGTAGATGAACATAGTTTTAGTAAAGTTCTTCTTATTGTTCAGTCGTTTTTTTTCGTTTCTAAGATACGCGATCACCATAACTCTCTCTCTCTCTTCTCTTTTTCAACCATTTTCCATCCACTCCTGAATGTAGGTCTCTTCCAATTGCTTCCATCTTTCTCTATCTTGCGCCAATCTAATCCACTGTTTGCCTGCCACTGCTCTTATGTCATCTACCCATCTTTTTTGAGGTCTTTCCATGCTTCTTGTTGTCGTCCTTGGTCTCCATTCTCGAATTCTCCGTGTCCACCTGTTGTCATTATATCGGGCTACGTGACCTGCCCGGTCACCTCTTTCCGCACTGTGTATCAGACACTCCATTAGAAGGTGTTTTATTGTTGTTGCAGTTTCGCAACTGTATATCAACATTATTAAAATATTAACAGACTACTGAACAATTAGACGATTGTTTATACATTGTTGCAAACAAAAGACTGTTGTTTAATACATTTTTGTTAACAAAGAAGTACAGAAAAATTAGTAGATTTCGTTAAAGATATGAATTACTTCAAATTATACTGCAAGGAAAAGTACAGGTCAAAAGATCAGTAGGAAGGCGCCAGAACTCATGGCTGAAAGACCGGAAGAGATGGTTCGACCGCTCATCCGCAGAAATCTTTCGCGCAGCAGTTTCCAAAACTACAATTGCCATTTGGATCGCCAACCTTCGATTCGCTTGGGTAATTATACACCCACGCGTTGCATCAACGTCAAAAACAATTCATGAACCAACCGCCGTTTGGCATTCAGTAAGGGAGAGTCGTTCCATCGGCCGAACAAGACACTCGTGTCCTAGTTAGGGTGGAGACCGCTCCGCCATTATCAATACTTTTGTGGTTCCCGGATGTCGAAGAAGACATCGGCTTCGATCGCGGTGCTATCATTCTATTGGGGCAAAGTACAACCTACATAATTTGTCACCAAACTATTTGCTGCTATATCGAGTATGTTTATTTATATTGATAATGTTTATTTCCTCCAAATTCATGTTTTTCTGTGACTAACACAAACATTCGCTTGTGCCGCGAATCGAGAGACATTTTAATCTTTATTTGGAACATTTATTTACCGTATTGTATAATAATTTTGTGTTACCTTTCATCATCATCATTCTGGCTTTACAACCTTGCGTGGGCCCTAGTCTCCTCAAGAACTTCTGTGCAGTCGTCCCTATCCATCGCCTTTCTCCGCCAAGTACGTATTCCCATATTTCTCATGTCTTCATCGATGTTATCAAGGAACTTTCCTCTGGGTCTTCCTCTTCTTCTCTGACCAATGGGTCTATCAATTGCAGGTGGATACATGCCCTATCCACCTCAGACGTCCTATCTTAATATGTTTTAGGATATCTGGTTCCTGGTATATTCTATAAAGTTCGAAGATGTATCGTCTTCTCCATACTCCATTGTCTTCACTGCTCCATAGATTCGCCTGAGTACTTTTTTTTTCGAAACATCATAACATGTTTTCATTACTTTTTGTTAGAGTCCAGGTCTCTGACGCATATGTTACTACTGGGCGTATTATTGTTTTGTACAGTTTTATTTTTGTATTTCTCGATATAATTGTGGATTTAAGGAGAAGATTGAGTCCAAAATAGCATCTGTTGGCCGTGCAAATCTCTGGTTTATCTCTGCGGTAGTATTATTTTCAGTAGTAATATCCCTAGGACATTGATAACAGACGAGATAATTTCATGACAATCGAAAGCTCGTTCCTTGGTAACAGCACGAAGCCGAAGGCTGAGTGCTGTTACCAAGCAACGAGCTTGAGAAATTTGTCATGAAATTATGAGGCATTCATCAATGTCCGAGGGATATTCGGCGGATAATTTTTCGAAAAAAAAATTATAACTTAACATAACGAAACATTTATTTATTAAAAGTACAGTTAGTGAAAGTACAATTATTAAAATTTAAGTTAACATTAGATTCGTTGCTGTTCTCTACTATAGAAGATCTATTCATCAATCAGCCAATCCCGTCCACTGCTGGACATAGGCCTCCCTCAGTTCTTTCCAGTGTTCTCTACACTGGGCCGCTTGTAGCCAGTTTCCCGCTACTCTTTTTATGTCGTCGGTCCATCTAGTCGGTGGTCGTCCTCGGCTTCTTTTATAATTTCTGGGCCTCCATTCCATAATTCGTCTTGTCCATCGTCCATCTTGTGTTCTGGCTAAGTGTCCTGCCCAGTTCCACTTAAGTCTCGTGGTTCTTTCGATGACGTCTTGAACTCCTGATCTTTGCCTGATTTGTCGGTTTGTTATGTGGTCTCGGAGGCTCACATTCAGCATTGCACGTTCCATGGCTCGTTGTGTAACTCTTAGTTTATTCGCAGATTTCTGCGTGAGTGTTAAAGTCTCTGCTCCATAAGTTTGTACAGGCAAAACACATTGGTTATAAACTTTTCGCTTGAGACACATGGGAATTGAACTTTTTAGAATATGGCTTAGTTTGCCAAATGCTGCCCAGGTCAGGCCTATTCGCCTCTGTATTTCATTTGTTTGATTGTCTCTGTTTATTTTGATCTCGTGTCCCAGATATTTGTAAGTGTCTGTTTGTTGTATGGTATTATTGTCGATAGTTATATTTCCACTCATTACGAGATTTGTCATAAGTTTAGTTTTCTCAAAGTTTATCTTTAATCCTGCTCTTTCAGACAGACTTTTAAGCGAATGTAGCATAGAAACTGTATCCTGTAAGTTATCTGTGATTAATACGACATCATCTGCAAACCTCAAATGATTTAATCTTTCTCCATCTATATTGATGCCCATATCTTGCCATTGGGTGTTCTTAAATATTGACTCTAGAGCTGCCGTGAACAATTTTGGTGAAATATTGTCTCCTTGTCTTACTCCTCGACCTAAGCTGAATTTTTCTGTGTCTTCGTGTAGTCGTATACTTGATGTAGCGTTCTCGTAGATGTTTTTGATTAGTGACGTGTACCTGTAATCTATTCGGCTTTGATTTAGGGCTTCCAGTACGGTTTCAAACTCTACAGTATCAAAAGCCTTCTCGTAATCGACAAATGCAAGAACCAGTGGTATGTTGTACTCGATGCATTTTTCAATTAAGATCTTTATGGTGTGCAAATGGTCATTTGTGCCATATCCTCTCCTAAAGCCTGCCTGTTCTTTGGGCTGATAGAAATCAAGTTTAGGTGTTAGTCTCTTTGTTAAGATTTTCATAAAGAGTTTATACATATGTGTCAAGAGGCTGATGGGTCTATAATTTTCTAATTTAGTAATATCACCTTTTTTGTGTAACAAGACTATCACTGCATTGTTCCAGTCTTTAGGAATCGTACCCGCATGTAAGCATTTATTAAACAGTTCGCTTACTGATTTTAATAGAATTTCTCCTCCTGCTTTTATTGCCTCAATAACGAGTCCATCGTCACCAGGCGATCGATGGTTCTTCATTTCCTTTAAAGCTGATCTTACTTCTGACACAGTAATGGGTAAAAGTATTTCCGATCCCTGATTTATGAGAGTCTTTACTCGTGTCGGTAAATTTTCTTGTGGTCTTTGGCTGGTATAGAGGTCTTTATAAAACTCTCTAGTTATTTTCAGAATGTTTTGTTTATCTGTTGTTGCCTTTCCATCTTTATCTTCTAGCTTGTATATTTCTTTTTTACTTTGTGTGAGTTCTCTTTTCATTATCTTTAAACCTTTGTTCTTTTCTACTGTTTGAGTAATTACATTAGTATTATATCTTCTTATATCTCTTCTAATATCCGCTGAAATTCTTTTATTTAGTTTTCTATATTCTTCTTTGTTTCCCTTTTCTTTCTCGCTTAGGTTTCGTCGTATTTCCATGAGAGCTTTTGTGTCTTTGCTAATCTTTTCACTTTTGGTGTAATTTTTCTTGCAAAATTTGAGTTGTGCGTTTCTAACCGAGTCTGTAATTAATTTATTATGATCGTCGATACTTAGAAGTTTGGGATTATTACTCTGTAAAGTTTCTGCTATATTTTTTATGTACGCTTCTGGCTGATTTGGTGAATTCCAAACTATGCGTTTGCCACTGTTTATCATCTTTGCTCTTTCTTTTTGTAGGTTTATCGTTATTCTAGCTCTTACTGGTCTGTGGTCGCTTCCTACTGATAGTTTATTAAGTACAGTGACATCTTGAATAATTTGCTTTTTGTCTGTTATTATATAATCATATTCGCTCTTAGTTCTTCCATCTGGACTAACCCACGTCCATTTTCTACTCTGTTTCTTCTTAAAAAAGGTGTTCATTGCATACAGTTTGTGTTGCAGTAGAAAGTTGGTAAGTATTTCGCCTCTTTCGTTTCTTACTCCGATTCCAAAATCTCCGATTGCTACTTCTTGTTCGTCCTTTTTCCTTCCGAGTTTCCCGTTAAAATCTCCCATTATCAGATTGTAATGGGCCGGTTCCTGCTTTTTTGCTCTTTCGATTTCCTCATAGAAGGCTTCAACAATCTCATCTTCGTAATCGCTGGTGGGGGCGTATACCTGGATTATTTTCAGATTGTATCTCTTATTTAGTCTTAGATTTATATACATAACTCTTGGGGAAATGCAGCCAATGCTCTGTATCATTTTCTGTAATTTTTTGTGTACTAATAAACCTACTCCTCCAGTTGTCGATTCTGTTTCCCCATTATAGTGGAATATGTTGCCTGATTTTAGTTTGACCTGATCTTCACCTCTTCTTTTGACTTCGCTAATTCCTATAATATCCCATTTCACATGTCTGAGTTCTTCCTCCAGTTCCGTCATTTTTTCATCTTTGGATAAGGTTCTTACATTATAAGTAATTATGTGCAGCGTTCGTCGTTCTTGGTAGCCTCTTACATCCCGGAGATTCTTTGCACCCTCTGCCCGCTGTCCGTGAATCCTACCGCTACCTTGGTTGGGAACTAGCGAGCTGCCGGGGACTGAGGGCCCTTTTCTTGAATGTCTATTCATGCTGAGGGGTTTTGGCATTTAAACACCACGCTTGCCAGGCGGGTTGGTGAGTTGGTTTGGGAAATTGGTAGGATAGTAGGTATTGGGTAGGAATGGGTTTAGGACATGATTTCTCTCCATAGGAGTTGAGAGACAATCAAGGCTCGCGTAGGGCAGGGTCGCATCCCTGAAGTAAGTCTATCCTCCACTGGGATTGTGGAGGAGTACTTACCCGCTACCACGTCGAAGACTACCGCTACCACATAGAAGATCTATTACCACGCATAATATTTATAATCTTGTTGTGGTGTTCTTGATCGAGATTCAAGTATGGTTTTATAGAATTCTGATTGCCATGACCAGTAATTTTTAGCAATTGTTGTTCTTCTACACTACTTTTTGCTAATTCGCTAACAGCAGTTGATCTATTCGAGTGATTTGTTATCTTTTTCTCCTTTACATTCAAGCCAATTGCTTCAGCAGAAGATTTAGTCCATCCATTCATTGTATTTCTTCCAACAGGTACATTATCGTACCATTTGTCAGTTTCATTTTTCCAGTGTCGATTTGGTTTTAAGAACAGTCGTGGTGAGGTAATATTGTCGCCTCGTTTTGATATCAGTTTATGAAAAAGACGTACAGGGCATCTTTGTCTCTCACTATTGATAACCAACCATTTACTACTTGCACAGCTTTTAGAACCACCTTGGCACGTTTTACTGAATACCGGATTGTATTCAATGCGATTTGTTGGAGTGTCATCGTTATTTTTCTCGATTTGAAAAAAATCCACCAGACAAGCAACTGCCTCTCCTCCTCGCCACGCTAATTCTACAGCAGCAATATGGTAAAATTTACGCATAAGACCTTCAAGGGTATCTTCATCCCAAAGCAATATTATTTTGTTAATTTCAGACCAATTTAACGAAACTGAACTGGCCTTACGTTTACATGGATCTGCTTGTAGTTTCTTCCTGATTGCATCGCGGGCATCTCGGGCTGGTTTAAACACTATATTGTTAAACGGGCCAATCATAATATTATAGTCATTATAGTACTTTTCTTGCAATAGTTTGCACGAAACGTTCCACATTGTCTTCACCGTTGCCTTCACCGTTGCCTCTTTGAATTCGTCCCCGTTTTTCTTTCTCATATTGACGGCTCAATCTTTTAGTATCAACGCCAATTCTTCTAAGCTTCTATGTTCATTCAACCCATATTCTCGTCCGCAGCAAAATTCCATGAATATTCCCCAAATATATTTGTGATTGTAGGTTGTATTTCTGGGAATTTTTTCTTTGATTAGCGCATTTAAACTTTGAACATTCTCATTGCCGAAACGTGACATTTTGAAATTTATTTGAATGAAGTTGTCAAACTCGATCGTGTTGTCATAGGGATTGAAAATTGCACTGAATGCAATTATCAGTCTAATGTTGACATGATTGGGTGAAATTGTTCCACATGACACAAAATGACGAAATTTGAATGGTTGTTAGAACAGTCGAAAAATTATCAGTTAAAGAGCGCTCCCAGGTATACAAATTCGTTCACTGCTTCAGTGACGTCGTTTTTTATAACAAGTGGTCGTAGGATTTTTGTTTTCGTACTTATTTTCATATACTTCGTTCTGTTGGTGTTTATTATTAAACCCATTTTTTAGCTGATTCTTTTAATACGCCTCTCGTACAGCGTTTTCCGTTCTCCTAACTATATTGATATCATCAGCATAGGCAAGGATTTGCACTGATTTATTATATATTGAACCGTATTGAACCAAGAGTTCATTTTTGGGTTGATTTGTGATATACGTATTATTTTTCCAGAGCCAGATTAAACAGTATACTGGAGAGAGGGTCTCCATGGAGCAGCCTGTTATTTGTTTTCAAAGATTCAAACAGTTCCCCCTGAATTCGTACTCTACATTCAATTTTTCAAGAGTTAGTTTTGTTACCATTTGTATCTATATATTTTTTATATTATTTGTCTTATATACAAAATTATACTATTGCTTTACATAGATATTTATGTAAAAATCAGCTGTGAAATCTTTTTTGCCGTATCATATTTAGTATATTCCTGTTACGATTTTAAAGACGAGCGGTTTGTATGATATAAATATCCAAAGTTCGTCTTAAAATATTTCATTTTCGAAAACAGCTGTGTTTAGCATCTGGTTTATGAATAAGTAGGTACTGGTTTTTTGTATCTTTATCACGCATATTTTAATTTGTAAATATTAGGGATTTTTATAATATTCTGTATGTATGTTATTTGTTTATTCGGTTTACTTGCTTTGATATAGTTTATTTATAGTCCTCTTGCTTATATTTTTCTATGGTAATATACATACCTAAACGAAAGGGAAACACCAGCGAGTTATAGATTGAACATAGACATTCTCCTCCCTTTCTGATGGTCTTAATTTCCATATAGAGGTCATCATGCCATATGTGCAGAAAGCAACAATTGTGAAAAGCAAGTACAAGCAAGTAGTATATTTCCTTGATAGCCACATGCTTCCAGTGCTGATATTATCTTGTGATGCCAAACCCCATCAAATGTTTTGTGCAAATCAAAATAAATTGCAATACTTTTTTTGTTGTTGCAGAATAATATATGGCATTATTAATAAATATATGTTTTTATATCTACTAAATTGTCGGTAGTCGATTTTAATTACCATTGTCAATTTTAATGGTCATTGCTTGACTAAATGGATATTTAGGGAAAATATTAAATAAGTGGGCGGCAAATATAGTAGATAATAGAGAAATGGCTCAAAACATAGTTAGACATGAAGTCAACCTAAACATGCTATACTTTATTTCTTAATTAACAAAAAACAATCTTTGTTAAAGCTGATATGCAAATTACAGTAATTGTTAAAGTATCATTGTCAGTTCATCGTTAGTCATAGTTTTTAGAGCATCTGCTCTCTGAAATTTCCACTCCATTTATCACCCTATAAATCAATCATGTATCGCACACTTGCGATCAATTTTCAGCTCTCTCAAGCTAAGTTTACATCCAAAAGTAATATATATCGAGCCGACGTTACAGCCTTGTATATAATTGGATAACCAAACGGGGTTGAAAACCGGCTCAAGTTAGTAAAACACCCTCTCACCACAGCATGTTCGCCGAGTTTTCGTACTCGTATCAATTTCTGCCTCGAGCTAGACCCTACTACCGGAAGTTAAAACAAATGTGAACCTATTAGGCGGGATTTACAGCGCCCTACTTTACTTACAAGCTACCAGTTACAGAAACATCTTGAAATTATGAGGCCTTTTTAGTGATGGGAGTGCGTTAATGTAGGAAGAAATGTTACGATTTGTCACTTACAAGTACCGTTCCATCCAGCAGGTTCTCTTTAGAGTTGGTGTTAATAAATGATGGTGTTAGAGATGTATTTATCACATTATGTATACTGCCTGACATTGATAATGCAATACTCTCAGCATACTTAAATATATTTTAATATTTTTTTGGATATAAAGTGGGTACAAGGGCGTACCCAGGATCAAACTAGTGTGGCAAGCCATAGTCGTTTAACATTTTAGCACGGAAAAGTTGATTAAAACCATTTTTTTAAATTATACAGGATTGGAATAAAATATGGAACCAACTAAATATCTTTGAAACAAAAAACGCCATATTTTTTGTTACTATTTACTTCAGGTTTCACCGGAAATACCCTTAATTTATTTAATTTAAATAAGACATCGTATATATTTTTGCAGATTTTGAAAGAACTTGTTATTTCTAATTCATACATACCAAGTTTTGTAGGAAAAATGTTTTTAAAATAACAAATAAATCACTTTGTTCACCTTATTTTCTTAATAATGTTTATAGAATGCAAGTAATTATTCCGTAGTCTTTCCAGGAGATTTTCAGCATTCTTCAATATGTCCACATTTCAAATGCTTCCAATTTATTGAGACATTGTTTATTTAAAGTCCATCTCTCCACACCATACAAAAAAACAGAAAATACATAACCCTTTAGTAATCGTTTTCTAAGATTTAGCCTGAGGTCTCTACAACATAATACTTGTTTCATATTATTGAATGCACTTCTAGCCTTTTCTATTCTAACTCTAATTTCTTTATAATATTTTGTTTCATTAATGTTTGATCCTAAATAGTTATAATTCTGAACTCGTTCTATCGTCTTATTATTTACGTGTAGGTTGATGTGTTTAATATTTTTCTTTGATATACCTAACCATGAATTTTGTTTTCTTTATGTTTAGTGGTAGGCCAAATTCTTCACTAGCTGCATCAACCTTATCTAAAAGTTTTTGTAGATCTGTAATATTTTTTGCTATTAGTATTGTATCATCAGCATATCTAATTTCACGTATGGGTAGGCAATTTATTTTTATGCCTGCTACTTCATCTTCTAATGCTTTTTAGAATATTTCCTGTGAGTATGCATTAAACAGTGATGGCGACAAGGCACAGCCCTGTCTAACACCTCTTTTGATTTTTATTTTATTAGTTTTTAAATTATTTATTCTTATGACAGCTTTTTGTTCATAATACAGATTATTTATTAACGTATGGTCCTAAAGTTTTGGGAAAAATTTCACCTGGTCTGATTGAGAAGCAAAATGTATTTAACAAAGAAGGCCATGGAATTGAAATGTCATCAGTTATTGACATTTAATAAACAAAGCAGAATATTTTGGTTTGTGCTCTGCAAAATGTCTTATAAAATTGATATTCGTCGAGGTGTTTATAACATGGTTGGGCGAAAGTCGAAACGAGATATTGTTAATATTTATCGAGATCAAAACATAAGCAAATCGACAATTTATCGCACAATCAGAGAATGTGAAGAAGGGATACCATGTGTTAACTTGCGTAAAAGTGGTTGACCGCGGATTTTGAACCATATAAGAAAGACAAGACTGATTGAAGCAGTTAAGAACAAAATTGGGGTCTCAGCGAAAACTGGAAGATTTCATGTTGGAAAGACTACAGTATACAGGACCCTATCGAGTAACAATATTATCTACCGGAATAGAAGGAAAGCTCTAAAATACCCAGAGGATCAATTAGAGAGAATTCCGAGATGTTGCCACGCGTTAAGGCGAGTGCATTTCGTCAACAAGTTGATTATGATGGACGATGAAAAATATTTTACTTTGTCCAACTCTGAGATGAAGGTTAACGATGGGTTTTACACGAACGATTACGAAAATGTACCTGATAAAATAAAATTCAAAAGTAAGAAAAAATTTGAGGACAAAATTTTGGTATGGTGTGCAATTTCTGAGGCTGGCTTTATCTCACAGCCCTACATTGGTGTTGTTCGAGGCGAAGCCTTAAACGCAAATATTTATATTCAAAGATATCTCTCTAAATTGCTTCAGTTTGTGAACACACATCATGCAAATGATCAAATAGTCTTTTGGCCAGATCTTGCTTCATGTCATTACGCGAGGATCACAAGGGGCCGGTACGAAACTAACAACATTACCTTTGTACCGAAAGCAGACAATCCCCCCAACCTACCTCAGGCTCGTCCAATTGAAGAGTTCTGGGCAATATTAAGTCGGAAAGTCTATAATAACGGATGGGAAGCACAAAATCAGGAACAGTTAAGACGCCGCATATTTACAAAAATTAGAGAAATTGACGCCGAGGTCGTCCAAAGGATGATGCAACGTGTCAGGGGAATTATTAGGCAAATCGAAAATAATGGTCCCTTGTCTGTCATTTGAATTTTGATTTATAATAAGGATAGTTAAGTTAAATTGTTGAATAATTTAATAAAAATATAAGATTATTGTGGTCAGAGTTATATGCTTTTGAAATTTTTCCCAAAACTTTAGGACCATACGTTATTGTGACCATATTCTTTGTTCTTAGTAGTTTTATTAACGGATTATGTTTCTGTGTATCGAATGCCTTGTTATAATCTAGGAAGCAGACATAGATGTTCTGGTTTACATCTAAACATCTCTGTATTAGCACATTTACTGCATATAATGCTTCTCTGGTTCCTTGAGCATTTCTAAATCCGAACTAAGTTTGTACAATGTATTGTTCTAACTTTTTATATATTCTACGATGAATAATCTTTAGGAATACTTTTAGTATGTGGTATATTAGACTGATGGTACGGTGATCGCAACATTGTCTGGCCTTTTTTTTTCGGCATAGTCACGAATGTTGATAGAAGCCATTCTTTAGGTAATATACTTGTTCTGTATATGATATTAATTAATTCGACAATAACATGTATATTGCAATCGGCGATAAGTTGCAATATTTCTATCGGTATTTCGTCTGGTCCTACTGCTTTCCCAGTTTTCATTTCTTTAATTATGTATTTTATTTCACTTTCTGTTATTTCTGGTCCAGTCTCGTCAACGAAATGTTCGTTATCTATTTTGTCTTGTTTGTCGTTAAACAGCTGTTCTATATAGTTTGCCAATACCATCAATTTGTTTTCTGTATCCATTACTGTGTCTCCCTTTTCATCAACTAGTATATTTTGTTTGTATTCTGGTCTTCTAGTTAATTCTTTTATTTTCCTGTGTAAATGTTTATTTTGTAGCATTTCTATTTTATCACATTTTTCTTTTAACCAATTTTCTTTTGCTATTCGAATTTGTCGCCGTATTTCGTTTTGTATTTGCTGGTACAATGATTTATTTTTGTCCTTATATACTCTTCTTTTGTTCATCAAGTTTAGTATTTCGTCCGTCATCCAATCTTTTTTCTTTTCTTTGGTTTTACGTAGATACTTTTTTGAAGGTTCTGTTCTGTTAATCTGTACGGTGTTTAGACGTTCATTTATTTTTTCTTCGATATTTTCTCTGATTTCTGGATCTCTTAGTGCATTTATATCAGTTCTTTCTTCTTTTACTGTCTTCTCTATTCTTTTCATTTTAAGGTTGATCTGCACCCCCCAAAAGACAAATTCTAAATTCAAAAAATTTGAAAAAATTTGAGAAGGTATATGTGATGACTAGAAGTATTTTGACAACTTTTAAGCAAACTTCATGTTTTCGTTTTTGAAAAAACTCAAAAAAACTACTATTTTCCAAGTATAAAGCGGGAAAACCAAACATAGGTTTTTGTTAATTTTTTTACAGCATCAAGATATAATTATAAGAAATACTTATGAATTTTTTGAAAATTTTTGAATTTATAGTTTTGTCCCAATAGGAAAAAATAATATGTTTCGGCTTATAATAAAGTTACCGGTAAGAAACCGAAAATTTTTTTAATAAAAACATATATAAAACTGTAAAAGTGGAAAATATTTGCAATAAAACGTTAAATATTTTTTCCTAAACATATGAAAAATCTCGTTAAACAAGAATTATGTCTTGAACTGCCGCCTTCAAATTGTAATTTAGGGACATGGCTCCATCTGAAACAATGGTAGTATTTATCATCGATAGATAGCATTACGTTCGGCTTCGAAACGCTTCAAACGAAACGTCATACTAACAGGGTTGCCATATCAATTACTTTGTACAACAGTTTGGCAGATTATAACAAAATTTAATATAAATGTTATCGGTTTGAATTTTGAACCGGTCATGCTGAAACTTACAGAGTTACACAATAGTAGATACTGCAACTTTTATTTTGATAGTACGATATTATAAAATTTACACTCTATAAGTAATATATCTATAAAAAACCTATTTAGTTTTACAAAACTATTTAGGCGTTTTTAGTTAATTATTTTAGTATTTATAAACAATAGTGCTCCTTGCATAACCAGTGGCGTACTCACAATTTTTCTGAGGGTTGGGTTTTGAAATTTTTTTATGCTACCTCCATTGTGAGTACCTAAAATTTGGGATTTAGTTTAATTTAAAGTACTAAAGATAGTGCCAAAGATTCGGGTATTTATTATCCTGCCTACCAACTAAAACCACCCTCTCTTACTTGTGTGCATTTGACTGTCGCACGTACCGTACTCCAAAAGGGGTGTGGAGGCACGTACCGTACTCCGAATGAGGTGGGGAGGTCACTGTAAGACTGACGACACTCACTTTTTGGAACACTCCCTTTTCTTATCTAAATCTTATCTATTGTTCTGAAGCTATTTTCTTGTGGCATTTTAAAATAATTACTATTTTAATGGGAATAAGCCACAATTGAAGGTTAAAATAAGTTTATTAACGTTTGACATTAATCCAACTTTTAAATACAATACATTTTGGAGACGGCTATCGCCGTATTCCCGTTCTTCTCCGCCAATCCTGCCGGTTTAAGACATGCTCCTCCTCCAAAACCTTTTGATTCCATCGCTCTTCTAATTCCTTCATTCCATGAGCGTCAAGTTCTATCTCTTTTTCTTCTTCCAGGGGGCTTTAATTTGTGAAGTTTTTGGGGCCAACGTTCGTCAGGCCTTCTCAATAGGTGTCAAAACCATTTTGAACCTCTTCTTTCTATTCTGTCAATGACCGTTTCTGCAGTATTCATCTTATTTCTTATATATTCGTTGGTCTTCCTTTCCTGCCTTGATGTTCTAGCACTTCATCTCAAATAATCCATTTCAACTGCCAACAATCAATTCTCTTCAGGTCTGCATTAATTGTCCATACTTCAGAGCCATAACAAAGAACTGATTCAACCATGGTTTGCCCTATTCTTTTTTTGTTCCTTTTGGAAATGTTGCGATCCCACCATAAGGAGTTCAGACATCCTACAATTTTACGTCCCTGATAAATTCGGTGTTTAATTTCGGTTTGTCCCAAGCCGTTAATGAATGGAGTTAATATGATTCCTGACGTCATCGTAGAGATGGATTAATCTGGTGACGATTATTGTGTCTTCCTCTAAGATCTTCATCCTGAATGCCTTTGACAGTACAGTTGTTGTTCTTTTTCACAACAGTTGTGATGGTTTTCCCGGAAATGTCTAGGGTATTCATGAAGAATATTTTGCATACTCTCTTACGTTCAGTACCTAAAGGCAAATGTATGCGTTGTTAAAATTTTTGCGTGTACTGTCAACGCGTATAATATAACGATACTTTGGTACAATATAGACTTTTTATTAGATATCAGAGCTGGGAACAAATTAATTACAATTAAAAATTGAGTATGCACTTTACTCAAAAGTAAATGTAATTAATTTCCCTCTGTAGCTGTGATGTGATCGTTATATTTTCTTTTTCGAGATAAAAATGTGATAACTTTTCACTATGGTATTAAGAAGCCTAAACAAAATTAAAATAAAAATACAATCAGTCCCATTAAAAATAACTGATACGGAAAGCGAATCAAAAAGGATTTTTTGTTTACGGACTGTAAATTCAAGTATATAATTCATTGTAAAATTCAAGTAAAATTGCTTGCTATTTCTATTATGAACTAATTTGATGAAGAGGAAGACATAGTAAAATGTATTAATCCATAAAGACTGAGATAGTATAAATATTACATAATACCGGATCATTTAATTATTAACTATCAACAAAAATGTAATATAATATGATGTACCAATTTAATGGTAATATGATATTCACAGAGATAGCCGCAATAATTTCTTTGTCGATAAAATTGTTTAGATAATTATTATATTCCAACTGACACAGCAGAGCAGTAAAGTATTATACATAAAGATGGTGTTAAAGATATCTTTGCTTACTTGGTCTACTAGTATTATAAGTTATAGCGTTGGTATTTGATAAAATTACTGTTTACACAACTTGGCAACTCAGCCAATTGATATAATGATAGAAAACTGCAATTTATGTTAGGGTTTGAAAATATTACAGAATCGTCATGTAGAAATCTACGATTAAGTTAAAAAAATTACCACAGTAGTATGCCGCAGTAGAGCCATCTCTAGGATCAGAAACAAATTAATCGAGGGTGAAGATCAACCTTAATTTTCATATGTGCTACTAAGAGATTAATCGATAAATCTATATATATACAAAGAGCTGGTCTTGCAGTATCAAGAGCTTTGTAGATGTTAGCTGTTAAAGCACATATTGCATGTTTTGTGGATTTTCCTTCTTAAAACCCATACTGACATTTAGACAGTATATTGATTTTTTTTTAATTTGTAATATTATTGTCTTAATTGTTTCTTCTAATATTTTGTCTATGTTTAAAATTTTGTTGATAGGCCTATAATTTTGACAATATATTTCTTCGCCAGATTGGAATAGCGGTTTAATAGTTCCAGTTTTTAATAATCTGGAGATATTTGAGATTAAAAATCACACTAAATTTTCTCTTCTTTTTCACCCCTGTAACTTATTAAAATAAACATTATAGAAGTTTTCAGGGACTTTTGGCCCTCGGTAAGAATGTAATCTTTCATTCTGCGTTTAAATTTTTTAAAAATACTTATTAGTTTTCTCAGGATTCGAAAAAAATAATTGCATTTAAAAAGCATTGACCCGAAATTTTGCGCCTTCGCTCTTAAGACATGCATTTATTATGATGTTAAGGTTTTTGAACTCTGTTTTTTTATTTCTTTTAAAGTTTCAGATCTAATATTATCATATCCTCGTAATTTTTTAGTTTTTAAAGATTGTATTATTTCTTCATCCTCATATTTAGTCGTTGGAAATAGCATGGTTTATTTCCAATATATTTTTTAGAAATTCAGTTGGCTTATGAATCATTTCTGCATATCGTTTTCCCAAATCTGTATAGAATGTAGTATATAAATTCATTTGGTATGTCTTTTTTATTAGTTAGTATTTCATTATTTTGTATTTTTATTATTAGTTTTATGTTTGTTTTTGAAACTGTTTTTCCACATAGCGTATTTACACATCTCCATAAGTTTTTTGGCATATTTTTTTTTAGTAATTATTAGCCCTTCTGCATAAGACATAAACTGTATAAACATGTTGATCGCCTAATGTAAACACGTGATTTTAGGTAATCCCAAAGAAAAAAATCTAACGGATTAAGGTCCCGAGAATGAACAGACCACTCTATGAATCGTCTACGTCCAATCCATCGATTTGGAAAATTTGCATTAAAAAACAAAATTTCTAACCTATCGCTAATAGTGTTCATCTTGTTGAAGTCAAAACTTTTGTTATAACTATATGTGGTATCATATTATTTTTGTAGATCTATAAAAACAAGATAAGTGGTTCTTTCGCTTTCTAATTTTTCCTTAATAAACTGTTTAACCCAGAGTATGTTATCTGTACACAATCTGTCAGCTCTTCTTCTTCTTTAAGAATTAAATCTTAATATTAGTATATTAGTAATATTTAGCTTTGTCTCGCAATATTAATTGATTAAAATATCAACCAGATCATAGAGGATGTGAGGGATACAATTATATTTTTAAATTATCAATAGGTATTTTCCAATTGGTATTACCCAATGTTTAACCACTTATTTGCAACAATTAACATACATAAACTAAATGATAATTTGCTATAAACATTGGTTATGAGTAAAATACTATTTTTATGATTTATTCAAAAAATCACAGCACCGAGATTACTTTAGGATCTGACCAAAGATTCACTAGATAAATGAAAGAAAACCCATATTCAATCAATTTAAATATGATTACTTTTCAAAGTATTTAAGGTCCCTATAATGAACAGGCCACTCTATGAATCGTCTACGTCCAATCCATCGATTTGGAAAATTCGCATTAAAAAACAAAATTTCTAACCTATCGCTAATAGTGAGGAGGCGCTTCATCTTGTTGAAACCAAAACTTTTGTGGTGACTATTATGTTGGAGTGCAGGAATAATTTGGTTATTTAGTAAGTCTAAATTACTATGAATGTTTCAATACCATCTTTTTCACTAAAATGAACCATTTTGCTTCTACAACTTATTACTGTGAATTGAAGGGTACAGGGGTAAAAGGAAGAATGTCACTTTGTGGTTTAAAAATTTATAGAACAGTTTTTTGTTGACAGTTGTAGACCACCACATTGTAAGAAATACCTAACAAATACACTTTCGTTGATTAACAAGGAGGAATGTCTTGGATTACATCATACCCTTGTCTTAATGCATAATGAATTTAATTTAAGAAAACCATCAAAAATAAAAGGATTAGTTAAAATTGCGATCCAACTTGTCCTCATTCAATATGTGGTAGTTGTTTGAAATAATCTTCCGCATTCTTTGTGGAAAATCTGGACAGATGTACAACGTCACTTAACTTTGCCTTGGAAATATTAATAAAACCTACAAACAAACAGAATACTTAGTTCTTAATACTACTGCATTAATTTATTACTATTTCATACCTTCATAAAGATAGTCTGGTAGTTCAAAATCATTGTCTTGCAAGATAGAGTACTTTGATATTGGACGGCGGTTTGCGATTACTGCAGACTCAAGAAGATCATTATATGAATTTTGGTAATAAATAAGACGAGGGTGCGATTTTACAACCTTGGCTTCTTGGAGAGGTCTAGTTTGAAAGGGTGAAACTCTTGGTGTAAGTTTTGTTCAGGTGGTTTGACAGGAGTTTGTTTGTAAAATCAAAATATGCTCAAAATATTAAAGTTGTCTTTATATCATTATTATAAAAATATATTCACTTATTTAGAAAATATAATTTAAGTTAGCTTTGCGGGACGTGGGACAGTGAAAATAGTTGCGGTACGGGACAGATAAAAAAGTGCAGAACGCGGAACTGGACAAGAGCCTGTCCCACGTGAAACCCTAAATAAAACATCTTAGGACGCGATTTCACGTTTTTACTCTTATTAGACTTAATAGGCTTATTGTGAGAATGTGTATTTTGCAAGCATTTTGAATATTTGAAGTGATTTTTTATGGTCACTTCCATTGACTATCGAATTTCCATTGTTAGAGCGTAACCTTTAAACTTAATAGCATGAAATTTTAATTTTGATTTTTGGCAACCAATATGAGACATTTGAAATATGTGTAAAAACGCTAAATTTAAACTTTCGCCTTACTAACGATCTCAAACGTTTAAAATTCCTTCTTTTCGGTTGCACCAGTACGTTTTTCGAAATTATACAACTTTAGCTACAAACTCCACCCAATACCGTCGTTGTGGACGAATTTCCCTTGACGTGAGATCGTTTTTATGTAGTTTTTTTGCCTTCTTTTATTGAGCCACTGAAATCCCGAAAGTAATTATTCTTTTTTTTTTTGCAGGTAAGCTGATAAACTTAAAACATCAAGTTATGGTAAGCGAGCTTAGTATTATGAAGTAAAATGTCATCTAAATGTTTATTCATTTTAGTTCTGGTGATGTTGAAAAATCACATCAAATAGTTAATACTTCGCTGCATCGCTCTCTTATACATTAACAACTCTTATCCAGTATCTGGGTAAAGTTATTCTTTGTTAACCTTTGTTCTCAAATAGATGCTTTCATCTATTTAGTTAATACAATCGGGGCGTTTTTGACTCTCAATGGCTTCTAGAGTGATCCGTAGTTTGAAAAAACGGTTGGAGCTAATAGAAATATCGGATTTTTAGAAGCTTTTAGTTTTTTAGAGAAAAAATTCATTTCTGAACTACAATGCCTATCTCTTCTCTCTTTTCTAATACATAAGTTTCTAACAATGGTTATAACATAAGAAATTAAGGAACATGATAAAAGAAATGAATGAATTTGTACGCAAACTTAAGAAAATAATAACATATACAAAAAATGGAGTAGTATATCGTATATTAGGGAAAATACGCAAATAATTGTGACGATAAAAAAAAGTAAGGATTAATCAACCTTGCTAAATTGAATCATATGAGTTCTAGCTTATAATACAAGCTTTAATTTCTAAAGGAATTAGAATAGTTTTTAAACAAATAAATACATAATTACAATAAATAATTTAATAGTTAGCAAGAAATGGTTGAGCTAAAATTTTCTGTCGTTACGCGAACAAACTGTTCCAACATACCGTTCCAAAATAGCGTCGTCGCCCCACTTTTCCTTATAAGTTGGAAGTCACAACATCTTGACGTTATTAGTCGTTTTTGTCCTTAGGAAGTGCGTAACAAGTTTTTTTAATGTGACTTCCCGCTATTACATTAAACATGTGTTGAAGCTGAGTGCAACACCGAGTGCATGATTAATATCACCATTATTACTGTGTATAGGTTTTTTTAAGAGCTTGTTTTTTTAGCCATGTCCAATTGTATAAAAGGTTTATACAGGTCGATTTGGAAGTAATGCTTAATTGTTTAATAATGCGCATCAATCGTGTATGGTTGTTAGCGGAGGAGCGATAATTAACAATAAACAAACAACAAATTAATATAAATAAATATTTTTCCAAGTTTTCCAAGTTCCAAGTTTAAATATCTCGGGATTTCTTTGTTGCACTTTATTTTAACATTTTCACTTCCGTCTTTCTCTTTTATCGGTCTCTCTGCCTTTATCCCTACGCGGGGTATACGTAGGAGTATCCGAAATGAAAATCGAAAGGTCAAATAAACTTATTTTAAATTAACCCTTAACTGGTATGGCAAGAAAAAAATACATATAAGGTATGGCGGGGTCATATTTGACCTTTGCATTTTTTGTGTAAATAAACAAAAAACTAAGCAAATTAAAGACTAAAAAAGTATTATATTAATGATTATAACACTGCATAAACCAAAAAATTCTATATCACTTACTGCTAGAAAGAAATATATGGGGTTGATTTAAAAAACCACTCCAAGTAAAAAATCTCAAAAAATAACGAAAAAACACATGTGCATTTTCAAAAAGTAATAAATTCTTATTAAATAATGTTTAAATAAAGGATCAAAAACCAAATGAGAAATATTTAATTATATACAAAAAATTTAACAAGCAAGTATGAACATGATGATAACTACTCAATATTACACCTACTACAAAAATTTGATGTAACACAATGGTTTTTGCATATATATGTTTTTCACATTTATTACATCTAAGTGATTGTTTATTATCATTACGTGGGCAAATATAACATCTCCCACGTTTAGGAGCTCTTTGCCTTGCCTGGTTTTGGTCGTCTACCGGGATGTGGCCAACTCGACGAATAAATTCTCTCAATTCTCTGGGAATATTTACCATAACAGCACGCCGAACTAAGTGATTGTGTATTAGCTGTTTACCTAAATCAATCCAGAATTTTTGCCATGTCAACCCAGATTCTGGATTAGCAGCGTTATATAAAACATGTCCATTGACACCAGCAACATCCATGATCCGAAACCAAATAGCTTGTGGCCATCTTCTAGTACGCCGTCCTACTTTGTAGTTGGCACAAGTTTGATCCAGTACATCCACCCCAACATTGGTAATATTGTAAAAGTCTATAATATCCGGTAGTTTCTTAGCTGTCTCCAATACTTTGTTGTTATGATGGAGACTGGACACTAGACAAACGGATAGGTTTTTTTCGGTACGTAGGACACCAGGGTCACGTCTTTAGTAAATCCAAAAATATATGAATAAACCGGACGTTGATTATTCGGTAAAAACTCCGTTGGCAAATCTCTTTTATTTTTCCGCATAGTACCAACGTAAGTAAGTTTACAGCGGCGTAGCTCTTCAACAAGCTCTAGTGAAGCACCAGTTACATTGCGATTGGAATTTACTATTGGTGCAGTGAGCGAAAGAACATTTAGTGTTGGTATGGATAGCTTTTTTGGATTAGGTATTGCATCTTGTTTTTCAGTATAAACAAAGGCATGGATTAGATAATGAGTACGGGCGTCACACAGGCACATTATTTTGAGTCCGTATTTTCAGGCTTACTCTTTATATACATTCTAAATTTACATTTTCCACGGAAACCGACGAGCATTTCATCCACTGTTACGTATTGTCCACACGAATAATTAGTTTGACAGTTATTTACAAAATGGTGAAAAATTTCAGAAATTGCTGCCAGCTTGTCTCCATTTACAATACGCTGGTCTCTAGTTTGCGGATCGTCAAACCTCAAAGATGTCAGTAAAAAACTAAACCTTTTTGCTGTCATTACGGAACGGAATATATCACGACCAGTACCATCAGTTGCAAAGAGAGAATTTATATCTTCATTGTTTGATTTGAACACGCCTGCCAAATACAGAAGACCAAAAAATGCTAACATTTCAATTTTGTCAACATGGTTTATTGTACTGCATACTAAAGCGTTATCTCCATAATTTGTTTGCAAACTGGTTATTTTTTCGTTGGTTCTCTCAATAATCTTGTCAATTATTTTATCATCAACTAACAGTTGGAATGCTTCAGCAGGAGTCACAGGTTTGTATATTTGTGCTGGTCCAGCAAGTCCTGGTACATGTGACACGATATTTGTTGCACGAGTTCGGCTCGACGCAGGAGCTTGCTTTGACCATTTTTTTCTATTTCTCCCGTAATAGTAACTTTGCTGTTCGTTATCACTACTGTCATCCTCACTACTCGATTCGGTATCTAAGATTTGATCGTTATTATTCCCAGTGTTACTTCGATCACCAGCTTCAGAGTCAGTATCATGCTCACTAACAATTGTCTCTGCATCAGATACGTCGAAATCGCTGTCACCAATCTGTTCAGCTATGTCTTCTAACTCCTGTTGTGTCAAGGGTCTCGTTCTGACACTTGAATTAGCCATAATTATTTAAAACTAAATCACTGACAATTGGCCTTTTTAAGGTATGGCGGGGTCAATTTTGACCCTATCGACGTTTAACACTCAACAAAGTACAAAGTCAACTGCAGCGACTACGTTCAAGTAATGTACTCAACGCCACAGACGAATAGCTGGAGGGCAGCGTTGCCAGGTGTTCTCTTTTTTCTGGAATTTTAATAACCATTTTTTTGGGTCTTAAATGACCCCGCCATACCAGTTAGGGGTTAAAATTGTGGCTTATTAGCTAATAGGGGTTAACTACTTAGGTACATTTTATTGCTCATGTTGTATCCAATCGTTTCACAAACGGGCCAACTGTTTACTTTTGTACGAAAGGCTACAGAAGACTCTATTAATATATTTTATTCTTCTACTAATGTTTGTTTTATTCTCACATTTTTTTACGAAAAATATATGTTTTTGTAACAATTCTTAAATAGTATTAGTAGTCGTCTATGGCCCTATTAGAACTAAATATATAAAAGCTTTTGCTTTGTTCATCGGATTCAAACACATATCACGAGAAAGGTATTACTTTTTTGGATATCAGCTGAAAAGTGTCAAGCGTTCCTGCCATAAATTTCAAGATTTTTATATACCAGATCATCTCACAGAATATTCGCCAACGACGGTTTCTGGGTTATTCCCAAAGTCCTATTTTATCGTTTTTTTTTCTAACATACTGTTCTCGATATCGTTGATGTTGATATTACCCGAGCGATCTTTTCTCCCTATCCAGGAGTGGATTTTTATATACAGTGTGGCGCACCGAAAACGAAACAGAGGCATTTACTGGCAGATGATTCCTTTTTTGAAAAAACGCTCTTACCCGTCGATTTTGTTTTCGAGGGGGACACAAAATTGGCATAAAATCACTTTAACATTTGCAGCCCCTTAAGCGGGGGTGGCATCATCCCTAAAATCTTAAATGAAAAGGGGGGTCGAATGATCTATTATTTGAAAGGTCTTTCAACTCCTTTTATAATGATGTAAAATTCATGTATTCAATTCAGTAGTTTTGGAGATTTATTGATTTAAAGTTTAAAGTAGACTTTAATAGGTACATCAAATTAGTTTGTACTTCTTTCAGAAGAAATTTGAGTAAAAGCTCATTTACTTGATAAGTAAATGCTTTTATTTACTACGCCCATGGTTTATTAATAATAAAAATAGCAATTGAAGTGTCCTTTGTGACAAAAAAAGTTGTTTCTTGAAGAAAGATAAGTAGAGAATGCCACGTACTTATTTTAAATAGGAAATAGTACATTAGTTTGCGATTGATTTGACCAATCTTTGTTGTTAAAATATCATTTATTGCTTTATACATAAATTAACCATGGTATATTTCACGGCAGAAAGGGTTGAAATTATTGAAATATTTTTCGGAAATAATCAGTGCGCTAATAGAACAGCACAAATTTTTAATGAGCGACATGAGAACAATAATGTGCACCGAAAATATGTTCTAGAACTTGTAGCTAAATTTCGGGAAACTGGATCAGTCGCCAATAAAAAACGTAACATTGAAAATCCTATAAGGAACGAAGCAACAGAAGTGGGGGTTTTAGGGCAAGTTATTGTAGATCCTACATTAAGTACCCGCAAATTGCAAACTTCGTGTGGTGTTAGTCGACGTACTATCCAACGGATTCTAAAGGCCCATAATTTTCATCCGTATAAAATTCACCTTGTACAAGAACTTAATGAAGACGATTTTGATAAGCGATTAGAATTTTGTGAAGTTATGAGTGAACGAATTACAAACGATGAACAATTTTTATTTAACATTTGCTTTTCCGACGAATGTTCCTTTTTTTTTAAATGGCGAAGTAAATCGTCATAATTGTCGATATTGGTCGGACTCTAATCCCAGAATTTACCATGAGGTACACACACAGCAGCCACAAAAATTAAATGTTTGGGCTGGCATTTTTGGCGATCATTTGGTTGGTCCTTTTTTCTTACCTGGAAATTTGACTGGTGAAATTTATTTGGAATTACTACAAAATGCCATAGATCCTGCGCTAACAGATATAATTGAAAATCAGAATGATGGTCGATTTGATGTTCCAACAGGATGGTGCCCCACCACATTACGCATTAAGAGTTCGGCATTATTTAGATCAGACCTTTCCAGGTCAATGGATTGGTAGAAGAGGTGCCGTTGAATGGCCTCCAAGATCGCCAGATTTATCACCTTTGGATTTCTTTTTGTGGGGTTACTTAAAAAGCAAAATCTATGCTACTCAGCCAACATCCTTAGAAGATTTACGACAAAGAATTGTGAATGAGTGCCATCAAATTACTCCTCAAATATTGCAAAATGTCCGGCAACGTTTTCAGCAAAATCTTTATTATTGCATGGAAAGTAATGGTGGTCATTTTCAACATTTACGCGGCTGACCGGTCAGTTCATTCTTTATTTTTTAACAACTTTGCTGCTATGTATTGATCTCCTCTTACGATGATGTATTTAAACTTTAAATCAATAAATCTCCAAAACTACTGAATTGAAGTACATGAATTTTACATTATTGTAAAGGGAGTTGAAAGACCTTTTGAATGATGGATCATTCGACCCCCCTTTCCATTTAAGATTTTAGGGATGGTGCCATCCCCGCTTAGGGGGCTGCAAATGTTAATGTGATTTTATGCCAATTTTGTTTCCCCCTCGATAACAAAATCGACGGGTCCAAGCGTTTTTTTTTAAAAGGAATCATCTGCCAGTAAATGCATCTGTTTCGTTTTCGGTGCGCCACCCTGTATAACATATCTATATAAAAGTCCGACCGGGACTACATATTCAGCAAAAATTTATTTCATTTAATTAAACGGACTTATTACTATTTGTAAAACTATTTTGAGTGTCTTTCTGACACGACGATACCGACAAATGTAATCTGATCGAGAATACGACAAGCACTTAATCGAAAACTAAGTATAAAATTCTTTTTTTATTTTATTTTTTTATTGGCCTAATTTTTACGTTATGTATGTTAAATATGGATAACTTTTATTTGTCCTATTTACCTATTAATAAATCTCTAGTGGGTTTTTTATTTTTGTTTTTGACCGGGTTAGATATTGTGTCTACAATTAATTCGACACTGGGAGATGACGATTTGTCATGTTTTAATAAATATCGCCGTAATGGTAGTGCAAACCGTGACCCATTTTTAACAGATGGCTAAAAATATACGCCATTTCCAGCAGATTGAAATTGAGGAGTGGTACTTAGGGGATTTTCGCGAAATTACAACATGAGCGTAGAGGGATTAATTTTGAACGAAACCGCGAACAAATACGTATATTCCGATTGTTCTCTAAGCTTTTTCGCTTTTATTTCTCGTCAAAGGATTAATTACTTACTCAAAATAGCAAGATCCAATTAAATATCGTTCTGAAATTAAAGAAAACATCTTGTTTAAATTCAAATATGGTTGTATAAATTAATCATTACATTTTTCCTCCCCTGTATTCATCCGATCCTAATAGTACCGCTGAGGGCTCGGAAATACATATCGGGAGAAGAGCACGAGTCGTTGAAAAGAAAAGACGCAACCTGGCACGGGAACCCATGCACGCATATTAAATTGATTTCGTTCGTTGTTTTGTAGTGCAAACCCTGGTAATTCGACCCAGCGGTAAGTTTTTACCTAGTTTTACCTAAACCTATAAATTGTTTTTTGATTGTTTATTGCAACCATTTAAATTTTAATAATTATTTGCATCAATGAGGAAAAGTCCATTTTCTCGCCAGAGTTACCGAAGGAATAGTTCTGTTAATTAAGTACTATTAATTTGTAATAGTACATTTGTTTGTTAATACCCCACATTGGCCTATCTAGCCGGATTTGAACTCATTTATTGAAAAAATATTTTTTGTTATATTTAAATTTGAATGGTTGGTTTCGTCTCGTCGTATTTTTTATCGTTTTGAGGGTTCTTATCTTAAGTTTGCGTCTCTTGTCGTGGCTCGAGAATAATTTATGACCTTTTTGTAAAGTCGACCATATGGGACTTTTTAGAAGGGAATTATCGTCGTTTTAATAAAGTATCGAATTACAAATCGGTAATTTCGGGGTTTTAGACCACATTTTTGTACACTTTCGTTTGTGTAATATTATTGGAACTTGTTAAAAATTTAAAATGGAAAAACTTGAAGAAAAGAATAGGAAGCTCAAATTTTTAAGAAAAACTGCTTTAAATGATATTCAGTTAATTTTCGATTTAGGTTTTAAGGCCCTTTCAGACGTTTCTATTCGCCCTTTATTTAAAATTAGACTGGAAGAATTAGATTCGATTCGCGAAGAGTTCTTAAAACATCACACTAATATTATTAGTAATATTCTTTCTGTACCAGACGCGGATACGAGGGTTGAAGAAAATGTTCGGGAATTATTTTTGGAACAATTTTATAAAATAAAACTATTTAGTGCGGAATTATCTGAGCCACAATTTGAAACTCCAGAACCGTTTAGATCGGTAGTAGTTCCACAATCAAATATTCGCTTGCCTAAAATAGAGCTGCCTAAATTTAAGGGTGATTTTAAGGAGTTTAGTTCGTTTTTAGATTTATATAATTCGGTTGTACATAATAACGCAGGCCTAGCAGACGTAGAAAAGTTTAAGTATTTGAAAGGATGTTTAGAAGGGACTCCACTTAGTTTGATTCGTAATTTGTCAATAAATAGCGATAATTATCAAATTGCTTACGATCTAATTGTTAAACGCTACACAAATGTTCGTCGTTGTGCGACCGCGCATTGGGATGCGATCTTGGGCGTACAGAAAATATCGGTAGTTAATTCGAAAAATCTGGCTAAATTAGTAGATACGTTTTTAGAAAATTTAGCCGCATTGAAAACATTAGGTCTTCCGACAGAACATTGGGATTTTATTATGTTTAATTTACTTTTGTCGAAATTAGACGCGGATTCAGTAAAGTTATTTGAGTTAGAAAATAAATCGAATAAAATCCCGTCATTTCAAAAATTGGTAGAGTTTATTGAAACTCAGTACATTGCTTACGATAATTTGAATAGTAGCTTAAGTGAATCTAAGAAATCGTCGAGGGCTCCAACTTATACGGAGCCAAAGTGTAATTATAAACATTCCTATGAGTCAAGGCATAATAGTAGTTCATCCTTTGTTACAAATTCGTCGTCAATATGTTGTGCTTTATGTAAACAAAGTCATTTTCTTAACCATTGCTCGTTGTTTTTGAAAAAATCTCCAAAAGAAAGATACCAATTTTGTAAAGAATCTTCCTCGTGTTTTAGGTGTCTTAATCAGGCTAATCATTCTGTCAAGTCGTGTCCAAAGGCCTTTAAATGTAGTAAATGTAATAGTCACCTTCATAATAGTTTGTTGCACTTTGATAGAAATGGTTCCAATAGTCAGTCGTCCATAGAAAATACTAATAATCCAGGGGCATCGGGAGTCGAACAAAATTCGCCTGAAATATCACATTGTGCTGCTAGTTTTATAGGGAAGAAAAACGAGACAAAAAAGGAAATTTTGCTCGGTACCGTTTTAGTTCACGCGATTGATAGTAAGGGGTGTAAACAGCCCTTGAGATGTCTGCTAGATTCAGGTTCAATGAGTTCGTTCATTAGTCGTAAAGCTGCCAGTAGATTAGGTTGGCCAAAAACTCCTTGTTCATTTGAAGTTAACGGACTCAATTCGATGCAAACGAAACTGAATCAAGGTCAAATAAGTTTTTCTATCCAACCTCGTCATCAGGAGTCTCCGGTGTTTCACTTGGAGGCTATTATTACAGATCGGGTTTGCTCGGATTTGCCGAGCACCAAAATTGACATATCGACGTGGAATTATATTAAAAATTTGAAGTTAGCCGATCCCGAATTTAACTGTAGTCAATCTATAGATTTGTTAATTGGTTGTAGCATATTTTCGAAGGTGTTGTTAGAAGGTAAAATTGAAGGTAAAGCGGGACAACCAGATGCCCTAAATACCGTTTTTGGTTATATTTTGTTAGGACCTACTAGCACACCTAACCTTTCGTCGACTTCGCTTGTTTGTCTTTCAAATATTGAAGACCCACTAAATTCTTCGTTAACGAAATTTTGGGAACTGGAAAACGTACCGGAAAAGCCAGTTTCAGAACCAGAAGACGTTCTGTGTGAGAACATTTATCTGGAAACGCATAATCGGGACGTCTCGGGTAAATATGTTGTATCTTTGCCTTTTCGTGAATCGCCGCCTTGTTTGCAAGATAGCTATGATATTGCTTTAAATAGATTGCTATCATTAGAACGACGCTTATCTCGTCAACCAAGTTTGAAAAAAGAATATTCTTTTCATATGCAGGAGTATCTTGATTTAGGTCATATGCAGTTAGTCTCTAATGCCGAAAAGAAAAGGGGAAAGTATTATATTCCACATCATTGCGTTGTGAAACCAGATAGTGTTTCAAGTAAAATTCGAGTTGTATATAATGCGTCTCAGAAAAGTCCCAGTCGCGGTAAATCTTTGAACGACTATTTACTGGTCGGTCCTAAGCTGCAACAGAACATAGTCTCGCTGTTGTTGAATTTTAGACTTAATCGTTTTGCGCTGTGTGCGGACATTCGTCAGATGTATCGTAATATTTTAGTCGCTCCTGAACACACGGACTATCAACGCGTGTTATGGAGATTTTCTAGCGCTGAGGAAATTCAGGAATATCGTTTATTAACCGTTACTTTTGGAATAGTATCTTCGCCGTATCTCGCTTTAAGAACTCTCCAACAATTAGCATTAGACGAAGGCTCTCGTTTTCCTAACGCCGTCTCGCTTATTCGTCATGCTTCGTATATTGATGATTTTGTTTTTGGTGCTTCGACTCTCGAAGAAGCACAAACTTTAGTTGACGAATTAGTCGCTTTGTTAAAGTTAGGAGGCTTTGAATTACGGAAATGGTGTTCGAATGAATCCAAATTGTTGTCGCAATTTCCTGAATCCCATATTAATCCTCACTCCATTAATTTTGATCCAGAAGCAAATGGTCCTTCATTAAAAATCCTTGGTTTGAAGTGGATTGCACAGTCCGACGTCTTTCAATTTTCAGTCAAATTGCAAGACGTTCCTTGTACCAAAAGATCGTTTTTGTCCGAATTAGCTCGAATTTATGATCCTTGTGGTTACTTAACACCTATTACCTTTTTCATTAAACATTTAATCCAACAACTTTGGGCAACCGGTCTTAAATGGGATGATCGTCCTCCTTCGGAAATAATTCGTGTATGGGAGCAATATAAGAGCGAACTATCTCTTATTTCACAGTTCAAAATTCCTCGTTTTTTGAATATTTCCTCATGTCCCATCTTAGAGCTTCATGGATTTGCCGATGCTAGTGAAAAGGGATATGCTTGTGTCGTTTATATTCGTAGTATTGATACTCGTAACCTAGTTCAAGTTAATTTACTGTGTGCCAAATCGAAAGTAGCTCCTATAAAACAGATTACTATACCTCGATTAGAATTGTTAGCTGCTGTTCATTTGGTAAAACTTATGTCGTTTGTGTTAGAGTCGTGGAAGCATATAATATTTCAAAATGTGTATGCTTGGTTAGATTCTCAAATCGTATTGCACTGGATTAAAAGCTCCCACTCGAGATTCAAAACTTTCGTCGCAAATCGCATTTCGTATATCCAGTCCCATAGTCAAAATTATTCTTGGCATTATATCGAATCTCGAAATAATGCAGCCGATGCGCCTTCGCGAGGCATGCTACCGGCCGCTTTTCTATCAAAATTAGACTGGTTAACAGGTCCTTCGTTTTTGTATAATATTCCATTAATTTTTCCAGAGGTTCCTCCCTCATTGCAGGAAAAATCCTCTTTGGAAGAGATAAAGAAAGCTTTAGTGTTTGTTTCCACTCGTGAGGAACATTTTCTGTCTTGTTTGTTGAAAAATAAATCGTCTTTTACCTCGATCCAAAGAATTTTGGCTTTTATGTTGCGATTCGCGCACAACTCTCGTTATAAAAGGTCGAAACGGTCAGGACCCTTGACTTTCGTAGAATTAGAAGACTCGTTGATTATTCTTGTCAGATTTACACAAGAAAAGTATTTTGAAGAACATCTTCAATCAAATTCTTTTCCAAAACCATTTCGTAAGTTGGGAGTATTTTTAGATGATAGTACTCAGTGTTTAAGAGTAGGTGGTCGTCTATCTCAGTCTTCGTTATCGTATGAAGCAAAACACCCGTTTTTGTTACCAAAAAAATCTCGCCTTACTACTCTTCTAGTTCGTCATTATCATGAGAAGTATTTACATGCTGGATTTAAGAGTACTCAGTTTTTGGTTAGTCAAAGGTTTTGGATAATGTCTTCTAAACAAGCCGTTAATTCGGTATTGTCCAAATGTATTAGATGTTGGAAACAATCTCCTAAAAACTTACAACCCCCTATGGGTAATTTGCCTAAATTTCGTCTCGGTGCCATTAAACCCTTTTCGATTTGTGGGTTAGATTATGGTGGACCGTTTTCGATAACCATGTCTCGTTACAGGGGAGTTAGAACTCAAAAGGCCTATTTGTGTCTATTTGTATGTTGTGCTACAAAGGCTTTACATCTTGAATTAGCTAGTGATTTGACCGCGGAAGCCTTTTTGGCCGCTTTACAACGTTTTATCGCTCGGAGAGGTCGAGTATCGCAAGTGTTTTGTGATAATGGCACTAATTTTCATAGTGCTTATCGACAGCTTAGTAGCTTCATGGAGAGCGCTCTCGATAAAGAAAATATTAAGTTTTCATTTGCTCCTCCTGCTGCTCCACATTTTGGTGGTATTTATGAACGGGGAATTCGTTCTGTAAAGGAACATATTGTTCGTATAGTCGGGGCTCAAATTTTGACCTACGAAGAATTTTATACCGTTTTAACTTTAATTGAATCGGTCTTAAACTCACGCCCTCTTACCCCATTAACTAACGATGTTGAAGATCTCAATGCGTTGACCCCAGGACATTTCCTGACTCTTGAACCCTTGACCTCTTTGTCTGTGCCTGATTTTTCGGAGGTATCCTTCAATCGTTTGTCCAGATGGCAGTTGTTACAACGCATCCATAGAGATTTTTGGGCTCGATGGCGAAAGGAATATTTGCACACCTTGCAACAAAAGTCCAAATGGTTAGATCCTGGCTTTGTACCTAAAATCGGTGCCTTAGTTGTTTTAAAGGAGGATAATTTGGCTCCGTGTAAATGGCCTCTCGCGCGTCTTGTTGAATTGCATGAGGGTAAAGACGGTGTAGCTCGAGTGGCTACCGTGCGTACGATCACCGGAACCTTAAAACGGCCTCTTGTTCGAATCTGTCCCTTGCCGATAGATGAAGATTAGATGGTCAGCCTTTTTACTGATTTTGTTTTGGTCGGCTTTTGTCAATATAACCGCGACGAAACCACCATTTTAATTTAAATTTTTTTATTGTAGTTTAAGTTTTGAATATTTGTTTAAGATTTGTATAGGAATTGTTTGTATTAATTATCGTTTTAGTTGTTTAAGTAATGATAGTATTTAGAATTCGTTTTGTTTTTTAAAGACCTTATGGCCTTTAAAGGGGGGAGAATGTTTAAATTCAAATATGGTTGTATAAATTAATCATTACATTTTTCCTCCCCTGTATTCATCCGATCCTAATAGTACCGCTGAGGGCTCGGAAATACATATCGGGAGAAGAGCACGAGTCGTTGAAAAGAAAAGACGCAACCTGGCACGGGAACCCATGCACGCATATTAAATTGATTTCGTTCGTTGTTTTGTAGTGCAAACCCTGGTAATTCGACCCAGCGGTAAGTTTTTACCTAGTTTTACCTAAACCTATAAATTGTTTTTGATTGTTTATTGCAACCATTTAAATTTTAATAATTATTTGCACCAATGAGGAAAAGTCCATTTTCTCGCCAGAGTTACCGAAGGAATAGTTCTGTTAATTAAGTACTATTAATTTGTAATAGTACATTTGTTTGTTAATACCCCACACATCTGTTTTATGGAATTGTTCGATATATGTTAAGAGAACTTTGTTCTAATCTGTATTCTAAAGTGTAACTCAAAGGGAAATGTGGTAACCACAACAAGGTTCAGTAATCAAGGCGTTGGGTATCAATACTTATGGTATAGTTACAACAGTTTTTTTTTGT
The DNA here is from genome assembly GCF_040954645.1 of Diabrotica undecimpunctata. Classification (NCBI taxonomy): domain Eukaryota; kingdom Metazoa; phylum Arthropoda; class Insecta; order Coleoptera; family Chrysomelidae; genus Diabrotica; species Diabrotica undecimpunctata. The sequence continues at coordinate 122,417,047 of NC_092811.1, forward strand.
CATTAGAATAAAGCTTTTAACCACCTCTTGTAGGAGGCATAAAGTGTCATTAGGAAAAAAAGAAGAATATTGAAGCTTCTATTAATTTCACACATCAAGTTCTCTTGTGTTTAGTCAAGTATTACTCTAAGAGCAATTATATCTTCGCCCAATTTACTAGCAGCTCCCTAACTGTTAAGCATATGCTCTATACGACCCTTGTTGCCACCTACACCCTTCTTCTTCTTTAAGTTTCGCTCATATCGGAGACTGGTTCTGTATCAGTATCAGAGTACCTCTGTTCCCTCTGTGCCCAGTACTAGTAATGCATTGGTTGGTGATCAGTGTAGTAGTGTCTGAGGGCTCGGGAGACCAAGACCTTGAAGGACCTGAAGTAGACATCGAAGAGGATGTCGAAAGCTCGGCGCAATGATAATCGACGCGGTTCAACCCGGAGGACTGTTGAGACTAAAAGGCACTTCTCATTCCCAGTTCAGGACAGACAAAAAAATAAAATTGGATGACCAATAGTACATCAAGAGAAACAGAGCAGTCCAATATGTGGAAGGAAAGATTACTATGTTTTCCTTTTGCAGAGAAGTGATACGAGAAACTGTTAATGCCCAATTTACGCTAAAACCGGTAGAACATAGCTCATAGAAAAATTGTAACGACTCATCTGACGGACGGGAAAGCAACACACTTATGATTCGTTCGGCGATAAGGAACAGAGTGGAAGCGCTCCCTAAGCGAACCAAGCATTCCTCCGTCGAAGCTAAGCCAGAGCCTCCGAACCAGAGATTAAATACGACCAAAAGAAAAGAAAAAGATACAATAGGCGGTACAGTAAACTAGCGCGAAGCTTCATACTATTATTATATTGATCGATTATTATGTTGGCTCCTAACGCCACCTGCTAACGTATTAACAAAGCATACGTTGTTAACTTCTAACAGACCTGTTTAAATTCAGACGAAATATTAATAAATAATAAAATATAAATAAATGTCCTTCTGTGTATCCTCCTTATACGTATTTTGCCCTAATAGGGCTCTTCAGAGACGGCTATTCACAGTCGCTCTAAACGTGAAAATAAATCTTTTCTGTCTTAGGAAGCAACTCTAACATGGCTTCGTATAGACGCAAATAGCGACATCTGATATTAAAATCTGTAAACTAATTTACGAAACCAAATTCAGATTTATGCTTTAATCTGTGCCTTCTAAGAATTTCAAGGCAAAACAGACGTTGATAAAGATGTTATTAGAGACATGGGGAATCTAAAAATTACATTCCACAACATATCTCCTCAACTAAGCAAAAATCCTTAACGAATTGGTTTCTAGTACTCGTACAGAGTATATCGGAATAAAAGGATAAAAGGAAAAGGACAGTCAAGATTTGATTTCATGTACAGTGCGTCTGTGTATGCGCCTTATACGTACTTCGCCCTAATAGAGCTCTTCAGAGACGGTTATTCACAGTCGCTCTAAACGTGAAAGTAAATCTTTTCTGTCTTAGGAAGCAACTCTAACATGGCTTCATATAGACGCAAATGGCGACATAGAATGACTCAACGATGACAAATGTACTAAAAAACTATGAAGATGAAGAACCCGTGAAGACAGATGAAGGAGTAGACCAACGCGCTGGACACAGGACAGATAATGAGGCTTATGTTCGGCGAATGAAGCGAGAAGCTATAGGATGATATCCCGATAATTTTCACACATTAATCTAAATCGTTAAGACGTAATACATGTTTAATCAGCTTATAAGGCACGAACATTAAATGATATTTGTTTTAAATAATTAACAAAATTCCTTGCGTACGCCTCTGGATAAAGCCACTCAATAGCGTCCTCGTAATATCGGTTCTAATTAAAATGGAAAATCATAAAAGGGAAAGGGAAAAACAAATAAAAACGGAAAAACAATGATCAAAAAAGCCTCCAGCATCTTTTGTGCTTGTACAACAAAACCCAAGTTGTATTTGAAGATTCGACGTGACAGACTTTTGTTCTGCTGTCAATCGGAATGTATTTCAGCTACTTCCATTGTTCGCGAATACAGTTGTGCGAATGAATAGATGAATGACGAGTGGAAAAGAGAGCTAGCTTACACCAAGAACTGAACTCTAATTAGCTAGTTTTTAGCTGTATTTACGGTACGTTAGAATAGTATATAAGTCGAAGGTAAGTAAAAAGAATGTAGAATTTTTGTACTCATAATAAAGTAAAAACTAATTAGGGAAGTCCTGGAAGACGTAACGAGTAATTAGCTTGGAAAAAAGAGGATACAGTAGATTTATTAAATTAACTTTACCTTCTATAGGTCGATGAAGACAGAATAGTGAAAGAAGTTAAGCGATTGTCTATAGACATGTAAAATGATTGTTTATAGATAAATATGTATCCAGACAATGTATAAAAACCGAATTGTTTTTTGTTAGTTGCTAAATATCAGTGACCTTGTTGGGATCAGAGATTCCTCAATTATAATTTTGGATAATGAAAAAAGTGAGAGAGAGGAACTAAAATTCACCAGATAGAAAAAGTTATAAGATAATTAATATAGTAATACAAGGTTTGTCAATACATACAGACCACCCTGGTTTGTCGATAGATAATTAAAGAAACCCTTATAATTTTTGAAGAAAGAATTTAATATTGGCTTAATGAAAAAAAAAAGGAAAACTTGGAAGCAGAGGATAGGATAATACGAATGGCACGAGATAAGTCACCAAATGGACGAAGAAGTATTGGCAGACCAAGAAAAAGATGGTGCGATAATTTAAGCAATTTAGGAAGCTAATATTGAAGAAGAAACAGGCTTTAAAGCCTACATACAAGAAGGAAGAAGAGGAAGAAGTCTTTGAAGGTCCTTTTTTTTTAAATATTAGCCATTTAAATAACTATTTTGACACTGAAGGCTAAGAAGGCTCTAACAAGCTAGAACACCTTCTTTATGTAGTGATAACAAAATATACAGAAAAAAATCAAACAAACCATTCTTTATTTCTGTGTTGGTGGATTCTTTGTTTCTGTATTTGTTGACTTTTTTAATGCAATATGTTAAAAAAAAAATGAATACCAGACTATTTTTTCTATGGAGGCAGAACGTTAGCTAACTGAAAGATAAGTAAGAACAAGCAAGCAACAGGTTTACCCAGCCTGAGAGACTTGCACACCCCTTAAGTATGACGTTAGGGTGATACAATTCATTGGAGCGAGGAAGATTAACTCGCGTAAACAGGAATTACTCCACCCCGCCCACATACTCCAGACTTCCCTACCCCCAATAGCACTCTGGTGTGCTATAGAGGCTCTCTTATCAGCAAAGTGATTGTAATTTTAAGAGTCCTGAGTAGAAGGCATCCCACACTTAGTGACTTATCATCGATCTATCATTGCTTATTCGGGCCTCCAGTCCCCGCTCTGGGCTAGGCCCAGTTCGGTGACTCGGCGATCGAGGATACGGGCCTCTCTCGCCCGTTTTTGGGTTTTATTAGTATTCTTTGTAGCTTGCACCTTTTGTTAGTGTTTTACTATTTTTTAGCCGTTTTTTGTGTTTTTCTGTAAATTTTTTTTGTGGGCTGTCTGAAACATAAAATCAACATTAGTAAATATACTGAAATGCCAAAAATGAGCTCGTTGTCTTTTTCGATAGAGCTATGATTATCTAGACTGTATTATATGCTAATGTTTGCTCTTTGGGTCTTTTGTGCTTCCATCTATGGTACACATCATACCTTAATATCTCTCGCAGGATCCGGTTTGGGTGGTCTTTTAACTCAAAGAATTTTGTTCTGGCTTTTTCTTCCATCATATCCAGTACCCTTATTTGTTTTAGGTCTCTAAATAGGAACCGTTCAGCGATGTATGTGGCCACGTTTGCAGCTTCTCTAAGTCAGTTGTTGTGTACTGATTGAATCTTCTTTTTGTTGCTGTGACTTATGTGCCCTCATGCTAAAGATGCATATGTTCGTTCGGCTTGTTTGTGTATATATTGTTGTAAATATCTAATAAACGCTGCTTAGTTAAAACTAGGATCTCAGCAATCATTGGATAATGGATATTGTGTATTCCAGGAGACGTATTATTTCTGTTTTTACAAGCTTGTTGTAACTTTTTCATTGTGTAAGATTTATTTAGCATATGTTCATTTGTATAATAATTTTTGAACTCTTTTAGCTTTTCGTTAACCCAATTCGGACAAATTTTACTATGGAAATATTCTGTCCAGTCTTCGAACTCCATTTCATGTAAATTTTGCTTGTTTTCTGTTTTTGACCGTATTTAATTTAGCTCAGACGTCTTTCGTTGGAGTATTTTTGTTCAAACTTTGGCAATATGATTTCCAAATAGCTAATTATTGATAGTATGGTGCTGTTTATCAGTCTTAATTTTGTTTTCATAGCTAATTTGCGTCTTCTTCCTGTAAGTCCTCTTATTGCTGGTCTGGTCGTTGCTGTTTTCTGGACTGTCGCGTTAAGATGTGGGCTGAATTTTAGTCCTGGTAAGAACAATGTCTCTAAATCTAATCAACCTAAATTTCAATGATAATAATATGTTTTTCTACCAGACTCTTTAGCGTTTATTCCCACTTACTTAACGGTGTTTAACTAATACGTGCACAATAATATTCCATATTTTACGGTTAAATAATCACAAGTTTCGATTTTGCAAGGTCGTAAATAATTAATGCGAAAATTATACACAATTTTTAATTTTACGGCTGCTTAATATGCAACTATTATTTTATTACTAATGGAAATTGGTCATTTTAAAGCATCGGAGTAGAAAAACTATTTGTACATAGAAAATAATATATAATTTAACATAACGAGATTCTTTCAATAATTAGTACATAAAAGGAATTTATATTTTTGTTCTTAAGATGACCTTGCTAGCTAGCATAGTGAGTATAGTTTGTTTCACGAAAAATGGTTGAGTGCTTTATAGTTACCTGAGTTGATCCTATTGTGTATACAAGAGTCTCTCAATAAACTACCGAAGTACACAGGGTCGCACTTCAGAAAGTTTGTTATTTAATATATTTCATTGGTAGCTGTGTTATACACGATTATAAAAATTTATTAAATTATTTCATATGGTATTTTCAGGTTGTTCAAGTGAATGTACTTGATAATTGATTAATTTTTAACATGAAGAAAGTAGTTTTTTTATTCTACGTCAATAATTGTAGTATATGGATCTAAATTCAGAAAGATACTTTCCTTCACACTTTTTACAGGCTTAGGACTGTCAGCAAAAAACTGGCGTGTTTAAAAGTTTTTGCTCTTCCTAATCGGATATCGTTAAAAATGTACAGTAATAATAGTTCTATTTACAGTATATACATACAAACGAATACATAATGTACAAAAAATAGATGAATTGAAAAAAAAATATAGAAAAATATATACAAGTTAATATTTACAAAAAAAAAAATACCCAAAATAACCAAAATATATTTATGATTTCCTAAATACCTAATTCTGTTTCGCTGTCGCTATCCTCTTCAAGATTAATAACAATTGGTTTAATTATGTGATTCAAAGTAACATATGAATTTTCTACGTTCATTATATGGCGTACTGAATTTTACCAACTTTCTGGGGAGATATCATCAACACATTTCCTTATTAATTCGACTACACTACCACTTAAACTCGGAGAAACATTTTGTGACCTAACATTTGACTTTAGTTGGTGCCACATATAATCTATGGGATTAAATAAACAATAGTAGGGCGGAAGCCGTAACACTGTATGTCCCATGTCCTCGGCCAATGCGTCACAAACATATACTTTTTTAATAGAAAATGATTTTAACACTTCTAACAGTTCATTTTTTAAATAACTTTCTTCAAAATATATATCGTTTTCTAACAGGTAGTTTGGAATTTCAATTTTCGTGTTATTTGCACTTGGAGACTTATGTAATTGACGACTGTGGTAACTTGCATTGTTCATTACTATCACACTATTTTGAGGAAGGTTAGGTATAAGACGATTCTTAAACCATTGCTCAAAAAGCTCTGCCGTTGTATCCTCATGGTAGTCCACGCAGGAGTCTTTAATGTTCTTTGCAGAAAGCCATAAGGCATTTGGGACCCAACCATTTTCTGATCCTGCATGTAAAATTGTGATTCTTTTCCCTTTGTTTGATGGAGCTTTTGTTTGACACCTTTTGGAAGAATCGGACCATCCTTTGGATGGTGTTTCATGAGTGTCAAACCATGTCTCGTCCAGATAAATTATTGGTCGATCTTCTGTACGGTACTTTCTTATGGAAGTTATATATTCAGTACGCCACTTTTGTAAACGATGGGACTCCATAAGCACTTGCCTTTTGTCAATTGTACGATATCTGAAGCCCATTTTAGACAAAATCCTCCAAAGACTAATGCGGCTACAGTTTATTTGTGTATCATCATTAGTAAGCCGTTGTTTTAAAGCATCTAATGTAGGTATCCGTTGCTCTTCGTACATTGTGTAAATTTTTCGTCTTATTAAGTCCTTATCACTTTCGTCAATACATTTGGTAGAACCGGCATCCTTACGCTTCCTTCTTGACTTAATGGGATTTGATGTAATTCTTTTCACTGTGGTTAGAGGTATTTTCGTTAAATCAGATATTTCACTGGCAGCAGTATTAGCAGTAAGTCCTGTTGTAAGTAAAGAACTATATATTGTTTTTACGATTTCTCTAGCGTCAGCAGATAAATGCTTTTTCTTTGCTGGAACACTGGAAGAAGCACCATCAATGTTTTTCCACGGACGCCACATAATGCTGTTTTATAGGTATAAATAGGTATAACCCTGGTAACACTTATAACACTTTCAACTAAATGAAACAAAATGTATATTTAAAAATTTCTCATCGGTTTTATATACTTTTACAAATTATACAGAATAAAGGGAACCTGTATAATTATTCCAGGAAATACTTAACGATCAACAAATTTATTGTGGTCATTAAAAGATCAACCATTGATAGTGAAACTCACTGTTAAAATGTTTACAACTTTATGAAATAAAATGTATTCTAATCGTTTTTATAATTTTATACGATTTTTTAATCGTTTTTACATTACCAGGAATTTATTATACAAACAAGATAACGACACTCCACAGTAGCTTCAATTTTACCTGAATACTTACCTGCTCAACTAATGTTGACTAAGCTGGGGTACTTGCGGTCGGGTTTTATTGCAATCATTAAGCACTCAAACAGTTTTCGTGAAATAAACTATACCTGCTATATTTGTATTATTCCTGTATCTATAACAGCGCCAGCGATTCCCAAAAAGTGTTTCGCGGAACTCGAGGGTTAGTAAGGATGATCAGAGATTCGAGAATTACGATGCACCATAGGTCTGATTGCATTTTCTTTTATTTATTTTTATTTTATTTCAAATCTATTATAAAAAGAAGTATAGATAATGCAACATGTTTTATGAATTTATTTAAAAATACACCGATTATATACTAATCAAGTTAGTAAAAAATTAACCTTTTATCGTCTCATCTGTAGAAATATGACCGTTAAAATTTGTATTACAAAAAAACTCTTATCTAGGGTTTCATTAAATTTTTAGTGGAAATATGTTGAAATAAACTTTGAAAACGCCAAACTCATTATTTTCATCATAACTTACAAACTTGTCTATTTGGAGATTTGACGTTAACAGAAAAAGGAAAAGACAGTTAAGATTTGATTTCACGTACAGGGCGCCTGTGCATCCGCTTATACGTATTTCGGCCTAATAGGCCTCTTCAGAACGGCTTTCACAGTCGCTCTGAACGTCTAATAACATCTAATACGTATAATAATAATAATAACATCTTTATCAACGTCTGTTTTGCCTTGCAATTCTTAGAAGGCACAGATTAAAGCAAAGTTCTGAATTTGGTTTCGAAAATTAGTTTACGGATTTTAATATCAGATGTCGCTATTTGCGTCTATACGAAGCCATGTTAGAGTTGCTTCCTAAGACAGAAAAGAGTTATTTTCACGTTCAGAGCGACTGTGAAAGCCGTTCTGAAAAGGCCTATTAGGCCGAAATACGTATAAGCGGATGCACAGGCGCCCTGTACGTGAAATCAAATCTTAACTGTCTTTTCCTTTTTATTCCGATATACTCTGTACGAGTACTAGAAATCAATTCGCTAAGAATTTTTGCTTAGTTGAGGAGATATGTTTTGGAATGCAATTTTTAGATTCCCCATGTCTCTAATAACATCTTTATCAACGTTTGTTTTGCCTTGTAATTCTTAGAAGGCACAGATTAAGGCAAAATTCTGAATTTGGTTTCGAAAATTAGTTTACGGATTTTATTAACAGAAACTTTTTCAAAGATACATAAAATGAGATATGCTAAATTAAAATCGGATCATAAACAAAAAAGTTATTGCATAATGGACAATAAAATCGCTGTTTTTGAATATTGTTATTAACTGTTTTATTATTTCTTAAAATGGATGGTGGACTATGCTATAGTCCATTTCCAGCATATTGATAGCACATTATGTATGCAAATCCCTAAACTGTTGATACGGGTGACTCAATGAAAAGTAGATATTTGTCAACAAGTTTACAGAAGTATATAGGAAAACAATTTTAAATTGAGTATAACTACCAGGTATAAAGGTTGAAGCAGAATAGAATACAATAGTTTTGAGGGTTACTAATCCCTAAATAAAGTTGCCAGTGTCTGAGTGATGGAGATTAACAGGTACTAATGAATTTGCAAGAAATGTAAGATGTTTATTTTATTGGTTATATATAAAATAATTTGTGGCCGTAACAGGGGCCTATTTGTAAAAAAAAATGAATATTATTTTAATCAAATTCCATTTTAGATTCACTGCTTTCTTCAGAATCTAAGGAATCTTCAACTCCAATGTTAATTATTACCGGTTCCAGCATTGCATCAGTCATATTATCCAAATACCACATTTTATTTTCTTCCTTGTGAGCATGACTAACAGCATTTTTCCAATTTTCTGGAGTTACTTTTGATAAGGAATGTTCTAATAATTGTTGTAAGTCTTCTAATTTAAAAGTTTTGTTGTTGCGTCCCACTTCACCCTTTACTTGAGACCATATATTTTCTATCGGATTCAGATCACAGTGGTGTGGGGGAAAACGTAAAATAATTACATCACGGTTTAATGCCATTTCATCAATTATATATTTTTTATAAGCTGCTTTATGTTGCCTTACAATAGGTAATAATTCCTTTTTTGTCGAATTCCCTTGTACTCAATTGCGTGTTTATCCAACCATTCGATTATCTCTCCTTTTTTCCATGCCGTTGTTGGCAATTTTTCTGCTAGTCTTGAATGGTAACTAGCATTATCCATGACTATGACAGAATTTTTTGGAATTAAATCCAACATTTGCTCAAAATATTCTTCAAAAACGCCAGCAGTCATTTCCTCGTGGTAATCTTTGGTTGATTTTGAGGCAAAACTTAATAATCCACCATTGACAAAACCGTATTCGTTTCCAATATGGGTTATTATGAGTCTGCGTCCTTTTCCAACGGGAATATTGTTTATTCCAGTAGATACACCTTCGATGAATGCCTGACGGGAACTTTTCACATTTGTATCAACCCATGGATATGGTATAGTATGACCTTCATTTAGCCAAGTCTCGTCCAAATAAAAAATTGTTTTCCCTTCTTCTCGGTACTTTTTAATAGTTCTTAGATAATCTCGTCTCCAACATACAATGTAATCTTTTTCAATTAAAACGGATTTTCTTCTATTCTTTTGCCAACGAAATCCCATCTCTCTCAATAGTCCCCATAATTTCTTATTGCTTATGATTGGTAACTCTTCGTTTTTTCTAATTAATGTTTGGATTTTGTCCAATGTTGGAAATTCTTTGTTAAAAAAAAAATGAGTGGACGCTGCGTCTTATCATGTTTTTATGTATTTCTTCAATTTCCAAGGGTTTACTCCCTCCACTCTTCTTGGGAGCTGAAACAGTTCCTTTTAGGAATCTTTTCTTTCTTTTAGGAATCTATAAATTGTTGCTTCTCCAACCCCTGTCATATTTGAACACATGTTAACGATTTCACGAACATTACTTAAAGGGCGTTGATGTACAAGTGCTTCGTGTACATTTAATATTATATTTTTCTCTCTTAGACTGAAGGCGCCTTTAAAACTACACTTAACCGGGATAAAACCTGTTGTCGACGTCATTTTTAAATGCAAATAACAAAATATCGACACCAAAAACGTAGGTAGGTAAGACATGAACAATGTACATCTACAAACTAAATGGAAGATGCAAACAATTTCTAATTTATATTATTGGCATAAGCTTTAATGTGGCATAAAAACTACTTAAACTATCATTAGTGAAGCCTTATCAGTAATGCCAGGTAATCGTTCAAAGAAGGTATTCCTTTTGTGTCAGGCGATAACTTGTATAGAAAACAATAATCACCTTTAAATTACTGTTTACATTAATTTATTTCGTGAAACATTAAATTCTCTCGTTAATCACCGGTGTATAATTAACAATAATCGTGTGGCATATATACCGACGTTTTTTACGCACAAAAAAGGTATAGTGAGATTAGTGGACATTTATTTTACAGAAGATTTTTTAAAAGATAATGAATTGTTGACGGCATCTTAAAATATTAATTTTTTTTATTTATTTCAAGACAAGTATAGGGTGACGCCTATGGTTTTTTGACCTGTTGAGGATTTGCATACATAATGTGCTATCAATATGATGGAAAAGGACTATAGATTTACATGAATCACCCTATACATTTCAATTTATGTTTAAAAAGCGCACATTTATATTTAAAAATCTACGAGATTAAGCGCTTTTTATTATTTTTAAAATAGGGATACAAAACATTTGGATTCAAGTTTCAACAAGTGGTTTCCACGCGTTTCCACAAGTTTTTTACTTTAAGAGAAAACTATAACATCGTCTCAAGTATACTCGAAGCAGCTAAAAAATAATTAGAAACTCGAAAACAATCTATAGGTAATATTTTTTTTAGATTGCATGAAGGATACTGAGAGATCTTATAGAAGAGGAAATTAAAGATTTAGAAAAAGAACAAAGAGAATTTTGTACAGGAACAAGATTTATAAGGTCAAGATATTTTATATCTTACAAATTATTGAAAAAAAAAATGGTAACTGGGAAAAAATACTTATAACACTTATAGACTAACACAAAGCATATGATTCAGTACCAACATTGGAATTCTGGTAGGTCTTAAAAGATACAAGCACACCAAGACATAACCATTAGCGATATTAAAAAATCTGTTGAAGACACATGAAATGTACTATAACTTTCAAGCATATACAATCACGACAAAAATCACTCAGTTTTTATTACAACTTACATAAACAAAGAGTAATTCCCTACCATAAAAATACTCGTTGACTTATTCTTTCCTCGAAAACAAATTGCTACTTTAGAAACAAATCCGCTCCTGATAGGCTATTCCAACAATATCCCTTACTTGTCCCAGGGCGTAGATATTCTCTTATCCTGTGTTGGAAAGTGCGCCTAAAACAATATAGAAGCACAAAATGGAAATCTAACTGCTACAAAAACGTCTGTATCACTCCAGCAGATGCCGGCTTGTGCGTATCTCGAAAACCGTTCCAGAGAGCGTTTCCGTCTGCCTCATTTTGTTTCGGCTGACAATCAGAAGTCAAACGGATACGGGGATTACGTGGAAACTCATTGAGGGATTACCGTTAGAATCGAACCGGTACAGTACCGTTGAATTGTTTAATAATATAAATATTTTTTTACATCGATTATATATTTTTATAATATATTTTTAAAGTATACATACAGCTGAAATTATCTGGTCATTTAAAGAACTTTTATATCTTTTCGTACAAGTCTAAAATTTGTTAAAATCTTTTTCTCAAACTCAATTAGACTTTGCCGTTAAAAACCGCATGAATACTTCTCCTGGAATTTTATTTACTTGCTTTTAAGCTTTGTTGTCGTACTTCTTACTTCAACATCTCCGTAACTAGTTATATCTATTTCCAGATATCTAAACCTTGCTTCCTGCTTTCGTCCATTATTATATTAAAGAGAAGTGGGCTTAACGAGTTACCCTGTCTGACTCCGCTTTGTACTGGTATACAATGTGTTAGTTTTCCATTTATCTTGGCCTGTATTCGATTATGGAACATCATGTTCATGAACAACATCATATGGAACATATTCGGGCAGGACATCTGGCAAGATCACAGCAGAACAACCCTCCTAGAAGAATCCTTATGTCACAACCTGTGTGAAGGAGAAGTAGGGGTAGACCAAAACTCAGATGGAGGGATGGTGTAGATGAGGATGGTAGACAAATAGGCGCAGCAAACTGGTAACAGTTGGCAATGGATAGAACTGACTGGCGTAATAGACTTGGGAAGGTCGAGGCTCTTTTATAGGGCTGTAGAACCAATGATGATGGTATTCCATTATGGAATTAGATGCTTTTCATGGTTTGTATAATATTGATTGGTATGTTTCTTTTATATAGTAGGTGTAAGACGTCTTCGACTTGGATGCGATCGAAAGCCTTTGTCAGGTCTGTAAAACATAGATATCCTGGTTTATTGTACTTGATGGCCTTTTCTGTGATTTGTCTTAGTACAAATACTTGTTGTTCATCTGATAGAGTTGTTGTTCGTCTGTTAGTTTATTGATTTTGATAATTAGGACTTTTGTGGTAAGCTTAAGTGCGGTATTCAGTAGATTTATAAATCTATAATTGTTGGAGTCTTCTTTATCTCCTTTCTTGAACATTGGTATTAATATGATGTTTCTCCATGCGTCTGGTATCTTGCAGTGCACTATTAGTTTTTGTATAAGTTTTGTCACCTCTAGGGTTATACTTTCTCCTCCGTGTTTTAGAAGTTTGTTGGTTATTCCGTCTGGTCCTGGTGACTTTCTATTTTTGAGTGAATTTATGGTTTTTTTTACTTCCTGAAAACTGATTTCAATTTCAATCCACAAGGAATCTACGTTCCTGTAATTGGCTGTATACCATATATTAAAAAATTTATTAAAATCCTTTGTAAAAGGTATATATTTAGAAACCCAAACAGACTATGTTAGATAAAACGTTTTCGGAATCCATCATTCTATCATTAGTGTCTAGGAGTACATGAATGTAGCCACTAAATATATGGGTAAAAACCCGTTAAAAAATAATTATTTACATTTGGTTTACAGTATTTCTTATAAAATGTTAAGATGTTAAAGTTACCTTTGGATTAGGTAACATGGCGACATATGACTCCACGTTGAAGTTGCTAGTCCTGAGACGGTGTGTCTACGAGGACTTTAGTTGCTTCCAAAAAGTGTTCATTTTTTGTTCTTCTTCTTTGACGTCAAACACACGGCAGAATAACTTAACTTACATATTTAGCAGCACTTTTCTTGGATGATGTTGAAGTAGCATATGAATCAGTTTGTTTGTTAACCTTAAAATACAAAATGGTAAATTTGTTCCAAATGCCAACTATCGGTTTCTATACACACAAGGTAATCTACGTCAGAAATCATAATAACACGCTAATATGATCTCAAAATAACCATCACGGTATAGTTTTCTTATGATAGGAGCCAACTAATTCTCTGCTTTTTTGAACATATAGAATGTGTTTTCTCCCTGTTGTTTCCCCGTTGTCTTGTGGAGTTTTATGAAGAATAGAAGCATGTAATTACCTAGACAATACACTAATAATTACACCTTGGAATAAAATAATGAAAAAGAAAAAACCATAAATACTAGTATATAGTTTAAAGCTTCTTTCCATACTATTGTGCTTTCAATCCAGATGGAATGACATCGCGAGAAATCGCGACTTTTCATTTTTGAACACTGTTTTTCTCGCTTCCAATTTTACCGGAGTGTGCAGTTTTGAGTACTTTTATGAAACGCAATATTTATTGATTTATTTTGTCACATAGCTATAAGCTTTTATTAAGCTTACTAAAGGACTACGTCATATATCACAAGTTATATACAAAAGAGTTATATCAAAAATAATACTTGATTAAAACTTTATTGAACGAAACCTGAAACTTATTATTGATGTAGTCCTTACAATATACAACCTACTCCTTGTATACCTACGTGGTCTACAGTAGGGATGAAAAGTGAGATAATAGTTTTGGCAACTCGTCCGAAAAGTTTCTGATGGTATCGGAGATTGGACAACGGTCGGATAGATTCGAATGCTCAAAACGTGCTCGTTAGTGCTGTTTTATGGGGCTGAGTAAGTTTTAGATACAAACCGTCGACTGTGGACTTGTTTAACTTTGCTAATAACTAGTTCAGGCGACTGCACATTAAGGCGTTTTATTGCGGTTTAATATCGGCACGAGTTGGACGAGGACGATAACTTTTTTTAGAGACGACTAAGAACTGAGTAATTTGTAGTGTGAGTGTTTATATATAGTTTTATAATTAAACTTTCTGTATACTATATAAGGAATTTATGACAGAAAATAACAAACTGCATTAAATAAAAGATATACTAAACCACATTTGAATAATAGATAATAAGTCTTTCCATGTTTCCTGTCTGCGTTAATTCCAAAAATTCCTTTGATTTTAGTGAATGTTAAGTCGTTCAAATGAAAGTTCGTTATAATTACTCTTAACTGAGTATATATTATGTAATCATTTAACACTTTAACTGCCATGTGTAGCAGATATGGACACAGGCAATTTTCAATGCCTGGTCCATATATCCAGGCCTGGACAAAAGCAATGTGTCCGTGGCTGGTACACATTTACCGTGTATTTAAATAGGAATATCATTGAGTCTGGCGTAGAACTATGACATTTAAAAATATCCTGGAAATTTTTTAATTTTTGAAGGTATAAGGGATAATAAAAAAAATTAAATATACATCAACTTTTTTTTTATTTTTATGATAGTACAGAATATTATATAGGTAGTCTAAACACATAAAAGGGCTGTCTTCACATCTGTTGCATGTACATGTTACTCGTTTTGTGTTTTTTTACAGCATAAATTCGACCATGTAGTTCAGAGTTTTTTTTGTAACAAATCGTGCATCTACCTCTTTTATTCAAAGCATTTTGAGTAAGTTCATGTTTGGTTTGATCTTGTATAGGAAGAGGTAGATTACTAGATTGAAGAAGTTGCAGGACACATTTTCTTTGAATTTTATAACTGACATTTTGCTTTGATTGATGTTATTGAAAGTAATAAGAGCATTCACCAATGAAGTACCAGTAATCATTTCAAATGCCACTTTTCTGTACCATTTCACATGCTTTCGTAAGCAGTTTGAGTAAGCTGTGTTTTGATCTGACATGTCCATAAACGCTTTTGCGTTATTGTACTCGACAATGGCTGCACTGGCTGTTTTTTTAGGACCTTCCCTATGCATTACCTCTATCATATCATCTCTATGTTTTGTAGACAGAAAAAGTACGTCTCTCTTGTCATGCCATTTCATAACTATCTTTATAACTTCATAATAGCATTTTTGTTTTGTTTGGCAATGATCTCCCCTTTCTTGAGTTTGGCTTCTACAACATCTTTGGGAAGATTTTTTCGGTTTTTTCTTAACGTTCCAATAAGATGAGTGGATCTAGTTTTTAAAATTTCAGCAAGATTAACCGATGTATACCAGTTGTTTGTAATAAAAGTCCTACCTACAATAAAGGTTTAATCATTTCCATAACTACCCTTTCAGCAACCGGTTGTCCATTAATTTTTTCTTTACCACAATATATTTTAATTGTATGGGTATAGCCTTCTAACAAACAAATGTTAAACAACTTTATTCCAAACTTATGACGTTTTCCTTTCACGTACTGTCGAAAAGATTCTTCTTCTTAAAGTTCCATCTCCTATCGGAGGTTGGATATTATAACGGCTATGGTCACTTTCTTGGCTGCTGCTCTGAAAAGTTGTAGGGAACTACAGTTAAACCATTCTCTAAGGTTTCTCAGCCAGGGGATGCGTCTTCTTCCTATGCTTCTTCTTCCTTGGATCTTTCCTTGCATAATAATTCTCAGCAGCTCATATTTTTCTCCTCTGGTTATGTGACCCAAATACCCTAGTTTTCTTCTTTTTATGCTGTTCATAATTTCTAACTCCTTAATTAGACGTCGTAGTACCTCAGCATTGGTAATCCTTTGAACCCACTGAATTTTTAATATTCTTCTGTAACACCACATTTCGAACGCTTCTATTTTTCTTATGTGTTGTTTCTTCAATGTCCAAGCTTCCATTCCATATAGTAAGATAGAAAATATGTAACATCTTAGAGCCCTCAATCTGAGATGCAACTGAAGGTCTCTGTTGGTAAGCATTGTCTTCATTTTTCACAAATGCTTGCCTTGCAGTTTCAATTCGGACTTTGATTTCTCTGCTTTGGTCATTTTTGTCATCAACCCAGGTTCCCAGATATTTGTATGTCTCTACTTTTTCTATTTGGGTTTGCTCTATCATTAATCTTTCATTTCCATGTTGCGTTTTTGAGACAATCATAAATTTAGTTTTTCTTTTATTTATTTTTAGTCCGTATCTAATGCAATAATGTTAGTGTTAGTTAGTGTTAATTGTATTTACCAATTCTTGTAGCGATTCCAGGGTGTCTGCCATTATAACGGTGTCATCAGCGAATCTTATGTTATTTACTATTCTTCCGTTTACAGAGATTCCATCACCCAGATCCGCTATCGCTTCCTGGAATATGGATTCACTGTACACGTTAAACAGTAATGGTGACAGAACACAGCGCTGTCTTACTCCTCTCTGTATATCTATATTTTTGGACTTTTGTTCTTCTATCTTTATATTAGCCTTTTGATTCCAATACAGATTGATAATGATTCGTAAGTCTCGTCTGTCTATATCTTTGTTTCTCAGTACTTCTATTAGTTTTTCATGTCGGACCCTGTTGAATGCCTTCGCGAAGTCGATGAAACAGGAATAAATATCTAGGTTCATATCTAAGCATCTTTGAGAGAGGACATTAAAAGCAAACAATGCCTCTCTCGTTCCCAGTCTCTTGTGGAACCCAAACTGAGTATCATCCATATCATCTTCTAGTTTTCTATATAATCTTCCATGAATCACCTTTAGAAATATTTTGAGGGTATGGCTTATTAGTGATATTGTCCTATAGTCTGAACAATCTTTGGCATATACTGTTTTTGGTATTGCTACAAAGGTGGACACCAACCATTCCTGTGGGATTTTTCCAGTTTTATATACTTCATTAAATAGGTCCAGAAGTACAGGTAGAGTTTCATCGTCTAGACATTTCAGTAGTTCCGCAGGTATTTCGTCTGGACCATGTTTTGAAAAACTGTAGTTTTTCCGTTTTTTGCGTTTCGTATTGCTTGCTGGATTTCCTCTATTATGATCTCTGGCCCCGTTTCGCTGTCGATTTCTTCCGATTCTTGTCGATTATCCTCAAACAGATCTGTTATGTATGTCTTCCATTTTCTTAATTTCTCTTTAATTTCTATAATGATTTTTCCATTTGCGTCTTTCAGAAGGGCATCTTTCTTTTTTCTCAGTGTATTTGTCATTGGTCGATTGTCATTGTCGAAAAGATAACTTGCCTCTAAACGGGATCATAGTTGTATCAATGCAAATAGTTGAGCCTGTTGAGCAAATCATACATCGATGAAAATTAGCGTTCATTTCATTGACCAGACATTGAATTTTATGAAGTCTGTCATTTTCAGAACACTCGTCATTGTTTGCTAGATGAAACATGCGCAAGAGCAATTCGAACCAATTTCGGAACATGTATTTAGCAATATCACTTTTATATAATGAATTTTGCGCTAATAATCAACTAATGACGGCTTTGAGTCTAGTCCCATCCAAAGAAGAAGTGCTATGAATCTACGCATTTCAGTGTAGTTAGTCTCTTTACAATAATTAAAACGTGACTCTTTCGTAATTGTTTCATTTACTATTCCAGTAAGAATTTGTTGCTCTTCATACCTATTTGTTTCGAGAACAATCATATTTATAACATCTTCAGAGACAAACAGTTCATTCTTACCAGCCATTTCGTTTTTCAAATGTTCAGGAATGCCAAAGGTCAAAGGTTAATAAAAAATTGGGAAATTTACGGAAATAGGTTCCCAATTTGAATCTTGTAAAGAATTTTCTGTTATCTACCAAAAAATCATCATCTTGAGTCAAAGAACTGTCTGATTCTTCCTCCATTACTCGAGATAACTGAACACGGGAAGGTCCTGCAGAAGTATCGGGTTCTACGTCTCCTACAAAAAAATATGGATATATTAGTCCATTTTCAGATAATGCTTACTCTATCTATGCGCAAATCAAGGTTTTGTGACAATTTAAATGATATATTTATAATACGTAAAAAAATCGGATTATACAAACAAAAATTTTATTTAAGGTTCATTGTTGGATTCACTCAACCTCAACGCTGCATCTATATTATATGTAGGATCCAAATCATAATCCAAATAATCAGAATAAATCATCACTCATGTTCATTTTTCTAAACTCCTCTAACTCACCGGCAGCCTCTTCTGCTTATAATTCCAACTCTAAATAACGGAGTTGTTTGTTATTGTGCGCCATATTAACATTTTTCAATCGTGAAGTCGACGATGCACTTCCATCGGAAGTAAATAACAAACTAAAACATCTTACACCTGTCTGTCACTCTCTTACTGCAAAGATAACATACTATTTGACCTTCAATGTCCATCTGTCGTTGATATGTCCTGCAACTAGACATTAGTAACAATTTCACAATCGCATGCATCGTGCACCATATGAGGACACAGCAATTTTTACAAAAATAACCAAAAAACAAATCTGATTTTATGATTTTTGCTAAAAACAAAGACAAATAGAGTAATTAAGAAGAAACAAATATTTTGTCCCAGAAGACCCGGTACAAAATTTACTCTGAATTTACCTGGCAGTTAAAGTGTTAATGTATTTTTATTGTCTGGCTAACTGGTCTTTACCAAAGCCATCCAATTAAAAAAATGTATTTTTATTTTAATAATAATTTTTGTGATAAAACTTGTACCTATATTAAACAAATCGAAACAACCCTATTTCTCTTTTCGGGTTTCATATTTTCCACTGAATTTGAACTTGACAAAGAAAAGAAACGGCGCTTTTGGAAAACATAATTTCACGGCAAACAAAACATTTTCAGCGAAACCGGCATTCCAGACTCAACAATAACAGCGGTGACCTCTGACATTATTACTGTTATTGATATAAAGTTGGTTTTGGGGTTGCGTTACAAATCCCCCGATGGTCTGACGTTATTCTGCCTAGTGTAAGCCTGGTACAAAATGTCACGATGTGGGCGGATGTAGATCTCTTACTCGGTTCAAAGAGATACAAAATTTAATAATTCAAATCGTTTTAATGGAAAACAACTGAAAACGACGGTGTTCTCCTAAATGTCAAATGCTCAATAAGAGCTGCTGTTCAATTATGGACTGTTCACTGTTTCGAATCAATTTTAATTTAATTCTAAAGCATTTATGAAAAGCAGGTATAGAAATTTATTTTTGAATTTTTATTTAAAATATCGTTTATTAATATTGATAAATAAATTTGATAAAATACACTGCTGAAAAACTCTTAATGTTTGTAATTTTATTCTTCAAATGTTGCTATTCTTAAGAAGTTTCTTCTGCTTTTTTTTTTAGTCGTATTTTTAACTTTGACTTTCGCCATCTTTAAAACAATCTTCCTGATGGTCTGGTGTCTGCTGATGGTCTGGTATTCTGAATCCAAACAGGTCGTAACTTTTAACACTAGAAATACAAAAAGAATAACCGAAAAAAGCAGAAACACATATATCACAGAAAGTGATGGAGTCGAAAAAAACTGGACAATAAATAATTAAGTCTAATATCTTAGCCTCGGTCAAGGAAGTTCTTGGTGAAAGAAATATAAATAAAATTAAATCGTTCCCAAGGCGAAGTACTCCATGGTTTTGTATAGAAGTGAAGGAAAAATGTAAATAAAAGAAAATAGCTTACCTGAAATACATGTCAACCATAACACACAAGAGGCATACTATAATTACAAAATAATTAGAAACGAAATAAAAAATGATCACCTGGAACGCTTTTCGAAAGAAATGGAACATGATTTCTACGGTCTGCAAAAGGAAAAATGGCGCTTCATAAGAGGTCAAAGAACGGAGGTAAAGGGACTAATAGAACCAAAACACATAGAAAAGGAGAACGGGCGAACTAGTTGTACTATTCAAAAAAGGAGATAAAAAAACAACAAACTACAGAGGTATAAACTTAAATACTACGCTAAAACTTTACAAAAATTTTACAAGTGATAATAAATCAGAGGATAAGTTTAGTAGATGAACAACAGAGTTTTCGTAGTGGAAGATCGTGTACAGATGCAATATTCGTTATAAAGCAAATTACTGAGAAATCACTAAAGTATAATAGATCAGCATTTCTGTGTCTGATTGACCTAAAGAAAGCATTTGACAGAATCAAATATGTAATCCATCTTCTGTATAATAGAGAAGTTCGCCTAAATATTATAAAAACTATCGAAAACATCTACCAAAACAGAGTAGATGGACAACGTACAGAACCTATAGAAATAGGAAGCGGAATAAGACAAAGGGATTCATTGAGCCCCATGCTCTTCAATTTGATCATGGATGAAATCATCAAAAGCGTTAACAAAGGCAGAGGATACAGAATGGAAAACAAAGAAATAAAAATACCCTGTTAAGCAGACGACGCAATATTGATAGCCCAAGATAAAGGTAGTCTGCAAAGACTGGTCAACAGATTTAACATAAGAGCAAAAGAATTTAATATGACAATCTCATCTAAGAAAACTAAAACAATAGTAGTCAGCAAAGAACCAACTGATGTAAAATAGAAATTTATGGCATCAGTATTATACAAGTAATGGAAATACAATACCTGGGAATTATACTGTCCAGCTATGGAGACCTGGACAAAGAAGTGAGAGATCAAGTACAAAAAGCAAATAGACTGGCAGGATGCCTTAATAACACTATATGTCGAAATATACACATTAACACTGAGATGAAGTCAATAATTTATAAAACCAGTGTAAGACCAATAATGACATATGCCTCAGAAACAAGACCCGTCGCAGCCACAACGCAAGGGCTACTGGAAACGGCAGAGATGAGAATACTGAGAAGAATTACAAGAAATACGCTGAGAGATCGAAAGTGAAGACATTAGAAGAAAATCTAACGTTCAGTGTATAAATGAATGGACAAAAAATAGAAAAAAAGAATGGAATGACCACATTAGCAGAATGAAGGAGGCCCGTGTCGTCAAAATAGCAAGAGATAAGTCACCAATCGGCAGAAGAAGGCAGAAGGTGGAATGACAACCTCCCATAGAGGTATTAATCCACCAATGAACAAGCAGAATTGTTTATAAAATAGAAAAAAAAGAAGAAGAAAAAATACAAAATATCGTCTTAGAAGCACCGAAAATTACAATACAAACACCGGGGTACTCTCGACGGCTACAAATAGCAAAGTTGCTCGAAATGATATCTGTCCTAGATGAGGTGACAGCCACAACTCCCATGCACGAGTTTTATAAAATCAAAGCCTAATAATAACAAAAAAACAAAAATATGTTATAGATATAGATCAAGAAGAGCAAAGAAAATAATATATTGTTACGCCAAGCCCTTGTTACGCCCCTGATCGAGCTCGATCGACGATTCGAACTTCAGGTGTACTAAGACCGCCGAGAGAATTCTATTTTGTTCTCGGAGTGTTTCGAACAGTGAGATGAAATGAGATGAAATAAATGTTATAAATTAATCGTACTTTATTGTTAATGTTAGAAGAATTTAAATAAATTTAAAAAAACATTACAATATACTACATTTATCCAACCGACAGTGTTCTATACATGAAAATCTTTATTAAGAATCTACATGTGATAATATCGTGTGGATTTTAGATGCGAATGAAAAATAACGTAGGACGTAGTGGGGGATGAGCGAATAAGTCTGGCGAAAAAGCACGCATGATGAACTTATAGTACGGAAGCAGCTGTTAAAAACAAAAGAAGGAGACCATCTAAAAATTGGATGGAATTGGTGGAAGGAAGACCTGTGATCACTAAAAGTGCAAGAAAAGTGGAGGTATATGATTGAAGCCTTAAAGTTATCATCATCATCATTCTCAGCATATTCTACCGATTATGGTGTAGCCTCCCTTAGATATCCATTCTTCATATCTGCCCTGATTGTTTAAAATTCGCTTTTCCGTGCCATGTTTTATCGGTTTGTTTCCTTATGTCATAGTCTTATCTTAAATTTTGACGTCTTCTTGGCCTCTTGGTCACCTATTGTCAATTCTTCTAGCTAAATGTCCCGCCCACTGCCATTTTAAAGATTTAATTTTATGGATTACATCAATAACCTTGCTTTTCTGTCTGATCCATTCTATTCTTTTTCGATCTTTCTTTGTTATACCTAGCATGCATCACTCCATTGACCCTTTGAGTGACTTTGAGTTTCGATATTATCTCTTTCTTTAGTGTCCAAGTTTCGCAGCCGTATGTCATGATTGGTGGTATACACTGATCGAATTCTTTTTCTTCAGGTGGATTGGCATCTTCGATTTGAATATAACTGCATTTCTACCAAAAGATGTCCAAGCTAGTTTCATTTTTCTGTTGATTTCTGGAAGTAAGGAGTCAGATTTATGTATTAATTGTCCCAGGTATACCTACTCGTCTACTGTCATCAAGTGCAGTGTTGTTTATTATTACATCTTGGACATCCACTAGCTCGTTGTACATGGTTTTTGTTTTTGTCAAGTTCATTTTTAGCCCAACTTCAGTGCTAGCTGCATTTAGGTCGCTTATAAGAGGAAGAACAAAGCGGGTTCCGTGCAGGAAGATCGTGCACCGATAACGTATTTTGTCTTAAACAAATAATAGAAAAAAGATCGGCTAAGAATCTAGAAACTCATATTACTTTTGTAGACCTGCAAAAAGCATATGACAACATCCCCTTTACAAAACTGTGGACAACGTTGAAAAGATCTAACATCAACCACACATTGATAAATGCTGTACAAGAACTATATAGAGACTCAAAGGCACAGATAAAAACAGGAAAATATCTAACGGAAGAATTCCTGGTTACAAAAGGCTTGCGACAGGGATGCTGTATGTCACCAACCTTATTCAAGATATATGTTGCAGCGGCATTGGACAGATGGAAAAGAAAGGTGCATAGGATGAGTATAGAGCTTAGCAATGAATGTATATATACACTCCAGTTTGCTGATGACCAGGTAGTGCTAGCGACCGACAGGCAAGACATGCAGTACATGCTTAGAAAACTGATAGAAGAATATAACGACTGGGGAATGAATGTCAATACAACAAAAACCAAATATCTTTGTATTGAAAACGAGTCAGATAACATAGACCTCGAAAACGGACAACATATTTCCTGTTGTCAGAGCTATGACTACTTGGGTGTTGCCTTTGACAATACAGGAACTGATACACGGGAAATAGAAAAACGAATCACTCAAGCAAAGAAAGTCTTAGGATGTCTCAATGGTATACTGTGGAGTAAAGAGATAACGAAAGGAAGAAAATTTAATATATATGAGACCATGATTAAAACTACTCTTCTTTATGGCGCTGAAACATGGAGAATTAGTGAAAAGATCAAAAAGCGAATAGAAGCAGTAGAGATGGATTCAATGAGAAGATCTTTAGGTATTTCCAGACGAGACCGAATCAGAAATGATGTAATAAAACAACGTATGGGAATAGAAGGAAATATAACTCAAGATATAGAGAAGAAACAATTAAGGTGGTATGGGCATGTTCAACGGATGCCAGCAACAAGACTCCTTAAAAAAGTAGTAGAATGGCAACCGATAGGCCGACGGAAAAGAGGAAGACCCAGATTAGAATGGCAACACGGCGTAAACAAGTCCATGAGCGAAAGAAATTAATTTAACAACAAACGACTGCGAAGATAGGAAGAGATGGTGTTTAGGTATCGGACAACGTCGAAAGACGTTCTAAACCGATAAGTTCTTGTAGTTCTGCAGGATTATTAGCAATCAGAACGATGTCGTCTGCAAATCTTAGATGGCTGAGGTATTCTCCATCAATGGATATTCCTTTGTTCTGTCAGTTCATTTTCTTCTTGTTGATGTGCCTACCCGTTACGAATGTTGGCGATCATCATGGCAATCTTTATCTTATCTGCAGCAGCGCGGAAAAGCTGCACAAATGTTGTATTGAACCAGATTCTGAGGTTCTTTAACCAAGATGTTCTTCTTCTTCCTGGACCTCGTTTTTCAAATATTTTTGTTTGCAGGATGGCTTGAAGGAGAGCATATCTGGATTCATTTCGCGTAATATGTCCGAAGAACTGTAACTTTCGAGATTTGATGGTGGTCAGTACCTCTCTCTTCTTATTCATTCTTCTGAGGACCTTCTCATTTGTGACTTGGTCAGTCCACGGGATCTTAAGCATTCTCCGATATAGCCACATCTCAAATGCTTCCAGTTTTCTGCACATATTTTCGTTCAAGGTTCACGATTCAACACCATAAAAAAGGACAGAGAAGACGTAGCATCGCAGGATTCTTACTTTTGTATCAAGAGAGAGGTTGTGACTCTTGAAAAAGGCCCCCATCCGATTGAAGGTGGATCTAGCTTTTCCGATGCGTGCTCTAATCTCCTGGTTGTTGGTCCATTCTTCATTTATTATGGTGAAGAGGTAGTTGTAGTGCGTCACTCTTTCTACAGGGGATTGGTTGACGTAGAGTTGACCTTCTCTTATCCTTTTCTTGCTAATTATCATAAGCTTTGTCTTCTTAACGTTTATATTGAGTCCATATTCTTTTGAGTCCTGTTCATTTTGCTGAATATATTTTATAGAGTTGCAGTGAAGAGCTTTGGTGATATTGCGTCTCCTTGTCTGACGCCTCTGGTAGTGGGAAATTCTGGAGTGTTTTCATAAATTTTTACCTTAGCTTTTTTGCTTATCTGTATATATTTGCTAAAGTTTCTATATAGGGTTTGTCAATGCCTTGGTTGGTCAAAGCTTCTATTACTGCCATGGGATATATAAAATCGAAAGCCCTCTCGAAATCTATTAACATTAATGCTAGCGGTATTACATATTCTTTAGCTCTACTCATTATGTTCGAAGTGTATGAATATGATCTATGGTACTAAATTCACTTCTGAAGCCAGCTTGTTCTCTCGGCTCTGCAGCATCTAATGCATGCGTTTGTTAATATGTTGTTGATGATCTTTGTGAATATCTTGTATACGATTGGTAGTAGACTTATAGGTCTATAGTTTTTGATATCCACTTTGCTACCTTTCTTATGAATGTGAATTATGTTTGCTGTATTCCAGTGGTCTGGCATGCATCTCGATCTTAGTAAGTTCGTAAATATCCCTGTAAGATTTTCCAGGTTTTATTGCCAGCGTATTTAAGCAGGTCCACTGTTATACCATTGGTTACTGATTACTTCTTAAAGTGTGTCGGGAGCTTTGTATAGTTCGCTGTAGAATTTAGTTACGAGTTGTATTATTTCGTTTCTGTCTGTAATTCTGGTGTTTTCGTTTGTTAGAGCAACGATTTGCTTCTTCCCAATGATTAATGCTTTTCTTGTTTTCTTATAGTTTTTCCTGTTTTCGATTGCATTTTCTACCAGTCTTTCATTGTATTTTCTTATGCCGTACTTAATTATTTTCCTTATTGTCTTACAAAGTTCTGTGTAGTATATTCTCTGTATGTTGCTGCTTACTTTCATTTCCCTTCTTTGTTTTAGCTTAAGGTTATATTAATGTATATTATTTAAGTTACTATATATTTGATGCATTTAGAAAAAGTATTGTTAAAGCGAATCGACTGGAATATGCATTAACAATATTTCAACATTGTTTTCGTCTCTTCACAATAGCTATTGAAATAACACGTTTTTGTTGACATTGTTATTAAAAAAACCTACAAACATCGTGTTGTGTTTATTTTTATGAATCATTTAAAAAAATGCAGACTGAAATTGATCAACAACGTAAAAATGTGAACAATAAATTCAATGAATACTGTAAGATTGCACATCTTGATTTTTTGTGGAAAGGTTTATTATGTTCAAGATCGTTTATTTTATTGAATTGAAATCGTGTCATTTCCTGTTGGCAATTTGTATATATGCATTTAACATGTAAACAGTGTTATGGAAGTTTTCGCGTAGCAGATGTTTCTACATGAATTATATCTATTTGGAAACCGATAAATGTATAGAAACTGACTGATATTCCGCAAACTACAATTATTATTGCACGACTAATGATAAAAATAAAAAATAAGAATAGAAACGTTTATTGCATTATAATATTTACATTTCAAAAGAATTAGAAAATATTTTAGCCTTCTTTCTTCTTCTGCCAACGTTCTGCTTCTGCAATGCTTACTTTCTGGGACTGCATATAGATCAACATGTATATATGATCAAAATTCCGAGGATAGATCAACAAATATAATTTGCTGCAGCACGGCTCAATTCAATGCAGAAAACGGCTGTGATAGTTCTGCCACATTCGGCAGATATAACAGATCCTATCTATTTATCTCCTTTAGATCCATAAACCTTTGGACATTTTTTAAACTGTTGTAATGCAAGTTTCGTCTATATTAAAAATTCTGTTTGGCTCAAACTTAAACTTTTCTATAAGTATTTTGATATTATTCTTCGTTCACAAGTTGTTGAGAGCACGAAATGTGCCTCAAACTCATAAAAAGGTCGTAAATCACAGGCGTTCCTAAGGTGTTTATTCATTAAATAATAATATAATGTTTTAATACTGTTATATATAATATTGATAATATTTTAATACTAATATATTTAGCAAAAAAACAATTAAAACTTTCACGACTAATGTTGGTTATTATATTATATTAATAAAAATAAGAATTTAACCATTAACAATTTTGTAAATAAGAGTACCTTATCTCTTTCGATATTTCAATACTAATCTTCGCGTTTAATCACTTTACTAGAAAACCTGGAATTCATATCCGAAGGTACTATTCGTTGCAAGATAATTAGGATGGAATTCCTCAGATTTTTAATAATATAATTATATTCGAAACTTAGCTTGAAAGGGTGAAGTTATTACGAACGAAAACAATTTTTTTGTTTAGTACGTTTTTGATCGCATGTAATTTACGGCTCGTCGGCGTTTCCCCGTCTACGGCAGTAATTAGCGTCTCAAATATTTCTTTTACGAATTGTATGCAGTGCGTGAGTGATTTTTTATTCCATATACCTACGAACATATACGTACCTTTCGCTCGTGCTCGTTTTGTTGGATTGTTTGTGATGGCTTCATCATCAAGTTTTACACCGGTACTGTTGCGTACAGTCAGTAAGTCTGTCTATTCACCAAGAGAGAAGACTATTGTCCTGAATGTTCACGATGCTCTGGTTTCTCAGAATCCCACAAACACTGTTCGCAACATAGTCGAAAGTTGTGCCAACATGACTGGCGTAGGAGAGTCAACTATATATAGGTTCCTATCAGAAAGAAAAAAACATGGTATAGTTAACCCAAACACAAACGAACACTTAAAGAGAAGGAAAAAGCCTATTGAAATTGATAAATTTGCCAAAAATGGTATTCGAAGGAAAATTCATGGATTTTTTTTTTTTCAAAAAAGAAATACCAAACCTAAACAAAATTATACAAGAACTTAGAGACGACCCGGATTTGCCTCATATCGGACGAACTAAATTGTGACAAGCTTTAAAAGAATTAAATTTCCGGTGGGAGAAATCAGACCGAAAATCACTTTTGATTGACCGGGAGGAGATAATGTGTTGGAGAAGAAATTATCTAAGATCCATACGAAAATTCCGGTCTGAAGGAAGGCCCATCTTCTACCAGGATGAAACGTGGGTAAACTCAGGTCATACTCTAAAAAAAAATTGGTCAGATAAAATATATTAAGCTCCAGGCAAGCCTTTATGGAAGGTTGGTCTACTGGTATCTCCCCACCTTCTGGTAAAGGCAGTAGATTAATAATTTCTCACATTGGCAGTGAAAAAGGATTTGTTAAGCATGGTTTGTTGGAATTTCAGTCCAAAAGCACAAAAGACTATCACGAGGAGATGACAGCTGATGTTTTCGAAGAGTATTTTGAGCAGATGATTGAAGATTGAACACATACCACCAAATTCAATTATAATATTAGATAATGCACCTTATCATTCACGACTAGTAGAAAGATTTCCAACGAATGCGTGGAAGAAACAGGATATTCTTGACTGGCTGCGGAATAAGTATCTGCCTTACGAAGATGGAATGGTAAAAGCAGAACTTTTAAAAATTGCCCGGCAACACAAATCTAAGTTCAAAAAATACGTAGTTGACAAAATGGCGGAAAGGCGAAACATCAGTCTTTACACTTCCACCCTACCACTGCGAAATATATCCAATTGAACTCATTTGGGCACAAATGAAAAGTTATGTGGCTAGAAAAAATACGTCATATAAAATACAAGCTGTACTTTCCGGTGGGAGAAATCAGACCGAAAATCACTTTTGATTGACCGGGAGGAGATAATATGTTGGAGAAGAAATTATCTAAGATCCATACGAAAATTCCGGTCTGAAGGAAGGCCCATCTTCTACCAGGATGAAACGTGGGTAAACTCAGGTCATACTCTAAAAAAAAATTGGTCAGATAAAATATATTAAGCTCCAGGCAAGCCTTTATGGAAGGTTGGTCTACTGGTATCTCCCCACCTTCTGGTAAAGGCAGTAGATTAATAATTTCTCACATTGGCAGTGAAAAAGGATTTGTTAAGCATGGTTTGTTGGAATTTCAGTCCAA
Organism: Diabrotica undecimpunctata; assembly: GCF_040954645.1. Lineage (NCBI taxonomy): Eukaryota > Metazoa > Arthropoda > Insecta > Coleoptera > Chrysomelidae > Diabrotica > Diabrotica undecimpunctata. The sequence goes on from NC_092811.1 coordinate 122,445,996, forward strand.
AAGCACAAAAGACTATCACGAGGAGATGACAGCTGATGTTTTCGAAGAGTATTTTGAGCAGATGATTGAAGATTGAACACATACCACCAAATTCAATTATAATATTAGATAATGCACCTTATCATTCACGACTAGTAGAAAGATTTCCAACGAATGCGTGGAAGAAACAGGATATTCTTGACTGGCTGCGGAATAAGTATCTGCCTTACGAAGATGGAATGGTAAAAGCAGAACTTTTAAAAATTGCCCGGCAACACAAATCTAAGTTCAAAAAATACGTAGTTGACAAAATGGCGGAAAGGCGAAACATCAGTCTTTACACTTCCACCCTACCACTGCGAAATATATCCAATTGAACTCATTTGGGCACAAATGAAAAGTTATGTGGCTAGAAAAAATACGTCATATAAAATACAAGCTGTACGTGAATTGTTATACGAGTCTTTACAACATATTACAAAACAAAACTGAAAAGATGCAGTAAGACATGTAATAGAAGAAGAACAAAAAATGTGGGATCTTGGTAACATAATTGATGCGACCGTAGAGACACAACCGCTAATTATTAACTCTCAAGACTACTCGGATTCCGAAGTTGATCCTATTTATTTTGAATTTGAATAGTTTTCTAATCGTAATTATATAAGGTAAGTAATAGTAGTTGTAATCGTGAGGTATTAAAGGGGAAAGGCGCAAAATGTCGCCTGTCAAAATGTTCAATGTGTTTTAAATGTATCCATTTTTTTTTCAAATCCTGAGAAAACTAAAAAGCATTTTTGAAAAATTTAAAGGCAGAATGAAATATTAGAATAAATAAAAAGTTTCTTTTGCATGCAATATTTTCAATTAAAAATTATACTATATTTTCTCTTTTATTTTCACCCCTGTTACATAACACATTAAAATAAACATTGTAGAAGTTTTCAGGGACTTTCTGCCCTGAGTAATAATGTAATCTTTCATTCTGCGTTTAAATTTTTCAAAAATATTTATTAGTTTTCTCCGGATTCGAAAATAATGGATACATTTAAAACACATTGGAAATTTTGCCAGGCGACATTTGGCGCCTTTTTCCTTAATTAAATAAATGTATCTTTTACAAATGGCAAGAAACTTTTTATTTTTGAATAAAATAAATAAGTTTTATTAAAAAATACAATTTACATAAGTACAATTTAAAAAATATATTTATTTAGTTCAAATAAATGTTTCAATCATATACTCTACGACACTGGTCGGTCATCTCTAACCATTCAAAATACCCCCGTAATAGGATTATAAGGTATTTATTCCTTCAGATATAAGGTGGGTTAGTCGAAAACATCTTAAACCGTCAGTTTTAGGTTGGTTTTTACTATTATATCGTATTACCTATCCTCTCTGTATTTTAGTTTTCTAATTAGGGTTAAACTTATAGTGAGCTATCAACAAATTGTGAACCGACTATAGAATAAAATAGTGTTGTTGACTCTTCATTGAATGCAGCAATCCTGTTTAAACTTATTCCTTCTGGTTGTTTTAATGTTACATCGGAATCTTTTTATAAACCCATAAATCCAATCTTTGCTAACTAACCTTCATTACAATCTTTATTAAAATTATTTAGGATATTATTTTCTTCAGCATACCTGAATACCAATCGTCTAAGTTCTTTAGCCAGAGAATAATTGAGCAAGCGTTAACAGATACTCTCTTAATTCTTTTGCTACTTCATCCGAAAATACAGCTGTGCGACCTAAACGGGTTGGCGTGTGCAAACCTGTTAATCATATTCGGGAATGTTGAAAGCTCTTCCCGTTTCCCTTATTTTTTTGCCGTCATTTCTCATTACATACAGATCATTTTGTAAATCTTCGTTAATAATATGTTAATATTAATATTTACCATTTCATTGTTTGTGGGGGAATCGTGCGCTCTCCTGCGCAATATTACCCCTTTATGCCTTAAATAACAAACGTCATCACAAACGGAAAACTACTGAATCATATAAACCAACAGCACCAAAATGTACGGAAAACAACACAATTTAACTCAATAATAAGTTTTAAACACTGAAGAAAGCCTAAGGACTTACCGTCCTAATTTTTGGAGCAGAAAAACTAGAAGAATCCTTGCAATTTTCAATAATCGAATTATACTTAGTCCACGTGCAACGATGGACTGAAGATAACGAGACTAACCGAAAGATGTAGGTCTGGTTGAGTTCGTAAAATCTTCCACGGGATTTTAAATACAATACATCGCACCATTCCCCCACTTTCACTTACTATTTTTGGTACCGTACCTACTTCCTTGCTTGGCTGCCTTCAGCAACTATCTGGCTAGACACTGATTAGATGGTCAATTAGTCGATATTTTCTATGATACATCCTCTGTATACGATTTCTGTTGAGAATGTCTCTGGTCTTTAGGAGTCTTCTTGTGGCCTGGTGGAAGAAGTATCTTGTTGTGTTCTCGGCCACCTCCCTAAGTGGTGTGTATTGATTCCTCAATCAATCTATAACATACCGTTTCCGTTCTATTGAGTTTTTTAGTCTCCAGTTTGACTCAGCCGTTAAACTTCATACTGGGACTAACGTAGACCTTTTTTCTGATACTGGAAATTTCTAAAAACCGTACCACATTAACCCATCCCTAGAGATGGCTAGCGTGTATTGGATTCAAGGTAGAGAAGTACAACCGAGCCCATTTCCCCTTAGGTTCTACCAATTAAAACCAGCCTCTCCTACTTGTACGCAGTTGACTGTCGCACGTACCGTACTCCGAAAGTGTTATGGCCGCTGTAAGGCTGACGACACTTTCCGAGCACTCCCTTCTCTTATCTAGATTTAATCTCTGTCGTTGATCCGGCTGGTGTTTCTCTTCTTCTTTTTTTTTTAATTACTGTTCGAATGTAATTCTTTATACTATTCGATCCCTCCTTACTTTCCGCCATCTTCAAGATTTTCTCTCCACTGTCCATCTATTATACTCCAGCACTGTGTGAGTAACAGTGTCGGAGTATTCGCAGTATAGGCATTTATCTGGATCTGTCTTTTTGAACCTATGAAGATACGGCCTAAAACACCCATATCCTGTAAGCACTTGCATCAGGAAATAATCCAGTCGCCTATGACCACAGCCGTCCCAGTCCCTTAGGCTCGGGACCAGCATCTTGGTCCTCTGGGCAACATCTTCCGTGTTGTTTCTCTCTTCTTGCCATCTTTCCATTGATCTTTCTCTTTCTTCTTTATTTATGGCTGTTTTTAAATGATCTCTTCTTTTATAGAGATATCTCCGTTCTACTGCTAACACTTGCAGAGGAACACAACCCTTGATAGTCCACAAGGCCGCCGCAGATACAGTCCTGGAGGCGCATGCTACTCGCAACAGACTTGTCCTATCTACTATATCATGAGCACCTTGTAGGTAGGTATATCTACTGCCCCACTCCAGACTAACGTAGAGCTGGTATAATTAAATCTTCTTAGACTGTGATGGAGGGCTGGTCCTAAAATTGAAAGGTTGAATTAGTGTCTTTGCCACTGGTGCTTTTATCTTGATTTCTTGGGTGTTCCTGGTGAAATTTAATTTTCTGTCGATGTGGACTCCGAGGTACGTGACGGCTTCTTATTAGCATGTACTGGTATATTATTTTACTATAATTGCCAGCTAAACACTGCGTTTCAGTTCAGTTCAGTTTTCACAAGTCTCCCTGACGAGAGGTAGACCTTGTAATACATACAAGAGAATTTTAAGAGACTTAAATTGAACAGAAACACAACCTTCTATATATACATTTGTTACTGAATGATTTTATCGATTTAGGGTTTTTTTGTTTTGTTAAAGTAAACAGGAAAACCTTCTAAAGACTAATTCTCTATAAAACTTTGTAATTATATACCTAAACGATATTCGTATTAACGTTTCTTAACGACCGCCGCCTTCTGGATTAGCTTGTATATGATCCCGAGTCACCAAAGCGAAAGCATCCCTTGTGTTTTAATAGTCGTTTATACATACACCCTTTTAACACCCCCACAGCCATTTCCGAGCTCTCCGGCCCGCATAAACAATTCGGGACTTCCAAACAATTACCGCAGGTCGGTCGACTACTATTTTAATTACTGAATCAATTAATTTTGTATGTAACGGAAAGTTTTGAAGGTTGATCGTATTTTTGGCGTTCGGAAAATTGATGCTTTCGGTTTTATTTATGGACAATATGTTCACGACGGAATGAACTTGTTGATGTAATGCGCATGATTGCGAATACCGCGAATTTTACCACAGGGAAATATACATAATTGCGAATATTATTGCAGATTATGAAATAGAATTCAAAATGGTCAACAATGAGATTAAAAATCATCATCAAAGTCAATAGGAGAATAACATGGGTTTCTAAAAGTCAGATCCATTCCTCCATCCACTAGTCGTCTCCCATGTCTCTAATTTCCCATTTCCGACTTGACTCCTCCAATATAGGTTTTTCTTGACCTTTCCCCTTTTCTATGTCCGTTAAATGCCCTTGTCCGGTTTTGTTTAATTATTCTTTTTCCCTAGAATAAATAAATAAATCAATTGATGAGCAGAAATGATTAAAACCAATTTTATAAAAGTGGGAAATAAAAATGGGTACACAACTATACCCTTTTAAGTTATTTTTAATAATTACTGTTATCTGGTAGTTATTTTTACATCAAAGGTACGCCCTTTGAAATTCTTAATCAAGAAATAGACATGCAAGACAAAAACCTCCCCGATTTTCCCGCAACGATAGACAGGCGGTGCAGGAAGCGAATCACTGGCCGTGAAAGAGATATAGAATGATAGAGCCTTTATATATAAAAACATGCATCCGTTTTTTAATAGACGATTATCTCTTATTTTACATACGGATTATAATAATTAAAGCGGGATTGGACGTATAGAACGCAGAGATTTAGTTGTGAGGAGAGTATAGCTAACTCGTTCTTTGTACTGAGTCGATTACTGTGTACCTATTTATTCATATTCTAATATACCTGAGTCAAAACTTCGGGCTGGGCTGTAAATAAACACTGCAAATAGAATCTGACAACAAACAACAAAGTAACGGTGATGTGGATGTGAGATCACAAAACGATTAGGGAAAATGACGGTGCTGTTAGGGAAAGTTAGCGAAATACGGAACAACTATTCCGATATTATATACAATAGTGAAAAAAAAAAGATCTCGAATGCGATGAGAGACTTCTTATGCGATGTGTTATAATTAGACTTAGGCAAATATGCAAAAAATAGCGAAAAGCATAAATGTGCACTAATTTACACAAAAATATGCATTAAATATGCATTTATTTTTAGAAAATTTTAGGAAAATGATGTATCATTTATGTCTTCTATATTGCATGCTCTTCTATTGCATTCTAAGTCAACAGACTTTTCCATGATATTCGTCTAAGTATTTTCATCTCTGTTGTTTCTAGTACTCGTCTTGTTTTAGATGTCAGGTCTTGTCTCCGCCGTGTATGTTAATATAGGTCTAATTGCTGCTTTATAGATTCTTATTTTTGTGTCTTGTCTTAGTTGTTTGTTCTTCCAGATTATGTCATTAAGAGATCCCGCCGCTTTACCTGCTTTTAAGCTTTATAAACAGCATAATGTATCATTATGCTGTTAATGTATGTATCTAAAAGTCGGATAATGTATCAATATGCTGTTTCTCCATGCGTCTGGTATCTTGCAGTGCAATATTAGTTTTTGTATAGCTTTTGTAAAGCTTGTTGTTTATTCCATCTGGTCCTGGTGACTTTCTATTTTTGAGTGAATTTATGGCTATTTTTACTTCCTGAAAACTGATTTCTATTTCGTGTCTTATTTCAGGTACGTTATTGTGTTGTTTATTATTTTCCTTTGCTTTAAACAGTTCCGTCAGATATCTTTCCCATTCGTTTGCGGGTATGTTATTATATTCCTTCAATTCTGCCATTTCTTTTCGTTGGTTTTTTATGAATCTCCATATTTTTTTTGTGTACCGTTGAAGTCACTTTTCATCCTTTTTGTGAACTGTTCCCAGTGTTCATTTTTTTTTTCTTACCAACTGTTTTGTTTCATTTTGTATTCTTCTATAGTTGTCTCGGGATTCTGGGGTATTCGATGTTTTGTACTTCGTGTAGGCCTCTCGCTTTTCTTTAAATTTCTCTTTTATATCTTTTCTGAACCATGGTGTAGTGTTGTTCTTTTGTTCAGGATGACTTTGCGTTTTCCTAGAGCTTCTGTTGCTGCTTCTACAATGTTGTTTTTAATTTTCTCCCAGCTCGCGTTTATATCTTAGATGTCGTCTATTTGTTTCAGCTGTATCTTCTGTGAAGTCACACCAGAAACTATAAAACCAAAACCAGAATGGGATGATTCTCCACCCAAAAAGAATCAAGTGAAAACGACTTCAGCTTCTTCGGGAGCGTAGTAGTAGAGCGTAGCTTCTTCCGAACACTGGAAATTGACAGTGTAGATACTAGTTGTGATGAGAGAGAGAAGCCATCGCCAGGTAAAACTTCTAAGAAAAAACATAGTTTTGGTAGACTAACTGATGTAAACAAAAGAATGTTCGCTAGTAGTCATGAAACAGGTCCTGATTATAACTGCTTCAATGTTTGGTTGTTTTAAAATTATTCCGCCCGAGGATAGGAGTAGGATTATAAAAGATTTTAATATATTAGGAAATTGGAATGAATCATCATATCTAACCTCTCTTATTGCAGTAACATTGGTTGTTCGCAGAAGACCTAGACAGGACGATCCAAAAAGTAGAGACTTTAATTTTAGATATTTAGTAAGAGTGAAACGAAGCAATATTATGCAGGAAGTTCCTGTTTGCAAGAAGGCTTTCATATCCTTACATGTTATTTCAAGACATAGGCTAGATACAATACAAAATTCTTGGCTTGTCTCCTAGGGACCAAAGAGGTCGCCATTTAAATCGGCCCCAAAGATAGAGTGATGAGAAAAAACAGGCAGTCTATGACCATATAAACTCATTTAGAGGTATAAGAAGCCATTATGGCCTCAACGATACTGAAAAAATTTACATACCTGAAGATTTATCAATATCTAAATGCTATGAACTTTACAAAGGAAAATATCCCTATCTTCCTGTATCGTATGAGAGTTACAGAAAAATCTTTAATAATAAATTTAATCTTTCTTTTGGATACCCCCGAACAGATACTTGTTCAATATGTGACAAATACAATGCGGAAATTAAGAGTTTAAATCTTAAACTTACTAAAGCTAGTAACGATCAGAAACAAGTGATTGAGGGTGAAATTACTGCCCTTGGAAATGAAAATAAGTTACATAAATTAAGAGCAGTGACGTTTTATACAAGGAAAAGAAAGGCAAGAAAACTATGTAAATCAGATCCTAACAAAGAATGTGTATGTATGGACTACCAGAAGAATTTACCGGTTCCAAACATTACATCAAATGATGTATATTATAAACAGTTCTCCTTTTACAGTTTTAATATACATCAACTTTCAGACCTGGATGCAATATTCTATGCATACGCCGAAGATATAGAAAATAAGGGTGCAAATGAAGTCATAAGCTTTTTGAATCACTACATGAGTGAAGTTCTTAATCCGAATGTAAGAGATTTTCAAATATTTTGTGACTCCTGTTCGGGCAGAACAAAAATTACCCTGTATTTTTGTTCCTGTATCACTTAGTTCATGGCATTGACAGACTACACAAAGTTTTAATAACGTTTCTCATCAAAGGACATTCTTATCTGGAATGTGACAAAAATATTTCCTTGGTCAACAAGAAAAGCATAGTTGAGACCCAAAATGAATGGAATCACGTTTTTAGAGCAGCACGATCAAACCCCACCCCATTCAATATAATTCAAGTTCAGCAGGATATGATACGATATCGGACGTCTTTTTTAAAAGCAAAATATAAGGACAAATGCCCATTTCCTACAAGACCAATTCGTGAGGCTAAAATAACAAAAGAAGTAACCAAATTGTTTCATAGAGACACTTACAGTGAGCCTTGGATATCATCTGACGTTAGACGTAAAACTGATCGACAACCTCTTCTGCAGGATGGAGAATTATTCTACCCTGAACAGTCTTGTCAAGGTACGTCTAAATACTAGTGATCTTTTTCTTAGGGCCATCAAAGTAAAATTCAAACAAAATAGGTGATGTTTGCGTTTATTTTCAGATCGCCTACCGATATCAAAGGCGAAGTATGATGATTATAGAAGTACTTAAACAATTCTGTGGGGATGCTGCAAGACAATATTTTACCAATCTCCCATATTACTGTGAAAATCAAAAGAAGCCAAACAAAAAACGTAATATTGTAAAGTAGATTCTGAATAAAATATTTTGTGCTTTGTAATTTTTGTGTTTAGGTATTTAAAGCTGACCTATCTTTCACTCTGAAAATTCAATCTTCATTTCAAAGTATAATGGTTGGACTAATCACTTACGTGGAGTTATCACCAAAATGGACTAAACACGTTATTAGCAAGTCCAAAATGTTCTTTGTTTAGTTTTTATAGTTTTTATTTTTTAAGTGCCATATGACGATATAATTTAATTTTTATTGAATTGTTTCAAAATTCATTAGGTATTTAATAATATATTTACTATCATTTTAGAATTTTCTAGGAATGTTCTATACAAGATTATAACACTATTTTAGCTCTCCTGTAAAAGTTACAAAATGTGACTGAACACGTTTTTCCCGTGGACCTTGCATATGAGCTTCTGTATTGATTGCAGTCTTTTGTCCTATTGTGTTAAAATGAGAAAATATTGTCAATTATAAATTCGAAGATTTCGTGAGTTTTCGAAACCAAAAGTCAGATAATTGCCCAAATATGTAACGCATCAACCACACACACCAAATTTCATGACGTCAATCTATGAACGAAACCATAAAATCCGACATTACTGAAACTAGTCAAATATTTTTCGGATTAGTAAAATAGTTTTTAGGATTTTTTTCGGGCATGCCTATTCTGAAGGTTCATGAAGTTTTGAGGCATCTCTACCATTGTGAAACTATTCTTATTCACCGAAGTTTAGAGCTTAAAGCTTACAATTTTATTCGAAACATTCACAAATCTTTATAAAGCGACCTCATTCAAAGTTTTTTCAACTACCATTTTCATATCCTTTGCCAAGAGCGGTGTTTAATACAAAACAGGGCAACTGGAAAATTCTCGTTTCACCGCCATCATATAATTTGAAAATTATCTCAACTCGTATAGCTTCCGCCTACGTAGCAGTCCTGTATCGGCAGTGGAGTTTTTTTTTGCAGAACAAAAAAGCTCTAAAGGTTTTTTGTCAGATTTTACTTTAATGAAGTTATATCAAACAAGACATCGGTTTGATTTAAAAATCATAAAAAAAACTTAAGGGGGAGGAAATAAAGATACCGAATACTAAAGTTGAAAAGTTCATGGACGTAGAATAATTATATTCTTAATTCAAATAATTATTTAGAGACAAAAGACATTTTGTGGCTTTTAACTGCCAATGTGTAACGATAAGACTACCAAAAAGAATTGAAACATTATTATAAAAATAATACCTCAATCAACCATGTGAGCTTATCGTCTATGCTTCGCCTAGCTCAGTATCTCAAGTAAGAGCTCGTCTTGTCTTAAACTAGGAATTAAACCATGAACCCTTAGCTGATAGCAAATAAAACAATTATTTAACTAATCATATTTATTAAAAATGTGACAAAAACAATCAACCCTGCCAAAGCTTTCCTCCTCCTCAGTTCTAATCCCTCTTGAGATATGGTGACACCAAGTTTTTTCACGATTTCCTTCCATCCTTCCCTGTCCTGGACTAGTTATGCGGCTTCGTGTAACCCTTGGTTAATCAATATTTTTTTTTGATCTATCCAACAGCTTGGAGGTCTTATCTTCCCCCTCCTTCAACTCTACCCTCGACTATCAGTTTTTCTATTTTTTATTACGGTAGTGCGATGATCAATCCAGGATATTCTTAGCATGCGGCGGTATACCCACATTTCAAAAGCGTCTAGTTTATTTTTATCCGTTTTCTTTAAGGTCCACGTTTTGGATGCATGTGTGGCTATGGGAAAAATGAGTGCCCTTACCAGCCTTAGTTTTGTGTGTATTGTTGTGCTAGAATTTTTACAAATTGTTACCAGTTTCATCATAGCTGTTCTAGCAATAGTCAACCTTCTACGTATCTCTCTGTCACACCCTCCGTCATTTGTTATTAGGGACCCCAGGTATATATAACTATTTACTACTTCAAAGCCCAATTTCTTTAATGTGTTGAAGATTATTCCAATCTCTGTCTACTATTATGATCTTTGTTTTACTCCTATTTAGCTTCAGTCCATATGTTTTGGTTTTCTCCTCCACACATCTCATTATGTCTTCCATTTCTTCTTGATTTGTCGCGATTATTAAAGTGTCATCAGCATATCTCAAGTTACTGATTTTTTGACCTACTGATATTCCATCCTTCCATCCGTCTAGTACCTTTCGTATAATATGTTCGCTGTAGATATTAAACAGAGTTGGCGAGATTATGCATCCCTGCCTAACACCTGCTTCTGTTCTGGAATGATCGGAATGGGTGTTGTTTATTTTTACTGTGCTCTTATTATTTTCATATAGACTTCTCATTAGTTGAATTAAGTGTTGGGGTGTTTGCATTTCCGCTAGTATGGACCATAGCTGCTGCCATTTGACTTTATCGAAAGCCTTTGTGTAATCCACAAAGCACATAAGCTTAGGAGTATTGAATTCAAGAGATTTTTCGATAGCTTCGCCAAGGCTTTACAATAAATAAATTTGGCGATACTTATGGCATCTATGGGTGATTGTGTGGCTTCCCAATTAGTTGCTTAGGTCCTCCTGAGCTGCAGTTGTTCCATATATGTGTGGCCTCCCAATTAGATGGTTAGGTCCTCCAATAAAGTCAATAAATTCTCCAATAATATCCCATAAAACCAAAAAACTGGTAATACAGCCAAAAAATTCTTGAATACGTCCAATAAAAAAGCAATGTTTTCTTTAAAGTTGTTTGTACAAAAGCACAGCACACTCCCACCTAACAGTGCCAGTCTCGTGTTAACGAGTAAAACGACGATTGATGCATCGCCTAGTGCCAGGGTGCGTAACTATTTATACATGGCGGTAAATTCAAAAGGCACGTAAAATTACCTACGATAGTATACTCACTTTAAAATAAGGAAAAATCAGTCTAATCCTAAAATAACAAAAAAAAATCCTTATTCTATACGATATGTATTTGGGTTTTCTTGTCATGTTGAGGTTATATTTATTTTCCATTACATAAATGGTTAAAGTGGTTAAAAAAATTAAAGAATAAAATGTAGAATAAAATCTTTATTTATAAAAATGTTGCAAAAAATGTTATATGTGTTACAAGAAATATTAATAATACAAGCCAAGTAATGTAGTGTTCTTCATGTTGTAACAAGAACTTGTCAGTATTTAAATAATTGTTTTTTCATTCTAATGTCAAATGTTATGTGAATACAAGCCTGGTCTTGGTCTCCTTACGTGGTCGTGGTAAAAACAAACTTGGAACGGCTGTTCTCTTAATGCCCCTATGTCCTTTGGTTATACCTCTGGTTATAACTTTGATTATATCCTCCTCTCTATAAAATGACTAGCGCATACATGATAATTGTTATAGTTTTTGTTGCAACATTCTCTAATGTAGGGCTCTTAACAGCATTCACCCATTTATCAAACATATCCATATAGTTTCGTGGAATTGGAAAACGGTATTGTTTGCTAGTATTGCTAGCAATTCTTCATGTTTTCATTGTTATTCCATGTAATGTGTTCGATTTCATAATTAAAAATCGTCTAAAATTGTACCTTTTTGCACTATTTATGAAAAAATAAAACAAATAAAAATATGGCGCCTTATATTCTTCTCAAGGGAAGGAAAACTTTGACTTTGATGACATACAGTGATAACAATGCGCAGGTACGAGATTATCTGTGGTAGAAAAATGCTATGCCCAAAGGCTTGATGTTTTTATATGCTTCATTGACTATCAAAAAGACTTTGATAAAGGCATGAGCCACTCTTAGAGCGATTACAGGAAATTGGTATTGATGATAAGGATATAAGAATAATAAAAGAACTATATTGGAAACAATCAGCAGAAATCCACAATAATAATGATCTTTTAACGGACACTTTCAAAATATTAAGAGGAGTCCAACAGGGATGTATACTATCTCCTATTTTCTTCGATATTTATGTTGAGACAATATTTCATTTAGATTTACGAAATGAGAGACAGATTATTGGCGTTTCAATAAATAATATCCATTACGGAGGCAATGCCACAATAATAGCTAATAGCATTGAAGACCTTCCCATAAGGCAACTTATCTTCCTCCCTTAAAGACAAAATACTTTCCCAAAAATTTAAAAGATTTTTATAGGGCTAGGAAGGAAAGGCTAACATTATTGCCAAATTTATTACTTTTGTTTGATCTTGTCGTCTTTTTTAGCATTTGAAACTTGTGCTTTTAAAACACAATTAAATTTGGGCGAATTGATTTAAATGGCAGCGTCGCTTTATAATGACCTCTCATTCATTTCACAGGCGGGACCCGACGCAAAATGTTGCGTATGTGAAATTTATTTTAATATCAGTATAGACTTTTTTTATTATTATTTTTTTTAATTAGCAGTAGGGAGGATTCCAATGCAGCGTATTGGGGGTGTAAATATTAAAGTAACTTGCTATCAAAAAGTCCTCGTAGACACTTTGTCTCAGGATCAGCAACCTTATGTAGAGTCGTACGTTGCCATGTTACCAATTCCACTGATAACTTTAACATCTTAACATATAAGATCGAATAATGTAATCTAAATTTAAACTAATAAACGTTTAACGGGTTTTTACCCAAATATTTAGTGGCTCAAAACATGTATACACCTAGAAACACTGATGATGGAATACAGATTCCGAAAACGTTTTGTGATATAGCCCGATTGGGTATTTTAATTATATACCTTTTATAAAGGATTTTAAATAAATTTTTCTGTGATACATGGTATACAGCCAGCTACCAGAACTTAGATTCCTTGTGGAGTTTATAAAAATAACATTTGTATTTAATTAATAATAGGCGGTAGCTGGTTTGTTCTTAGTTTCATGCATGGAAGACAGTGATGCTAGATAAAAATTATGCGCCCGGTAATGACGTACGGGTAAAGAACCATGGAATAAACTGTAGACTTTGCTACACTTTCATACCTTCTATATAAATATGATCAAAAAGTGTCTTGAAAGGTTTTACAGGTTTAGAATGTCATACCCAGCTATAATTAAACGAGCAATAGAAAAACACCCGTTTCCATTTACATGTAAAAAAAAACTGAAATCAATTACCACACACTTTTATGAAACTCGCCATATATTGCTTAAGATTGCTTCTAAAGGCAATTAATATTAATATGAAAAACTGAAAAAATTCTCGGTCGTTTGACGTGAAAGCAAAACGTGTGAGTCATAACATCTAAGTACCTGTACACCTTGTCATTCTAATCGAATTCCTAACTGTACATGAAAGAAAATTATTTAACACGATACGGCATCGTACAATCTAATAAACGCATTAATAAATTACCGAGCAGGTGTTTAAATGCATTTTCAGTGATAATATCACAAGCTTTTGACGTTGAAGGCTGTTTTCTACTGCGATTAAATCTATGATAGCAAAGTAATATAAGAAAAAGCAAATAAACAATAAATTATTATTAATTTTAGTATTACTCCAGTCACTCGGGCTATTTACCTCCCAATTTTGTCGGACTGAACCGATTTACTTGAAATTGGGTGAGTTGATGGGAAAGTGATCAACTAACAAAAGTTATATGACACAGGTCCTTCCGGTTCTGCCGTTAAGGTCTCCTGTTATAATGGTGTTGTCTCTTTCTGTCTCTGTCTCTTTACCGTATATGTCTATATGCATTTTAATTATCCTCTCGTTGATTAGCTCCCATGTTCTAACACTGTTCTTCCACTTATTTTTGATTAGTATTCCCACTCCTGCCTTTGTTCTACATTCCTTATTAACTCAGCTCCAGCAGTGGATATGGTCTTCTATTGTTTCCGTTCCATTTCCTTTCTTTTTGGTTTCTGCTAGTACTAGTATGTTGCTTTCTCTAAACTCCTTGATCACTTCCGTCGCCTTTTTGTTCCATCATGTTTTGATTTTTGGTTGAGCTTTAATAAGACTGGGTCTTCCGAACTCTTCGCAACATTGCCCCCCCCCCCCGTACCTGATGGGGCTCCCTGTACTCCATGGGAAATCTGTGGATTTCCACCCGGGGATATGTTTTCGTATTTGGCTTGGCTTTTTCATCTTGCGATTTTCGTTCCTCTTACCCTTACGTTTTTCTGTGTGTTAGGTTGCTAATTCCTAACGCCACAACCCCCGTTTAGCGGACCTTTTTTTCAGCCGCCCATTCTGGATCAGACGCTGTTGGTTCTTCCTCCCTCTCGACCATTGTGACTTTTCCAGCCATCCTCTGCTCTTGAGACCGTTGACCGGTTTTCACCTGTACCCCAGGCAGGGACCCTCACAGGGTGCTATCAGCCGGGTCAGCTGAACCCTGGTTTTTTTTAGAGGTGTTACTCCTCTATCCCTCCTCTTTTATCCGGTCTTGGGACTTCTGCATCGGTTATAGAGCTACTCAATTCACCCCATACCAATACAGGCAGAGTTGGACCAGAAGCAAAGAAAGCGATAAAGTAGTGGAGAGATTTGGAGAGGATGAACAAAACGATAACGGAGAACGTCTGATTTAATTATGCGAACTAAACAACCTAAAAATTGCCAACGGATTCTTCAGACATAAAAATATTCATAAATATACCTACATGGAAGCAAGAAACACGAAAGCTGAAATCGATAATAGACTACGTAAGAGTCAAACAAGATACCACAATAAAGATAAAAGATGTGAGAGTCAGAAGAAGAGCAGTATGTGGAACTGACCATAAACTACTGACAGCAAAAATGGGCATTAATTGGAAACATAACAAGACCCCTCTACAGAAGGACCGTTGAACACTCTAAGAGAAAAACAATACAATATAGAACTACTCTAAGAACAATCAATAAGAGAACTATACAAACAACGTCTAGACCAAAAATTAATAGAATTCAGATACGGCAACATCGAAGAAATATAAGAGCATATAAAGGCGAGTATAAAACAAGCAGCATTCGAAGCCCTTGGAGAGAAAGAACATATAACAAATAAACAACACTATTATGAAATAAATGAACCAATAAAAAGAATAATTGAAGAAAAAAAGCAACTGTACAGAAAATGGCTGACTACAAACAACGATGAAGTTTATAAAGAATATAGGGAAAAAGAATGGGAAAGAACATGCTTAAATATTGAAACATACATAGGAGGTACAAAAACTTCGGAGCAATGGAAAGTACTGAGAGGATTGAAACAAAACTCAAAAGAAAAAATTAAATTGGGAAATACACAGGACAAAAAATGGAAGGACTATTACAAGGAACTGCTAACAAAACAAAGACATTGGAAAAGGAAACAGGCTAGGACGAAGCAGATCCCCACAACAAGAAATAGAAATAACAGATAGGGAAATGAGAACGGCCATAAAAGCAATCAAAAATAAGAAAGCACCGGGACCTGGAGGCATCTCACCTGAACTTATAAAATACGGATCAGAAAAATTACACTGGATGATACAATGGATATTTCAGAAAGCCATAAATGGAGAACAGCCCCCAAAGGAATGGTCGGAGGCATGTATGACATCTATATTTAAGAAAAGAGATAGAAAACGATACGAAAACTACAGAGGAATAAGTATAATATCATAATAGGAAGATTATATGGGAAGATACTGCGATAAAAGATAGAGCAAGCGATAACAGGCAAAATCGGGGAGGATCAGGTAGGCTTCACTGTATGAACATCATGCATAGACCACATATACACACTGGAACAACTGTTGAAAAAGAAAAAGCAAAAAATAGAGATATACATTTGGCATTTGTAGACCTAAGAAAGGCGTATGACTCTGTACCAAGGTCAGAACTATGGGAGACCATCTACAAATCAGAAATACAGACGGAACTCATAGAAGTTACAAAAGCTCTGCATAAAAAATAAAATGTCCATTACAATGGGAACAAGAATTGTAGGAGACTTCATAACAACAAAAGGGCTCCTGCAGGGTTGTTCCACATCTCCAACCCTATTCAAGAAAGAAATTCAATAGCTATTTATGATTGAAAACAGAGAATTTTTATTGGAAGTCACGTTTTTTAACGGTTTTTCGTGAATAACCCTTTGATAGAAAAAGTATGCAAAACAAAAATGAAGCTTAAGGAAGCTTTAAGAAGCTAAAAGAAGAATGAGATTCATTTTTACAAGATATTCTAGATACAATACAAGTGATGTATGGTCGGCGAAAGACATTTTTTTTGCGAATATTTGGATCAATGTATTCAACGTTAAATTATAAAAAAAAAGGTTGATTTTTCGAGGGTAATGATGCAAAAGTTATCTCATTATCATTTTTGAACTTTTAGATTACTTTGAGGCCTCTTCAGAACGGCTTTCACAGTCGCTCTGAACGTGAAAATAAATCTTTTCTGTCTTAGGAAGCAACTCTAACACGGCTTCGTATAGACGCAAATAGCGACATCTGATATTAAAATCCGTAAACTAATTTTCGAAACCAAATTCAGAACTTTGCTTTAATCTGTGCCTTCTAAGAATTGCAAGGCAAAACAAACGTTGATAAAGATGTTATTAGAGACATGGGGAATCTAAAAATTGCATTCCACAACATATCTCCTCAACTAAGCAAAATTCTTAGCGAATTGGTTTCTAGTACTCGTACAGAGTATATCGAAATAAAAAGGAAAAGACAGTTAAGATTTGATTTTTTTTCTTTTTTCTTTAAAAAGAAAAAATATTTTCCTTTGTATTCCGATATACTCTGTACGAGTACTAGAAACCAATTCGCTAGGAATTTTGCTTAGTTGAGGAGATATGTTGTGGAATAAAATTTTTAATTACTATTTAAATGGGAATAAGCCACAATTAAAGGTTAAAATACGTTTATTGGCGTTTCAATTTCCACTTCGGAAATCGTTCTCAAAATACAAACATTAGTAAATTGAACAGTAAATTTTTCCCTCATAATTTACTATGGAATCACTAACAGGAGAATTTTACTGTCATCATGGCATGTGTTTGTCTTTTTAAAGACGAATTACATGCTATGATCTTTTCTGACGAATATTCTCAAGTTAAGGTTGATTTCATGTAATCGAATGGTCGTCTTATATCTGTATCTTATAAGTAAAGTCGTCCCAGGAACGCAACTCAACAATATTGGCAATATCATTTTAAAGTCGTCTACTTTAAAATGTATAATGTATGTCTGAATTGTCAATATAGATGAGTCAGATAAAATTAAATTATTAGAAGAATTTTTCACTAAGTAACAAAAAACAAAATTTGTTTAATTTACTAATGTTTGTATTTTGAGAACGATTTCCGAAGTGGAAATTGAAACGTCAATAAACGTATTTTAACCTTTAATTGTGGCTTATTCCCATTTAAATAGTAATTAATTTAAAATGCCACAAGAAAATAGCTTCAGAACAATGCAATTTTTAGATTCCCCATGTCTCTAATAACATCTTTGTCAACGTCTGTTTTGCCTTGCAAGTCTTAGAAGGCACAGATTAAAGCAAAGTTCTGAATTTGGTTTCGAAAATTAGTTTACGGATTTTAATGAATAATTTTATTTAAACCGCCCAACCATAAAAGTCCTACATTACTCAATCGTCTAATGTTTGTTATCTCATCTATCTTCTCTAGTAATTATTTATGACGACGTTTGCTCCTAGTCTATTATTATTAACCATCGCCAGAAAGAAATTTTCAAAGACACTATTCGTAGTGTTGCGTAAAATTCATTCAGTTGCTCTTTCAGAAATAATGTGGGATATCCAATAAGACAATGGACGGCTTGTTTTAATGGCGATCTAAAAATAACTAATAGGTGGTTCCGAACTTTCTTCGTTAGGTGTTGAAAAGTGCCGTTTATAGATTACCAACTGAGAGAAATATTTATAAATAAGGTTTGGCTATTACACCACATAAACTCGATAGTGATTTTAAGTTTTGATAGAATTTTCAGTACTGTATAAATTTAACAGCGCTCAAACTTTCTAATAATTACAATTTTCATAACAATACCGATTACCAGACAATAAAAGAATTGTGGTCACACAAACAAATCTCCGCTTGAACGGTTTTATTGTATTTATATTATTCATTAGGCCATCAAGCTGTGAAATTGGCTATATACGAGAAGAGTAAGTGGTTCGCCGGACCCTCCACCCTGTAAACACCCCAATGCCAATGTCAATGTCGGGATTACCGTACACCTTGTATAGATTTTGCATTGTACAGCTCACCGTTATACTTTGTACCCTAGTTGTAATCGTTTTTACCTGTACAACAGGGGCGTATTTTGAATATATATAAGAGTAAGAAAAAAGAAGTACTTGTGACTCGTTTGGAAAAAATATATAAATGTTTTGGATGGGTTGGAGTCAATAAAAGGGGCTATTAGTTAACTATTTATTATCTCGAGCTTTCAATTGTGTTTACAAGTATTATCAAGAGCTGCTAAAAAAGACAAAATATCTTACAAAGTTGAACTAGAAAGAAAAAATTTTTTGTTAACTCACCAAATAAAATTAATTTGGTTAATAAAATTGCTGCTAATACATTTCAAAAAGAATTACTACAAAAATGTCCTTATCTAATAAATGTTTCTCTGAAATTTTAGTATAATTTTGAAAACATTTTCTTAACACAAAAACAATTGAATTTATAAATAAGTTAGAATAGCGTTTCTAACGCTATTCTAACTAAAGCTAAAGTTGTCATCACTAAAATACATTTCAAGAAAAGTTGCAACACATACTAAGAGAAAATAACCCTACCTGAACCAATAACAGAACGGACTGGGCTAGCTTAAGATAAGAGTTAAGTGACAGAATTTACCTAAATGTACCAATCAAAACTAACGAACAATTTGATGAAATAGCAGAGAACTAACAATAAATATACAACAAGCAGCGTGGAACAATACCAAACAAATTATAAGAAAACTCAAGGTCCAAATTATCCCAAAGAAATCCGGGAACTGGTGCAAAGAAAAAGAAAAGCCGGGGAAACATGACAAAGAAATAGAAATATAGAAAATAAAAATAAAAAGAGAAACAAAGGCTCCGAAATTTGACTTAATATCAGGAGGAATACTAAAACAATTACCTAGGAAGGCGATCGTAAGACTCACAAACCTTATAAGTGTGGTATTCAGGTTAAAATATATACTAATAACATGGAAAGCAGCTTAACTAATCATGATTCCCAAACCAGAAAAACCAGTAAATAAAGAAGAATCATACAGACCAATTTATTGCTACCAATTATCTTGAATATTGCTAACATTCATACAACCTATTCTCGACTACAAAGAAATTATTCCATCAATTTGGATTCCTTAACAGTAGACCAAACACATCGCATAACAAATATCTATAGATGAGAATGAAATATGCTCAGCTATTTTCCTAGACATAGCAAAAACATTCGACAAAGTGTGGTACAAAGGATTGCTACTAAAACTCGAAAGATATCTTTCCATCCACTATGTCCCGCTAATAGTCATATTTGGAAGACAGAACTTTTAGAGTTAAACAGGAAGGTGAATCGACCAATCAAAGCAGGAATCACACAGAACATTATTTTTGGACTAATTATTGTATATCTGTGATATCGCTGTTACGGTAAATATTAAACTGGCCACATTTGCAGCCGACACTACAATACTAACTGTCAGTGAAACATTCGATAAAACAACTAGACACCTCCAAAATGCAGTAAAAAAATCAGCACACCTGGTGTGTGGAAGATCCGATATACAGGTTGAAAAGAAGTGGTGCGAGAACAGAGCCTCGCGGAAGCTCATTGTTCTGTTTTCTTTTTTTACTCATTTTGTCGCCAATAACAACTTGAAATGTTAATTTGGTTGATTAATCATGCTATCGTTTTAGAAGGAATTGTTTATAAGAACTTGTATATAGAGTTCTTCTCTCCACACTGTGTCATAAGCTGCTGTATAAGATTGTAAGTGCTAATACCTTATCACAACAGTTTTGATTGGGTCTAAAACCAGCGTGCACTGCATAATTTTCTATCTGCAGTTATAATACCTGCAGACAATTTTTTCAAAATAAAACTGGCATTACGACAAACGAATTTTACAAATAATTAACTGTGTTAACATTTTACTTTGGTATTAAAAAAAATCTATTTTTACCGATAGTGCATTTAAAAATTGATTAATATTTTTTCCATTTGTGATGCCGAAAGCTTCCTAACCTCGATCCGCCCCTAGCGACGACTGCGATCCACACAGCCGCCCTACAGCGGCTCCGTGATCCTTTCATACACCCTACGAACGAACGCTAGTCGCAATATTCGCATCAGTCGCTTTTTCCGTTTCCCGAAACATAGAGGCACAGCTTGCTCTGATTCCCGTTCATACAACTTCGTATTACTCGTTTCTATCGGCACAGGGTTGTGTGAGATTGCCGGATATATCTAAATCTCGCGTGCGTTGGAATCGGACCGTGTTTGTTTTGTAGTTACTTCCTGTTTTAAAAGTTTTAATTTCGGATTTCAGTGGTTGGATGTTTAGTTAAAGTGGTGACACATACAAATGTTTAATTTTATTGGTAAGTTTTTGGATTATTCGATTTGATATTTGAACGAAACTAACAACTGTTCTGTTTTTATTATTTATCTAATATATACAACAACACAATAGTCATAAACATCATTTCACCCAAATATTGTATTGTGATTGAACTTGTTTTTATATTGACAAGGAACTCAGAATGCTATATTTATAGTTCTTGTCATTTATCAGTTTTTTTTCATGCTAATTTTCAAAATCTTTCAATCTTTCTTTGATTATTGAGTATTAAGATGTCTGGTGTTATTTATTGTTATTTATCTATCTTAACGAATCCAGACGTCTGTCTTTTGCGGCACGCAAAAGCTCGCCGGAGTTATTTATGCCTGTCCAGTTCTTTATTTTCCATAGCCACGATATTTGTTTGCAAATTAATCCTCTCTTGTCTTCAATCTTTTCTTGGAAAATTAGTTTAGGGGATGCGTATTTTTTAATTTGTTGATTTCCATAGATTCCAATAAAGATAGCTTAATGCCTTTATTTTGTATGTAAAGAATTTAAAATTCGCCATGAAAAGAATGATTATGGTCTAGAAGGTGAAATGCGTACGTAGAATCTGTTTTTTTTTTATTATTGAAAGCCCTTTTATGTTCTGCTATACGTTTGATAAAAGTTCTACCAGTTTGACCGATGTAAGTTTTTTGGCAATCGCCACATTTAAGTTTGTATACACCACTGTGTAAGTGCTTTTTATTTTGGCTCTTGTTGTTTTTAATATATTTGATTAAGTTGTTGTTTATTCTAAAAGCTGGTGTTATTCCTTTTTTCAATTGTTTGGCTATTTTTGTTGATATCTTGCCTGTATATAATCGAGTAATCGAGCAGAAGTTACTGAGTTTTTTCTCTGGTGATGGAAATACTAATTTCAGGGCTTTCTTATGTAGTTTTTGATTTAAAATTTTGTTAATTCTTTGTTCGTTATACCCATTGTTTACTGCTATTTCCTTAATGATGTTTTGTACTTTTTAACTTTCTACTTTTGGTCGAAAATCATATTAATACAAAAAGAATTAAACAAAACAAAATAATGTGACACATTGGATTAATTGGATTAATTATTCATATAATTTCTTATATTGTCTGGCACTGTATTCCTTCTCATTGTCTGGCGCTGAAATCGTATCAACAAATCGTTGTACGACAGATTTTTCGACGACAGCATGCCATACTTTCCGTACCATTCAACTGAACGTGTGTGGAAGGAACTACATCACCACACACGTTAAGATTATCATTCAAACGCTCGTATTTTTTTCTATTTTATGTCCATTCATTTATACACTGTATTTTCTTCTAATGTCTTCACTTCTCTCGATCTCTCAGCGTATTTCCTGTAACTCTTCTCAGTACACTCATCTCTGCCGTTTCCAGTAGGCTTTGCATCGTGGCTAAGACTGGTCTTATTTTTTAGGCATATGTCATTATTGGTCTTACACTGGCTTTATAAATTCTTGACTTCATCTCAGCATTAATGTGTTTGTTTCGCCATATAGTGTTATTAAGACATCCTGCCAGTCTATTTGATCTCTCACTTCTTTGTTCAAGTCTCCATAGCTGGACAGTGTAATTCCCAGATATTTTATTTCCATTACTTGTTCAATACTGATGCCATCAATTTCTATTTTACATCTGGTTGATTCTTTGCTGACTACTATGGTTTTAGATTTCGGAGATGAGATTGTCTTATTAAATAATTTTGCTCTTATATTAAATCTGTGGTCCAGTCTTTGCAGACTATGTTCATCTTGGGCTATCAATATTGCGTCGCCTGCGTAACAGAGTATTTTTATTTCTTTGTTTCCCATACTGTATCCTCTTCGTTTGTTAACCGTTTTGATGATTTCATTCATGATTACATTGAAGAGCATGGGGCTCAGTGAAA
Organism: Diabrotica undecimpunctata; assembly: GCF_040954645.1. Taxonomy (NCBI): domain Eukaryota; kingdom Metazoa; phylum Arthropoda; class Insecta; order Coleoptera; family Chrysomelidae; genus Diabrotica; species Diabrotica undecimpunctata. The sequence goes on from NC_092811.1 coordinate 122,468,752, forward strand.
CCCCTTGTCTTATTCCGCTGCCTATTTCTGTAGGTTCTGTAAGTTATCTATCTATTCTGACTTCCATTTTGTCGTTTTGGTAGATGTTTTCGATAGTTTTTATAAAATTAACTTTTCTATTATACAGAAGATGGATTACATCTTTGAATCTTACTCTGTCAAACGCTTTCTTTAGGTCAATCAGACACAGAAACGCTGGTCTATTATACTTTAGTGATTTCTCAGTAATTTGTTTTATAACGAATATTGCATCTGTACACGATCTTCCACTATGAAAACTCTGTCGTTCATCTGCTAAACTTATCCTCTGATTTATTATCACTTGTAAAATTTTAGTTGTAAGTTTTAACGTAGTATTTAACAAGTTTATACCTCTATAGTTTTTTGGATGTTTTTTATCTTCTTTTTTGAATAGTAGAATTAGTTCGCTTGTTCTCCATTCTTTCGGTATTTTATTGTTTTTTATAATTTTATTAATTAATATTGTTAATTGTTCTGTCATTGCTGCTCTCCCGTCTTTACCTGCTGCTTTTCTGTTCTTCAGGTTTTCAAGTATTTTCCGAACTTCCTGTACATTTATATTAAGTTAATAAAATTAAAGACAGTCAAGATTTCCTTTCACGCAAAAATAGTCTATGTATCTGTTGATACGTATTTCGCTTTAATAAAGCTCATCAGAACAGTTATTCATAGGCTTTCTCAACGTGAAAATTAATCTTTTCCTGTCTTTGTGAAGCAACGATAAAATGGCTTCGAAACGGACGTAATAGCGACATCTGATATTAAATCCGTAAAATAGTTTCGAAACACAATTCAGATAACTGCCTTAATCTGAACCTTCTATAAATGCAAGGTATAACAGACGCTGATAAAGATGTTAATAGAGACATGGGGAATCTAAAATTTGCATTCCACGACATGTCTCCTCAGCTAAGCAGAAATCGTTAGCGAATTGGTTTCTTGTACTCATACAGAGTAGATCCGAATAAAAATAAAATTAAAGACAGTCAAGATTTAGATAGATTAGCTAGAGATTAGATAGATTAGATTAGATCAGTTAGATTCCCCATGTCTCTATTAACATCTTTATCAGCGTCTGTTATACCTTGCATTTATAGAAGGTTCAGATTAAGGCAGTTATCTGAATTGTGTTTCGAAACTATTTTACGGATTTATATTAAGTTCTTCATTTGTGGTAATTTCTGGTGTTTCCGGTTCAGCGTCGTTTATTCTTCCTCTGCATAGAGCTTTTTTAGGTAGTCAATCCACGTATCCTCTTCTATGTATTTTGGTTCTATTAGTTCCTTTACCTCCGTTCTTTGGCCTCTTATGAAGCGCCATATTTCCTTTGCAGACCTTAAATCCTCATGATATGTTCCCTATAAATATTAAATATTTTGGGTGACAAAACGAATCCTTAATTGGCTTGAGAATTTCTAATCTAGTTGTACTGTTGCCATATTGGACTGGTATAGATTTTTAATAAGTGTGACCAGGTATATTGGTGCATTCATGTCTATTAACATGGACCAAAGATTTATCCAGCTTACACAAGCGAATACCTTTTGGTAGTCAACAAAGCATATTATCATAGGTGCTTGAAATTCTCTTGACTTTTTTTCAATAAGTTGTCCCAGGTTCAGGATTTGCTCACGTCTATCTTTTCCCTTTACAAACGTCGCTTGTTATTTGATAATGTAGGTTTTTGATCATATTATCTAGTGTATAAGAAAGAACGGAGTGTAGGGCGCTCCTTGAAAAGATTGATGGCGAAATAGTCAATAAATGCCTAAATCCTGGAATGAAAAAGATTTATTATTTGCTTATCTTATCCTGAAGTACTTTTCAGCTGCAAATACGGTACTTAATTTACACTATATTCGAAACAATTGAGGACTGAATAAAGTTACGAAAAGTGTTTAATTATTAATATTAATGTTTTGTTAAATTGAAATTGGCAACTGATTTTTAGGCGATTTCACTTCCGAGTTGAACAACATCGACCGCATATCGCACACAAAATTCATGTATGGTTGATTCCGCATTAATAATTTTTTAGCTTTCTATTTAAAAAATGTTCGTTACATAACTGTTACAGGTAGACGGAATAATGAAATTAAATGTATTACCACTTTTATTATTTATTATTTAACTTATATTTGCATTATTATGTAGCATTTAAACATAAAAAATCTTATTTTTGGCGACGTAAACCCGTTAATATTTAAGAATTTTAAAATAAGTACCAATTTTTTCTAATAGAAATAGAATAATTATTTACAGTAAAATATATTACATAAATTAGCGACTATTTTGGATTAGGGATGACACCTTTGACTGTTAAAAACGGTCCATTAGCATTGTGCTGAGAAGGTTAATTCTCTCAATATTCGATGCACTGTCGAAGACAAGCAAAAATACGGTTCAATACTCAAAATTGTTCCTAATGAGTAAATGAAAACATATTACCTTACAATGTAATCAAGAATTAGATCCATACCCATAATCACTGTCGTCGATATCTTCGTTTGGATTATCAATGATTACTGGGTCAATTGCTTTGATGTGATTTTCACGCATCCAACATTCTTCTATTAACTTTTCACATTTCTACACACTTTTTTTTCCAAATTGCAGTAGTAGCAGTATCCAATGATTCTTGCCATGTTTCTAAAACTACTGTGAAACTGTAACCGTTACGTTCAATACAGTTATCGTAGTAAGTTTTGATGAATGACGGATAACAACAACTGTCATGAGTACGGACTGAAGATAAATTTAAAGAAAACTAAATGCATGATCATGACTAAATCTGCACATGCAAATATCCAATTGACTATTGAAGATACTGCAATTGAGAGTGTTAATAACTATAAATACTTAGGAACATGGATAACATCAGATGTAGACCAAACCAAAGAAATTAGGACACGCATTGAAATAGCACGTACATCATTCATTAAACTTAAAAAGTTTATTTGTTGTCGGGATATAAGGTTAGAACTACGCCTGAGAATGCTTCGATGTTACGTGTTCTCTACTCTTCTTTATGGCTTGGAAGCGTGGACAGTAAAACAAGTCCATCTGAATAAGTTGACCGCCTTTGAATTTTTGTGTTACAGAAGAATCCTACGAATATCATGGATTCAAAGAATGTCAAACGTGGAAGTAACTAGAAGGATATGAAATGAGGCGGAAATAATATTAACTATCAAAAGACGAAAACTTGAGTACTTAGGACATGTGATGAGAGGGCAAAAATAGGCATTATTACAACTTATTATGCAAGGCAAAATCCGAGAAAAGCAAAATGTTTGAAGACGAAGAATATCCTGGCTTAAGAACTTAAGGGAATGGTTTGAATGCAGTAGTGCAGAACTTTTTAGAGCGGCAGTCAACAGAGCCGCATAGCCATGATTTCCAACCTTCGATAGAAGATGGAACTTAAAGAAGAAGAAGAAGTAAGTTTTGCACATTCTCCAAATATGTTTAATGGGATTGAATTCACAATGTTGTCCAAAACTATGTATACTTTCGTCTACTATAAATATTTTTGGTTTTTCATTCCTGTCGGATAACTGAAGTAATACCGGCTTGAAAGAATCCTAAGGAAATGAAATATTTTTATTGGTTAACCATTCTTTTATTTGAAGTACTGTCCGGGAATTTGTTGGTTGTTTATTTAAAATTTCGGAATGGTGTGGGGCATTATCCAAAACTATAACAACACACGTTCATTAAACAGAAACACTTTACATACATACAAACATTTACAGCACATATATTAACCATACCGAACATTTAGAATAATCAGAGTTTGATTTTTCCATGGGGAAAACATCTACCCTCACATGTTTTTCAGCCAATTTTTTTCATGAGAGGCTTTATTGATGGTGGTTTTGTTGTTTTCTCTAGATAGGTTGTTGGATTATTAGGAATTGGTCTGTAGTGTGGAGTATTAATGAGATTTGAGAGTTTATTAATATAAGAAGAAGTGTTTAAGATGACGGAGGCATTTCCTTTATCGGCAGGAAGAATGACTAGCTTTGGATTTGACTGTAGTCCTTTCATAGCTTTTTCCTCCGATTGGCTAATGTTCGGAGTAGGAGACATTTGATTAAAGTTCTTTCATGGCTTTTCCACTGATTGGCTAATGCTCGGAGTAGGAGGCTTTGAATTTCTAAGAACATTAACGATGTCTTGTCTAGTTATTTCAGTATTTTCGGAAGGTAAACTGGAGATGGCTTCTTCAGTTTGACAGATGATTGTCTCAATTGGAATGTGACTTGGGGTAACAGAGTAATTGAAACCTTTTTCCTAAACCTTAAATGGCAACGGTCAAAATAGGAGTATTAGAAAAGTTATGAACCACTGTAGTGGTTTTCAAAGTTGTAGGTTTTTAGTGTTTAGAGTTTTAGTGTTAGATTCGAAAGTGTTTATGGCTGGCTGGGTGTTGATATGGTCGAAACTGTCCCATAATATAGAATGTACATTGAAAGAATGAATGAAATACATAAAGATCTTTCGATTGCATTCATCTCTACTGTTTCTACCAGTTTCTTGTTTTTTTTACTAATTCTCATTGTTTTAGCGCCATAAAAGAAAGTATTTTTAACCACAGTATTATATACATTGAATATTCTTCCTTTTGTTATATCTTTACTCCACAGTATACCACTGAGACATCTTAAGACTTTTTTCTTTTTGGTGATTTTGTATGTCTATCCATTTCTCGTAAATCGGATATTTTCAAAGGTAATACTTAAGTAGTCATAGCTCTGACAGCAGAAAATGTTTTGTTCTTTTTCGAGGTCTAGGTTCTCTGATATTAGGAAGCTTTCCAACAATAATATTAAACAACAGATGCAGGAGAATTTAAATACCGAAATATCAAAAATCCTTAAAAATAACAATGAACCGCTGGAAAAGTGGAGTGAAATTAAAGAAGAGATTAGGACTTCAAGCACTAAGTTTTTACTACCTGATAAGAGAAAAAAGAAAGACTGGATGACTGCAGAAATCGTTGACATGATGGAAGAGAGACGGATATATAAAACTAAAGATACTGCCAAATACCGCGAAACCCATAGACGAATTAGAGCTGAGATAAGAAAAACTAAAGAGAAATGGTTCTCGGAGAGATGCGAAGAAATCGAACAGTGCGAAAAGGTATACGACTATCACAATATGCATAAGAAGATAAAGGAACTCACAACAAAGAAAAGCTGCAATATTTTATCGAAAGGGCTATGCGATGATAATAGAAATCTACTTATAGACCCCGACAAAATAGTTAGAATCTGGGAAACTTATGTGGAACAACTGTTTAATGATGACCGTCCTAGTGGGTATACACTGAGCAATGATGATACTGGCCCTTCTATTCTAAAATCAGAAGTGGAGAATGCTATAAAGGGTCTTAAAAATAACAAAAGACCAGGCAACGATAACGTATACGGGGAAGTATTGAAAATGCTGTGCGAAACAAACAGTCAATTTCTAGACTCACTCGCCAGACTCTTTAACAATATTTATAACAGCGGGGAGTTTCCTGAAGACTGGCTAGAGTCAACTTTTGTTCCCATACCGAAAAAACCAAAAGCAAAGTCTTGTGATCAACATCGGATGATAAGTCTAATTAACCACATTTCGAAGGCATACACCAAGGTTATTTACAACAGAATAAGCAAAAAAATGCGAGGATAACATTGGAGATTCGCAGTTTGGGTTTCGGAATTCTCTTGGGACATGAGAAGCACTTTTTAGTCTACAGGTACTCATCCAGCGCTGCAGAGATATGAACAAAGACGTGTACATATGCTTTATAGACTACGCAAAAGCATTCGATAACGTAAAGCACGAAAAGATAATTGAAGTTCTCCATAAGATCGGAGTCGACTACAGAGACATTCGAACAATAGCGAGTCTCTATTGGGGCCAAACAGCTAAAGTGAAAGTAGGATTTACATTGACCAATAAAATTGAGATCAAGAAAGGGGTACGACAGGGCTGTATCTTGTCTCCTATTGTCTTTAATATATACTCATAAGAAGTATTTAAGACAGCGCTGGAGGAAAGCACAGAAGGCATAAAGATAAATGGAGAAATAATTAATAACATAAGGTATGCTGATGACACTGTGATTCTAGCAAGTAGCATGGAGGAACTGAGTTGCCTAATGAGTAAGATACAAAAAACAAGTGCACAATACGGACTCAGACTAAATATCACAAAAACCAAATGGATGTTAGTAAGCAAAACCCAACAACCACCACAGCAACTGATATTAGACAATGAAAGAATTGAACACGTGGATTCGTACATCTACTTGGGAACAACAGTTAACTCAAATTGGGATCAAGCGAAGGAAATACGTATAAGAGTAGAAAAGGCAAGAGCATCGTTCACTAGCATGAAGCAAATTTTCACCTCTAAAAGCCTCACCCTACCTCTCAAAATTCGACTTCTGAAATGTTATGTATTCCCGGTTTTGTTATATGGAATGGAGGCGTGGACAATGACCGCAACATTGATGAAAAAAGTAGAGGCCTTCGAATTGTGGGCTTACCGACGTATATTACGTATATCCTGGACTGAGCACGTGACCAACGAAGAGGTACTACGCCGGATAGGTAAAGAGAGAGAGGTAGGAATAAGTATAAAGAAAAGAAAGTTGGAATACTTGGGTCACGTTATGAGACATAATAAATATAGAGTACTACAACTGATCGTTCAAGGGAAAATAGACAGCAGAAGGGGTCCAGGCAGGAGAAGACACTCGTGGCTCCAAAACTTGCGGCAATGGTTCGGATTGTCATCTGCTGAACTACTCAGATCTGCCGTAAACAAAGTCAGAATAGCCATGTTGATTGCCAACGTTCGGAACGGACAAGGCACATGAAGAAGAAGAAGGTTCTCTGACTAGTTTTCAATACAATACAATACAAAGATATATGGTTTTCGTTGTATTGTCATTCATTCCCCAATCGTTATATTCCTCATCAGTTTTGTAAATGTATACTTCATAAAATATATGTATATACTAGTCTTTTTTACGGCGTGTTAGCTTACTTCATACAGTTAGTATTATTTCTTTTAGGTATTAATGCATGTAACAAGCTTATTGCGCACTTTGTGAGTAATATCCATTTGCAAAACTAAGAAACAATACATCAATAAAAACATAGTAATTAAAAAAAAACAATAATAAAGCACACGTCTGTAGCTTGGAATGTGTCATTATTCACTGACGTTTTCCTCACTCATTATTTTATCATAAAAATATTGCCAATTAATAAAAGTAAAATCATTTCATTGTACAATTGCGTGCTTGTGACGAGCAGCTACTGCTCTGATCCACCCTACATCGGAAAAATAACAATTATAACGTATTTAATCTAGTAAAATTGGCTGGGTTTGAACCTTGTGGGTCTTTCAATCCCTACGGCATTTTTCATTTTAGGCCCAAAACCACCAAACGAATTAGAGGGTGGAAAGAAGATTTATCCTTGTAATCCTTCAGCAAATCCTTCCCGTCTGTGATTGTTCTGTGAGTAGGCGTTCAGAGGCGTATTAAAAAGTTTGTGTTTGCTTTGTTAATATACATTTTAGCCTAATAAACATTATATATTTAGTTATTTACTTCAGTAGCTATAAAACTGCTGCGAGTAGACAAATATTTTTCTGTCTTCTTTTGATTTTATTTGTGATGGTTTACTAACTACCCAGACAAGACTGCTAATGGAATCCTTCCCGTCTGTGATTGTTCTGTGAGTAGGCGTTCAGAGGCGTATTAAAAAGTTTGTGTTTGCTTTGTTAATATACATTTTAGCCTAATAAACATTATATATTTAGTTATTTACTTCAGTAGCTATAAAACTGCTGCGAGTAGACAAATATTTTTCTGTCTTCTTTTGATTTTATTTGTGATGGTTTACTAACTACCCAGACAAGACTGCTAATGGAGTTGCAGCAGTCTTAATCAGATAATCAATTAAACATTTCATGATGCAAAGATATGTAAAAGACTATATCCAAGTTACAGTAATTAAAGTATGCTTATTACCTTACGAAATAACAATTGCAGCAGTATATTTTCCTCCAAAGCACAATATTTAAACAGATTTCGGGTCCTTCTTCATTACGCTAGGCTCAAAATTTATCGCAGCTGGTGACTTTAATAGTAAACACGCTTACCAGGGATCACGGTTAATAACAACAAAGGGGATATACCTCTATAGTTTAATGCAAGAAAATAAATATTCGTATTTATCACCAGGAACACCAACGTACTGGCCAACAGATCCCAAAAAGACCAGACCTCTCAAATTTTGGCATCATAAAAAGAATCTCTAATACCTTTATGGACCTCCAAGTTATGATGACTTATCGTTAGATCAAAAAGCCCTCCAGAAATAGAAGTAGCTACAAATAACCTTATGACATTATTGTAAAAAGCTGCGAAAGAAGCAACACCGAACGATGCAGATAAAAATAAAATCAGGGATAGAATAAATATTCCACTTGATATTAAAAAGCTCATTGTCGAAAAAATAAGAGCAGGAGCCAAATGGAAACAAAGTCAGAATCCAGCAGATAAAACGTTTTACAATCGCTTAACTAATAAATTAAAAACGAAAGTAAAAATTGCAAGAGTAGAATAAGTCAAAAACCACAGACACGCAGAACCAATGGGCAAGAAGCGATAGTAACATTTAGTAAGCATTTAGTAACAGTATTCCAACAAAACAATGAAGAAGATCAAGAAATTATTATTTAAATTCAGAACAACCATCAGTAAAGCCAATAAGACTAACAACGCCAAAAAAACTTACAGAGGAAATGTTGAGACTAAATATCAAAAAGTCCTAAAAAATTGAGCTAATACCACCAAAAATACTGAAAGAATTGCACAAAAAGGGTATGGTAATCCTAACATATATATTTAACGCAATATTAAGGTGTAATTATTGGCCTAACAATCTAAAAAAATGCAGAAAAACTTTTATTCCCAAAACCAGAAAAGGATTCCAGTAAAGTATCATCCTCTCGACCTATCAGTCTGTTATTAACAATCCCCAAATTACTAGAAAAACTTTTAATAAAAATAATAGATCCAGACTTTAAAGGCACAGACTGGATACCAAATTATCAGTTTGTATTTCGACGAGAACATTTAACTATCCGACAATGCCACCGAATAACCCATAGAATCAATTAGAAGAAATAGGAATATTGCCCAATGGTATTACTAGATGTAAGTCAAGCTTTTGATAAGGTTTGGCATAAAGGACTTCTTTATAAAATTAAACAAATATTACCACCATTCTTTCGAATACTTACATCATACTTGGAAAATCTACAGTTCAGAAAAAAAGTAAATGGAGAAATTTTCAAAATGCATACCATTAAGGCGGGAATTCCGCAAGGCAGCGTCCTCGGACCTTTATTATATTTATTAGATACGTCTGATCTACCGACTTCAAATAACGTAACAAATTACATTTGCAGATGACTCACAAGTCATAAACACATTAGCTACATAACAACTCCAAGACTACATGTATGAGCTTGAAAACTCACTGGAACAATGGAAAATAAAAATAAATGAAAGCAAGTCAACCCATATAACTTTCGCTTTACGTCGAGAAACACCACCGCCCATATATATCAACCATGAGGAAATACCCAGGACCAAAACAACGAAATACCTTGGGCTACATCTGGACCAAACCCTGTGTTGGACAGGGCACATCAGCAAAAAAAGAAAACAAATACAGCTAAGATAAAAAGAAATCAATTGGTTAATTGGAAAAAACTCTAAGCTGTCAATAAATAATAAAATTTTAATTTATAAAACAGTTATGAAATTAATATGGACATACGGCATGAGAGCTATGGGGCTGTAGTAGTAAATCCAATATTGCTATAATGGAAAACTGCCAATCGAAAATCATAAGAGCAATTGTTGATGCACCCTGGTACGTAACGAACCAAAGAATCTATGAGGATCTCAAAACCTCAACAGTAAAAGAAGTAACCCAGCAAAATAAATCACAATACATTTAAAAAGGAACACACACTCCAATTCATTAGTATCTGGAATACCTCAACACCAACTTAAAAGACTGAAGCGACGTTGGCCAACAGACCAGTAACATGGACACGTGATTCTGTCACTGGATGGAAAAACATCACGCCAAAATCAAGGGGCAGGACCTAGACCCACGACATTAACTTATAGAATACATTTTTTTATTCTGCGTATTAATTTATTAGTTATAATAAAAAAAAATATTATGGTTTATGACTTTGTTTAAAGTTTAGTAATCTTTATTTTAAACAAGTAATACAATTTTTAATCAAGATCTAAGAGGAAAAAGTTCGGAAAAAAGGATTTTACATTTTTACAGAATTTCTATGATGAAGGGGATGTAATTTTTGTTAAATTAGATTGGGTCTTCTATGAATGCTGCTAAAAGATAATAAAATTTTCATTATATTTGTCTTAATCCCAAGATCGCCTCTCCTAATTAAATTTATACATACCAACCATCTTGGGTACTACCAACAATAATCCCCTTCATATTGGGTGATTATAATTTCAACGTTGAAGGTGTCCTAAGTATCTTAACCTATTCTTCTTCTTGATGACTTATCTCCTTTAAGAAGGTGGGCAATCATCATGACAATTCGCACTTTTGATACCGCTGCTCTAAAGAGATCAGCAGAAGTACCAAGCTCTCAAATTGTTTAACCAGGAGATGCATCTTCTACCACGACTGGTTTTCCATTATATTCTTCCTTGTAATATTAATTGTCGCAAGTTATAATGTTCGTCCCTCATGACACGTCCTAGATATTGCAATTTTCTAATTTTAATACTTCTCTTCCCATTTTTTTCAACACTTCGAAATTCATGGCTATATCCATCCAACTTATTCATAATATTCTTCTGTAGGTCTATAATTCGAAGGCTTCCAATCTTTCTAAAGCGTCTTTAGACGTCTCAGTCTTTTCAGTCTCAAAAGTCCATGGCTGTGCAAAGACCTCTTCTTCGTATTTCCAACCCCGTCCATCTTACGCCACTCTCATCTAGTTTTTCTATTTTCCTCTTCTAATTCTATTTATGCTTTCTGCCCATCTCCATTTTAGTCTGGCTATCCTTTCGATGATGTCAGTCACCTTGGTTTTTGCCTATTACATTATTGCCCTAATCTCTTCCATGTACTCATTATTTTCATTACTTATTGTTTCCAGGCTTTCTTGGTACTGTTGGGCTTTTGTAATCAGCATAAACTGTGTCTTTTTGGGTTAAGGGTCAATCCATTTTCTTCATTCACTATCACCACCCTGTCAGCCATTTGTTGTAAATCCTTGATTCATCCCTCTATTAGAATAGTATCGTCTACGAACCGTAGATTGTTGATTGGCCCATTTACTTTTATTCCCGTAATTAGTTCTTCTAGTGCTTCCTGGATTATTTCCTCCAAGTATACTTTGAACAGAGTAGTAGACAGGATACAGCACTGACTCTCACCCCTCTCAATCTGTATTTGTTCTCCTTTACCAAATCTATTTGATTATAATAGAGAACGCTAATGCTGTCAATGTCTCTTCTGTCTAAATATTTCTTTTAATCTTAACCTATACTTTCTAATTTCAGCATCAACTGTTGCAACTAGATTTTTCATCCCTACATTCATTCATCCACGCATTCCCATTTCAGGCAAACGTTGTTCTTGTTTAGTTACTTAACGTTTAGTGTAGATCATGGCTGGTCTTTTGTCTCTCCGTTTCATCGGAACCTTTTTGTCAGACACCGTAGTGCTCGCCTTCTTTCATTTCATCCATTACGCTTGAGCTCGACTGTTGACATCTCCACCTATTTCCCAATACTCTTCTAATTTGGTATTCTAATATCACTATTTCCCACTAATACCAGTAGCCTCTTGTTTTTCTACGTTCAAATTGCTCGTCTTTGCTTTGGAGAGAAAGGGATTAACTCTAATTTTCTCCTTCAAAGGAAATACAAAGGTCAAATACAAAGTTACAAAAGTTAGCGCCGTAATAAATTATATGTAAAAGAATCTTTTACAATTATGGACCTTTCTTACTTTAGTGATAACCAAATTTCATGTACAGTTGGATTGCGTTAGAGCTGTGTTTACTCCTTATTTTTTTTTTCATTAGAGTTTGATCAGATAACAGGGCAACATTCCCTGGTGCTTAATGTATGCTGATCATGCAGTGTTAGTAGGAAATATTGAAAGGGATTCCAGATTCCAAGAAAGCTTCTATAAAACTGGAACAGTGGCAACAAGGTTTTGAGGAAAAAGGATTAAAACTTAGCAGGACACAACAGAGTATTTAGAATATTCAGTTGTAGATGCAGTTACCACTACAAATAAATTAATAACTTTCGATTGTGAAATAATTGTGAAAAGTAATAGTTTTAAGATTAGCATTAAAAAATTATGGGAAAATACATGGAAATGAAAATAAAGGCAAACATAATAATGGTGATCTATCACACTCAGAATTATCAGTATTCGATTCGAACACCTAAGTCGGCTTTTTTAAAAACCTGATGAATAAAGCATCTAAAATAGGACCGCAACCGAAGGTGTGTTTACATGGATAACAGATGCGTTCTTTAAAGCCGAGAACGAATATGAAAATACTCTGGATTTGCTTCAAAATTAAATGTATGTAAATATACACTCGATCGTTTTTTTTTTGTAGAAAATGAACTTCCGAGAAAATGTCGATGTCCTCAAACAATCAAATTAAATAAACCATCGCGTATACAAAAAAATATCTGCTCTGTTTAGTCTGCTCACTGAAGCATAAAAACAATAAATTTACCGCGATTTAAAAAGAACGGAGTACATATTTTGTCGTGTTCGTTGTAAAAACCACAGCATTGGCAGCATTACCATCGTGAGAAATCCAAATAAAAATAAAAAATATTTAAGAATGCGTTCAATAGAATCAAAGTATGGACGCATAGAAATTAGCTGCAACAAAATGCATAAAATACAGTTAAAGAAGAACAAAGTCCATAAATAGAAAATAGAAAAGGAAAATCTTTTTATAAAAGTCTTTAATGAATTAAACTGGGATTGTTAAGTTTAATTTTCATACAGCAGGTCCCGAAGAAGTTGCTAAATTTGTAGTTCCCCTTGGCTGTAGTGTGCACTAAATGACACATAAAGTCACAATAATATCTTAAACTTAGCAAACTGCACCAAAACAATTTCATTTATGAAAATAATTTGTTTTCTGATTAAGATAAAGTTTTAGCTGACCCAAAATCTTTTGTAAACTCATAATAATTACGAGGCTACGAGAGTAAAAGTGGTCTAACCAACATATTGTTGATAATTGAGTTACAGATCGCCATCAGCTCTAATGACCTAAAATGTTAAAGCAAAACCGGTCTAAGCAACATTTCCGTATACTACAGCATATTATACTGCTTTAGCAGGTTGATTGTGCATTATAGAAAATGACAAAAATTTGAAAACATGAATAAGCTAACCCACGAAGTTGTGGATTACACCAAAATTGTTCAGTACATAAATACGTAAAAGAATGCAAGAGTGGGCTAACCATCCTCTTTTTAGGATAGACCCATAGAAATTAAGATATGTAAACCTTCTTTTATGATAACCTTTCTAATGGTAGAGTAAATACACTTTTACAAAAAAAATTACAAACTGATGTTGCACCTCAGGACAAAATAAATCAGCAAATAATATAGATGATGACAAAACTACTGAAGTATAACAATTCATTTGTAAATTTTCCATATACGAATCACATATACGAGGCATAAAAGTGAACATAGAAGTTATTTTGCACCAGAGTTAAGTTTAGGAATCCTTTATAACCTGTACAAAGGAGAACATTTTTACTTACTAGATATCAAAAACAGGACAACTAGGAAAATACTTCAGCTAGATCATTTTTATCCCGGTGGACGTTCAATAACCGAAGCAAAAAAAGAGATCTTTTGGAGTTCCTTTCATTTGAGGTCCGTGGCATATGATCGTCCACGTTGCGTTTCCAGCACATAGCGTTTAGTTTCCGAAAAATATAATTTAAATGGTTTTAAATATGAACAACGCACACTGTCCGGAACATAGCGTTTCAGACACTTAACGTTTCCGTTCAGTATATTCGAAAACAATATTTTACTGATGCCGACGGCTAGGTAACGAGTAAGGATAATGTGAATTAGATGTCCGTCGTTTTCCCCCCGTTGTTTATTTACGTATTTGTTTGATTTTGATAAAGAGTATTTAAAAAAATAATTTTCGAGGCTATTTTGTCATTTATGCATGTTTTTATTGCTTTGTGACAATTAATCACGGAAGTGATAAACAATTAGGCCTTTGGTACGGAAGTGATACCTCTTCTTTTTAAAAATACTTTTTGGTTTGATATGTATGGCTTCGTTAAATGAATCCTATTTATTCTAAAATATCCATAATATTTTTCATCGTCATCAATTAATTCTCTGTATAAAGTCTTCAAAGTTCTCTCAAGTTTGATTCACATTCCTTCTTCTTTTCTCTTAGCATTGGATGTACTTCAAACCTTCTTTTTGACACAGTTTTTCATTCTTCATCGTTAAGTAGAAGAGCAATTGCACATAATTTTTGTCGAGAAAAGCGAGATCATATCTTCACCGAACCAAACTGAAACGTTCTAGGTATGAAAATGTGAACGCGCAGCCCAATTGCTGGAGTGGAAACGCTACGTGCCGGAAACTATACGTGCACGATAATATGCCGCGACCTTTATACCTCCAATACATATTATGGATTTTACACAAGCATCGGAACAATAAGATTTCCTATACATCCAGAAGAAGAGTTCTTGAGAAAGATTAAGTATTTTTGTTACTTTGTGTTCTATTAAAGCTTATTTTCAACATTGATATTGTTTAATTGCATTGTACTCTGGGTCTAATGCACATTCCTATCACAATTTTTATGGGCACTCTGCTGCAAAAGGGATGTAATCCACAAAAAATCCTAAAATTTTAATTTTTTTGTTAAATATACTGCACGATTTTTGAGTTTTTTTACTATTTTTCATTCTTCATCGTTAAGTAGAAGAGCAATTGCACATAATTTTTGTCGAGAAAAGCGAGATCATATCTTCACCGAACCAAACTGAAACGTTCTATGTATGAAAATGTGAACGCGCAGTCCAATTGCTGGAGTGGAAACGCTACGTGCCGGAAACTATACGTGCACGATAATATGCCGCGACCTTTATACCTCCAATACATATTATGGATTATACACAAGCATCAGAACAATAAGATTCCCTATACATCCAGAAGAAGAGTTCTTGAGGAAGATTAAGTATTTTTGTTACTTTGTGTTCTATTAAACCTTATTTTCAACATTGATATTGTTTAATTGCATTGTACTCTGGGTCTAATGCACATTCCTATCACAATTTTTATGGGCACTCTGCTGCAAAAGGGATGTAATCCACAAAAAATCCTAAAATTTTAATTTTTTTGTTAAATATACTGCACGATTTTTGAGTTTTTTTACTATTTTTCATTCTTCATCGTTAAGTAGAAGAGCAATTGCACATAATTTTTGTCGAGAAAAGCGAGATCATATCTTCACCGAACCAAACTGAAACGTTCTATGTATGAAAATGTGAACGCGCAGTCCAATTGCTGGAGTGGAAACGCTACGTGCCGGAAACTATACGTGCACGATAATATGCCGCGACCTTTATACCTCCAATACATATTATGGATTATACACAAGCATCAGAACAATAAGATTCCCTATACATCCAGAAGAGTTCTTGAGGAAGATTAAGTATTTTTGTTACTTTGTGTTCTATTAAAGCTTATTTTCAACATTGATATTGTTTAATTGTATTATACTCTGGGTCTAATGCACATTCCTATCACAATTTTTAAGGGCACTCTGCTGCAAAAGGGATGTGATCCACAAAAAATCCTAAAATTTTTATTTTTTTGTTAAATATACTGCACGATTTTCGAGTTTTTTTTTACTATTTAGTGAATTGTAAACATTTGAAAAAATTTTGACAACATATTTTTATTTTATAAAATTTCAAAAAACGTATATATTCTTGGTTCATGCAAATCCATAATATAATATGCCATAGTCAAGAATTAAATAAAAATGCCCCAAAGTGACAAAAGTCCAGGAGAAAACAAAGAAGGAGAAATCGTAAAATACTCGAGGGGAGAATTATTCGAACTCCGTTTTTTTAGAATGGAACTTCAAATTGACGTGGGCTGAAAAATTTGCAATATCTCGTCTTGTATGGTACACAGAACATCTTTTTTTTAACTGGGGTAGCTCGAGAAAATAATAAGAATTGGTCTACTTTCCGAGTTGTATAATTGTTGTATTGTTGTATATTTAATATTTAGCTATATTCCTAACTTATGCTTCGCAGTATAGTTGACTGGTGTGATGTGATGCTTCATTCCCAAACAAAGAATCCATTTCAGCGAGACATTGCTGTTTGGATAATCCTCTCAGAAAATTGTAAAAAATTATTTCTTGAAAATGTTCTCGGCTAAGATCCATTTTTCGACCGACTTGTCCATTTCAAAAATTCAGAAACTCTCGATTTATATCAACAAAAGATTGAGGTTACACTTTTGTCGGAAGGTTTTATTGATAATTTGACTGGGCTATCTCCCTATACCGTCTCTTTTTCTTCTCTCAAGTTTGTAAAAACCGCTGCAGGTATATTCAACATAGATTTATAAAGATATAATGGAGATGCTGGAAATATAAAATTATATTATGAGAGCCAGAATTTATACAGATCTAGGAATGGAAAACTGCGACAAGTGTAAACTTTGGCTGGAATATATTTATAGAAACATCGCTCTGTATATCTCCTAAAAAAGACTAACAGCTTTTTGTAATGCAAACATGTCTGTTAATAGCGTTCGAAAAAAAGTTTCATTATATCAATTTCACACTCAACGTCATCGACTGTTTTTTTTTGCACCACTTACGTCAAACGTTCAATTCACGCTCGAACAACGAATGGCAAAAACCGATACAAACTTTTAATGAAAATAATCGTCGACAACGAAATATCAAGTTTCATTCATCAGTAGCAGTTCAAACATTTGCTTTCGACTCACTTCATTGAAACAAACTTTCATCATCCGGTGCGCCTTGCCAAGTCTTTCTCTTTCCGAAATATGACATCAAGCAGCTTCCGGACAGATATGAGAACGAGCAATCGGCTGTGGTACAAACAGGCAGAAGATATGGATTAATTTTTAAAAGCTGTTTGCTTGTTCTACGAGGGTCGTGAAACAAATAAACAGCAGCAGGTGTTTTACGAAGTAAAATCTTTGTAAAATTAGTGGATGACAGTAGTAAAGTCTAACTAAACTAGACATAAGTATATTCATTGAAATATTATTTCAATGAGGAGTACATTAGGCCAGTAAAGAAAAGAAAAGCTGAAAAACTCTTAGGTTTTTGAAAGTTCTAAAAGGTATGTAAGGGATAGATGATGACAAATCCTTGAAAACGTACAGGCCGGTTTTGCTTTGTTTTTTTTTAAGAATCTTAAAAAGTGGAAAAAATAATTTTGGATTTAATAATTTTAGAGAAAAAGGGTTCAAATAAAAGTTGTATATCTTAAAAAGTTCTTTAATTTGCGAGTTTCTAAATTAAAATACATATACAATTGAATGAGATAATGGCAAAAAATCTCATTTTTTCAGTAAATTATAAATGTTAATAACTTTATTTTTGCATTTAACAGAGTGCCCTTAACAAATTATTGAAGTGTGCTAAATCTCTCTAGATCGACGAAATAGTTTGTTATTTAATTTGTTTATTGGTGAGAGCGATTATTTAAACAACTGTATTTCTATTGTATTGGGACCTTTTCCAAATCAAAGTTTGGTGAATGGAAATGGTTTCATGAAAGTATCAGTTTACTTTTACGATATCATTATTTAAACATTGATTAAAACCTCAAAATTACTAAAAATGGGTTTTTTAGATCCCTCAAAGTCGTCCCCATAGAAAGATTTATATATTATATCTACGGTGGTCCTAAATACTCTGTCGAATCCCGCGTTTCGATCTCCACCTTTTTTGGTCGGTCCAATCCTCATCATTTATGGCTATACCTCACATTATTTCTCTAAATCCTTCTCTCCATTCTAATGCTGGTCTTCTTTTCTTTCTTCTATTCCATGGAACATAGTTTAAGGTCTGTTTGGCCATCGTTCCTCTTTCATTCGTAGTACATGCCCGTAGCATAAAAGTTGTTTGGATTCTATTGTATCTGCGGTATTGTAAATCCTTCCCCTTCTTCTTCTTATTTCTTTATTTCTTCTTATCAACACGCTCTTCTTAGATAGTCCATTTCTACCACTTCTTCTTCTCTTTCATCCTCAATTGCAAACATTCAGATCCTTACGTCAAAATTGGTTCTTTTAGGAGACCAAAGTAAAGAGTTTAATTTTTGTACGATTCGGCCTTGTTGTTCTGCCCCGTTTCGATTTTCCTTCCTTCGCTATTAGTGTCCATAGCTATTTAAATTCTTCGCATTTTTTTTATATCTCTAATCGAGAGTTGGAGGTTTCCTTCGCCTCCTTTATTCTATAAGGTATTCCGTTTTGTTAATGCTGATAATCATATAATCCATGTCTTGCTCTTCGTTTACAATAATCACTACTTGATCGTATGTGAAGAAAATATTTATTATGTACTTATTACCAAGCTATATTCCCATCCTTGTGCATTTTCTTCTCCAGTTGTTTAATGCTTCCCGAAAATAGATTTTGAATAGAGTTGGAGATAAAGAACATCCTTGCTCCAAGCCTTTTGGGATAGGAAATGCGTTTGAAATTTCATTCCTCATTACGTATTTCAAACTTCAAACAAAAAATTTCTGGCTATTCTTGTCTCTATCTTCTTCTTCATGTGCCATCTCCTCTAAGAAGGTTGGCAACCATCATGGCAATTCGCACTTTCGATACCGCTGCTCTAAAGAAGTTAGCAGAAGAGCAGTTAAACCAAGCTCTCAAATTGTTTAACCAGGAGATGCGTCTTCTTCCGCGACTCCTTCTACCCTGCATTCTTCCTTGTATTATTAATTGCAGCAAGTAATAATGCTCGCCCCTCATGACATGTCCCAGATATTGCAGTTTTCTGATTTTAATTGTATTTAAAACCTCTTTATCTTTTCCCATACTTCTCAACACCTCGACATTCGTGACTCTATCCACCCAACTTATTCTTAATATCCTTCTGTAGGCCTATAACTCGAAGGCTTCTAATCTGTCCGAAACATCTTTCTTTAATGTCCAAGCCTCCAACCCATAAAATAATACGGAGAACACGTAGCATCTCAGAAGTCTTATCTTTAAAGAAATTGAAATGTCCCTGCTGCAGAGTACTTTTTTCAGTGTGTTGAAAGAATTTCTTGCCTGTCCTATTCTTGCCTTAATCTCTTCTGTGTACTCATTATTTTCGTTAATTATTGTACCCAGATATTTATATTTTTCAACTTTTTTAATTTCTTCTCCATATATTGTTATGTTTTCTTGGCGCTGTTGGGCTTTTGTAATTACCATAAATTGTGTATTTTTTGTGTTTTTGTGTATTTTTGTTTTCTTCACTGATTTCTACCACTCTGTCAACCATTTGTTGTAAATCCTCAAGACATTCCGCTAATAAAATAGTGTCGTCGGCAAACCGTATATTATTGATTGGTCGGCCATTTACTTTTATTCCCATAGTTAGTTCTTCTATTAAGTTAGTTAATATCTTCTTGTAGTGCTTCCTGGATTATTTCCTCTGAATACAAATTGAACAAAGTAGGAGACAGGACACAGCCCTGCCTGATGCCCCTCTCAATCTGTATTTCATTTGAAAAGACGTTGTTCTCTTTTACCACAGCGATCTGATTATAATAGATAGCGCTAATGATCCTGATGTCTCTCATATCTAAGTTTTTCTTTTCAAGTAATTCGATAAGACGGTTATATCTGACCTTATCGAAGGCTTTGTTGTAATACAAGAAGCACATATATACTTACTGGCTGATTAACATCCATGCACCTTTGCACAAGTACATTCACAGCGAACAGGGCTTCCCTCCCCGTACACCCCAATGAGCTAATAACGCTTACATCTCTGTAATTCTTACGTTTCTTTTTGTCTCATTTTTTGTGAATAGAGATTATACACGCCAAGCTCCAATCTTCTGGAATATTTCCTTGTTTGATCAGACATTTATTAAAGATCTCCGCCAACAATTCTATTAGTATTGACGGTTCGAGTTTTATTAATTCAATGGGGATGTTCTGTGGTTTTCCCGTTTTCCATTTCCTTTTTAAGTTCGTATTGTCTCGTCCCCACTTATTATCTCGTTGTACTGGTTCGTCTATTTTAACATTTTTTAACACATACATATTATTATTGTTGGTGTATCATGAGATAATTAATAATTGACCTTAACCCTCTTGTTGGCTATGTCCATAGAAGGTTTTACTTTTTTTTTTCTTGACAGTTTTTAAAAAAGTGCTCAAACCACAATGAATCTTTTTTCTTGAACTCGACATCTCGGTTCCGCTTTTGCTACTAACATCTTCCCAGTAGGCTATTTGTTTTTTCTTAAATAAACAATTGGGTCATGTCTATTCTCTTCGAAGATTTTTAGATGCAATTTTAAATGTTAAATAAGACCTTTTAAAGGAAATTTTTATGATGGACAGAGTGAAAAAAAAAACGCTGCAACCTTTAGAACGTGAAACTTTAGTATGAATTTACAAAAATACATTTCATTTTATATATTTAACAATTAAGATTAAAATAATTTTTGTTCTTGTCAGTTTAACATAATATTTTCTTCTTTTACAGTTTTGGCAAAAGAACTGGGGGCAGTGCTCGACGCCAAAACGAATGTTTCGTTTTGGAACCTTCAGAGATGATTGTCGTAAGTAGAGTTTCTTTAGTCATTATTGAAAATATGTAATTTTGATGTACCTCGAAAAAAACGTTCTTCATGACAAACATTTTTTTAACTTTTAAAAAGTGTAAAAAATCTAACTTACAATAATTATTATAAGTCATGACAAACATTTTAACTTATAAAATATCAACTTATAAAAATGGTTTAACTTATACAATTGTAAAAAATCTTTGTTGTATAGATTTAATAAAAAAAATTATTATACGTAATTAATGTCCATGAAATCCAGCAATAAATTAAAAAAATACTTATAAAAATACAACGAAAACAGCCAATATAAATATTCAATAAATACATATATTAATTAAATAATTTATTAAATATCCATTGTGTCATTGTTTAAATTATGGTTCTTTCTCTATTCTCAAATTTAATATATATTTGATTCATTAAAAATTTAAGAAAGACGAGACATCGTGGTGTTTCCCGTTAAACGTATTTAGTGATTTTTCTGAGTAATTACACTGTAAATAAACATTTTATCAAATTGTTATTGAAGTAATCCCACGACACCGTTTCTTATCTTCGTACGGTACGTGAAAACCCCCGCATTTGCAAGAAATCGGTTGTAAAATTTAAATATACACCGACATATTACGGTATTGTTTCCTGATTTCCAAGATTTGTGTTATAATTAGCCGATTGACTATACACTTATTAATATTTTTAAGAAATAGCTCTGCCAGTGTGTGGTAACACCCTCAATTATCTTTAGAAAAATAGCAGTTTATCATTTCCTTCCGTTTCCAGTAACTTATCCCGATGTACTACAATGCTGTTAAGTAGTACGGTACATAGAAAGTAAACTACATTAAGTAACACAAATAACACTACTATAACATTTTATAGTCAATAACATGTTTGCGACCGATTAAAATTAAAATAAAATAAAAGCAAAGGCAACAATACACATTTACAAATTTTGTTGCCACGACACGCTAAAATTATCACGACATTTACAGTACCTGTCCCTAGTCGCTTCGAAAGGTTTGGTGGAGTAAGTACGTGCTATACATCAGTTTCCAACTTCCTTTGAACCGTGTTGATGTTCCGATAAACAACGAGACAGCATGCATCCACGGTAAATATACAGTTTGCCCTATCCCAGTGATCGTCAACCACAAATATTGTGGGTAATAGTACCTCATATAATTTTGCCTCTCCGCAAAAAAGGTAAGAAAATTGGCCTTTCAACTTACCCTAAAATATAATTTAAATGCTCCTTCCACTTGGCCTGAAAATAAAATGGCTGGAGATGAATGGTTTCGTTAATTCATGAAGAGAAATTCCGAATTATCTACCCGCTTTGCTCAAGCCACAAACCTATGTCGGGCGACAAGTTTCAACCGATATAATGTCAATGTATTTTATGATAATTGTACAGAAGCCTGACAGAGTTGTTGTAAGACGTGGCCCAAGGCAGGTGGCGTACTAACCTCTGCTGAACGATGCACTTTGGGTATACTAGCATTTGCAGCTAACGAATTAGGCAGCGCCATTCCACCTATGTTAGTGTTTCCTTTATTAAATATCAAGAGCATTTCATTAGAGACGAGCCAGTAGGATCAATCGGCACCGGTTATCCATCAGGGTGGGTGCAAGAAGAGACATTTATTATATTTCTTAAACATTTTGAAAAATATTCATTGACAAATGCTTCTTCTTCTTCTTCATGTGCCATCTCCTCTAAGAAGGTTGGCAACCATCATGGCAATTCGCACTTTCGATACCGCTGCTCTAAACAGGTCAGCAGAAGTGCAGTTAAACCAAGCTCTCAAATTGTTTAACCAGGAGATGCGTCTTATTACACTTGCATTATTAATTGCAGCAAGTTATAACGCTCCAATTTATTTATTTATCAAATTTATCCACCCAATTTATTCTTAATATCCTTCTGTAGGCCCATGACTCGAAGGCTTCTACTCTTTCCGAAATATCTTTCTTTAATGTCCAAGCCTCCAACCCATAAAATAATACGGAGAACACGTAGCATCTCAGAAGTCTTCTCTTTAAAGAAATTGAAACGTCCCTGCTGCAGAGTGCTTTTTTCAGTTTGTTGAAAGAGCTTCTTGCCTGTCCTATTCTTGACTTAATCTCTTCTGTGTACTCACTATTTTCGTTAATTATTGTACCCAGATATTTATATTTTTCAACTTTTTTAATTTGTTCCCCATGTATTGTTATGTTTTCTTGGCGCTGTTGGGCTTTTTACCACAAATTGTGTCTTTTTTGTGTTGAGGGACAGTCCGTTTTCTTCACTGACTTCTACCACTCTGTCAACCATTTATTGTAAATCCTCAAGACATTCCGCTAATAAAATAGTGTCGTCGACAAACCGTATATTATTAATTGGTCGGCCATTTACTTTTATTCCCAGAGTTAGTTCTTCTAGTGCTTCTTGGATTGTTTCCTCTGAATACAAATTGAACACAGTAGGAGACAGGACACAGCCCTGCCTGACGCCCCTCTCAATCTGTATTTCATTTGAAAAGACGTTGTTCTCTTTGACCACAGCAATCTGATTATAATATTTAGCGCTAATGATCCTGATATCTCTCATATCTAAGTTTTTCTTTTCAAGTAATCCGATAAGACGGTTATGTCTGACCTTATCGAAGGCTTTGTTGTAATTCAAGAAACACATATATACTGGCTGATTAACATCCATGCACCTTTGCACAAGTACATTCACAGCGAACAGGGCTTCCCTCGTTCCCAAAGGTCACGACAAATGCTTACACCAGTTAAAATCGCCCAGCTCCAATCAACAAAAGCACCAGGTAGACAAACACCTCTAGAACCTAGCCAAGAATTGCAAGCAGGTACAATGAATCTGGAATCAGACATCTCTACTCTTGATGCTGTTTTGCGTGAGCAATGTACGTGATTTATGTATTAATTTTGAATGTTACAACTGTTCTCTATTCGTGTTACAACCGCCCCTGGTGTGGGATTTATTTTATAAATTTTCGAAAGCCTTTATTTCTTTATAAACAACGTTATTTCTTTATTAAATAAGTGACATGACGAATAATATTTATATTATTAAAATTAGTAGTAGTTTTTGTGGATAGATGACGCTGGGGGTTTCATTACGGAAAGAAAGACAGAATAAGGAAATTATAATATGGATACCTTTTTACTTTTTACTTTATGGTTACCAAAAATTTAAAAAAATCTTATTTTTCGTATTACATTCTTAAGAATTAAAAAGCAACACCGACATTTCTGCAAAAAAGGTATAGGTTTTTTTACTACAGATAGGTATATATTAATGGAAAAACTCATCAAATACCTGTATATGGGCAATTTCTCTAATTTCTTTGGAGTATTTACGTTAAATCGACATAAAGTGAGTTTCAGATTTTGTAGTTTTCTTTTGTAAAAAGCGTTTATAGATAACCTGTATTTTAGTCGTAGACAGAAAACAAAATCGTCTCTTTGCACTGTTAAATGAAATTTTTAAGTATTTTAAGAGTTTAATTATAACATTAGCTTATCTGCAGTGTTCTTTAGCTAAGAATCTATTATATTATTTTGTAAAACAATTTAATATGTAGATCAAAAGTTTTGTTGACTCCATAAAAAGTATAACAGCGGTTTTATGGGTTTCGCTACGTCATCTTGCGGTTGCAAACTTAACATATTAATCATAATTAAAATTATATATAATCCATTATCAACTCCTTCATCCTCTTTTTCTAATACTGAAACTTAGTCTATTGGCGTCTGTCTACAACAATGACTAATGATCGATTGATAAAATATTAATCACAGAATTTTTTGAGAACTACTGATCTTAATAAATTATACTGCTAATAACAGATTTAAACAACTCATCATTACGTATAACAATATTAACCATTATGAAATTATTAAATCGCAAGACTATCAATTTTAAAGGATTATGTCGTGAACGTCAGGTGATGATATTCAGGGACTTCGCCCTATGCTTATCCTAATTTTGAAATTTAATCATTCAGATTTCTACACCAGGCATTTTTTGTTCACCTTTCTTTTTTACTGTCCGACTGTCAGTGTCGTACATCTTAAGGTCCATTTTCCTCGAGGCTCATGTAATGAGGATCGTTCAATGCAAAATATTTATTAGTTGAAGAGATTTCTACTTTATTTTGAGTTTGAGTATCTTGTTCTTGTTCTTCTGTTGGGCAATGAATTTTTATAAGTGTTAGGTTGAAGAAGTGGGTGCACATTCTTAACTTGCATGTCCTTTCACTGACTACCTGGAACTCTATAATTTTTGACTTAAAATCCTCCACCACAAATGCAACTCCACATTCTTTGCTTTCTTGTTCCTTCCCACTATATAGAATTGTGTGCGTTTTAGTGTCCCTGACACCTTTCCCCAGCCATCGTGTCTCCTGAAGAACAGTAATCATGAGCTTATATCTTTTTAGTTCTTGCAGAAGTGCGGTTTGAGCTCCTGGTTTATTTAGTGTCCTCACATTCTTATTTCCAAATATATAGCCCATGTTTCGTAGCTCGAGTCGTTTCAGAAAGTTCCGTCCTGTATTCCGAGGCAAATGTTCAGGTTTCGTAACTGTGTGTTTTTTCCGATGGTTAGTTGTCAGCCCACTGCCGAACCTTCTTTCTTTGCCCGGGCTTAGGACCGGCAGTGGTGACTCCTGAGCTACTCGATCCACCCATTTGTCACCACAGGCGGAGTTTCATTAATGTCTACTAAAAGTTTATCCATAGTAGGAATCTTTTTTTTTTGTTTAATAAAATTAATGAACTTTTCTTCGAATAGATTCTTTCACAGTATCGTCTATATGGATAGGTTTTCTCCCTGTTGACGTTTTACGTGCTTCTGTAATACTTCCACTCTTTCGTTGCTTTAAAAGTCTATAAATAGTTGCTTCTCCTTCTTCTTCTTCATGTGCCATCTCCTCTAAGAAGGTTGGCAACCATCATGGCAATTCGCACTTTCGATACCGCTGCTCTAAAGAGGTCAGCAGAAGTGCAGTTAAACCAAGCTCTCAAATTGTTTAACCAGGAAATGCGTCTTCTTCCGCGACCTCTTCTACCCTGTATTCTTCCTTGTATTATTAATTGCAGCAAGTTATAACGCTCGCCCCTCATGACATTTCCCAGATATTGCAGTTTTCTGACTTTAATTATATTTAAAACCTCTTTATCTTTTCCCATTCTTCTCAACACCTCGACATTCGTGACTCTATCCACCCAACTTATTCTTAATATCCTTCTGTAGGCCCATAACTCGAAGGCTTCTAATCTATCCGAAACATCTTTCTTTAAAGTCCAAGCCTCCAACCCATAAAATAATACGGAGAACACGTAGCATCTCCGAAGTCTTATAATTGAAATGTCCCTGCTGCAGAGTACTTTTTTCAGTTTGTTGAAAGAATTTCTTGCCTGTCCAATTCTTGCCTTAATCTTTTCTGTACTCATTATTTTCGTTATTTGTTGCTTCTCCAACTCCGGTCATATCTGAACACTTAGAAACTATATTCGAAGTGTAGGTACTTGTAAAATGTTCATGTACAAGAGCATCATGTACATTTAACACTTAAGTTTTCATTGGCACGGTTAAATGACACTTTCATTTCACAGTAGCAAAATTAGACATTTGTGATATTTTTACTACATAAGTTCACTTATTAATATCACTTTTTATTATAGAACTAACAATTCTGCTCGTTAAAATCACAGGACTTTATAAACACAACTTATTAATCTTTACTAAAATTATTCACCATCTGCAAAATACGTTCTCCCGCTTGGAATTTTAATCTTTTCTAAGAAAGTTTAGGACTTGTAAATTGACCCTCTCCTTTTTTAATATTTTGTACCTGTAGAAGTACAGAGGTTCTTCAGCCATCTTTCGCCCTCCGAACTCTCTCTTTCCATTCACTTTTTCTTGTAAAATGAGTTGCAAGAGTACATATATCTGGATATTTCTTATAATGTGTCACAGATATTCTATTTTTGACGTATTTACCATGCGTATCAATTCCACCGTCTGGTTCATCCGTGTCCATGATATCTTCAAAATTCGTCAATTTAGAAAGTTTTATGTATTTTTTGCAAGCAGCTTTCGTGAGGGTTCACGACCCACCTTCATCTAACAACTCAGAAGAGACATGTCATAATACTTTAGTAGTCCAATTTTTGTAGGCAGGAATAAACCATGACAATTGAATAGTTATTACATTTTATGGAGGATGATAAACACTTCTATGTCTATATGGCACGAAAAAGTAACAAAAAAACAAAAAATGTCGGTGTTCAAAGCTGAGGAGCGCTTATATTAGTTTATTAATCGCCTCCTGTTGGCGAGATAGCACAAAAAAGTTTATCTTTCTGTTGAGTAGTTATTTCGTACTGACGTTAATCAAAACGATATATCCTCTGGTATTCTCTTTATCTTGGTGTGATAATAACCGTAATGTTACCATGGATAATAACTGGATTATGTCGTCTCTCGACTGACGATTATATTCACCACATGTGGACTATAGTCTCATTCGTTCAGAGGACAACGGTTCTATATAAAAAATAATGTCATACGATTGTGACTTTCCTTTCTGAAATCTGAAACAGATTTTTCGACGAGGAAATGAAAAACAGGCGTTGTTTAGATGGTCTTCGCTGGCATTATTCAGTTTAAGTTTCGTTTTAAGTTTTATTGCACATTACACCTTTTATTTTGCCCCTGTAAATCTATCTTGATATAAAACATATTGTATATTGTAAGAATGTGAGTGTGGAGCGAAAAAAAAATTGTGCGAGTCATTCTGGATGTTGTGGTAAAAATTGTTTGAAAAAAATTTATTTTACAGTTACAAGTCACAGGATACCATCGGTTTCCTTTTCAAAATGTTTACAATAGAACCCTCATTATTTGTATCCCTCCCCTTCTATTGTCCTCTCCCTATACATAACAATCCAAATCGTCAACATGTCCTACAACGTGAAGATCTCGATCAAGACTCAATAAAATTTTATCTGACCCTTATCTCTTAGCTAAACGGCTCGACTTCTGTCCTTGCCACTAGTAACCCCAATTTATTTTTCTCTCGTTTAAAAAGCCCTTCAACAAGTAGTTGTCCTTAGAGATCAACGGGAGGAAGTAGGACGTTGAAATAATGGAATTTGAAGTTATTGATGAGGGTCTTTAATTTCACGCTATAAGATTTTCTTCATTATCGTTACAAAATAAATTAAATTTGTACTGAAGATTATAAAAAAAAACTATTAATCATAGCAAGTTTTAATAAGAAAACCAGTGAAATTTTAGTTTTGGTAGATACTGAATAAAAATATTGTAAACTACTTTTCGATATACGTCAACAGTGAATTATTAAACTAGGCTAGCTATGCTGATGATACAGCCACGTTGGCAAGGCGGTCAGTAAAAATAATAGAAAAAGTAGAGAAAAACTTAACAATCATGCAAAAAAACGGCGGGCGAACTTTCGACACCAAATTGTCTTTGTACCTGGGGTAATCGAAGGGTCAAATTTTATTATAGGAAATTTCGACACCGCGGCGTAAAGCAGGTAGGTAATTAGCGGCGATGGACATTTGCACCCAAGCAGGACAAGCGGGTTTTCCCAATATTTATTGTCACGGCGGGGGGCGTGGCACTTGTGTACTTGTGACTAAATTATTTCAGTTGTAATTTATTTCTTGTTTGACGTTGACTTGTGCACGTATACGGATATTTAAAAAATGAGTTTGATAAAAAGTTCCCGTGGTCGAGATTTATTAATGGTGGAGCATAATTCGTTCTCGAAACAGAAAGTGTTAAAAAGCGGCGAGATATTTTGGCGCTGCATCCAAAGAAACACTAAGTGTTCCGCAAAAGTGTTTACAATAGGCTGTGAGGACCTCACCATCACAAGAAGTGATTTGGTACATAATCATGAAGCCGATCCAAAAAAAGCTTGAAGTAAAGATGGTAACCAATGCATGTAAAAGAAAAGCCCAAGAGGACATATCGGAAAAGCCTGCCAAAATTACAAGAACTGCTGTTACTGAGTGTGATGCCAATTTGCTGACGGTTCCTGACATAGCTAGCATAAGAAAGAACATTTACAACTGTCGTCGTAAACTGTTACCAGGTCCGTTACCAAGAAGCATATCAGAAGTCCATAACGCGGTTAGTAATTATTCTCCTAAAACCTGTCGCAATGAAAGTTTTTTGTTTTTAAATCATCCTGAATTAAATGTAATTGTATTTTCATGCGAGACAAATATTCGTTTGTTGTGTAAATTAAAAACTTTGTATATGGATGGTACATTTTCATACGGTACCAAATATTTTCTACAATTATTTACTATATATGGCTTGGAAAATGGACATTATGTTCCTTTAGCATACTGTTTGTTAAAGGACAAATTGTCAATGACATACAAAAATTTATTTTCTTTATTAAGGTCTAAGATTTTTGAAACATTTCAATTATCATTAGAGCCAACTGAAATATTTGTGGACTTTGAAAAAGCAATTCACTGTGCTTTATTGTATATGTGGCCCAATGCAAAAATTAGTGGATGCCGTTTTCACTTACACCAAAATTGGTTTAAAAAAATTTAATCTTTGGGTTTGGTACAAGAATATAAGGATACAAATTCAGAAATTGGAAAATGGTTAAGGCATACGTTTGGTGTAACTTATTTAAATCCAGCAGAAGTTGAAGAATGCTTTCTTTATGAGTTAATGTCATATAAACCTATAAACGCAACACTTGATATATATGCAGATTATTTACTGGAAAATTACATTTTCGATATTTCCACCACACATATGGTCTAATCAGAATCCGTCTATTGCGAGGACCACAAATGCCTGTGAATCCTTTCATTCGAGATTTAATTCTTCTTTTTATTCAACACATCCTTCTATTTTTATTTTTATTGAAAAGTTAAAAGAATTTCAAGTAGACACTTATGTCAAAATAAATAGTTTACATATACCAGCAAAAATCAAACATACTACTGTTAAGGCTAAATTGGCATTTTTGGAGAAAATGATGGATAAACTACGATCCCAACAAATACGTAGGTTAGATTTTATAAAAGCTGTATCTTATCATTCCTATAATAGCAAATAAATCATTGTATACAAGTATATTAACGGTAAAATGTACAAAAATTAGGTACTAGTTGTATTATATTTAGATATTATTACAGTTATAAAGAAATAAAATGCACATTACTTTTATTAAAATAAATAAATTAATTAATTATGGTATTTTATTTATGTCGCAGCTATATTTATTTGGTGTCGAATATACCTGTAAGATAAAAACGGGAATTGGGGCTGCTGTCGAAAATTGCCATTAAATTTTAGTCGCTACCTGCTTTGTGTCGAAATTTCCTACGCCCCAAAAAAATAAACGAACGAATAGGAGAGTGTAAAATAAAAAATTATGAAGGCAAACAGTTTATGTTCATTTTACTTATTTGAAAAATGATCAGGTAGATAGAGTTATAAACAATAAGTGATCCCATGCCTCAACTCAGCTAAGTATCTGGGCATGAACTTGGATGCTCTTTTGAAATTGAAATGTAATGAACATCAAAAGAAAAGGAAAAACCCGAACATCGAAGTTCTTCTATTGTAATTGGT
The DNA here is from genome assembly GCF_040954645.1 of Diabrotica undecimpunctata. Classification (NCBI taxonomy): domain Eukaryota; kingdom Metazoa; phylum Arthropoda; class Insecta; order Coleoptera; family Chrysomelidae; genus Diabrotica; species Diabrotica undecimpunctata. Next base: position 122,499,407 of record NC_092811.1, read on the forward strand.
GTTTTTAATTAAAAATTTAATTTAAAAATCCAATAGTATCAAGTTGTAAACGTTTTCAGACAAATCAGTCCATGTTCAGTAAACTTTGTAGTACTTGCAAAATAACCTCAAAATCAAACAGTAGTTGGGTTTAAATTGATTAAAATTGTTAAAGTTTCTGGGAATACGCCGGTGAACTTATATTGCCTACAGGGAACATATCTCCATACTCGAAAGAGTTTTCTACATCCGAACTGTTCTTCTTCTTCTCGTAGCACTACAACCGGGGGTGGTTTTTGGCTGACTGCACAACTTGCTGGCTTCTTGGACGGTCTATCGATTATGATCTCGTATTATTTCTTTCTGAAGTTTTGTCTGCAGTTAGCTGTGATAGACATTATCAATCAAGTATGACTCCTTGGTAGTTAGCTTCATTTCTCCATTTGATGGTGTGTTTTGCACTAATAGTTGTTCTTCTAGGGTTTCTCTTCTATTCTTAAAACTTCTTGAGACTTGTTTGGATTTACAGCTATTTTCCATTGGATCTAGTCTTTAAATGTATCTACTAGAGTCTGTAGGTTTCTTACTACTATGCTCTGAGTTCTATGTTTAACTGCTATTGAGGTGACATCTGGATACAGACTAATAAAGATTCCTGTCGTTGTTGGAGCATATGTAGCGTAAATAATATACAGTATTGGTGACAGCACTGTTCCCTGGGGAACCTCCGGAGTCCCGCTCTTTTACAGGATTTGTCCTATCAGAACCTCCGGTCAGCCAGATACCAGGAAATCCACTGTGGCGTTAGTATTATTTCTTCTTGTTCTTCGGGAATTTCGTCATAGTTCTCTTTAACTTCTTCATTAACGCCAAGTCTTCTTACTGGTGATTGTTTAAGATAACTCTCTTAGGGCATTTTCCAAGAATTCTCCTTATCATTTTTGCTTTTTTTTTTTCGTGAAATAGACTATACGGTTTTCTTCGTGTAATGGGGGAAGTCGTCTCCTTTGTGACGACGAAGATCTGTTGGATTTTCCATATTTCTTTCATATTTTGATATTGCTCTTTGTTTTATTTCTTTGACAAATTCTTCATTAATTTCTCCATTCGTACTCTGTAGCTCTACAACACATCATTGGTATTGGCTAACTGTATTAACTCCCTCCGTTTCTTCCCGTCCATCATAAAGTCTTTGTCCATATCAAAATCCATGGTATTGAGATTTTTAGCGATGTTGTCTGTTCATCTGGTGCGTGGTTGTCATGATAGTCTTCTTCCTTCTTGGTTAGACTTCCATGCTAGTTTAAATTATCGGTCACCCGGTTCTCGTTGGATGTATCCTAGCCATGTTAAACTTTGCGCTTTGGCATCCTTTACAATGCATGGATGCTTATATAGTTTCTTAAGATCTATATTGGTTCTTATTCGTTCTTCTTTATTCTTGATCTACAGCTGGCTGTAGGTTCCTTACTACTCTGTAGGTGTCATCTATATAAGTGTCTCTGGCCTTATTGGAACGTCTATAGTTCTATAGTATAAATATTATACAGTATTGGTGACAGCACTGCTCCCTGCGGAATTCCAATCTCCGGAGTCTCTCTCTCAGAGCTCTGAACCTCCGGATAGCCAATTACAAGAAAATTCTGTCGTGGCCTCATTGTAGTATGGTCGTATTATTTCATCTTTTTCTTTAGGCATTTTGTGTACTTCTTGGATACGTTTTCGACTTTTTGGATAATGTTAATGTTTTCTTGCTGGTGATAGTTTAAAGTGTATACTTAAATTCTCTTTCAAAAATTTTCATCGCTTCTACTTTGTCTTCTGTAGAGTAGACTATACCGTTTCTTCCGTGTAATGGAGGAATTGGTCTCTTGTCGCTGCGCAAGACCCTGTGGAGCTTTCATATTTCTTTTATATTTTGCCTTGTCCGAAACTTCCACTTCCTTGTACTTCCATTTTATTGACATTGTCTTCACACTTTTGCCGTATTTTGCAGTTCTTGTTTGACTTGTCAGTTTGCTCTGTTTTTTCCTCCTCCTAGTTTATGGTTCTTCTGGCCCTTTTTTTGCTTTGTTCTTTTTCCTATATCTTCTGAGCTGTTGATATTTGGAATGGTATACTAACTAGCCTTTTCAATGACCACATGGTCTACTTTTTGTAAGATACCAGCTGATCTTCTTCCCATGTACATATTTCTAGGAGCAGTAGTTTGTGATCATCAGCTCCTTCAGTCAGTATTTGTATTTACCTTTACAATTCTAGGTTTCTGATTCCCGCTATATCGAACTGGATGGGTAGAGGATGCCCTTCTGAAAAATTCTTCTTTAGATGACCTGACATTTAGCTCTTCTATTATTTTAGACAGTTCTTAAACATATTGTGAATTAGTGATGGATTCGACCGTTACTTGGTGGAAGTTTATTTTAACTAGTAAAAAAACACTGAAAACTTTTGTTTTCAACACTTCCCTAATTTTTTTTTTTTATAATTTATCATCACTACAGCTATAAATGAGGTGGCGAATCAGATACAATTATGAAATATATTTTATCTGAGTATGTCCACTTACAGCGTCTTTAATGGACAGGCCATGTATATAGGATGGAAGAAAACAGGCTTAAAAAAAACTGTTGAACGCAAGAATGCAGAAGCGATAGGAGGATGATGTGGACGAGAACACTAGAAATCTTCTTGGCAGTCGATCGGGGAGGAGACTAGCTACTGACCGTAATGGATGGAGAGGTTTGGAGGGATCACTACAGCTGTTTCGGCAGAGTGCTTTTCTCAAGTGAGCTATTTTTCTTATGCATCTAACACTTTATAGTCTTTAACTGAATAAGTTGAGGAGTGGAGAACTCTTTGTCTAAAATTGATCATTTATACTTATATCTGTATTTTTAATTTGTTAATTTCCATAGATTCTAATAACGATAGCTTAAGGCCATGTTAATAACAGCCATATCAGTATCGTTGATTCTGTAAAAGTTCTTGGTATTTTTATAGACAACCACCTTAAATGGTCCCTTCATATCGATTTGTTAAGTAAGAAACTAGCCTCAGCCTGCTATGCAATAAGATCTGTTTCGAAGGAAATGAATTTAGCATCTTCCAAAATAACATATTTTTCTTTGTTTGAGTCTCATCTTCGATATGGCCTTCCTTTTTGGGGTTCTAGTACAGCTGCCCAATCTGATATTATTTTTAAATTACAAAAAAGAGCAATACGGTATCTTTTTGGCCTCAGTAACTTAACTTTTCTTTGATTATTTCATTGTAAAGAAAACATAGCACACTATAGTTTATTTTTATGAACGAGAGAGTAATAAGCATAATTTTAACTGGTAGCTCCGACCACTCCATGGGCGTGCTCAAGATTAATTGAAAAATTACTTTGAATAATTGTAAAAAATAAATGAATTATTTCAGTGTTATAAAGTGTTATCTGTATGTAAACAAAAGTGACCTCTTTTATCACACACTATATTAGAACTGACTGGCCTACATTAAAAAGGGTTTTAAAAAATTCACATTTTTTTTAATTTTTAAAAATTACAAAAGAGAAAAAGAGTTTTTAAAACCGTCTAAGGTATGTTAAATAGATGAATAAAAATATTAATATAAAACTTACAGCTACTTGTTACAAATCCAAATCAGATTCAGAAGATGAACTTTCAGAATCAAGATTTATAATAACTGGCTCGATCATTTTATCAGTAATATTGTCCAGCTTCCACATTTTTTCCTCTTCTTTAATAGTGTGATTTACTGCCTTTTCCCAGTTTTCAGGTTTTACATTATTTACGGCCTCCAAAAACAACTGTTTAACATCATGAATTTTAAAAGTGGTATTTTTTCTTGAAACTTCACTCTTTATCTGTGCCCATACCAGTTCAATCGGGTTTAATTCACAATGATATGGTGGGGATCTAAGTACTGTCATTCCACGATTTTTGGCAATTTCATCAATTTCGTATTTTTTAAATTTTTCTTTATGAAGGGCACACAACGAATAAAGTTCCTTTCTTATAGATCCGGGATGGTACGTAATATTTTTTGAACTCAGCCAATTCTGCAAGTCTTTTTTTAACCACTTGGTTGTGGGCAGTCCTTCTATAAGTCTGGAGTGATAACTTGCATTATCCATTACTATTACACAGTTCTTAGGAAGAAGATCTATCATTTGTTCGAACCATTCTTGAAAGACATCAGCGTTCATGTCTTCATGGTAGTCACCGGTACGAGTTGATTCAAAAGTTAATAAATCACCTTCAACAAAACCGTCTGAACTGCCAATGTGTACTATTATCAGCCTGCGTCCCTTTCCTGATGGTGGGTTTAAACCAGTAGATAAGTTATTTACAAAAGCGTGCCTTTGACTTGTAACAGTTTCATCCTGCCAAAATTCATTTGGTGTATGACCCTCGTTGATCCATGTTTCATCAAGATAAAATATTTTTCTTTTTTGGTTTCTCATTTCCTTCATGGTTCTTAGAAAATGTCTTCTCCATATGACAATATCGCTTCTTTCTAATAAAATAGACTTTCTGGGATTCTTTTTCCAGCGGAAGCCTATTTCTTTTAAAAGTTTCCATAACGTACTTCGACTCATTTCTGGGTAATCCTTATCATCTCGAACTGAGACAAGAACTTTATCCAATGTTGGAAATTCTTGTCTAAAGAAGAATTCATGCACTTTCCGTCGAAGTCCTTCTTTAAAATGATATTCTATTTGAAATTTTGGTTTCCCTGGAGCATTACGTGGCATTTGAAAACTACCACATTTCTCTTCTTTAATAACTCTGAAAATCGTAGATTTCCCAACACCAAGTGTACTGCTAACTAACTCAACGGTCTCATCAACACTTTCACATAAACGTTTGTCTGTAAATGATTTAAAACAATTAAATATTAATGTTTTTTCATTAACTGTTAGAGGACCAATTTTTCGGCGTTTACACGGCACTTCCAAATTTTCCATAACACTAGTATACACAATAAACTGCACCTTGCAACTGAAGTACCTACTTTTAGTGAACTGTTAAGAATTTTGAATACGCCACTTGGACCTTCCTACAAAATGGAAAAACGCACTATCACATTTTCTGTGGAATAAGTTTAGAAGGTAATTATCTAGTCAATTACTGTCGTAGATTCCTGGAATTAAAGAATTAAATGTTTGATTGTTGAAACCCTTACTTCGTGGAATGCACTCATTTCAGATAAAATAAAACGTTTTATTTTATCTAAAGAATTAAACTTTATTTTGCAAATAGGTAGGTACTTATTAAACTTTTATTGGTTATATATAACCAATAAAATAAACATCTTACATTTCTTGCAAATTCATTAGTACCTGTTAACCTCCATCACTCCGACACTGGCAACCTTATTTAGGGATTAGTAACCCTCACAACTATTGTATTCTATTCTGCTCCAACCTTTATACCTGGTGGTCATACTCAATTTAAAATTGTTTTCCTATATACTTCTGTAAACTTGTTGACAAATATCTGTTTTTCATTGAGTCACCCGTATCAACAGTTTAGGGATTTGCATACATAATTTATTGTTTTATTACTCTCTCATACATAAAAATACACTATAAAATTGAGCTGATTTTATTGCTGACTAATCAGGCGTTATAACGGTATGCCACTTTTTAAAATCTAATCAAAATTGATTTATATATGAGAAAAAAAACTTTTGTGTTTTCTTTGGACATTTTGGATGTGTTTTATATTATAAAGTAATTTTCAGTTAGAAGATTGTTAGATTTTGATGCAAAAATTAATTTATTCATTTTTGCAATGTTTTATATGTACCAATATCAATGCGCAGAATAAATATGGCTCCTATTGATTGATTTTCACCCTTGTTTGAAATATAAAATGGAAAAAAGCGGTGTATAATCCTAATTTACATATACACCACCGAAATCCATTATGCATGAGGAAGGTACAATTCTGAATTTTGCAGTATGGCCTTCGTTTATTGTTTGTCACCTAGGAATTCCCTGTGGATCCGACGCACCGTAAAATACACGGCTCACTAATTTAATTGTGTCGTGTACCATCCCGCTGTATGCCGTTTTCGTTTTATTTACTAACATACATAACGCCCCCTCCGCTATTTTCCGCTGTGCGCTCCACGAACCACCCCTTTGAAATATAGAGACGCTAATTGTTTTCCGGTTTTCCGTTTCTGTGAGCTTCGGAACGTGTTTTTCGACTTGTTGCATGCAAATCGGCTCTAACCCTTCCACAGATTCACTTGTTTTTTTTTTTTTAATTAATTAAGTCGAAATCTCAACGACTTTAGAGGAAAATCACAAGCTTGTCATTCTGCAAATCTGAAAATACCGAAAGAGTACAGACGATTCCTAGTAATTAGATATAAATTTATATGTATAGCTTTGGTAAGTTACAGAAAATTCATAAAAAAATATGGTTTCATTCTCCAAAATGTTTTATTAAAAATTACTGATTGATATTGCCTTCAGTTCGTCCTATACATATTTTACAGTAGCTCTCTTTATTCTCCTATATACAGTACGTGCGTAAAACATGGAAACATAAAGATATCTGTGACACCCCGTATGATATAGTAACAAATTGTTCTTCTTCTCATGGAGCCGTCTCCTTTCGAAGGTTGGCGATCCAAATGGCAATTGTAGTTGTGGAAACTGCTGCGCGAAAGATTTCTGCGGATGAGTGGTCGAACCATCTCCTCAGGTCTTCCAGCCACGAGTTCTGGCGTCGTCCTACTGATCTTTTGAACTGTACTTTTCCTTTCAGTATAACTTGAAGTAATTCATATCTTTCGCCTCTCAACACATGACCCAAGTATTGCATTTTCCTCTCTTTGATTATTCTTAGTAATTCTTTTTGTTTACACATGCGACGAAGTACCTCAACATTAGTAACTCTTTGTACCCATGGAATTCTCAACATTCGTCTGTATATATACATCTCAAAGGCATCTATTCTTTTTTCTATTTCGGAGTCCATTGTCCAACTTTCACAACCATACAGTAAGACAGAAAAAACGTAACATCTGATCATTCGGATTCTAAGCTGCAGACTAAGGTCTGATCTTGTAAAAAATGTTTTCATGCTCATGAATGCTTTCCTTGCTTGTTCGATTCTTGGAAGGATTTCTTCTTTTGGATTACACTGACTATTGATATTTGCTCCCAAATATTTTGTGGAATTTACCTGTTCTTGACCCTTGGCATACACATGTACGTTTATTAGTGTCTTTAAAAGTATTTAAAATACTGAAAATAAAAAGTTTTAGTTTTGGAAACGTTTAGATGTAAACCGAACATTTCGCTGTGGTGAACTACCACATTTATTATATTTTGTAGTTCTTGTGCGTTGCTTGCTATTAAGACGGTATCATCAGCATATCTGATGTTGTCTATGCTGATTCCGTTAATCTTAATTCCGCCTTGGACCTCGTCTAATGATTCTCTGAATGTAGACTTCGAATACAAATTAACTAGTAGCGGTGATAAGACGCAACCCTGTGTGATGTCAGGTAGTATAATTCAGCCAGAGAAAAACAGGATTCGATCGTATGGCATTTATTTCGGATTTACATATACAAATAAAAAAGTAATTATCGTTAAGTACCTACTAAATACAATGTTCGAATACAAAGACGTACTGTTTATTTATTTCGACAGATGGGTGTGACGATACCAAAATACGGCGATCGAGGAATTGAAGTCGTACTCGTACTTCAACGCAGTGCGAGTACTTGGACAGGGATAAGGATGTCTACCTAGTTCAACACACCAGATAGAAAGGATACGCCAAAATCGTTCAACGCACCAGATTGACGCAGTCAGAGGAAGGATTGTCAATCTCGCTCAACGCGCCAGATCGACTGGGTTCGGAAGGATTTGGGACACGTTCAACGCACCTGTCCCCAAGGTCAGATATTCTCAACTCAACGCGTCGAGAATGGTTAGCTGTCTTTCAGTTTCGACTTTTATATTATTCGAGACAGAACAAAAACATGTTTTGTTTAACACATAGGCGTACTCTAGACGATAAAATATATTATCGTCACACCTGTCTCACTCCTCGTCGGATTTGTATATCTTCGGATGTTGTGTGCTCTATTTCAATTGTTGCCGTTTGGTGCCAGTATAGTTCTGAGATAATTCGCAAGTCTTGTTCGTCAACTCCAGTTGTTCTCAGAATTTCGATCATCTTTTGATGGTTAACGCAGTCAAATGCTTTTCGATAGTCAATAAAACATGGATATACATCTACATTCATGTCTCTGCATCGTTGCGTTAACACATTTAAAGCAAAAAGAGCCTCTCGTGTTCCTAATCCGTTTCGAAGTCCGAATTGAGTGTCACTCATCTGGAACTCGCACTTCTTGTAAATTCGTGTATGGATAATTCTGAGAAAAGTTTTAAGGAAATGAGACATCAAGCTTAATATTCGATAATCATCGCATTGTGAGGACGTCGATTTTTTTGGTAATGCTACGAATGTTGATTTTAGCCAGTCTGTTGGTATTTTACCTGTGTCATATATCTTATTGAATAGTGCTGTTATTAAGTCTAGGCTTTTACTTTCGTTATCTGCAATTAGTTTAAGTATTTCGACAGTGATATTGTCTGGACCGGTGGCTTTTCCATCTTTCTGAGGTTTTACTGCGTGAATCACTTGTTCTTTGGTTATTTCTGGGCCTTTTTCATTAATTCGATTATCTTTGGATGGTGGAGAACAAAGTCTATCGTCGTCAAAAAGAGTTTGTATGTATTTTTTCCATCTCTCTAGTTTGTCTTCTGTACCCATAATTATTTCGTTATTATCATTTTTTAATATTGTTACTTGTCTCTTTTTGTGTCTACCTGTCATTTCTTTTACTTTTTTATGAATATTAAAGGTGTCGTATTTTTCCTGAAGTTGTTCAATTTCTAGACATTTTGTTGACATCCAGTTTTCTTTCGCCTCCCTGCACTTTTTTCTAATGATTTTGTTGATTCGCTTGTATTCTATTGGGCTTGTTTTATGTTTTCGTTTTACGTCCATGAGGTCCATGATCTCTTGCGTTATCCATTCTTGTTTTTTGTTGTGTTCTATAAACCCGATGTCTTCTTCTTTTATCTTTGTTATTATTTTTTTTAGAGCAGTCCATGTTACTTCAATGTCTGTCTGTACCAAGTTTTCGATCGTTTTTATTTCTTCCTCAAGCTTGATACTTATTTCTTTTTTCTGTTCAGGGTTCTTCAGTTGTGAGATGTCTATTTTTCTTGACTTGACCACCTTGAATTAGGAAACAGAAATCCATTTTGAATAAAAATTCATCTAATCAAGAGTTTTAAGACTTTTCTAATCGTGTTCGGAGAAATTAGTGCTGTCTCTTCTGTAATTCTGTCTTTCAGTTCTTAGATAGTATGTTGCCTATTTACATAAGAACACTTTTCTTTTTAAATAACTATAAAAAATAATTTGGAGATGTCAAATCCGGAGATCTTGATGGCCATTCGAGAGCTCCTCTTCTTCCAATCCAACGATTTGGAAATCTATTGTCGAGAAACTCACGAACGCCTCGAAGATAATGAGGAGGTGATCCGTCTTGCTGAAATCAAATTGAACTATTCATTAGATTAGAATTTAGATCATCAAGAAAGAGTCTGGCTAATTCTGGAATTAACTCCAATTCTAAAAATGCCAATGTTATGGTTCTATCCCATATCTAATAATGTTATTATTCATAATTCCTGTTCACACATTGATCTTTTGTCGAAACTGCGATGTGCCTCCACCATCCAATGCAGATTTTCGTCTGACCACTACCTGCAGTTTTGTTTATTGACCGTGCCATTTAAATGGAAAGTAGCCTCATCAGAAAAAAGGATTTAGTTAAAAAAATTAGGACTGGTGTTAAATCAATTTAACATTGTGTCACAGAACTCCATTCAATTCAGAGTATCTTAAATAATTTTAGAGAAACGTCCATAAAACTTGTTAAAGCTATTGTAAAGTTATCAACTAAATTCTTTCTGCGATTCGCCTTTTTGTGAAAACAAAAAACCGTTTTATCCAACTTGTTTGTGAAAATAAATTTCCTTCTCCTTCGAAATGCACTCCAACAAGTAGTTGTTGTTCTTAAAGACAAAAGTAGCAAAACGTCATCGGCGCTATTAGGGTCTAATTTGCTCGATAACGATGCAAAACGTTCAATTTATGTGGGCTAAAAGGTCGTAGGTCACGACGGTTCATCATCATACCGATGCCGACGACGCCGACGCTCCGATGCGTTGCCTAGGTAACTTATTCCGACCGAACAGGGTCAGCCGCAGGTGGGATGTTACATCTAGGAAATAATATGCGATGTATGATTAGTAATGGATTATTAATAAATTTATTTTCAAAACATATCCAGTAATAACGTATTGTAACGAATAAGCTTCATCGTTTATTTTTCTATTTCCAAACATTCTTCAATATGGGAGGTTTTGTTACACCACTGAATGACTTACGTCCTGTAAAAAGCGTTTCTTCTTTAACAAGATAATCGCTATCACATGGTTCCACAAAATAGAGAATAATAAAAATCAAGGAAGCCAAGACATGTCATTAACTTCACCTCAACAATATTGAAGACAGAAAACTACAGAGGTATAAATTTGTTACATACTACGCTAAAACGCAGATGTGTAAGACGCAGTGACGGGCACAGATGCAATATTCGTTATAAAGCAAATTACTGAGAAATCACTAGAGTATAATAGACCAGCATTTCTGTCTTATTGACCTAAAGAAAGCGTTTGACAGAGTACGACTCAAAGATGTAATTCATCTTCTGTATAATAGAGATGTTCCCCTAAATATTATAAAAACTATCGAAAACATCTACCAAAACAGAGTAGATGGACAACTTACAGAACCTATAGAAATAGGCAGCGGAATAAGACAAGGGGATTTATTGAGCCCCATGCTCTTCAATTTAATCATGGATGAAATCTTCAAAAGCGTTAACAAAGGAAGAGGATACAAAATGGGATACAAAGAAATAAAAATACTCTGTTACGCAGACGATGCAATATTGATAGCCCAAGATGAATATAGCCTGCAAAGACTAGTCCACAGACTTAACATAAGAGCAAAAGAATTTAATATGACAATCTCATCTCAGAAAAATAAAACAATAGTAGTCAGCAAAGAACCAACCAGATGTAAAATAGGAGAATTACACTGTCTAACTATGGAGACCTGGACACAGAAGTAAGAGATCAAGTACAAAAAGCAAATAGACTGGCAGGATGCCTTAATAACACTATATGGCGAAACAGACACATTAACACTGAGATATCAAGAATTTATAAGGCCAGTATAAGACCAATAATGACATATGCCTCAGAAATAATATCCGACACAGCCACAACGCAAAGTCTACTGGAAATTACAGAGATGAGAGTACTGAGAAGAATTACAGGAAATACGCTGAGGTATCGAAAGAGAAGTGAAGACATTAGAAGAAAATGTAACTACAGTGTATAAATGAATAAACACAAAATAGAAAAAAAGAATGGAATTACCACATAAGCAGAATGGAAGAGATCCGTGTCGTCAAAATAGCAAGAGATCGCAACTCACCAATCGGCAAAAGAAGTATCGGATGACCGCTCAAAAGATGGAGTAACAACCTTCCATAGAGGTATTAATCCGCCAATGAACAAGCAGAATTGCTTATAAAGAGGATGAAGAAGAAGAAGAAGATTCTCTCCTTAAACGACACGTCAATAGAAGAATGAAGAAACGCTGACCAGTCCAACTACCAAGGTAACAAGGTAGATGTCACTAGTTAAGAATTAATCACGCCATGGCATCGCTTTAATCACCACATCAGTATGTAGAATTGTAGGTTCTGATTTGTAATAAATGTATCTTTGTACTTCTTATTTTTCTCTACACGGGCATATATGTTTGTTGATCCTTCGAGTTATTCCCCGGTTTCAGAGATCGACTGACCATTATTTCTTGATTTTATCGTTGATCTGCTTCCAGCTGATGATGTAGCTCTTGTTATTTTTACTACTGTAACTGTCAGTCAAAAAATATTTTTAAATATTTTAATGTCTATTAAAACTGCCACCTTAAGAAAATCTTACGTAATATGGACTTAACATTAACATAAGAACACGCGTTTTGAGTTGCTGCGTTTCTCACCCTTCTCTATGAAGTGGAAGTGGAAGCCTGGACTTTAACGAAGTTAACAACTCAACGAGTAGACGCTTTCGAAATACGGTGCTGTCGTGTCGAATTTTATATATCCATCGTGTTAAAAACAATACAATGATCCAACGTATGAAAAAAGATCTGGAAGTAATGCATACTGTGAAAATTAGAAAGATGTCCTATTTAGCGCATGTGATCGTGACTGAAAAATGTCAAACAATGGGCAGACATGAGGACCGTACATTTATTCAGAGCAACATAAAATATTCTTGCATGCCGATACAAGGCATGTAATGTTATTATGCTAGACTTCTGTCTGACGATCATCAGCTTTACTTCGAAAAATATCGGACTGTTCTTAATGGGAAAGTTAGGACACAGCCAGAGATAGGAGGAAAAAATATTAATATGATTTGTTTGTCAAACTGTTAGTGATGTTATATTTATTTAACTTAATTTTATTTATTTTAGAGATTCCGTTTGTAAACGTAAACGTAAACACACATTTGTAGATATACTATCTAAATATACTTTAAGCTTGTGATTTTGCATGTCATGATGCAAAGGGGATCCAATCCAATTAAATTTTGCTGACTTCCTCTTGGTTAATGCTAGGACGTAAACCGTTATCTCTTTTGATTTTACAATATGTGGTGGCAGGAATAAATTAAATTATGTAAAGAAAAATTTTTCTTTACATAATTTAATGACGAATAAAAAAATAATACATGTATATTAATTATTCTTCTGAGACACCCGTGCAATGGTTTAATAATGAATTAAGGTCTTACAGATCTAATCTTTCTCTTATTAAACACATTGCAGATGTCACTTAAGATCCCGATTTATTCAAAGTATATAAACTACAAAATTTGAATATAATCGGCAATTACAAATCGCTAAAAACTCAGCTTACTGTAATTTTCTTACTAATTCCAATAATAAACCTAGAGACTGCTGAAAAATAGTAAATTTCGAAAGAAACAACACAAGATCCAGTTCGGTATAACCTGATTTACCTCCAGACGAAATAAATCAATTTTTTACTACAATAATTGGAGAGAATATAGAGAGACCCATAAGCATTGTTTCTACTTTTGGGAAAGTGATTGAAAAGTTTATCAAACAACAATTTTATTCCTATTTTGAGACATATAATTACTTTAGCAACTTACAATATGGATTCAGAAGTGCTCGTTCTACTACGAACGCGGTATTTAATGTTGTGAGCGAAGTGATTGAGGGGTTTGAAAGCGGCAATCGCATAACAATTTCTCTTGGCAACTTGTCGAAGGCTTTTAATTGCGTTTCACATGACAGTTTGTTCCACAAATTAAATTACTATGGAATCAGATGTATCCCTCTTAAGCTTATATCTTCTTATCTATGTGGCAGACACCAGGCGGTAGTGTTTAAAGGTCATCTCTCCGATTTTCTATCCGTAAAACATGGAGTCCCACAAGGTTAGGTATTAGGAGTTCTTTTGTTTATTATTTATGTCAACGATTTGCCTAAATTCATATCTCCTTACAACTACGTTATATCAGGAAAAAATAATGATGATTTAAAAATGTCTAATGAGGAAGTTTCTACTGAATCTAGCAACTGGTTTGTTGCAAACAAACTAAAACTTAACTCTGATAAAACGCAAAATTTGGTTATATCTGCAAGTAATTAACACAATGATCCAGATAACAACGAGACTAACTATTGGAAATAACCGTAGAGAATCGACTGAACTGATCGGCTCATATCTCACAACTTAAGAAAAGTCTATCAAGTTCATTATTTGTTATTGGCCAACTAGCAAGGGTTATCCACTTTGAATCATTAAAAATGACATATTTTTCCTTATTCCACTCTCATCTAAACTATGGTGTAATTATATGGGGCAATTCAACAAATGCACTTTAAATTTTTAGAATGCAAAAGAAAGCCGTCAGGATTTTAGCAGGGATTCGTTATCTAGAACACTGCCGACCTTTCTTTATCAAATTCAAAATTATGCCGCTACCTACTCTGTTGATATTTCAAGTTCTAACTGAAATTCAGAGAAAACGTGACCATTTAATAAAGCAGTCTGATGTCCACGATCACAATACGCGAAACTGTCACTACCTACGAACAAATCGCTGTAGATTACGTCTTTCAGAAAAAAATTGCCTTAATTATGACTACTAGTCTTATAATATTTTACCAAAAAGTATTAAACAGCTAAGCTGTAATAGTTTCGATAAAGTTATAAAAAAATATCTTCTAAAACATTGTTTTTACTACTCAGGAGAATATATGACTCATTGCAGAACATCCACTGAACTTCTTACCGCAATTTTGCCATAAATCTTTTTCTGTTTGATATGTGTTCTTGTTTGTGATATATTTTTTTTTTTGACTTGATACAAACAATATTTGTATTTGTTATGTAGTTAAATAATTACTCTACTCTACTACAAAGTTTTCACTCTAATTAACTTTTGGGCTATAGATTCCTTTAATCTAATTTAATGTGATCCGGTCCATTCAATTCCATCACACCTGTACGCTTAGAGCAACTAAGAGGGTAGAGGGGCTCGAAAAAGTGGGACGTGATGTTTCATTTTCCGAAGTTGCGAGCGGGTAGGGAGGAGTTCTAACGAGCTGCAAAAAAGTTTTCAACTTCGCCAAACACAATTAGTCCTCTGAGGCTCATTGAATTATATCGGGACCCTTTTGTTGTCTGAGCGAAGTTTCTGATACACTTTCAAATTTTGCTGGGGTGGCAGGTAACTCGGCCGTTATACTTTCTGTAAGTACTTTTTAATTACGCAAGAACAGCCGAATAACTGAGCATAATTTAAGCGATGGCTCTAGACCTCATTTTTTATGTAAAGCTTTAAAAATGAAGAAAATTGAATTATGAAACGTGGAAAAGTTTAAGAAAAAATTATTTGAATTATGCATCAATTTATTTATTTTCTTAGTATGCGGCGATAATCACGAAAGCTGGTGATTTTCTAGGTAATTAAAATAACAAAGAACATATGAATTGGAGAGTTTTCAAGCTACTAGCAAACAAGGTTAAGACTTTAGTATTGAAAAGGTGAGAGGAATACTTTAGTACCCTAGTTAATAGAGAAAATAGGAATTAATGAGGCCTTATACAGGTAACAGGCCCAGAAAGACCCAGAAGATGTTGCAAAAAGTGTTGTTTTATTTGTGCAAAAAGTTACTTTGTTTTTAGACTTAAATGGACAATATTTACAACAATTTTGTAGTTTTGAATCTGTTTTCTTGTGGCAAGTTAAATACTTTGTTTGTCTGCAATTAACCCACGTTAACATTAACTTTTAGATTTCTATTCCGGAAATCGTTCTCAACAAAGATTATTTAAGAATTTTGTTAAAGAAAGTGTCGATCCACAAAGTTGCCAAACTTTGCATGTCGATTCCTGCCAAAGTTGTTGACGAGGTTATGTCATTTCACAAAATTGAAAGTTTACCCTCTTGTCTGGTGTTTTAGGCAATAGCCATGCTTTGGCTGAATAAATGTGAAGGTGGGTTTTTTGCCCTATAGAACTTCAAATTCTGATTATTCAAACTGTTCTGCATCGAATTTAATAAAAGGCTTAGACCACACGTCACACGAAAATGCTCTTTGTCCAATACGATCACTCTTAGCGCCACTTAGGAAAGAAATCTAAACTACCAACATATATTTTAACGTACTGAGGAAATCATATATTAATTACATAATAATATAATTAATAATGCGATTAATTTTTTCGCAAAATTGACAAAAATATTGGTTGCTGTAATTTTAAGGTAAGATTTAATAAGCAAAATAATTTAAAGCTTTATTGTAGTTTATATTTCCTTGGTTTACATACAGGAAGTTTATTATTTTAAAAATTTAATATTGGGTACGAATGTGGTGATACGTAAAAAATATAATACAAATATTCTCGTTTTTGTACGTACATCGATTTCATAAGACGACTTCACGCAAAAGTTGAGCGATTCTCTGAAACTGAATTATTTGTTATGAAAGTATTATTTGTATGACAAAATCACTAGATATTAATATGTTACATATTAACATGGACGTATAAATACAGATGTTCTTTATTTATACGTCCATGCAGATTAATAATAATGATGAAGTGTGCTAGTCTATCATCGATCTTTGTCCTCTACTATTTGCAAAAGTATATTTGTATCCAAAGTTTTGACATAGTATTTTTACATTGAGACCAATCGATACTTTATCTTCTTCTTCCTATTTATAAGCAATTCTGCTTGTTCATTGCCGGATTAATACCTCTATGGAAGATTGTCCATCTTTTGCGCGGACGTCCGGTACTTCTTTTGTCGAATGGTGACTTATCTCTTGCTATTTTGACAACACGAGTCTCTTTCATTCTGTTTATGTGATTATTTCATTCTTTTTTCTATTTTGTGTCCATTCATTTATACACTGTGCGTTACATTTTCTTCTAATGTCTTCACTTCTCTTTCGATCTCTCAGTGTATTTCCTGTAATTCTTCTCAGTATTCTCATCTCAGCCGTTTCCAATAGCCTTTGCGTTGTGGCTGTGTCGGGTCTTGTTTCTGAGGTATATGTCATTATTGGTCTTACATTGGCTGTATAAATTCTTCACTTCATCTCAGTGCTTTTTGTACTTGATCTCTCACTTCTTTGTCCAGATCTCCATAGCTGGACAGTGTAATTCCCAGGTATTTTATTTCCATTACTTGTTCAATACTGATGCCATCAATTTCTATTTTATATCTGGTTGATTCTTTGCTGACTACTATTGTTTTAGTTTTCTGAAATAAGATTGATATATTAAATTCTTTTGCTCTTATGTAAATCTGTGGACTAGTTTTTGCAAACTATCTTCATCTTGGGCTATAAATATTGCATCGTCTGCGTAACATAGTATTTTTATTTCTTTGTTTCCGATTCTGTATTCTCTTGCTTTGTTAACGCTTTTGATGATTTCATCCATTATTAAATTGAAGAGCATGGGGCTCTTCGCTGCCTATTTCTATAGGTTCTGTAAGTTGTCCATCTATTCGGACTTCCATTTTGTTGTTTTGGTAAATGTTTTCGGTAGTTTTTATAATATTTTGGGAAAATTCTCTATTCTACAGAAGATGGATTAAAAATAATAGTTAACGTAAAATATAGCACAAGAAAACAGCCTGAGGACCATATTTGAAGAAGATATTTAGAGAATTTTAAAAGATGCTATTGATGCAGTTTTAAAAAGTTAGGTTATGTTTGACACTGTTCTTTACCAAAGAAACTCTTAGGTCATCAACGATGACATAGTTTAGTGGAGTCAATCATATGAAATAGCACTGATAATCGACCAAACATTATAACAATCTGTCTTAATTCCTTTTCCAAAGAAGACAAAAGTCAATATGGACGTCACTATCTATGGATTCATATAGTTCCAAAATGTCCAAGCTATCCACATTCCAATCTTACCTTTCGTGATATTTTACCCCCCTTTTACTTTTCATCGCATTTCCCCCTGTAACTTCCATTTCAAGAACATATGTCGCAGTGCAACTATTTTTAATATCCAATATTGTCGTATATCTCCAAGTAATGTTTTAAAAACATATGCACATTTTTATCAGTATATGTGTGATTCTAGCAGGAAGCACTTCTTCCTTTAGATACACTCATTTTCGATCTAGAGTTTAGTTACGTTGCGAGACGCCGTCTAAATACACTTGACGCGTGTGTAACGAAGTGTGAATCATTCATCTTAAAATCGTAGTCCAGTGAAATGTTCTAAGTTTTTATGTTACCGATTTAAAAATGTGTTTCCCGAAAACATTTTTGTGACTTAGTGTTTTTTAGTAACGTTATATTTTTTGGATGGGACTATTAACACCGTACAGGTTTTTTTATTCATATATACTTTCATTAAACTTCTTGTCGCATTAAGTTTTAGACGAATCAGTTGTCATTACAGCCATCCCAAGTTGGAATCATTTTCTTCTGGAATAATTCGCTGGTGCCTCTGAAGAAAATAATTCTTAATAATTTTTTGGTGGAATTACAGTAGAAGCTCTATAATTGGAACATCACGGAAGACGCCAAAAATTTCGAGTTATAGAGTTTTCGAGTGTTTGAGATTCATTCTTACTAATTTTGAGTTAGAGAGATGAAATAACTAAAAATTCAAGTTACAGAGGTAAAAAACATTTTTTATTTATTATAATTCGACACTTCTTCTTTTTCTTTTTTCTTGTATGTAGGCTTTAAAGCCTGTTTCTTCTTCAATATTAGCCTCCTAAATTGTTTAAATTATCGCACCATCTTTGTCTTGGTCTGCCAATACTTCTTCGACCATTTGGTGACTTATTTCGTGCTATTCGCACTAACCTATCCTCTGCCATTCTACTAATGTGTTCTTTCCACTCCTGTTTCCATTTTGTCACCCATCGATTTATGTCTTCTATATTGCATACTCTTCTTATGTTTTCTTCTCTCCCTATCCAACAGACTTTTCCATGATATTCGTCGAAGTATTTTCATCTCTATTGTTTCTAGTAGTCGTCTCGTTTTAGATGTGTTAGGTCTTGCCTCAGTCGTGTATGTTAATATAGGTCTAATTTATGCTTTATAGATTCTTGTTTTTGTGTCTTGTCTTAGGTGTGTTCTTCCATATTGTGTCATTAAGATTTCCCGTCGCTTTATTCGCTTTTAAGCTTTGTTGTCGTACTTCTTCTTCAACATCTCCGTAACTAATTATATCTATTCCCAGATATCTAAACCTTGCTTCCTGCTTTATTATTTTCCCATCAAACTATTTTACATCGTAGTAGGTATTTAGATGTTGTCATACATTTGGTTTTTTTTGCTGATATTATCATATTGTATTTCTTTCTGTTGTATTGAAGATGTGTGTTAATGACGAGTTCTTTGTTCCCCATTCTGTAACCATGACCCTTACGTACTGCTTGTATTATTTTGTCCATTATTATATTAAAGAGAAGTGGTCTTAACGAGTCACCCTGTCTGACTCCGCTTAATACTGGTGTACACTGTGTTAGTTTTCCAATTATCTTTGCCTGTATTCGATTATGGAAGTAAATGTTTTCAATGGTTTGTATAATATTGATTGGTATGTTTCTTTTATACAGTAGATGTAAGACGCCTTCGACTTGGATGCGATCGAAAGCCGTTGTCAGGTCTATAAAACATAGATATGCTAGTTTATTGGACTGATGGCCTTTTCTGTGATTTGTTTTAGTACAAATACGGCGTCTACTCAGAATCTTCCGGATCTAAATCCTTGTTCTTCATCTGATAAAGTTG
The DNA here is from genome assembly GCF_040954645.1 of Diabrotica undecimpunctata. Lineage (NCBI taxonomy): Eukaryota > Metazoa > Arthropoda > Insecta > Coleoptera > Chrysomelidae > Diabrotica > Diabrotica undecimpunctata. Next base: position 122,518,915 of record NC_092811.1, read on the forward strand.
TTAGTTTATTGATTTTGTTGGTTAGGACTTTTGTGGTAAGCTTAAGTGCGGTGTTCAGTAGATTTATACCTCTATAATTCTTGGGGTCTTCTTTATTTCCTTTCTTTCTCTTTCATCCTCCTTTATTCAACGCCATTTCAACATATCCTTACAACAATATGGCATTAAAAAAGTCAGTATTTTTTTGGGTTTATATAATACAGCTGTTCTCTATCTGTACCAGTGCCTAAGACTCTAATGTATAAAGAGAAGAAAATCTTGTTAGTTAGAGTTTCTGGTTTGCAGCAGCCATAACTCCGTCACCGCATTTAACAGAGTCCTTAAAACATATTCTTGAGTCAGACACCACTGTATTCCATTATACAGGTGAGGAGGAGGTGAAATAAAAATGTCTTTGATTTTAGCATTTTCTGTTGACCATAATGGAAAACCGCAGTGTCCATAAGAGTTCCATTCTCGTAACTTGCAATTCATCTATAGTAGAATTATTTTTTTTCTACTATAATAATCAAAATGTTCCTGATAACTTCTTTTTGATATAATGACGAACTTTTTAATGGTGCCTGGATCTATAGGGTGTTATTTTGATGTGGTGGCGGCAAATATGGGATTTTAACTGCTTTCATTTTGGGCTGCACAATTATCAACGATTAATAAGATTTTTCTTTTTTGTTTGGCCATTTTCTTATTAATATTTAATGAGCCAGTTTTTCAAAATTACAGATTTTTCATGCTTTTGTATTTGCTTCATATTTCAAAGGTAGTAATTTACATCTGGAAAACATCGAGGTTTTTTAGATTTACCAATGACTAATGGTGAAAGTTTTGCTGTGCCTCGACATGTTTGCCCATCATTTTTAAAAGTTAGAGGTTTATCAGGATGATATACATATATACCATAACCGTGAACAAATTTTCAAATTCACTTTTCCTTGTGTTACAGGTTTCAATGTTGACATTTGCACTTTCCTTACAAACTTTTTTTATGTTCTTCAAGCAAGTTCATGTCTTCTTTTGAACTTTTTTAGTCATCCATTACTCGTACTAGCCACTCCCAATAATATAGAGTACCTATATTTCAGCTTTTTATTATAACAGTGGTCCACTGACACTGATATTTTGGTTCAGTCACTTCTCAAACCATTTAAGTCCGAAAATTCTGCAATTCGTCGTGTTTTGCAGGACAAATCTTGACTATATTGAATTTTTCTTTCATGATTCAGATTTTATTATTGTTGACAGAGTACTCATTGGTAGGTCGAAGTGTTCAGCAACATCTTTCTTCTGTTGACAGCTCTTCACAGCTTTGAACACTTCTAACTTTTCAGCAAGTCTCAAAGTTTTCAGTTTACGTTTTACAGCACTCATGTTTAAACATTTTTATTAGTAAACTATAATTGATGTGTATTGAGGTAGAACTAAACGACTTTTAACAATTTTTTAATCGGCAACAAATGACTTTCTTCGCTAAAGTTAAAGTGAAATCAAAAATAATAAAAATTAAACACCTCACACCAAGCAAACAAGCACGTGTTAACGTGAGTCATAAATTCCTTAAGTCCTTATTTTCCTTATTTTTCGAGTTAAGAAAAAAGGTGTACAAAAATGGCTTTCAGAGACTAATTGATTATTTCGACTAGTATAGGGTTGAGCTCTCAAATAATGGACGTTTTGGGGCTTGAAAGGAAGGAAACAAAACATTTTTTTCGAGTTTTAGACTGGGCTACTTATAGCCCAGGCTGTGGGGGAAAAAAGGGTGATTTTACACTGTAATCCAGGAATTTATGTAATGCGGTCTGGGTTATAAAGGGCAACCTCAGGAGCAATCCCCCAGTTCATTCAACAAAAAATTTTGGTTGTTGTATATTTATGAGCGTTTATAGGTGCAAAATACGTATTTTCTGAGTATTTTCCATTTTTTGCCTAAAGTAAGTGTTGTAATGGGTAATTTCTGTATAGATTATGAAAGTTAGTACTCTAAAATACCTTCAATTTGAGCCGGTATACGTTCAATTTAATTTATTTGTTATTGCAAAAATGACGAATTAAGGTCAAAATTAAAAAACGTAATATAACGTATTATGTTTATTATTATTTTTCAGTGGAATATGAAAATTTACGGCTTTAGGAAGAGAATGAAGCAAGAATTAACCCTCTACCATTTTTTTTGGCAATCCTATGAGCATTCAAAGTTGAAAGTCGTGGGATAAACTAATTAACGTATCTCAGCAACAAATTAAGCGATCTAGGCCTACTATGGCTCATTAGATTCGTAATTTTATAGGCTTGAACGTAATATATTTGAAATAAAAATAAAGCAATTTTGCAATAAATATTACGTTTTTTAATTTTGACCTTAATTCGTCATTTTTGCAATACCAAATAAATTAAATTGAACGTATACCGGCTCAAATTGAAGGTCTTTTAGAGTAATTTCATATTGTATACAGAAATTACCCATTACAACACTTACTTTAGGCAAAACATGAAAAAAACTCAAAAAATACGTATTTTGCACCTATAAACGCTCATAAATAAACAATAACCAAAAATTTGTTGTTGAATGGGCTGGGAGATTGCTCCTGAGGTTGCCCTTTATAACCCAGACCGCATTACATAAATTCCTGGATTAGAGAGTACTTTTCCCCCACAGGCTGGGCTATTATCTAGTTTCGACTTAAAGAGGTTCTACTGTAATAACTCTTTGATAAGTGTCGACGAAATAAATGATTTTTATCGGCTGTCTTTGACTATAACATAATGCCAAATCAGTCATTATAACAGAATTTTTACGTTAACTCTTGCTGTATACAATTTGACCACAAATTTAAATTTAAATCGACTAATATCAACATCACTTGTTGGGGAGTGTATAATATAAGAGCTTATTAGGTAACTTTTTATTAACTTACTAATAGCAAACTTCTTGTTTATCGTTTCTTCTGCCGACACGGAGTTTAATGTTTGTAACACTTTCAATTTTTTAAAGATAACACAATATTTTTTAATATATTCATAAGGCGATTGTTCTGTGTTCTTTACTGTTTGTTCTTGAGATTAAAGTGTTTACTTTCGGGACGCGTGCTGCATTAATTTAAAAGGAAGTAGTTTCTTTGCAAACAGCTTTCACAACTCGCGATGTTTGGTGTTTATCTACCTGAAACAACACACAATCTTGTTATTAGGAAAAGTAAACCCAAAAAACTTATACTGATACCATACACATCAATTAAGACAGTGATATTACAATAATACTCTCAGGTATTTGCTACTATTCAGAACAAATAAAATAAGAGAATATTTAATGATACAACTTACAGATGGCATATACAGTGAAGGAGTAAAAAGTTATAATTCGTTAAAGTAATGGTACTAAAATGTTGAAAGTTTTTTTAATATACCTTAAAAGTGAAACGTCAAAGAATCGATTGCAATCTGCTAAATACATCTAAAGTAATATATTTTCCACGATATATCCTACAATCTTACGAAATAATGGTAAAATTCAATAAATTTTTTATGGAAAACTTTAATTAATTTATTTTTCCGGGATTTTCCAATTTTTCCGGGAGGTGAAAATAGCACAATTCTTATTATTGAAATATCAACATACTTTGTTGCTAATTTAGTTTCCTTCCGTAATTAGTCAAAATTTCGCTTACAAAACCGTCCACTATCAAACAATACAGACTTATTTTTTGAACAATGAACAATACACAGAAAACTTTCACCTACAAAATGCATGTAAAGTACTTTCAGATAGTTCTTAATGTACCTATCAGCATTAAGGCCACCTCACCAACACAACAAGATGTGTATGTGCTTCCATAACCACCCATTCCACACTTTTATCACCAAACTGTAATCTAGAAGTGAAGCAACATTAACGTTCTCCAGGCCTTCTCCATACTCTTTTTCAACCATTAGGTGAATATCTCATAAAACAAGACTCGCCTTTTAATAGAATGTTTCTTCAATCCTTCATCTCCCAGTTTGCATGAGCACGAGATAATTCCATTGATGAGCTGCTCCAATAAATGGCTTGTAGCAAGTACTTAAGATGATAAATTTTGTTCCTTTAATCTTGTATTCTGAACATCTGCCATTCTTCTAGTGAAAGCTGTAGCAGTAACTGTCCGTCTTCGAAGCATTTGAAGTCTATGAAACCGATCTTTCACGATGTTTGTTTCTCTCGGTCTTCATTGTCCAAGTCTCCTTGAGTAAGAACCAGTTTCTTGAAATCTTTTTAAAGCATACGAAATGGAACGCTCATCATTATGCAGAGCAACAGATTGCGCTACTTGATCTGGCCTAATTGTAAATTATTCTTTGTTATTAAAAACACTTTTCTCAGCCAACAACAAAACATCAAACAGGAATACAATCGAGATAAACTCAACAAAAACTTTCTCTAAGTCACAAAAAATGATAAACTTTTAAAAAACGAATGGATAAAAGCAACTTTTATTTTTATTTATATATTTAATTATTATACAGGGTAATTCAATAAAATTAAAAGGAGAAAACTTTGGAATTTCACGTGCCCCATTAATTTTGCAGAGCAGTGTACTTATTTTTGAAATATCGTGCCTTTTAGGATGTAAATTTACCTGCATAACCATAATCTACCTTGAACACGTACTTTCTTCGAATTTCTTGATTTCGCTATAAAGAGGTACTGTTTTACAACTATACTTTTTAAAAGGTACATTTCCATTCCAAAGATTCCCATATCGAAATTGTTAATTTCTTCACTATCTTTCTGCTGCTGCCATTCCACTCGAGTTCCTTCCTACTTGATAAATGAATAATGTCCCATTTCGTTATCTCAACGACCCGTTCGCTACATTTCATTAAATGCATGTTTAGATCGTTTTGGTACATTTAAAGCTATTTTTACGACACAATTCCATTCATGAGTGTGAATGATTTTTTCAATCGTTTTGTTAATCTCTGCGAAGGTTGTTTAGTGGCGCGTTGTGTAATATCGTCAATGAGTGTGAAGGATTTGATTCACTCCGTTGCACTTAGTTAATGGGTTTAATTTATGCAGCTGAAGTGCGGGTCTACAACGAAAGTTCAGACGGGAATGGCCTTTAAATCAAACCGGGAACTCCGTACAGCGATATTAAAAAAATGCATATAAATACATTATGCATATTACTATCACAGCCTTTTTATTCCTAGTAGAATAGTTATCCCTTTGGCTAACTTGGTTCTACTGTTGCTTGTGTGATGTGCCTTTTTCTACAATCTTTTATCTTTATACTCTTGATACCAGATTTCCAATTGTCGTTATTTGAGTCAGCAACAATAGTTTTTTCGATCGCAATATTAAATAGTGAGATTAACAGAGTGTCAACTGTTTTACTCATCTATAAATTTATTTCTTAATGGTTGACAGCTCGCTAAGGTGCAGCGCTCACGAGGCAACTGTTTGAAAGTTGAAAACTAGTTTCATCTGCAAGCGATTTACAAGTTTACAACCTATATAAAACCGGTGTTCTCCCACGAAGCGACTGGTTTTGGATCAGTTGAGTTAGGTTGAGCGCCCACGACGCAACTGTTTTTTAAGTTCGATGACTCGGTGCTCGAGGACGTGGGCCCCTCTTGACCTTTTTTTGGGTTTTGTTAGTATTTTTTGTGGCTTTCGCCTTTTGTTAGAGTTTTATTAATTTTTTTGGTGGCCGAAGCCGTTTTTTGTGTTTTTTGTAAATTTTTTTTTGAAAGCTGTCTAAAACACATAAAATTAACATTAGTAAATACACTGTGATGCCAATATCAAGCGCGTTGTAATCTTTTGATAAAGCTACGAATATATAGACTTTATTATATGTTTGCTATATTTGCTGTTTGAGTCTTCTGTGGTTCCATCGGTAGTACACATCATACCTTAATATATCCCGCAGGATCCAGTTTGGGTGGCCTTTTAAATGAGTGAATTTTGTTCTGGCTTTTTCCTCCATCATATCATGTACCCTTATTTGTTTGAGGTCTCTGAATAGGAACCGTTCAGCGAAGTATCTGGGCACGTTTGCAGTTTCTCTAAGATTCAAGCAGTGACTTCTTTTTGTTTTCCTAGCTAATATGCTTCTTCTTCCTGTAAGTCCTCTTATTGCGGCTCTGGCCGTTGCTGTTTTCTGGACTGTCGCGTTAACATATGGTGCGAATATTAGGCCTTGGTCCATTGTGACTCCTAGTTATTTAGCTTCGTTTTACCCTTCGATGTGTCTGCTTTGCACTGTTAGCTGTTTTGGGTTATCTCTTCTCTGGATTTATTGTTATTTTCCATTGGATACTCATTCCTCTATCGTATCCAGTGTCGTCTGTAGATTTCTTACAGCCATATTCAGTTTCTTATGTTTTGCGGCGATTGCAGTGTCGTCTTCATAAAGGCTGATTAGTGTTCCGGGTGTTCTTGGAACATCTCCTGTATAAATGCTGTACAGGAGAGGTGATAAGACTGCTCCCTCTAGTACCCCAGCTTCCGGGATTCCGTGTTCAGATAGAACTGGTCCTATCTGGACCTTGAATCTCCGGTTGTTTAGGTACGAGGAGATGAGTTCCGTCATGGCCCCGCTGTATCCATAATCTCTCATTTTGTATGTCAGTCCTTCATGCCACACTCTGTCGAAGGCTTTGCTTACATCCAAGAAGACTGCTTCTGTATATTGCTTGTCGTTGAGTCCAGCTGCTATGTATTCTGTAAGTATGAGTACTTGTAGTTGGCTGGAATGTTGAGCTCTGAATCAAAAGTGTGCTTCTGGGATTAAAAATAGCCTGTCTATCTCTGATTGGAGTCTGGTTTGGATGACCCGCTCTACTATCTTACTGACCGATGGAAGTAAGCTAATCGGCCTGTAATTTTGCGGAAATATGTGGTTCTTTCCTGGCTTTGGTATCGTGATTACATGGGCTTCCTTCCATTGGTTTGGGAAGAGCCTGTATCTTACGATTTCGTTTGTTATGTTTGTCAGATATACTATTGCTTTCGAAGGAAGATACTTTCTTCGAAATTTCTGTTAGTGATTTCATCTGGATCAGGTGCTTTCTTTGGTGAACTTTTTTTGACCAGTTCACTTATTTCTGTTGGTGATGTTAGATTTATTATTTCTTCTTGTTCTTCGGGCGTTTTTAGTTCTGTTTCTTCGACGAAATGGGGGATGAGTATGAATATGTCTAAAACAGAATATATGCGAATAGGCAGTGAAGACGAAGACCCGGATTTGGAAATTAGACAAATGAAAAGGTGCTACGAATACAAATATTTGGGAAGTATTATCTGCAGTAAAGGAACAACTGAACGAGATATAGACTATAGAGTGCAACAAGGCAGGAAGAGTGTTCAAATTCTGAACTCGATACTTTGGTCCAACAAAGCTACTATGAGAACTAAAATGACTATCTACAAAGTAATTGTAGAGCCCATTCTTACATATGGAGCAGAATGTTGGCAAATGACAGTAAAAGGAAAGAAAAAAGTTGACACGGTTGAAATGGACTACCTAAGAAGAGCTTGCCGTATATCAAGAGTAGAACGTATACGTAATTCTGAAATTAGAAGAAAAACAGATAGAGTACATACAACTTCTGAAAGAATAGAAACTAGACAGTTAATATGGTATGGACACGTACAGAGGATGGACGACAACAGATGGCCAAAAAGAGCTATGGAATACAATCCAAGTAATAGAAGGAAACGAGGAAGACCAGCCAAGTCTTGGATACTAGGTGTTATGGAAACCATGAAAGACAGAGCTATTGATGAAGACACCTGGAGAGATAGAAAAAGATGGCGATCGAAATGCGGGAAGCGGCAGAAGCTGTAGGATCCCCGCTTATATATATATATATATATATATATATATATATATATATATATATATATATATATATATATATATATATATATATATATATATATATATATATATATATCTTCGACTTCTTCGATAAAGTCTCTGTCTTCGACTTGGTGATAATTCAGTGTACACACACTCTCTCAAGAGTTCTCATCACCTCAGCTTTCTCTACTACAGAGTAGACGAAAAATCTTTTTCGTAGCATTTGCTACAACTATCTTTATGAAGTGTTATGTGTCAGAAGAGTTTTATTCTGTTCTCTATTTTTGTTCATTACTAGAAACTGCAAAAAAAACCATTTAGCCAGTTTTTTACTTTTATTTTGTTTATTCATGTAGTTATTTCCGATATAGTCTGCGACATAATGCAACATGATCTGACTGTAGTTGCAGAATGGAGTATGGCTTAACATAAGCTTTATCATTAGGAAAAATTATCTCTTTTCGACTTCATAGTTACGTTAGAGTAGAAGTAAAACTAATGAAAAACTTGGCGAGTGTTTGTTACAGAAATATTTGACTTAACTGCTAATTCTTTCACTTTTAATTCATATTCTGCTAATATCATTTCTTTACTAATTAGAATCTTCTTAAGACTTGCTGATCTGGGTGCTGATTGTATGCTCCGCAAAAAAATGTTAACTACTTTTTTAGCCAGTTTTTGAACAACCTGTATATATAAATTCGAAATATTTGATTGTGACAACACCTTATATCTGAACACATGTAAAAAATAGTTATTTTACTTTTATCTTAACCAGGTATTTCCAAAAAAATACCACGTGGTTTCATTATCTACAACATTAGATATATAATGTTATCCGGTTTTCACCTCTTCCTTTGATTACAAACTGATAGTTGTAAGATAATTATTTTTAAAATTTGCCACTATTTACTTTAACATGTGCGAATAAGTAGAAGTTTTCTGCTCTGCCATGAAGGGGATAGCTCATTAACTTGCCTTAATGAGCAAATTTTGAAAAGGATTTTATCTAGCATTCTTTGTTCTTTGTATTCAATGATATTCAATGAGTTATATTAGTATGTTTTTTCATTTTGTTGAAAGATGCTTTATATTGATTGATTGTTTATTGCCATTCTATGTTCCACCATCATAGAGGTCTGTGGTGCCTTAATATTTTAGTTTTTCCTATATGTTTTTCTGCCGCGTATATAATAATATTAGTAAAATTATTATTAGCGTTGTTCAGGTTCCCTTTTGAGATTGGTTGGTATTCAGAGGTAATGTTATAAAATACAGAAATTTTTATTGGCAAATGGTCGCTTCCATATAAAAAGGGTAGAGGACCCAGTTAAGCACGATTGAAAGGGTTGGATCATGAATCGATAGATCAATTGTCCATCATCAAAAATGTTTAAATTTTCTGTTGTTAACATGTCTTCGATTAGTCTGCCTTTTTTATTAAAATTTGTTGAGCCCCACATTGGAACTATTAAAATTTCCTATTATTAGCGTGGATATAGGTATTTGTGATATGAGTGCTTTTACGTCGATTGTAGGAAGAGTTGCTTTCGGTGATCATAAATACAGCGTACAGTAATGCATTGGGCAGCTTAACTGAGACAGTTATAGCTTCGATGTCCGTTCTAAGAGGAATTGTTTGTGCTTTAAGGGTGTTGTTGAGATAAATGACCACTCCACCACTTGCTTTTCCTGGTTTATATTGTTGATAATGTTGATCTTTGAAATTTGTTTCTTGAAGACAAATGATAGTATGAAAGATCATTGACTAAAATTTTTAGCATATTATTATAGGTATAAAATTATAGAAGCTTTATAGAAGATCTGCGAAGAAGAACGAGTATTTCTGATGTTGTAGAACGCATAGCAGAACTGAAATGGACCTGGGCAGGCCATATAGCGAGAATGCACGACTCACGATGGACGAGCAAAATTACAAATTGGGTGCCAAGAGCAGACAAACGTAGTAAAAAAGTAACAAACGAAGTAAAAAACAAACAAATGTTAATCTCCTGGGAGAACTCACTCGACGTATCCGTGTCGGGTTCTTCTTCTTCGTATTTGAGTTTTCTTAGCTGTTTTGTCAGTTTTTTTTTAACTTTCTAGATGCCATTTTTAATAGGCGATCGGATATAAATGATTGGATTTTGGATACGAGTTTTATAAATGAGTGTCTTGAGTATCTGAGGTATATTTATTTGATAACATCTTTTGCTACTTGAATTTTTTCAAATAAATCAACTGCTTCTAAAAGCATCGTCGATTTTTGTTTGTTTGTTTTTAGTTTTTTTGTTTCTGGGTAGGCTTTGAAAACACATTGTCACTAGCTGATGTATCAATGGATAATGTTATTGCTTCAGATATAATTCGTTTGGAGGACGATTTTGATGTATTTTCCCCGTGGGATGTTCCAAATTCTTGTGGTATTTCATAATCTTTATTTTCGTTAAGAGAGCTTGATTTATTTTGTAGACTGGAAGATGAAGGGTGTTTAGTTATGACTGTGTGGGATGTGGGTTGGTGAAGTGAACATCATTGATATTGTATTAATTGTAGTTGATATATCGTGCGTTGTTAAGTGGGTTGTAGATGATGTTCTTAATGATGGATGACGTTAAAATATTTGATATATTTGTAAAGGTATACGTTTTTAAAGGTGTAGTAGCAGTCGTTGCTGCTGAATATACTGTAGTAGATTCTGGGATCTGTAGATCTGGGACAGATGTATCTGGATTATTTACAATTACTGAACAACTTCTGGAAATATGTCCATGTTGTTTGCAATTGTTTTGTAATGAAACATTCGTTCGTGTCTAGTGTTAAAAAAAATTCGATTGTAGTGTCGTCCTTAGTTATTACAATGTAGTCGGGAATTGGGATTGTATATGGGGATATGTAAATATGTCGAAATAAACTAAGTATAGCATTTTTCACATAAAAATGCTTGCACGTCATTCAAGATTTACGACGTCAGAACCCACAGCGTTGCCAAAACATCAGAATAGTTAGTAAGTAAGGAATTTTTAAATGTCAACTATTTGTCAAACTATTATATTAACAGTAAATACTTTAGTTTCAAGACTACTGCAACACACTAAAATACATAAGAAAACATTTTAATACAAAATTATATATTCTAAATTTTAAACTTACCTCTTTTAGGGCTGTAATAGTAAAGACGTCCCGCCATTATTTCTTGTTCAAAATTATCTATCTTATATGAAAGCTTATCAGCTTTCTACAGACTATTTATTTGTTTTGACATAGCACAATCACAATACACAACAATAATTCGTTTTTAAAGCTATTAGTCTAAATTTAATATGTATTTATAAATATAATTTATTAATATATATTATATTATGACCAAATTGTGTAAGAAATCAAAACATAAAAAAATTCTTACTCTAAAAAAACAGCAACACTTTATACACTTTTGCCACACGCTGAACTGTCAATAAAATTTGAAGTATTCCGGTATTAGTTGCGTACAATTATCTAATCTATTTAATTAAAATTATTATTTTTTGCAATATTAGACTTGATGAGTTATTTCATAAGATTTATATTATTAATAATAACAAATATTTTTGGTTATTTAATCAATATAATTCTAAAATTTTCAATATAATGATGATTATATTTTTCTGATTATTACACCATGTTGACGCCTATGAAAGATCGAGCAGTTCCGTATGGGTTTCGTGTTATTAGCTGTGTTAGAAACATTTGGACTCTAAAGGTCGCGGCATATTATCGTGCTCGTATAGTTTCCGGCGCGTTCACATTTTCATACATAGAACGTTTCAGTTTGGTTCGGTGAAGATATGATCTCGCTTTTCTCGACAAAAATTATGTGCAATTGCTCTTCTTTTTAACGATGAAGAATGAAAAACTGTGTTAAAAATAAGGTTTAAAGTACATCCAATGCTAAGAGAAAGGAAGAAGGAATGTGAATACTGGACTTTATACAGAGAATTAATTGATGACGATGAAAAATATTATGGATATTTTAGAATAAATAGGATTCAGTTTAAATATGTTTTAAATTTAATTTCACCTTCAGTTAAAAAACAAAATACTACATTTAACGAAGCCATATCAAACCCAAAAGTATTTTTAAAAAGAAGAGGTATCACTTCCGTACAAAAGCCCTAATTGTTTATCACTTCCGTGATTAATTGTCACAAAGCAATAAAAACACAATGCATAAATGACAAAATAGCCTCGAAAATTATTTTTTTAAATACTCTGTATCAAAATCAAACAAATACCTAAATAAATAACGGGGAGAAAACGACGGACATCTAATTCACATTATCCTTACCAACCGGTTACGACTCGTTACGTAGCCGTCGGCATCAGTAAAATATTGTTTTCAAATATACTGAACGGAAACGTTAAGTGTCTGAAACGCTATGTTCCGGACAGTGTGCGTTGTTCATATTTAAAACCATTTAAATTATATTTTTCGGAAACTAAACGCTATGTGCTGGAAACGCAACGTGCACGATAATATGCCACGACCTTTAAGGTTGACCTTCTGGAAATTTTAAATACAAGTGACGTCATTTTGTATAAATCGTGACGTGCAAGTGTTTTACTTTGAAAAATGGTATATGTACATGTTTGTATTCTGGATGGGTTGTTCCTATTCGCAAAAATGACATTGATGAAGTTAGTTTTAGCCTTAAAGTTCAAAGTTTTTTCTCTAATATTTTATGGGGGATAGTGGAAGATACATTGGGTATTAAGATTTCCAAAATACAGTATTTTGAGAACGATTTCGGAAGTGGAAATCGAAACGTCAAAAATAAACTAATTTTAAATTTAAATTGTGGCTTATTTCCAATAAAAATAGTAATTGAACTAATACTGTAACATTGTATGTTAGCGTAGTGTAAGAATTTAAAAAATGTCGACTATTCTACTATTATAGTTACTATAATAGTTACAATATTCTAGGTGTGTAAAAATATTTTTTTTACATTTTTTTTTTCGTAACTGAATACAAATTACCTTCACAAGAGCTTCCGGTGAAGGTGACTTTCAGGACTTTGAACTTCTAATACAGGACTTAGCAGAATAGATTAAAGTATGGAAACAGTTTTAAATCTGTTCATGAATATTAAATGGAAACATTCCAGTAGTAGCTTGAACTAAAGTTTTGTTATCTTTTCGACTACGTTTAGTTTTGCACAATGTTAACTCATAAACGAAATCCTACAAATAGAAGAAATTTCGCTTGCATTTCTCTAATTACCTGGTGACGGCACAACAGCTAATCCATTCAAAGGCAAAGGCGTTAATATTTCTCCTGATGTCAGTTCATTTCCATTTTCTCGTCGCTTTCTTGCAGTTGTCCCATTTTCCGTCGCCGAAACATAATTTTCTAAGAGAAATAACACCGCCCCCGGTGGAACACGGTACGGAGAAGGAGATTGCAATGCACGACAACTTCTCGACAAGTTTTAATCTCCTACTTCAGTGTAAATAAACATAAACGCGCCAGGTACTGTCTCTTTACCTCTCTCTTCCTACAAGATTTATGGCTTGAATTACCGGAATGTTTAGTACAGGTAATGCTATAAACTCTTATTATAAGATCTGAAGCCAAGAATCACGTTTAAATCTGTAAAAATAGGACGAACCTGCTTTACTGCTTTTAGAAAATTTTGTATATGTTTCGAACTTGAGATAATAAACAAAAATTATGCTAAAATCAAAAGATATCAGACAGCTATTTAATTAAAAGCAGTTGAAAAATAAGGATATTTTCTTATAGTTTCTGGCTTAAATTTTATACAGATTTGTTATGGAAAAGTAGGTCACTTGGCATAAAGAGCTTTTTTAATATAAAATGGACCTCATGGACGTAAGACAAAAACATAAAACAAACCCAATCGAATACAAACGAGTCAATAAAATCATTAGAGAAAAGTGCAGAGAAGCTTAAGAAAACTTGATGTTAACCCAAATGCCTAGAAATTGAACAACTTCAGGAAAGACACGACACCTTTAATGTCCATAAAAAAAATGAAAGAAATGACAGGTAGACACAGAAAGAGACAAGAAACAGTATTAAGAAATAATAATAACGAAATAATTATAGGTACTGTTATGTTTTTATTATTCTTCTAATTTATTGTTTTTCATTTATTTATTAAAGGTTCTATTTATAACACTTCCAAATGTATTAAAGTCTTTATTACTAATTTATCTTACACGAACAATTATACAATTTATTATAATACGGGCGTTACATTTAAAAAAAAACGCGGCGCGATCTTCAAAAATTAACTGTTCTCCTTAAATAAAATGTCTCATTTATATATAAAATGCCGTTATCTAGAAGGATCTGGCGATGAGTCGATGACCTTTCACCCATTAGACGACAATGTGACTCATGGACTGGTCTTTCGGCGAAGGGACTAGAGGTTTCTGCCGGCAGGAAAACAAGTCTTGCAACTGAGCGCCGAAATGACTAGAACAGAAAAGATATTAGCAATAAATATGTTTACAGTTTTGAGTTATATGACACGTCATTATGTATCGTAACAGTACAGAAGACAAACTGGAGGGATGGAAAGAATTCATTCAGACACTTTTTGATGATGATAGACCTTGTTCTCCACCATCCACGGATGATCGAATGTAAATGTCAAGACAATATCAATGTCGAAATAATTAAATTAATTGCAGACAACGAAAGTAAAAGCCTTGACTTAATAACAGCTCTATTCAATAAGATATATGATACAGGTAAAATACCATCAGATTGGCTAAAATCAACATTCGTAGCATTACCAAAAAAATCCAATGCTTCACACTGCAATGACTATCGAATAATAAGCATGTCCCATGTCCTTAAAACTTTCTTAGAAGCATTCATACACGAATTGTGAGTGTGAGTTTCAGATGAGTGACACTCAATTCGAATTTCGAAACGGATTGGGAACACGAGAAGCTCTTTTTGCTTTAAATGTATTAACACAACTATGCAGAGGCATGAATATAGATATATATGCATGTTTTATTGAATATCGAAAAGCATTTGACTGCGTTAACCATCCAAAGATGATCGAAGTCCTGAGAACAACTGAAATTTGACGAACAAGACATGCGAATTATCTCAGTACTATATGGGCACCAAACAGCAACAATTGAAATAGAGCACACAACATCCGAAGATATACGAATCGAACGGGGAGTGCGACAAGGTTATATCTTATTACCACTATTATTTAATCTGTATTCGGAATCTATATTCAGAAAAGCATTAGACGAGGTTTAAGGTGGAATCAAGATTAACGAAACCAGCATAGACAACATCAGGTATGCTGATGATACCGTCCTAATAGCAGGCAACGCACAAAAACTGTAAATATAATAAATGCGATAGTTCGTCATAGCGAAATGTTCGGTTTACATCTAAATGTTTCCAAAACTTAAATTCTAGTATTTTCAAAGATACCAACAAACGTACATTTTTTTAGCCCTTTCTATTTCTCGATTTTAATTTACAAAAGTCGCAATATCTCCGATTCTAATCAACGAAAATTGATTTTTTTTTAATTTGGAGTATCTCGTTGCATAAATTATAATAATGCAATTAGTTAATCTGTGAATTTTTTATTTAACCGAATAATCTGTTTAATCAATTTAAAAGAAATATTTATTTTGCAAAATTTTACTTTTCTTTTATTAATATTAGTAGAAAAGGTTATGAAATGATATCTAACTTAAATATTTATGCTGTAGCTGTCAACAACTTCAAACTGTCTGTATCTTCATAAGCATTTATTTTTTATTTTTTCGTAATTGATAAGAAAGTTAAGGAATTTCCGCCAATATCTCTATTTGGTGTTAAAAAACTGATAAGGATATTTTGTATTAAGTAATCCCCAAACTATTTTAGGTATGCATGTCCATTATATCCGGTTTAGATTTATTTACAACTTTGGAATGTAAACTTTTTTTGGATTGTTTTGTATGACTAGGGCAACTTGGGGAGAGATGGGAACAAAATTATAAATAACACAATTTTTTTGTAATCACATTTATTAAGAAAATTGAATATGCAACGACACCGTCTATTAATATAGTGTAACGGAATCTTACAAATGAAACAATATTTGATTCCTAAAAAATTATATTACACAACAAAAATATTTTATGATTCACCATCTCTTATGAGATAGTGAACTCAAAAATATGGACATTATATTTTTTTTGTACACATATCATAATTCTTTTCCTATCTCGTACAGTCTTGGTGTAACCAACGTTGACATCGAGCACACTTTTCCAGTCAACAACTTTTTAGTATATTTATATTCTTCACCACATCTAATACAGTAGTCATTATCGTCTTATTCAACTTCATCAACATCGTCATCATCCAGTTTTGGTCTGATGTGACAGACATATCTAGTTTTGGTGTTTTGGTTTCAGTTTTTGACTTTTTTTGGTTGCTTTTTTTATCTTCTTGCTTTCCTGTTGAACTTTTTTCTTTAGATTTTTTATATTGCTCTTACTATTCAGACCCGAAGCTAAATTGTTTGATCTTTTGCGAACCGCTTCAACGCGAGGAAGGTTGAGTACTGTCCAATATTTGTGTACTGTAATCATTTGAGTTAGTTGAAACTAACAGATCACTGCCAGTTTCGAGTCTATCGATATTTGATGGTCCAGATTCCGCAGAAACATTCTTAGTAGGTGCCTAAAGAGAAGAGGCTTGTTGTGAATGATTTGCAACCTTTCTGGTAGGTGCTTGATGATAAGGGCATGGTTGGGAAATATTTGCAACCTTCTGATAAGTACCTGATGAAACGGGCCTAGTTTAGGATTTTCCGCCTGCGACTGAAGATCTATTAAAAACGCATAATCTGAAATGATTTGAGGCTTAAATGGTACAATACCGGTGGCGCTAAATCATTCCAGTGCTTACAGTTGCTGCTATTGACCAAGCTTCATTTAATAGTCGGCCTGTTTATTTTCCTTGTAGGATTAGCTGTCATAAATACGTTACATGAAGTGCAATAAAATGCTTTAAATGACTTAAAAAAGCTCTGTCTAACGGTTGCAAACATTGTGCTGTGTGTCTAGGTAGGCGTAGTAAAATAATGTGTTCTTCTGCAACTTCTAACATCTCAACTGAATTAGAATGGGAACTCTTCTTCTTCTTCTAATGGCGCTACAACTCTTTGTGAGTCTTGGCCTGCTTAAACATGTTCTTCCATTCTGCCCTGTCGGATACTTTCCTTCGCCACTGCCTGATGTTCATGGTTTTAAGATCCCTCTCTACGTCGTCTATCCATCTTTTACGGGGCCTTCCTCTTGTTCTGTTCCTTGGGGTTTCCATCTCTGGACTACTTTTACAGCTCGATTATCTGACATTCTTTCTAGGTGACCAAGCCAGTTTAGTCTGTGTGAAATCTGACAATATCTGCGCTTTGCATTAGTTCATCCAGCTCGTGGTTCATTTTAATTCTCCACGAACCATCGCTGCATTGGGTTGGTCCAAATATCTTCCTTAGTATATTGCGCTCAAATATTCTCAGTTGATTTTCATCAGTGATTGAGAGGGTCCACGTTTCACATCCATATGTGACCACTGGTCTAATTACTGTTTTGTAGATTCTCAGCTTAGGCTCACGTTTCAGTAACTTACTTTTCATTAAGTCTTTGTACATAATGAACTGTGACCATTTAATATGAGTAATACTGTACCTGGTGGTTTTCTGGGAAGAAAATTATTTCTTAGCCAAAAAAAAAAAGAAGATTTCACCCGTCACATAAGCTGACTTCTGCGACATATGGATTACAGGCCCAGGGGGCATACTTGTCTTTGTACTCAGGTTTTTCATTCTTACCTTTGAAAATACATATAGGTGGAAGAAATATACCTTCTCCATTGCAACAAGCAATAACGGATATTGTCTCTCCTTTTTCTCCTGATGTAACATTTGAAACACTTTTAGAACCTTTTGCGGCCACAACATAGCCGGGTTTATTATTTAACTGAAGTCCAGTCTCGTAAATATTATAAAAATGACCAGGTTTATTAAGCAAGTTATTTTTTACTAAAATATCTTAAAGCAAATCCTAGTTCTTTGTGGCATTTTCCTTGTTTATATTTTAAGCACGTTTTAATAATTTTCTTTGTATAATAAATTTTGAATTAAATTTTAAGAAATACGAGCACTGGTTTTCTTTACACTCTGTGTACTGAAGTTTGAATGTGATGAGTTCGGTACGGTTGTACTCAGAAAAATATGAGCTTTTATTTTTTTAAGATAAAAATACCCTTTCTATTTAAAAAAAATATTGTAGACCTTACATCTGCTAAAATAGTGGGGGAAAAAGATATTTTTTTCCAAAAAGGTTAAAAAAAATAAAAATCGAGCAGTCAGAACTTTAACTCTGAAAATAATTAAGTCACGAAATAATAGACCGTTTTCACACTTTATGAACACACTGTATATTTATTTGAATTATTCGTAAAACTACACAGAACAATCTGCCTATGTCTTTACAAATCAAGAAAAAAACTAACAAACACTATTAGGTAAATATAAACACCGCTACGAAATGTTAAAACACGCTGCGCGAACTGCCGTGGAACTGGAAAGGTTGCCTCCCGAAAAGAGAGTTTCCATCGCGAATACGACTTTACGAAGAAGCAGCACTTTAACACCGTATGAAAAGTTTAAGATTGAATTGAGACGAAGTAATTCTTTATCGTGGCCAAATTCAACCAGCTCGCAGGATGATTGCCAGGTATAGTTATATTACTAATTACAAGAATATCAGTTTAATTGATTTATTTAATTGCTAGGATACATCAGTTTATCGATTGTATATTTTATTAAATATTTGTATATTTATAGATTTTTAGCTTCCTATATGTCATTCTCTATGGATACTATTATATATACAGTTTATCCCAAGACATTTCATCTTAAAGAAGAATAAACATCTCACGTATCAAATAAAAAATATTCTTTAATAAGTTGCTCGCTTGGCTTGAAAATCCATAATTAAGTATAAAATTTTAAAGGGTTTCAAAGTGTTGAAATTTTTATACTGTCGATTATATTGCCAAAAAATAAAATTTTGTTTAAAAAATTATTTTTTATTTAGTAATAAAAAGAAGATTTATTCATCATTGATAGATGTCTAAACAATGTAACAAGTATATGGAATATTAAATTAAAATGTAATATTTTAATGAATAAACTATAGAGAAATAATATAATTATAAATTTTGCTTAGATTTTGAATTTCTGATCTTTTGTTTAAATTATTATCACTTCTGCTAATACAAACCTTTTCTAAAAAAGTCCTTTTGAATTTATTACTTTCATTACATAAAATTTTAATGTTATCAAAATCCATAATATGGTCTTTGTCGATTACATGCTCTGCTAAATCACAAGATGGTTTTTTAATTCTACAGTCACTTTTGTGAGAAATAATACGGTTTGACAGATTCCTTCCGGTCTCACCAACATACACAGCTTCACACTGAGTACAACTAATGCTGTATACTATATTTGTTTTATCTATAGGATACTTAGTTTTGGAATATAAAGATGAAATAGTTTTGATGTTCTTTGTTGCTATTTTTATATTGTCAATAACCTTTAGTGTTTGTATTAATTTAGGTGTTAATGATGGTATAAAAGGTAGTGAATGATAATAGGTGTTCTGATTATTGGATACAATATTCTGAGACAGCAAAAAATGATGTTAAGTTATTTATATTAAAAATATTAGAAAAAAGTATCCTATGTAGCATATCTGGAGGATAAGAGTTCTCAATGAAAATATTTTTTAACAACTGATGATCTTCTTGTAGATAATCTGGATGGGAAAGCCTTAAAACACGTTCTTTTAATCCTGTTATAAGGTTCATTTTCATCTTATTTGGATGATGTGAGTAATAGCTTATAAATCTATTACTACATATGGGTTTTCTGAACCATCTAGTTTTCAACACATTGTCTGTAGTTCTTACAATTCTCATGTCAAGGAATGGTAGAGAATTATCTACCTCTTCCTTAACTGTAAACTGTATATGTTGATTATGGTTGTTGAAAATGTTAACTGTTTGATGAATTTTGTGTTTAGGAAGTGCCAAAACTAAATCATCTACATATCTTTTAATAAAAGGAATGAAAAAAGTGCAATTGTTGATACAATCACTAATAACATCATCCATGACATAGCTACTTAGAATGGGTGAAAGACTAGATCCCATAGGACTACCAAAAATTTGTTTATAAAAGACACCATTAAATATAAAAATATTAGAATCAAAAACAAAGTTGATAAGTGTTTTGAAATGTGATAAGTCAATATTAGTATGATGCCTCATATCTCATTCCAATGTTTTTCAACACTACTTATGATTAAATCTAAAGGTAAATTGGTAAAAATAGATGTTACATCAAAACTAACAACTAAAACATAATTTAGTGGTAATTGGAAATTATTAATAAAAGAACTAAAATCAAACAATCTTTAATATAAATATTGTTGTTTAAATTATAGGCATTAGTTAAGATGTTAAGATGTTAAGAGCATAAAATCGTGGAGCAATAGAATTATATATTTTGAGGTCTTTTTTCTTTCTCTTATATATATATATATTTATATATATATATATATATATATATATATATATATATATATATATATATATATATATATATATATACATATTAATGTGATATCTAGAATTTTAATTTTAAAACTTTACAAAAAATATATATAAAACATTATTAAAATTTTTGATTTATGATTTATATCACACCTTTCAATTTTGTTATCTCAGGTTTTACTCGTGCTTCAATATCTATACTTTACAGCTGATGGCTTAGGTCCAAAGAATAACGGAATAAAACAACATAATATGATATGAAAATAATGTAATAAAATAAACTGATTAAAATACCTCAAAAAATTATTAGCATACAATGTTTATCAAACAAAATTCTTTCTACGTACGTGAACCTTCAATAATGCATGGATAATATAATACAACTACAATCTAAAATACAGCTTATTATTCTACATAAACAAATCAAATAATATTCAGTGTCCTTCCTAATGCAATTTTGATATAACGATTGTACCAAGAAAAATTTGTATGAATTATCCAATTCTCTCCACAGCTCCGTGTCCCCTCTCAGAACAAATTTGATCTCCTTCTACTATCGACAACTTATTCACACGTTACTAATATGATATAATATTTTTTAACCAAAAATTCTCAAATTTAATATATTATGAATGTTTCTCCCGTTGAAACGCTTCCTCTGCCTTGAGTTGTCCAATTCCTTGTTCTATGCAAAATGAACTATCAGTTCTCAGCAGCCTCCTATGTAATTGGCAATATTAAACAAGATATTGCAATTTAGTGTCTTCAATGCTCTCCTTCGAATGCACGTACCTTTCCAATGATGCCAGCCTCTTTTCCTCTCGCCAAACTTAATCTCTCGTTCCGAAATAAACAGCGATACGTAGAATACAAGTAGGAAAAGTTTACTTACAAATTTGTACCAGATCAGCTACCGTCGGACACAATTACTTCACCAACTCACAACTTATTCTTTATTACTTACTACCCTTGGATACCACCTCGAAAACCAACCATTCACTTTAAGAAACTGGAACTAACTGACTCTCTCATCTCCTCTATCCATTCATCCAACCTCTCATTATACACACCCATCACCACTTTCCAAATTCTCGGCCAATCAGAAATTTGCATACCACTCTCACATAAAATCAGAAATACCTACAAACTTTCCTAATTCATATTATTTCTACAAGGACACTTAATTTCTACTGGGTATTTACATATTCCGAACAATCATTTATTTATTAACTATTTTTATTGTCCTTTTCATGGCGCAAATCCCGCTTACGGAACACTTTATGGCTTATGGGGAAAAACCATCGTTAACTTCTATTCATTGTACCCGCACTATTCACTTGTTATATTTACACAAAAGATTATTTATGACTAAGATTACCTTTGGTTAATTCCAGGCAGCTCGGAGTATTTTTTTATTTTCTATAATCTCTGAAATATTGATTTCATCGTACATTTAATATTTTTAACCTTCAATTTTGAATACCACAACAATATATATATATATATATATATATATATATATATATATATATATATATATATATATATATACATATATATAATATATATTGTATAAAATTTAAAAAAAATATACGTATGACCCCATTTCGAGCAGAAACGTGAGGTTGTGTAAAAACATCATACTGGAACGTATAAGTTAATTATTATTTGATTGATGATATCAATATTTTGTCCGGCGTTATCGCGCAGTTTCGATCGCATCACAATAACGACCATAAACCGAGGAATACAATATTCATCAAGAACCGTTATCGGTTCATAATAATCACAAGCAATTATAATGTAAAACATGACTATAAACCGTAGTTATGAGATTGTTTTATAAAAGTTATCATAATAAAAACATTGAGATGTAATTCGCAGGAAAAATACGATCAAAGACTTCATTTTATAAATACACATATTATGACGATGCGATTTTAATTACAGAGGACAAAAATACTGAATAAATTCATTCATAGAAATACGGCACTTCCATCAAGATTGTTGTAGTTGTTAACCAACAAAATAACTACAAATATAGAAACCGAATAAATAATAATATAGAAAAGGGCTATAATATATCAAAATGTGGATGTTACAATGTTAGAAAAAGTTGTATTCACGGCAAAAACAACATGAAAAATTAGCTGGATTGTTAGAGGTAGTCCTAATATAACTTTCAGAGATACTTGTATGTTTGTTAAGTTAGCACATCCATTTTATAAGGCTGAATTCAGATCTACTAGAAGAAGTCAGAACACTATAATTTATTACGGAAAAAAAATTCTTGCTGTAGCCGTTTCCGAGAAACAATGGGTATGCTAACTTTATGGTAAACCTAGCATAGCCATAGCTATATCTCGGCAAGGAAAAGGGGCACAAGGCCTATCTTGGTGGCATATTTTAGTGCTTATTAATTGCTGTTAATTGGTAAATTAACCAATCTCCAAAAGCTACCCCATCATCCCCTAGCTCAAAACACACCACCATAAAACCGAGATCTCGACCAAAAAGCGAACAGCAAGGAATTTATGGCTAATTTATTGCCGAAGTTTCACGCCAAGAAAGAATATATTGTTGCAACCGTTTCCGAGAAACAATGGCTATGCTAACTTTGCAAGTGCAACATCACGAATGCATGGTCCCAAGAATTTAACGAATGGCAAAATAACATGCCCTGCATTACCCACAAGCCACCAGGTTTTGATCTTCCACGCAAAACATGGTCCACTCTAAATAGGATCCGAACCAGACATGGCAGATGTGCATACATGCTACATAAATGGGGAAAGAACCCGTCTCCTCAATGTGACTGTGGGGAGAACCAAACCATCGACCACATTATTCAAGAGTGTCCCTCAAGATCCTACAATGGTAGCCCTGAAGACTTCCTGTTTGCAACTTCAGACTCAATTGATTATATAAATACACTTGATGTTTGTTTGTAACTATTTAAAGTTTGTCAAATACCTATATTACTAGTGTTTGTGTATTTGTTCTAAATGTGTTGTAATTGCCATACGATAAATAAATAAATAAATAAATATGCTAACTTTACGGTAAAGCTAGCAAAGCTATATCTCGACAATCAAAAGAGTTACAGGGCCCTTCTTGGCGGAATATTTTGTTGCTAATTAATTGCTGTTGATTGGTACATTGACCGATCTCCAAAAACCACCCCTTCATCACCCTAGCGCTAAACTGATTCCGGGAAAAATCGAGATATCGGCCAAAAACATTGAAACCAGAAAAGTGAACCCCTATAAATTATTTGCTAGTTTATTGCTGAAGTTTTATGCCAAGAGACACTTTATGACTTCAACTGATTCCCAAAAATAATGATGACTGAACCTATCCTAGCATCGTATTGTATTACTAATTATATTTTCTTGAAGAATGTTCTTCTTATTTGCTAAATTGTTCCCATTATCCTTCAATGCAAATCTTATCCCAGCCGAAGGAGTGCTGATATAGTTTGTAAAAACTAATATATTATTTGACCCTAGCTTTTAGCTTGGAAAGCTTTTTACTACATTCTTTGCATAGACCAGATAATATTTCTCTTAAGCTACAATATCCATATTAAGAGCAAAGCTCGAAATTGGACAATCCTAGCTATGTACGGAAATGATTGCCCACTTGAACTGTACAATATCTGAAATGATCAAAATTAAAAATAATTATCGAAACCCTCATCGATTCGAATCGATTATTATTGACAAGCGACACACCAAATCAAAAATCGAACATTTATTGTTAACCCTTAACTGGTATGGCAGGGTCAAATTTGACCCTATTGGAAATTCTTTTGTAATTTTCGGAAAAACTAGGCGATATGGCAACATACCATTTGAGGTATTCTTTCAAGGCGTGCAACTGCTTCAGTTCCGCTATCAGTCGCCCGCAAGCAATTAGTGGCTCCACGTGAATATTGTGAATTGGGTCAGATTTGACCCTGCCATACCGTTAAAGGATAATTTCTCGTTTTCGGGTAAGAAGCACAATACTGTTATTTTTCCAGAAAAAAATACAATTTTGTTTGTTCTTTCAATTTAGAGTTGTGATCGAAGTATAATATGTCGAACGTGCGTGACAAAAGGGCGCCTTTGACACAAAAGGAAATTGAACATATTGCTGAAACTTTATGGGATACCGACAACGACCTTTCCGATGCAGAGACGATTGTTAGTGATCACGATACGGATAGTGACTACAATGCTGATAGTGAGAGTGAAGATGAAGCTGTTGATGGCAGTGATAGGCACTCTGTCGAAGAAGTTAGCTTATCTGTTGAAAGTGAAATTGTTGGGGATGAAAGTGGCTATTTCTACGGAAAAAATAGAAAAAAGTGGGCGAAAACGCCACCTGCGTCTAGCCGTACTCGCGTCACCAACATAGTGTCGCATATTCCTGGCCTTTCGGGACCATGTCGGACCAATAAGCCAACTACACCCTTGCAGGCGCTCAGTTTTTTTCTCGATGGATACATTATAAATGAAGTTATCGCAAGAACGAATGAGAAAATAACTGAACTGCAGGCAACCTATGGCGATCAGGCCTTGTCATGTCAGTTTATTAATCATGTCGATGAAGTAGAAATGCGAGCATTTCTCGGTCTTCTCTATCTAGCTGGAGTGTTCAAGTCGAGTCACGAGGACATAAATTCGCTTTTTGCAACAGATGGAACAGGTCGTGACATTTTTCGTGCAACAATGACTCTAAAGAGATTCAGTTTCCTGCTAACAGCCTTAAGATTTGACAATCCAGCCACTAGACGACAACGTATTGAAGACGGAGATAAACTTGCTGCAATTTCAAATTTGTTTTACAGATTTATTGGAAACTGTAAGATAAACTATTCTTGTGGGGAATACGTAACCGTGGACGAAATGTTGGTTGGATTTCGGGGAAAGTGTAGGTTCCGTATGTTTATAAAAAGCAAGCCTGTGAAATACGGACTAAAAATATTGTGTTTGTGTGACGCTCGTACACATTATTTGATCAATGCTTTTGTATATACGGGCAAAGATGAAAATAGGGCAAATCCAAAGAAGCTATCTATTCCAACCCAAACTGTGCTAACTTTGATTGAACCAATAGCAAATTCGAACCGTAATATTACAGGGGACAATTGGTTCACGTCACTAGAGCTGGTTGAAGAATTGCAACGCCAAAACTTGACATACGTAGGTACTATTAGACGGAATAAAAGGGAGTTACCTAAAGAGTTCCTAGCTAGTAAGCAACGTGAACCACTTTCCTCGCTTTTTGGATTTACTAAGGATATAACAATTGCGTCATACGTTCCAAAAAGAAATCGCTCAGTTTGCATGATGTCTACAATGCACCATAATAACATGGTCGAAGAAGGAGCAAAGAAATTACCAGACATCATCTCCTTTTATAACCTAACGAAAGTTGGCGTTGATGTACTGGACCAAATTTGTGCCAATTACAAAGTAGGAAGACGTACTCGGCGTTGGCCTCTAACTTTGTGGTACCGAATGATGGACATCTCCGCCGCAAATGCAGGCATAATTTATAATGCTGCTAATCCAAATAATGAGATGGTTCGTAACCGTTTCCTTATTGATTTAGGGAGAGAAATGATCAACGAACACTTAGTTCGAAGAAGTCAAATGAAAAACATTCCTCGGGAATTGAAGGTAACCATAAGGCGAATCAGCAATATCCCAGATGAGGCCCCACGAAGCATAGATAACCCTCAACGTCGACAACCTAAGCGTGCCAGATGCTTCTTATGCCCTTACAGTGACAACAAACATCCAATTGTATGTGACGAGTGTAGCAGGCATATTTGCAAAGACCATTGCAAAACGTCCAACATGTGTACAAATTGCTCCGAACAATAAAATACTGCGCAAAATGTAGTTGTCAGAATTTTTGTTTATTATGTTTTTTCATGTTTTTAAGTATTTTTCCCTAGGTTTAGGTTTGTTTTGATTAAAACAATTCCGTTTAAAATTATTTTTAATTTTTTCTCTATTTTTTTTTACAGATAAGAAAAGCCATGTTAATTTTTATAAGTTTAGCCAGAAGTAGGCCAGATATTATTAAAAAGTATATGTAAACATTATTATTTATAATAAAAAGGATTTATATTCGATCTGAATGAAAATTTTTCTGTTTTCTATTTGCTGCATGCAAAAAAAGGCACAGGGTCAAATCTGACCCCGCCATACTTTAAGTGTAATTTTAAATCACCATACCAGTTAAGGGTTAATAATTTGATTTTTTATATTTTCTATTTATATAATAGAGTCGTTCTTTTTCGAATCGACAATGTGATAAAATGCTGTGTCAAACTAAAATATAAATAATAAGAAGAAATTGTATATTAGAGAGATAATGTTAGTAAAACATTTCAACGCTTCAAGAGATAGATACATCACTATAATACAGGGAAGTTGTTTTTGAAACATTGATTTTCAAGAGATATGTATGTTTCTACAATCCAGAAGTCGAAAACCCTGATTAATTATGGATTTATAACCTACATTGATGCTTGTTTGTCGATAAGAACTAACAAAGAGCTCGAAGAACTTTACCCAGACGCCAACATCGTAAAAGAAATAAAGTCCAGAAGACTCCAATGGGCAGGACACCTCAGAAGACATTCTGACGAACGAACAGTAAGACTGGTGTGGTAGGAAGTCCCAACTGGAAGGAGACCACGCGGACGCCCTCGTCTCCGGTGGCGAGATAATATAGCAGGAGACAGTGGACGCATGTTGTCGAGTAGGCTGAAACCCACGAAGGGTTGTAACGCCACGGAGTAAGTAAGTAAGTAAGTAAGTGGCTCCAGAATAACAACATCGAAACCTTACCATGGTCCAGCTACAGATTTAAACTCAACCGAGAATGTGGGAGGTTATTATAAAACGG
The DNA here is from genome assembly GCF_040954645.1 of Diabrotica undecimpunctata. Taxonomy (NCBI): domain Eukaryota; kingdom Metazoa; phylum Arthropoda; class Insecta; order Coleoptera; family Chrysomelidae; genus Diabrotica; species Diabrotica undecimpunctata. The sequence goes on from NC_092811.1 coordinate 122,546,335, forward strand.
TTGTATCGGCGTAATTTTATACCTCAAAATGCTGAAGAGCTGTGGCACGGTATACAGCAGGTTTGGGAAGAACTTGTAGCATTTGCAAATTCTTTGAAATATATCTTGAAATATATTGAAATCCCCTCGTATTTGCTAAAGTATCGAAGAATAATTTCAGTGTATTTCTCTTTACTTTCGTACAAGTTAAAATACCCAAAATGTATTTTCAATCCTTTTTGCTTCGCGAGGTAATGTAAATACATTTTTAGGGTTTGTTATAACACGGACGCGTAATTCTTTGATATTTTTCTTTGATCGAAAGCCGCTCGATACTGCGTTTGAAATAAACATCCATTTAGAGACTGAGAAGGTTTTGTCGGAAAGATAATTAGATTACTCTCGCTGAGGCGTTGTCAGGGACAACTGCTTCCAGCGTTTAGTCCAAATTTTTCGTAAAATTTGTAATATCTTCATCCTTAGTCCTTTTTCATGGAAAATGTGTAAAGTTAATAGTAGCAGTTTCATGTGTTCAATGTGTAGTTGCAATTTAAGTGAGGTTTCAAAGAATCGTTGTTTCCACCCTTGTTTTGTTTCTCCCTGGTTGTCACCCCAGGCTTTTTGGCAGTTTGGAGATGAATTTGTTGGCGTGTTCGTTACGCAGAGGGTTTAAGTCCAGTTTCTACCCCCAGAAATTCCAGTGAAGTCCAGATTACAGAAAATTTAAAGTAGTTTAGTGAAAATCCAGATAATTTTTTGTGTTTAATTTTAAAGTAAAGACAGACATTTTTTTAATAATAATAATTGCTTTCATTATTTAAAAAGATTTTTTATTTGCAATAATTTTTATTTGCCACAGTTTATAGCCCAGTAATATCTGTAGATTTTGCAGCAACAGAGTTTGTAAATGAATAGGACATATGTAAGCTTTTTCTTCTTTATTATTTTGGTATAAATCTCTGTAACTATTGATATAGTATTGTTTTGTGCCATCTGTGTTTTCTAACTGTTTGTGTTGAGACAGTAATAAATGTTTAATTTATTTCTCTGAACCATTTTGTCTTTTTATTTTAGAAAAGTCTCTTAACCATTTTTGTATGTCTAATAATTATTTCAATAGTTAATTTGGCACCTCGAAGCGGCGTCCATTTTAAATTGTTAGAGGTCCTTCCTGTTGTTTTTTTTGCCCATTTGTTCCAAGAGATTCATGTAAGTACCCCTTTGTTTCATTTTTGTAGTTGCCCCAATTCAATCCCCTTGCCATTAACTTATCCACGACCCAGCTACTCCAAATAAATCCTGAGTGCCGTTCGCATGTTTCGTTTATTTTGCTTGCCCTATCTCTGCCCCAATAGTTTCTGTCCCCAATTTTCAACCCCCCATAGTAATACCCTATGTGGTAGGCAAAATATTTCGTTACAAGCTCTATGAAGAAGACATTTTCATAGTTCCTTTCACGCAGATGGACGAAAGACTACAAGCTGTTATCAATACTGATGGAGATATTACAAAATATTAATTTTATTTTTACATACCTAAATTTAGTATAGTTTTGGTCTTCCAGACCTTCGCTTTCTTTCAAGAGTTTCTTACTCTCTCCATTTTTTATTAACAGAAAAACTGTGGTTCTGCTTATGTTAACATGTTTTGCTGCCTCTGATAGTGCCCAGTTATCTTTTAATTTGGTTACAATTCTTACAGTCTACATCTAAACAGCCCTATTTTATGTAAAAACTATCATTTATAATTGTATACTCTTTATAAAATGCAGGTATTCAAAATAATATCAAAATTTATACATTAATAATTATTACAATTTATGAATTAACATATTTCATCAATTGTTTGTTTATTTTATTATTTGTCTGTCATAATAAATATAATAGAATGTCAGACCAATCAAATACATTGCTCAAAATGATCAGGTCTTATTAAGAGTCGTATCAGTTTTTTTAGGAACCAGCTGTACGTACATATTTACAGAGTGGATTGAATTTTTTGCACTTGAGCATATTGTATTGATTAATGTATAGTATTATTATTATAAACCGATTTTGTTGTAATTTTATTATGGTGAAAGTTTATTTAACCTATTAAAGTGTTATCTGCGAGATTCTTTGAACGATAAACAACCAATACTTCCTATTAATTCAATAATCACGATAAAAATTGCACCCTTTGCTTAGCTACACCGTTATCGGTTATCTATTAAAAATTTACCATCGTTTATATATTATAAGTCTGCTTATAATTCGTATCAGCCGTTTTATCACCTGGGAACTCCGATAACGTATACGATTATTCTTTATTCAGTCCCCAAGTATACATGATTAATAACAGACATAGGCACAAGAGAATCCTACGGAGATTCTCATTTTTCAACAAAGAATGTCGTATAAAAGAGGTACATCAGAGTTACATTTTTTTCTTCGTACATTTTTACGAACTTAATCAATAAATAAAGAAGCTGGATCTATGTGGTGTTTGTTTTAATAAATATTTTATGGTGAAAGTGAACAGTGTGGTGCTATTTTCTAAATAAGTGTTTGTTTTTGCAGATCGACTATCCAGATATAGAACCCAGAAGAATACAAAATTCTCCGCTGATGGATCATCCGCAGCATAGAAGCATGAACATCATGTTTGTGGATGAGGTAAGTAGATACTCTTATAAGATAAATTAATCTCTTGAATATTGTCACGTATACATCGTATTGGTGGTATAAGTCAGTATGGTATTATCTGCAAAGGTTAAGGACCTTTCATTTAAGCTTTTTTTAATAATATCTAACATTTTTCTATCTATATGTAGCCCATTTATCTATTCATATTGAGAATACAAGTCTCTCACATTCGTCTTCGTTTATTCATTTCTTGTTATGTACACATTTCAAATGATTGCAATCTGTTTATGTTGATATGTTCTTATTTGTGTCTTAACTTTCGATTCCATATCCTCCTCCTCCTCCTCTATCCTTTATTCTTCGTAAGGAGAATTCATATAGCAAGTGCGGAAAAACCCGGCATCTAAGTATTTTAAATATGGCAGAAATTGTTTGTACGGTTGACTTCATATTTTTTCAAAATTGCTTCGCGTATACGTCAAAAGCAATGGTAAAAGAGCCCTGTCGTAGCACATTGGATCCAATATAGTATCTTTATGTCCTGGCCACATCAGGGCCAAGCTAGTAAACGTGATTTTGAACTGGTTTTTAGTTTTGGGAACCCAGCACTGTCGGAAATGTTTACCTCTGGCATCTGTTTGCGCCTTCCCAAAAATAGTATCTTTATAATATAAATATCATGGTAATCAAAATGCTGGAACTATAGTAGTTGAATGAGTGTTTTGTATCGGATCTTATCGAATGTCTTTTCAAAATCTACAAAGCAAGTATGAATGCCTTATTCATATAGCCCATATATGTAGAAAAAAAATGTGCATTAATTAGTTAATTTTTTAAACCAGCACAGCGTTATGAAGGGCAATACCTGGAGTAACCAGGCAGACCTATATTCATAAAGTTCGAAGTTGTATCGTCTCCTCCACACTCCATTGTCATTCACTGCTCCATAGATTCGACTTAGTACTTTTCTTTCGAAACGTCCTGTTTTCATTATTTTTTGTTAGAGTCCAGGTCTCTGAACCATATGTTAGAACTGGGCGTATTACTGTTTTGTAGAGTTTTATTTTTGTATTTCTCGATATAATTGTGGATTTAAGGAGGAGATTGATCATCTGTTGGCCGTACAAATTCTGCGGTAGTATTGTTTTCAGTGTCCTGGAGCGCTCCCAGGTATACAAATTCGTTCACTGCTTCGATGACGTCGTTTTCTATAACAAGTGGTCGTAGGATTTGTGGTTGCGTGCTTATTTTCATATACTTTGTTTTGTTGGCGTTTATTATTAAACTCATTTTTGTAGCTATTTATTTTAATGCTACATACGTCTCTCATACAGCGTTTTCGTTCTCCCAACAATATTGATATTATCAGCATAGGTCAGGATTTGCACTGATTTATTATATATTGAACCAGTGGTTGTGATTTGTGACATACGTTATACTTTTTCCAGAAGCAGATTGAACAGTATACAGGAGAGAGGGTCTCCCTGGCGCAGCCCGTTATTTGTTTTAAAACGCTAGTCAACGTGATTTTGAAGTTTTTTTTTTGGTTTTAGGAACACAGCACTGTCGGAAATTTTTACTTCTGGCGTCTGTTTGCACTTTCCCCACCTAGTGATGAAAAAAAAATAGTATCTTTGTAATATAAATATCATGATAATCAAAATTCATCCTTCTTCATTTAGATTTTGATTCCCCAGCCCGTTGGTGATGTTTTCCGAGTAGGACTTATATGTTATTTAAACCAAATATGTTGTTTGAACATTTTATTTTATCGTTGATTTTTTTTCTTTTTGGCAGTGGTTTGTCAAACTAATAATTATTTGACTTAATTTTGGGACATTTCTGGTTTGAGTAACTAATTTTAACTACGTAAGAAATCTGAATGATACTTTGGTAAAGTATTTTATCGGTGAATAGTACAGCTTTCTACTGGTTGTAATTTGTCCTTTGTACATATATTATACGTTTTCTTACTAGAGAGAAGGTGTGATTTTACTGACTCTAATTTTCTTTTAGACTTTCATAATAAATTTTTTGTTTAGCCCCCTCAGTTCTGTCCCCTGCCACAAAAATTGAGTACACAATATAAATAACACATGGATACTCCAAAGCTTAATTCAATAACAAAATGTCGTGAATAACCAGAACTTAACACGATAAACCTGGAGCATATATTCCATCGGAAGACCACATGGTCGATGTATACACTTACTATACAAAGAGGACTAATTACCGTCTCTCTCATGAAACTACGGAGAAATCTGAAACATTAAACACACATTAGAGGAAGTCCCTAACGATTATAAGGAGACAGTTCCTAATATTACCTGCTTGGAACTTCTGAGTCCATAAATTGTCTAACTATTCTTGATATATGTTCCTAATATTTAACTACAACTATGTTTTATACAGATTAAATGGTATGTTTTTAACTGTAAAACGAAATACAACTGAGCCTTTGACACAATTCGTTGGAATTTATTTCTAATCACAGATACACATTTTCCCACGTTTTTTTTTTATCAGGTGTTTTATTCTTAGAATTTTATCATATGAACTCCTGTATATACGTGAGTTTTATCGAGTATATAGTCTATTAAATGACTGCAGTATTTATCATTACATAGAAGATAACCGAATCAATATTAATCACAGTAGAATGTTGTAAATCCGCTGATAAGGGGGTTTCCTTAGAAAAATGCACATATGTATTTATTAACAGTATTATTGTTAAAATAAAAATTTAACCTCAGTTTACATGACTAATTAGGATTTTATCTTTATGAATCGGATATGCAGTTCTAATTCTTGTGTTTTCAGTATTTTTTACTCAAGGAAACCCAAAAAGTTTTGTTTTATCTCCTGCAACTTTTACTGTCCACACTTATTACAGCAGTTTCGGCAGAGTGCCTTTCTCAAGTGATGTATGTTTACTATGCGTCTACACTCTTGAGGAACGAAGAGCTGTTGGTCAAGTTGGTCATTCAGAATTATATCTGTATTTTTTAATTTATTAATTTCCATAGATTCTAGTAAAGATAGCTTAAAACCTTTGTTTTGAATATGGAGAATTTGAAATTAGTCATTAAAAGAATTCTTATGATCGAGCGGATAAAGTGCGTACGCAGAATCTGTTTTTCTATCATTAAAAGCCATTTTATGTTATGCTATACGTTTGATAAAAATTCTAGAAGTTTGACCGATGTAAGTTTTTGGGCAGTCGCCACATTTAAGTTTGTCTACCTCACTGTGTAAATGTTTCTTCTTTTGGGTTTTGTTGTTCTTTGCATTTCACTTCTATATTATAATTATTTGTTTTTGCCTATAACAAAGACGTGAGAAAGATGGATATATAGACAGAGACCAATTCGAAGAGTTCTGTGTTTGAAACGAAGAGAGATTATATAAGATATGATAAAATATATAACGTAGATATATCTACGTAAAATATGAATGTCTAATAAATCATAATTGAATAATATTTAGCTTATGTTTTAGTTCTAAATATTTTAAAAGCGAAAAATTTCAATTATTTTCTAATGGACTTCCATTAAACGAAGCCTTAATTTAATCATTAAAACAGAATAAAAACATATTACAAACTACATTTTTCGCATAATATGATAAAAAGGTTGAAAGCGTATCGCTAAAATAAAATTGAAAATCCATATACCATATTGATAAAATGTAAATTCATTTTATCTAATCGATAAATGGGGAAGATGATCCCGGCGAGAAAAAACATCAAAAAACGATACCATTAGAAAATTTATAGGATAATTAAAACTATTGAGAAGTTACACTATAAAGAACACAATCAAAATAGCTTCGTCATAATTGACAATACACACGAGCAATACGCCAGCCAATAAAAATGAACTACCCTCTAGAAAACCATAAACAAAACCTACAGAAAAGATAAAAATTAAATTATAACATGTCTAACAAGTTGGTTCGTATATCGATTGGCACGCTCAACAAAAAAACGTTGTCAAGAATTTTTATTAACAAATAATCAAAATAATAATAATAATAATGTGTTTGGCGACACCGTAGCTGAATACACTCCTGTATACGTCTAAGCATTGAAAAAATGAGATGATCGATGTTTGATTGTAGCACCTCGTTCCAAGCAACTTGAACTTTATATATTAACTTTGCCAGAGTCTGTGTAGAATGATGCAAAGTGGACAGTCTCCTTCCCATCATATCTAATGCATGTTCAATAGGATTTAAATCCGGAGCACGGGACGGCCACGTCAAAACATCAACGCCAGCCTCTTGGAGAAAGTCCATAGTTTAACGAGCAACAAGGGGACGCGCGTTGTCTTGCTGAAAAAGGACCACTCAACGGCCGTCGAGATAAGGCAGTAAAGTGGTTTGTAAGATGTCATCAACATAACTCGCAGCTATCATATTGCCTGGAATAAACACATGTGGTGATCGGCTACCATAGGCAATAGCCCCCAAACTATTACTCCAACTGTCTTGTGTACATGCCTCTCAACAACAAACCCGATATCTCGTCTCTCTTTACGGTGGCGTCTTACTATCCTACGACCTTCATGCAATCCTAAACAGAATCGTGTTCATCGCTGAATGCTACATTAGGCCATTCTGCCACCCAATGCTGCCGTTCTCTGCTCAATTCAAACGTTAATGACAGTGGTCCGCACTCCGCAGTCAAAGGAAGCACTAGTCGTGGGCGGAATGAAACCAGTCCAAATGCTCGAATGCGACGGTATAGTGTACGCATTCACGCATACTAACAGGTCTACCTACTGCTCCAAACCATTTTTCAGCAATTTGACGCGTAGTAGCAAAACGTTCTCGCAGAGCCAGTAATCTAAAGCACCTATCTTGATGCTCTGTGAAACGCCTCGGTTGACCAGTTGGTCTTCTTCGTGCTTCTCTACCTTCGTTTGTCCACACACGACAGACACGCATAACCGTCATTGCCGTACACTTAGATTAACGAAACCTGGTTTCTTTATCTAAGGCCGTAAAATTAACACGACGGAAAATTTCGCGATACGACAAACCCATATCTCTATTTCTAAACCATATCTCTATCTCCTAATAATTCTGCACCTGTCAAAATTGCTTACATGGTGGTAATTTTGATGTCTTCGAACTCGAGATATTTTCTTACACTGATTACAATTAGACTGAGGAACAATTTTTTTTTAACATCAACATTAGTAACAAAATTATTTATGACTAATATAATGTATATAATAAATAAAAAAAAAATTTTAATTTAAAAGTTTAAAATCTTGTTGGTAGATCGCTTGGAGTAAGAGGCTTTAGCCTTCTGTTTGCCTGGGGCCTCATAAGGTTCTTCGCTAGCTTGTTGGGGTGGTTTTGCAGTCGTCTGTCATATTTTTGGGAGTAACTGGCAATTTCTTCTTTGATAGTTTTCATCTGAACATCGCGATTGATGAATTCATTGGGCTTGTACCACGGTGCATTTGTGATAATGCGGAGGGTCTTCGATTGGAATCTCTCCAGTATGTCGATATTGGATCTTGACGCAGATCCCCATAGTTGGATCCCATAGCTCCATATTGGCTTTATCACTGACTTGTATACTAGGATTTTATTGTACAAATTCAGTTGTGATCTTTTTCCTATTAGCCAGTACATTTTACTGAGTTTCAGACCCAACTGTTTTCTTTTCGTGAATATGTGTTTCTTCCACGTTAATCTGCGGTCCAGGTGCATATCTAAGTATTTTACATCATCCTTTTGTTGTAGTATTTGATTATTTAATGAGACGGTTGGGCATGTACCTTTTTGATTAGTGAACGTTATATGTACTGACTTTCTTTCGTTAACTTTAATTCGCCATGTTTGTAACCAAATCTTTATTTTGTCGAGATTGATCTGGAGCAGTTGTGAGGCGATATACGGGTTTGAGTGAGCCGCAAGGATTGCTGTGTCGTCTGCGTATGTGGCTGTGACGATGTTTTGACTTGTAGGAGATCTGCTGTGTAAAGTAGGTAGACAACAAGTCCAAGGACACTACCCAGGGGCACTGCAGCTTTAATGGGATATAAGTTAGTGCACTGCTCCTTTACTTTTACAAGGAAATGCCGGTCGGAAAGATAGAACTTGAAGATTAGAAAGTAGTTGAGAGGAAGGACTTGTCTGACCTGTCACAGTGTGACAGACTTTATCAAAAGCCTGCGAGATATCCAAAAAGGCTGCAGAACAGCATTTCTTCTCTTCTAAGGCTTTATTTATGGAATTGCAGATTCGGTGAATTTGCTCAATGGTAGCATGCTGTTGTCTAAATCCAAACTGGTGGTTGGGTATTAGCTGCTGTTGTACGAGGATTGGCTGTAATCTGTCTAGTAGTAGTTTTTCAAAAACCTTTGACATCACTGAAAGTAGGCTGATAGGTCTATAGGACTTAACTTCTTCTACAGGTTTGCCTGGTATGGGTATTAAAATGATCTGTTCAACTTTCCACAAAAGGGGATAGTAACCAGTTCTTAGGATTGCGTTAAAAATCTGTGTTAAATATTGCACTCCTTTCTTGGGAAGTTCTTTTAGCATTCTTGCAGTAATTAGGTCGAACCCTGGGGACTTCTTCGGATTCAGATCTGTATGGATTTTGTTGAAAACTTGTTTGGCAGTGAATTTCTCCAATGGTGCTTCTAGTTGGTATGGAGATTCTAAATATGGGGTTGTTGTTTTGAGTATGTGGTTGGAACACTTCCTCCAGATATTTCGCAAAGACTGTGGCGTTTTCTTTGTTACTTTTGGCCCATTGTCCGTTACTGGCCCGGATAGGCGGATTAGAAAGTTGTGGTCGATTAATTTTTCGTGTGGCCTTCCATAGTGAGTATTCGGAGGCTTCCGTGGCAGATAGATTTTGTAAATATCGTTTTATGTCATTGTTTTTATTGTTGTTTAACAATGTTTTTAATCTTGCTGTAGCTTGGTTTAATCTATTTTTATCCTGAGGTGCTCCGGTTCTTTGCCAGATTGTCCTTAGTCTTCGTTTTTCTGCGATTTTTTCTTTTATTTCGTTGGGTAAATCTTTTTGTACGAAATTTAATTGATCTACTGCTTCGTCAATATCGTCATCAGATTTTAGTGGGATGTCTAGATCCAGTCTGCCATCAAGAATAGCCCGGAATTTAATCCAATTTGTATATTTATTACTAAGATATGGCCGAGATTCTATTTCTAGGATATTTGTGGATATATTGACCAAGACAGGAGAGTGGTCGGATGAAAGATCGAAACAAGATTGTGATGTCTGGGATTCGAGTGGTATTCCTTTGGTCACACAGAAATCGACAGATTCTGGAATTTTGTTTGTGTCTGTGGGCCAGTATGTGGGTTCGCCAGTGGATATGTATTTAAGGTTGTTGGTTTCCATTGCCATATATAATTGCCTACCTTTCGGGGTTATTTACCTGGATCCCCAGTGAGTGTGTTTTGCGTTATAATCGCCGGCTGCTAAAAATCTGTTTCCAAGGGTGTTGAAGAATTCTTCGTATTGATTTTTGGTATGTCGTGGTGGACTGTATATTGCAGTTATTGTTAAAGGACGGTTCCAGTCTTCTATGCTAATACTTGTTGCTTGTATATAGTCTCTTTTAACCTTATTTAATTCATGGTGTTTTATCTATGACTTGATTATGATTGCAGTTCACTGAGGAACAATAGCTACAAATTTCTATACGAACCGGTTTTCACAAATCATTTTTGTAAAAAAAAATTAAAGGTAAAACTTTATTTTTACAAAAAGTAGAAAAGATAAAACATTGGTATTGTTATCGTAGCATGTCTTAAATATAGTCATTCTGTTGCCAAAAAATTAAGTTCGAGAAATTATTCTTTCTGGGTGTACTCACCTAACACTAGTTGTTGCCCCATCATTACAACCTCTCACAGTCTCCGCATACTGGGTACTCATTTCTTATTAAAAGTCCAACATAGAATTTCTCGTGGAAAAATGTAAAATAGTAAAAAAAAAACAAACACAGATAAAAATAGTCACAGACTACAGTGACTTCAGTAACTTTAATATAGACGAATTTGCGACAAAAAAAAACATTTATCATGAACTCAAGTTAAACTAAAATAATAACTTTTTTGTCACAAAATATTTGACTCAACTTATTTTTTTTTTTTTAATTGTGTTTCTTCTTTGCCCCAAGTGCACGATTTTCTTTGACAAATATAACAAATATTGTCTAAATTTCTGTTCAAAAATCATTTAATGAGTAATTCGTCCTTGACCACTTCCCCAATATTGATAATCGTAAACGTCATTCATTCAACAGTAAACTTAAAACAATACAGCTGGAGGGAAACGAAAACATTTCTCTGGAACCCAAATTACGTTTCATCAACCATCTGCAGACTAAAATTTGTTATCACAGTTAGTTGACTGTTAATAGTTGTGTCTGAATATTGTTTAGTATACAAAACTTTGTGTTCACATAGATATGATTCGTATAACGGTCGGTTTTTAAACTATGTATTGAAAGTAAACAATTCCAGTACGTTTGTTCACAAGTGTAAAACAAAATCATGATTTTTACGAACAATCCAACATATTGCCAGGTAAAAACCCTTTGACATTATTTAGTGCTTCAAGATTGTAGTGTATATCTTCTATGATTCAGAGCACGGTTCCTCTACTTCTCTTTTATTTGAATACCTATGTTTTATCCATCGTTGGCTCATATTGGCTATTCTCACGATAAACAGTACACCAAAAAACATTTATTTGATTATCTTGAATAGGTTTTTAGACTTTTTAAACTTCACATTCTTTTATGCGCAGAAAATATAAGGTAGATATTGTTTCTTCAAGGATTTTCTTGAGACATTTCTCATTATCTAGCCAAAATATTCTATTGATGATCTTGAATAGGTTTTTAGACTTTTTAAACCTCACATTCTCTTATGCGCAGAAAATATAAGGTAGATATTGTTTCTTCAAGGATTTTCTTGAGACAGTTCTCATTATCTAGCCAAAATATTCTATTGATGATCTTGAATAGGTTTTTAGACTTTTTAAACCTCACATTCTCTTATGCGCAGAAAATATAAGGTAGATATTGTTTCTTCAAGGATTTTCTTGAGACATTTCTCATTATCTAGCCAAAATATTCTATTGATGATCTTGAATAGGTTTTTAGACTTTTTAAACCTCACATTCTCTTATGCGCAGAAAATATAAGGTAGATATTGTTTCTTCAAGGATTTTCTTGAGACATTTCTGATTATCTAGCCAAAATATTCCGTCTTTCACATTTGTAAACTTAAGAAAATTTCCAGCAAATTAATTTTACAGTTATGCCAACCATTTTTAATGTTACAATGCTTATTCTGTTCCAATATTCACGATCATCATAGCAATTGATTTTTAGTTGAACTGTTAAATCATATACGAAGATTTTTAAACCATACAATTCTGCGTTCTTCAGGCCCTCGTCTACCATCTATCTTTTCTTATATTATGTAATAATAACCGTTGATTGAATATCAACTAAAATAGACCATGTTTTTATTTTTTTCAATAATTCTTTTTCTTTATTAAATATTATCAGCATACTAGAGCACCGAAAAAGAATGCCATATCAACAAAATGTTGCTGACGTTTTTTAAAATGCTCTACTTGTTTTCCCTATTCGACACATCTGTATATGCTATTACTTGAAACTAATCTGTAATAATGTTTTTGTTTACGAAGTTTGTCTTCCTTATTATTGCTTCTAATATCAGGTTAAACAGTGTCGGGGAGATAACCTCGTTTCACGCCTTTGTATACTTTGATCTCCTTAGAAGTTGTTCCGTTGAGACTTACCTTTGCTGTAGTGTTTTGTTAGTTTTTTTGGATCCATGTCTGCTGTTCCATCGCTGTTTCGTCTTCCTCCATTTTCACAAGTTTATAATCTTTCTGACTCCACTTCTATACTGTCTCGTTTACTATCAGTTTCCTGTTAGTTGTCTTTACTCGATTCCTTAGATAATTTTAAGACGATTAAACCCAATTCACCAAGTCCGAAAAAGCTTCCTAAGGAAGCTAGAGTTTTTTAATGATGGCGCCTTGTAATTAGTTATTTTTAAATTCCTCCAGAACACTTCTATTTAGAAAAACAAAATGATCGTCCACAGTTGAATCGATGCTATCAAATGCGAATTGCTAGTACCGGTCATAGACGTCTGTTTTGGGTAGGTCAACGGTTATTTTAACTCATAACTTTTTTGTCTTTAACTTATAAGCATTCGTGATACTAGATTATTAAATTTTCAGATATTTTAGTTCTAAAAGGTACTCTTGCTTTAAATCGGTAGGACACCGTTTTCTAGAAAAATCGATTTGAAAATTTCTCGTTTTAATTAATTTTTTTTTAATTATGGAAGTTTATATTTTATTTTTTACTTTGTGGCATTCAAACACAATAATTTTAATTCAACAAAAATGGTTTTTACTAATGTGGAATACGCTGATATACATTTAGTTTATGGCGAAATGAGGCGTAACGCTCGAGCATCTCACTCACTCAACATTTACAGCTGTTCACCAACGATTAAGAGAAACAGGTTCAGTGGTTCCAAAAAATAATGAAACAGGCGACACAATGATGTAACAGCAGCACAGGAACATGTTATCTTAATTGAAGTAAGGAAAATCCAGAAATTAGCGTTCGAAGACTATCTGCCCTATACCTATCCCACAATTTCAAAATCTTACAGCTTTCTTCTTAGGATACTATTTTGCTCATGTACAGTCAATTTTGCAATATTGCTTAGTTTGTTGGGGAAATTGCTCGCGAATTAATAAGGTGCTTGTTCTTCAAAAAAAAAAAAAAAAAATTATTGGTACCATGGCGTTTAGAAGGCGTTTAGATTCCTGTAGACCAGTTTTTAAAGAATTAAATATTTTAACTGTAATTTCGCTGTATATTTTCAGTTGTGTTGTTTATGTAAAGTCACATAGATGCAATTTTATTTGCAGAAATGATGTTTCCTTAATTAGTGGTTACAATTTTCGTTACAAAAATGATTTAGTGACCCCTGTTCGTCACTTGACCGTTGTAGACAAGGGTCCTTACCCAACATGCGTTCGTTTATATAATAAATTACCTAATTATGTTAAAGAGTCAAATATTTATGTATTCAAGAGAACAGTTAAGGATTTACTTCTGGTAAACACTTTCTATTCGATAGAGGAATACTTGCAGGCATCTTTTTAACAATTTGTATGTTTTTGTGTTTATTTTATATGTTTTTAGGTTAACTTTATTTATGTACTTATAGTTTTTACTGAGCATAGATTATATTTGATGCATTTCAATACTTGTAAAAGTCAGATGAAATAAAGAATATTGATTGATTGATTGATAGGCTGCCTGTACGTTCCGAACGTTGGCGATCATTCTGGCTATGATGACTTTGTTGGTTGATATACGGAATGGCTGTGTTGAGGTCTTTCTATACCATGCTCTCAGGTTAGCAAGCCAGGATATTCTTCTTCGTCCTGGGGCTCTTTTTCCTTCAATTTTACCTTGCAAATGCATTGAAGTAGCTCGTATCTGCTTTGATTTCTCATTATATGTATCAAGTACTGCAGCTTACGGCCCTTCACGATGTTGACCAAATCCGCGGTTGTGTTCATTCTTTGTAGTAGTTCTTCATTGGTGACTTTGTCCATTTTATCTTCATTATCCTTCTGTATAACCATCTTACTGCTAGTAAGGAGACTTTCCTGCTCTTTCCTGCTAGTGAAGAATTCGCTAGATGATTACAAAATCAGAAAAATCAAAATGAAGATTTTCTCAGATACATTTTGTTTTGCGACGAAGCTACATTCACAAAAAATGGAATTTTTAATGTACATAATGCACATTATTATTCGTATGTTGTTGACAATCTCCATGTTGTTCAAGAACTTAAGCATTAGCATAGGTTTAGCATAAACGTCTAGATAGGAGTAGTTGACGATTATCTACTTGGACATGTGGATTCCCTGCTCGTTTAAATAGTGCTGATTACTTACATTTCCTGCAAAATGTTTTACCTAATTTGTTATATGTTATGCCTTTAAATATTCGGCAAACTTATGGTTTCTACATGAGATCTGTCCGACCCACTTTAGCTTTGTTGATAATAACTACGAAGATCACTGAGTTGGAAGAGGAGGTCAAGTGGCTTGGCCAGCTAGGTCGCCGGATATGAATCATTGCGATTATTTTGTTTGGGTATACATAAAAGCATTTGTTTATTCTGTTCCGATACAAAATCGTGCACAACTCTGTCTAAGGATACAAGATGCTTCCAGCGAATTTAGAAATAACTTTTGCAAGAATTCGGCGTTCTCTAAGCAAAAGGGCTGTGTGTGTGGCTGTGTCGGGTCTTGTTTCTGAGGCATATGTCATTATTAGTCTTACACTGGCTTTATAAATTCTTAACTTCATCTCAGTGTTAATGTGTCTGTTTCGCCATATAGTGTTATTAAGTCATCCTTCCAGTCTATTTGCTTTTTGTACTTGAATTTCACTTCTTTGTCAAGGTCTACATAGCTAGACATTGTAATTGCCAGGTATTTTATTTCCATTAGTCTTTCAATACTAATGCCATCAATTTCTATTTTACATCTGGTTGGTTCTTTGCTGACTACTATTGTTTTAGTTTTCTGAGATGAGATTATCATATTAAATTCTTTTGCTCTTATGTTAAATCTGTGGACCAGACTTTGCAGACTATCTTCATCTTGAGCTATCAATATTGCGTCGTCTGCGTACCAGAGTATTTTTATTTCTTTGTTTCCCATTCTGTATCTTTTTCCTTTGGTAACGCTTTTGATGATTTCGTCCTTGATCAAATCGAAGAGTATGGGGCTCAATGAATCCCGTTGTCTTATTCTGCTGCCTATTTCTATAGGTTCTCTAAGTTGTCCATTTATTCTGACTTTCATTTTGTTGGTTTGGTAGATTTTTCGATAGTTTTTATAATATTTAGGGGAAGGAATCTGCGGTCTTGAATTGTCAGGAGAGTTCCTGGACACCTTGTATAATATATATAATATGGATATTAAAAGTTTTGTGTAGTTAAATCTCAAATATTGTTTCCTTTTCAGTATGCCCAAAACATCCCAAGACAGAATTTGTATCACAAGTGCTCGAGAGGGTCGCATTCATCAGACACAAGCTCCGCGTACAGCGGATCAGACACTATGGCCTCCACCCATTCCGAACTCGACGGAGACGAGCTGGACCTCACCGGGCTCGTTGAAAGCATCGTTGACAGCGACGAAGAAGACGATTTAACAGAGAGTATGGATGTAAGTATATACTATATCTAAGGTATAAAAAATATTACTTTGCTCTCAGTTTTTTTTATAAATGACTTATCTGACGTATTTTAATTTTCAGAGTTTGACTGTAAGAGACAGAGTCAGAGATTGCCTAGAAAAAGAACCATCAGAGCGAACCGAAGATGACATAGAAGCATTATTAGAATTCACCCAACATTTAAAAGCATTCACGAACATGACATTAGCAGTGCGAAGAGCCCTGTGTGCAGTTATGGTATTTGCAGTGGTAGAAAAAGCTGGTACGATAGTAATGAACGACGGAGAAGAATTGGATTCTTGGTCAGTGCTTGTTAATGGATCCGTAGAAGTTGTGATTCCAGATGAGCCGAGTCAAACGTTATACATGGGCGATGCATTCGGTATCTTGCCGACTATGGACAAGCTTTACCACAAAGGTGTTATGGTTACTAAATGCGACGACTGTCAGTTCGTTTGTATAACGCAGTCAGATTATTATAGAATATTACATCAAGGTGAAGAAAATACGCGACGACACGAAGAAGAAGGAAAACTAGTCATGGTAACAGAACTACGAGGTTCACTGGAGCCTGGAAGTAACAGACGAGGTCATGTAGTTATTCGCGCAACCGCAGACCGACTCATGCAACAATTAATCGAAGAAAATTCACTTACAGACCCCACTTACGTAGAAGACTTCCTTTTAACTCACAGGGTGTTTATTCAGAGCCCTCTTGTTGTAGCAAGTCAACTGTTAGATTGGTTTAAAGATACCGAAGTCCGGGATAGAGTGACAAGGGTGGTGCTGCTTTGGGTTAACAATCATTTTACTGACTTCGAAACGGATCCTGACATGATCGAATTTTTAGAGACGTTCGAGCAAGGTCTCGAATCGGAGAAGATGGTAGGGCAACTAAGGCTTTTGAATATAGCCTGCGCAGCTAAAGCAAGGATACGGAACGTGGTCTTAGCTAGACCTAACAGAGACGAACCCTTGAGTTTTCAAATTCTTGGAGGATTCGAACGAAACTTTGGAATATTCATTTCGAAAGTGGATAAGAAGTCTAAAGCAGAAGACGTTGGCTTGAAGCGTGGTGATCAGATTCTCGAAGTGAACAACCACAGCTTCGAGCATATGTCTCTCGCTAGAGCATTGGAAATATTGAGAGGAACGACACATTTAAGTATTACAGTTAAATCAAATCTTCTCCATTTCAAAGAAATGCTTAATACTCCCGATAACTCCCCAAGACCGAGGAGTAGAAAGGTTTCCGATATAACTAATTTAACTAAAGTTCCTGCGGATCCTAGAGCTAGACTGTCTAGTGTAGATGGTAATATAATCCTCGGTCATGACACTCCTGCTTCTCAACCGATCACCATAAGCAGTCCGGCGAAAGAAGGAAAGAAACAGAGCTTTATGACGCTAGGAAGACTCCAAAAAGCGCTGATGAAGATGAGCATTTTTCCTAAGAATATGATAAAGTAAGTAATAGATTACGCTTCTCATTTATTTCTACTCAACCCATTCAAGACCATGACTCATTCGTGTCTCTCTTCATGTCGTCAGATTACTGCAATTAACTTAACCACTTCTCTGTTTGTCGTCCAAAGTATTAGTTCTATGTTACATCTGTTATCTTTTGTGTTGCGCCATGTTTTATTCTTGAGTTGATGCCAAATAAGTCTATTAAAAGCGAAAGAAGGGGATGATCCAAGCTCAAATATCTGAACGATGTGAATGAGAGATTAGAGTAAGGAGATATAGAACGTACTTGACAGAAAAGCACGGAAATGCGTTTTTAGATATTCTAAGGCTCACTAAGGAAGCGTCACCTGATAATGATGTTATATCTCTGATGTTATATGTCTTCAGAAGACACATAACATGTAAAGGCACCCAAATGTTAAAACAATCACTAAAATCTGTGGATTGGTCGTTAATAAACAATTCAATAACAGCAACGGAATTAGCTGAGTTCATAATTGACACATATGTAAAATTAACTGAAGTTTGCTTTCCAGTAAAAAAGTCAAGAATTCATTTTGAGGCACCTGTTTCTTGGTTTGACGATGAACTAAGGAAAATGCGAGTAAACCTTTCGAAGATAAAAATTACTGCTAACCTTACTAGTGATTACACTCTGTATAATCAATTCAAAAAACACTATCAATTAACAATATCAATAAAGAAAAAACTGGCATATGAGCAGTTTTTCTTAAAATCTGATAATATATCTCGAGATTCTTGGAAAGTCATCAATTATCATAGGAATAAAACTCAAAATAAAAAAGTAACTTCATGTAATATTTCATCAAACGAGTTTAATAATTACTTTACTTCGGTAGCGGGAAATATATTGAACTCGTTAGATGAGACAGATGAAAATGATGCCATGAATTTTTTGGAGGGAATATACTCCCCTTGCCACTCGTTGTTTTTAACACCTGTTAGTGATACTGAAGTTAGGAATACATTATACAGCTTGAAAAACTCAAAATGCACTGATTTTTACTTCTTAAACAAACAATTAGTGATAGAAACTCTGGATATTATTATTGATAAACTGGTCATACTTTATAATCTTTGCCTTATCGAAGGAATCTTTCCCGATGTATTAAAAGTAACAAAAGTGTTACCGCTACTCAAAAAAGGATCTCCAGAAGAAATTGAAAATTATCGCCCTATTTCTATTATTCCCATTCTTGGTAAAATTTTTGAAAGTATTTTGAATAACCGCTTAATAGAGTACATAGAAAAGTACAAAATACTTCATTGTAATCAATATGGTTTCAGGAAAAAATGCAGCACTACTCAAACAATTCAGGAAATTGTAAGGGAAGTAGTTGATGGCCTAGAGAGAGGTCACTTCGTGTCTTTAACATTGTGTGACTTATCTAAGGCTTTTGATTGTGTCTCACACACTTTACTTTTAGACAAAATGCACAAATATGGCATAAGGGGAAATGCTCTTAATTTATTTCGATCGTATTTAATAAACAGAAAACAGGCCGTTTTTTTAAATAATAACTACTCCAATTTTCACAATGTTGAACATGGAGTTCCCCAAGGGTCTATATTAGGACCTACATTTTTTCTTCTATATCTCAACGATATATTTCATTATACCCACCCCTTAAGGTGTATATGTTTTGCAGATGATACAACCGTTATTAGTACCGACCAGAATCAATATAATTTAAATAACAAAATAGGAAACGATGTGCTTAAAATTAAAAACTGGTTTACACATAATAAACTAAAACTAAACGAGGATAAAAATCAAAATATAGTTTTCAGTTCAGATCGAAGACACATTTTTGGATATAGCATCAAATTGTTAGGGATTTTTATGGATGACAACTTAGATTGGGGCATCCATATAGACAACTTAAGTTCTAAACTCGCCAGTACAATATTTGTAATGCGTAACCTGGTTTATTTGGTACCTAAAAGTACCCTTAAAATGTGTTACTTTTCATTGTTTCATAGTCATATACAATATGGAATAGCTGTTTGGGGCAACTCTGGTCATGCCGACAGAATATTTAAATTACAAAAGAAGGTGGTGAGGATACTTGCTGGAGCGGATTTAAGGGATCATTGTAAACCATTATTTTTGAACATGGGTATTATGCCTCTACCTTCGCTTTATATGTATGCAACACTGTTGGAAATTCACGATAATAAAAATAAGTTTACTATAAACTCCCAATTACATGATCATCTAACAAGATCGAGGGATTTAATTAGGTCACAACGATTCAGACTATCAAAGAGCACAAAGAATTCAATTGATATTCACTTGTATAACTATCTGCCTAACGAAATAAAAATTCTGTCTCCACCACTGTTTAAAAATAGGATCAGAAAGCATTTTTTAACATATTGTTTTTACTCAAAGACAGAATACCTCAATACACCTTTATAACGTGTACCCAGTTTGGTCAGAATACTGTCGATTTACTATCTACATATCACATTGTATTATCGCTATTAAAATATACTAAGTTTTATGTATTAGTTTATTTAGTCATCGATTCGGGAATATTCTTAATTATTTGCACATTTTTGTTACTTCCATATTTCAAAGATTTTTTATGTGACAGTTTAGGTTTGTTTTTTTTTTTTGGTTAGAGATTTTTTTATCTTAAATTTTTAATTTTAATTCTTCTGCTAATACTTACATATGTATATTACTTTAGCCAATATGGTTAAGTTAATTTTAAGTTTACATTATTATATCTTTTATTGTATTTTTTATACGGACTTCAAACTTTATGTAAAGTGGTCAATAAACGTTCTATCTATCTATCTATCTATCTATCCTTCTAAATTGTATTTCAATTTGATCATTCTTTTCATTATATATTTAATTAAAATTTCTCTACAGTCTCATTTATTCTGCTTGTTTTGTAATCTTTATCCATTTGTCTGTTTTAGTGCGATTTGCCATAATTTCTTATCCTTAATTCGTCCAGTATTTTTCACACACTCTATTCCTGTATATATCTTTTTCGAAGGTTTTTCATTTGTGATGCTCTAACATTCTCTTCGGCGAAAATATTTCGTTATCTTTTTCTCTCCTAGGTTATCTATCCGTCTTATTCTTGGACTTCCCTTATTTGTTTTGGTTGTCTCGGTTTCCAGATAATCACTCCTTTGCTCAATCTTTATTTCTTCTTTCTTCCTCAGCTTTTCACTTTTCAAGGGTTAGTGTTCCTTACTCTACTTTGCCACTCATTTCTATCCATAGTGTTTTCTTCACCTAAACCTTTCTTTTTTAAGTTCTCTGCTACATAGTCCTTCCCTTTTCTCCTCGGTTTTCTTCTACCTCTCCCTTCCGAATAATACAATACAAATTTTCATTTTTTGCTACAATAACCTCTATCTTTATACAGTGATACCATCACACTCTCTCTCCATACATTGGGCATCCGTTCTTCCTCATATATCTTACTCATCATTTCCCACAAAATATCAACCCCTTTGTCTCCTAGAGCCTTCCAAACCTCCTCGAAAAACCTCATCTCTCACTATTCCTTGTATTACATTCTTATTTGGGATCTCGCATCCTCTGTTCCCCCTCTGGTGTTCTTCATTTAGCAACTTTCCAAAGTACTCATACCATCTTTGCTTAATTTCAACCTCGGTTCTACGTGGGACAAGTCCTTTGATGACTTGTCCCTTGCTTTAGCATTGCTGCATAACCTTTTCATCTCCTCGTGTGTTTCCAACTCTTCATACAGATATGTAGACGATCTTTCCTTAGCAATAGCTACAGCGTCTTTTACTAGCTCTTTGCTAACTTGTATATATATCCTTATCTCCCTCTCTTTTAAATCTGTCACACCTCTTTCTAGCCTTTTGTTACACTTCATAGTTCCACCACCAAGTTTCTCTAGGAGGCCCTTTACCATATGTTTTTCCTAGCACTTTCTCTCCCACTTGCACCACAACTTTACTGTTGGCTTCCTACTTCGGATACAGTCATTTACTGTATCTTTGTCCTCAAGCTCATCCAGCACTCTACTCTTAAAGACTCTTGCCAAATCCTCATCCTTTAACTTCCATCACTTTACTTTCTGGTGTCCTACTTGCTTTTCTTTCCACCTCACCTCTATATCTGTATCCACTATCACCGGTCGGTGTTCACTAGCTACACACTAACCCTTTATCACTTCACAGTTGGTAACATCTTTTAGCTTACTTCTACACAGCACAAAATCTATCTGACTTTTCCTTCCTCAGCTGCTATAGCAACATACTGGTTTTCAGTCTCAATCTTTCTTTTTATCTTCTGATTAATTGTCCTACTCACAGCGATTAATGTATCTATGCGATTTCGCACATCTCGTTTTTTCGAAATCTGTGAATACTATGCCATGAATGCCCTCCTCATTCATTGATGTAATAGATTATATCCAAAAGCGTCAAACTAATGGTAAATAATTTATTTTTAATATCTTTTAGTGTTGGTTTGGGCCAGGACCAAGTTGATAGCTTTAATCCTCCCTCAACGTTAGGATCGAACCTCTACCAATCGCAGAGCAATCCAGATCTGATGTCAATTTGTTACGATGACTTGAGATGTACGGATTACCCAGAACATGTTTTAAAGGTAAATGATTATAATATATTTGAGTTTTTAAGGGCTTGTCATAAGTTTTTATTTAACAAAACTTGTGAATGATTCATTTTAATAACGTTATCATTGTTCTTTTGTATTGTTGTAGCACATTTCGAATATAAATGTGTAAATAACTGTCTTTTCACGCCTAGGCCATTACGTATTCATATCGATGATTGTGTAGACATATAAATGTACATTTGTAGATTTGCTGTATGATATAAATAAATTCTTCATGAATTTGTATCCGTCACTATGTGTCATATAAGTTTCGTACATAGTGGTTTAATAAAACAAACCATTTGAAGGTAAATTTTGTCTCGAAACTTCCATACGTTATTATCACTATTTTATTGTAATTGATTTTTCTGTACTGTAACATTATTGATTTTTTAGGTTTATAAGCCTGATCAAAGCTACAAATACCTCCTAGTCCACAAAGAAACCACAGCTCACGAAGTAGTAATGCTGGCCCTACAAGAATTCGGCATGACGGACCCGAGCAGCAACTTCAGCCTCTGTGAGGTTTCAGTAACGGACAACCAAACGATCAAGCAGAAACGGCTACAGGACGATCTGCAAAACTTGGCCGAGCGGATAGGATTGAGCAGCCGGTATTATCTGAAGACTAACGGCGTTACGGAAACTCTGGTACCTGATGAACTAGCGCCTGAGCTAGTTAGAGAGAGCGCGGTGCATTTCTTGCAACTAAACGCGGTGGAAGTGGCGATACAGCTGACTCTGCTGGATTTCAGTATTTTTAGACAGATTGAACCGACTGAGTATATCGATGATCTCTTCGAATTGAAGTCCAAATATGGCACACCTATGTTGGAACAGTTTGCTTCTTTGGTTAACAAAGAAACATTTTGGGTTGTTTCCGAAGTGTGCGCGGAGCACAATCCTGTCAGGAGAATGAAGATTATTAAACAGTTCATTAAAGTTGCAAGTAAGTTTTACCGATATTTGAAAATGTTATACACTTTTAAGATAGTTTTTAACAAATTACCAGGATTTTTAAATAGTTTTGTGTAGTTGAATTCGCCATAAGGCAACACAATTTATTTAATTGTTTTAATTGTTTAAGTATTAGTGATACATATGTCAAAATATTTGCACTTGGTTGTTTTTTAAGTATTTTATTGAGGTACAAATCGACAGCCATACTCTAAAATTTTTTCAAAAGTAATAGACGTTTTCGTGGCGCCCAACGTGGGGCGCCACGATGTGTGATAATAAAGCAACTACCTAGATCGTTGGGTGCAGCCTATACAGTGGAATCATTAGCAATCTCCAAAGTCAATAAACTGTAATGTTACTCCCAACTTTAGACAAGAAAAGAATTTGGTGACCTTGACTGCAAATAATTCTTGAATTTAAAAAAATCTGGTCTTAAAAGAAGCGCTGATCTATTGATCTTTAACATATTTTTCTGTTTACAGGGCAATGCAAAGAATGCAAAAACTTCAACTCAATGTTCGCTATAGTAAGCGGGCTGGGACACGGTGCCGTTTCCAGATTGAGGCAAAGTTGGGACAAATTACCCGGAAAGTACCAAAGGGTGTTTTCGGAACTGCAACAACTCATGGATCCTTCCAGAAATATGAGCAAGTACCGTCAATTAGTAAGCGCCGAACAGACTCAACCTCCAATTGTAAGTATTTTTACGTTTTTCATTTCTTTAATGTTATTATTATTGTAGTGTTTAACATTAAAGTTGAAATGAAGTTACATCTTTTAATTTAGGCAGTCAAATTAAATAAATGGAATATCCACACTCTACGTGTAATTTTAACGAGGCTTTATAAAAATATCATGTCTATAGCACTGGCCAATGGAGTACGTAACCTAACATAACCTAAATATATTATTACGCGGTAAAATATCTTCATGCTCTTTTTTGAGATCAACTTCCTCTTTGTCTTCCGTATCAAAAAGTTGTGTTTCATGTTTCGCTCCAACCTCTAATTTTTTTCAACCAAGAAGCTTGTTTCTTTCCAACACCAATTTATTTATAAATTTTTTTCCCAAAAATCAGGTACAGTATGTATTCTATATCTATTTCCTCTCAAAATATGACCCAAATAAAATATTTTCCTACATTTAATAAGTTGTTTCCTTTAAAGTTCATTGCACGCCATCCAATTTTGACGTTGACATGTTCGCACAGAGTTGCCATATTATTGGGATAATTGAGAATGTGGGGAATTATGAAATGATGAAAATGTAAGGTTATTATTATTAATAATTCATTTGTATTCCAATGTTTTGAAAACAAATCAACATATTTTCAGACTGAACTTGGCGGATAAATCTTAATATTAAGATCTCAGCTTTTACTCGTATCTTAATTTATAAGTTAAATTTAGAATTGATAATGCTCAACACTTTTTGTTGTGTTTCCTAACATAACCTGGAAGCCATAAAAACAAACAGAAGAAGTATTTCACTTTGACAAGTGACAAAACATTTATAATAACATTACCATTTACAGTCTCTTAAAGCAGCGTGGTATTTATTCATATATTTTATAAATTTAACAATAATATAATAAATTATTATAAACAAGATAGGAATGTATAGTTCAAATAATATAGATGAAAATATATTACACTATGTTAAAATTATTTGCCTAAGTTGAGGTTGTTCGATGTTAATTTGTTCTTGGACGTTTGTACAATGTTTACGGGTTTAGTTTTAATGTTTCGTTGACGAAATTCGTCTTCCCTAACTATTTCTTTAATTTAACTACGAGGTGAAATAAATTTAATGATGTTTTATTATTATTTGTGTTGTTAACTTCATTTCAGTGTTAATGTAAAGTTACTATAGATTTATTTACGTTTAAGCTCATTAGGCATTAAATTGATCGCGTTCTATTAATTATTAAACAAGTTCTTAGAGAGATCTGTGTTGAATACCGCAGTGCCCCCATACCGTATCGGATAATATTTCTATTATGCTTTGACAGAACACTGGAAAATCTCTTGGATCTACGTCATTTTCCTTTCAGAAATGCGCATTTCCCTTACAAGGAGTTATCGATAGGTAAAGTGAGTTACCCAAGAAAGTTGAGAGAATGACAGTGTTAAAGACACCCAAAAAGTGTTGTTTTTTAATTCTGAATATGCTGAGCACCTGAGTGTCTATAACCAATCGCCTTATCTAACGTACTAGCACTACTGCACTACTATTACTGCCACTGTTTGACACCTTTTATCTCAAAGCTTCTAATCTTCTTCCCACTTTCTAATACCACCCATTCACCGAAGAAGTTTTTTCTACCTTTTCTGTCTCTTAGTGTTGATGGGTAGTAGATATTTAGATATATATATATAATAACGGATTGATTACGGCTCTCACCGCTTCTCCGCCCCCAATCTTTTTCTGTCATAGGCAGTTGCCTCCTCTAAGTCTCTTGCCGCCATTGCTTCATCAATATCGTTGCGCCAACTTCTCCGTGGTCGTCCTCTCTTTCTTCTTTCAAGAGGGGTCCATTCCAGTACTCTTCTAGTCCATCTGTACTCTGGCATTCTTTTAACATGTCCGAACCAGATTAATTGTTTTCTTTCTATATCATTGTTGATATTTCGCTCCATTTTCATTTCGTTTCTTATTTGTTCGTTTCTAACTCTCTCCAGTTTCGATCTACCGCAGCTTCGTCTCAGATAATCCATTTCTGTCGTCATAAGTTTGTTTCTATTAGCTTTGGTGACGTCCCATACTTCCGAACCGTAAAGTGTAATACTTTGGACTGACTATACTACCGTAAATGTGTTTTTTGGCTTCTCGTCGAATTGTTGTTTGCCAGAGAAGAGAGTTTAAGGCACGGGTCGCTGCTCTGCCCTTGCTTATTCTTTCCCTGATTTCATCTGCGCTATTTCCCTTCGTGTTGAAAATGACCCCCAAATATTTGCAGGATTGCACGCCTTTGATTTTGTCGTCTTCCAAGACTAGGTCACATATTTCATCTGTTTCCACTGAGAGATATTCACATTTTGTCATGTCATGTTTAGACCTGCCACCTCATATTGTTCTTGCAGTTTTCTTACCATATAGCTAAGATCGTAGCTGTCTTCGGCAATTACTACCTGGTCATCCGCAAAGAAAAGTGTATATAGCGTGTTTTCTTCCACCGTTATTCCCATGTTTCTACATTTTTTTACTTATTTCACTAAGGATCTGTCCAAATAGATTTTAAATAAGGTGGGTGACAGACAGCAGCCTTGTCTTAGTCGCTTTGTTGTTTGAAAAGGAGAGGTGATTTCTTGTCCCATTTTAATTCTTGAAAAGTTTTGTTCGTAGTATTTTTGAGTGGTGTTAATAAGAATTGGGTTTATTTTCAAGTTACCCATTTCTATCCATAGTTGGGAGATCGGTACACTGTCATATGCTTTTTCCAAATCTATTAAAGCTCGATGGGTTTCTCTATTTCTCTGCACTCGTTTTTCCATTGCAATTTTTAATGTGAAAATATTATCCATAGTGGAGCGTCCAGCCCTAAATCCCACCTGTTCTTCGGGTTGTTTGTCTTTAATATCATTTTCTATCAGGTTTCGTAGTACTTTTGAGTATAGTCGGCCTATAGTAGCAATCACTGCGATCCCTCTATAGTTTTTAGGATCCGTCTTTGTTCCTTTCTTGTGTATTGGAGAGATATACGATTGTCTCCATTCTTCTGGAACTTCTTCTCCGTTTAAGCATCTTTCGAATAGTTTTCGGATCATTTCAAACAGTTTTGATGATCTATACCTAATCAACTCTGGATGTATTCCGCCTGGGCCGGGAAATTTTCTTAATTTCATTCCCTTAACTGCTTCTTTCACGTATTCTATTGATATTTCTATTCTTCCTTCTACTTCCACGTGTTCATTTGTCTGTTTAAACCTTTCTCTTCTCTCTGTTAATAAGTTCTCAAAATGCTCTACCCATGTGTTCTTTGGGATTCTATTTATTATGACTTGGTTTTTTGTCGTTATTCTCATCGTTTTTATAGTTCTCCAGGCTTCAGAGCTCTTTGTCCTTCCTATATGGTTGTCTAGGTATTGGCGTTTTTGTTCCCATGCATTATTTTTCTTTTTAACCGCTTCTCGTTTGACTTCTTTATTCAAGTTTTTATATTGTTGTTTTGTTGGTTCGTCTCCCTGTTGTAATAACTTTTGATATAGTTCCTTCTTTCTTTTTATCTTTTCTTCCACTTCTTTATCCCACCAATATGGTTTATCTACTCTCCGTACCTGTGGCCCTAAGGCTTCTAGCGCTGCGTCTTTCATGCAGTTTTTTATATGTTCGTATTCATCCGTGGTTGATCTGTGTGATTCCTGTAGTTTTTGTGTTAGTCTCCAGGAGTAAAGTAACTGTGTACTCTCGTTATCTAGATTGTCTAAGGTGTACGTAGTTCTTTCTATTTTTTTCTCTGTGTTCTTTGTTGATTTCTGTGTGTTTCCTGTCTACTAATGGTGTATATATTTTTCCTATTACCAGGCAGTGGTCCGAGCCGCACTCTGCGATTCTACTCCCCTTTACGTCCTGTACTCTTAACTTAGTTTGTTGTCTTGTTATGAAAGAATCTATTATCGATTTTAGACTTCTTGTGTACTGATACCAGGTGTAGTTATGTATGTTCTTGTGGGCGAAAAAACCATTCAAAAAAGGTATTTAGATAACTACGAATATAATAAAACCTTGAATTAAACTCATAAATGGCTCCCTTAAACCCCCGAACGATAAATAAAATCCAAATTATTAGTAAATAATATATTGGATAATGTATTGCACCTAATGAACTTAAAAAATATTCAAATTAACTTTAAACTCCAGTTTTTTTTGTAAGTACAGATGAAATAAAGTTGTAGAATTGATGTTATCAAACAAAAATGTTTCTATTCCAATTAAAAATACCTCCCATCCCGTTGTGAAATTGGGAACATAGCTTAAAACTTCACGGATCAAACACATATTTTAATCGGTATCAATAGAGTGTTATAACATCATTTTAGCATCCCTGCTTCGTCAGATACTCGGACTGATACAAAAACAAACAAGCGATAGCACGCTTTTGCTGAAAGTTGTAAAATGTTGCACACTTATTATAGCGCAAAGCACAGAAAACGATATTATTAAGTCGTTTTTTTGTGGCCATCAAAGTAGATGGTACCTTTATACGCTAACCACTTGAAGTGGGAAATAAGCAGAAAACATTCGTTGGCCTTCCGTGTTTATCACATTACTTGGCATATTTTTTTGTGTAAGGTTTACACAGTTTATAGTTAATTTGAACCGTTTTACGATATTTTTAATTTTAGATGTAACATAGGTATATAGTAACGAGCTTTGCTGAAATACGTCCAAATTGTACCGTAAATTAAAATTTTTTTAAATTGAAATTAGCGACAGTTACTGCAGCAAAGCTCTAAAGACCATTTCACACGACATGTAACACAATTTTTTCATTATTAATCTGTTTTAGTCGTATCTGGTACTTACGCATACTGTAAGTCTGAATATAATTCTCTTTGCATTGTGTTTTTCAACAATTTCTCGTATGCCTTGTACCATTTCTGACATTATTTTACAACTTAAGTTTCTATAGTATATACATTAATTAAGAAATTAAAAGATTGATAAACTATTGTAATCGTTATCTTTTGCTAGATGTATTATTTGCAAACTAATGCCATAAGTGGTATTCGTTAAGACTATTTCACGAATATATTAAGAATTTAAAAATTTATCAAGTTAAAAAGCAATTGTCACTTATTTTGAAAGTTATAGACGTTTTTGTGTATTTTTTGGTGTTTATCTGTGTTTATCTCCCCTATTATTTAACGTCTATTCGGAACACGTCATGAGCCAGGCCTTAGAGCATATCGAAGAGGGTATTCTCATAAATGGTGAGCGCCTGAATAACATCAGATATGCAGACGACACCATCCTCTTTGCAGACAGTGTAGAAGGTTTACAGACACTAGTAACGCAATTGTGGAGAATCAGTCAAGAATACGGGCTTAATTTTAACATCAAGAAAACAAAGTACATGGTCATCAGTAAGAAGCATATTCCACCTAGTCAATTACTGGTAGATCAGCAACAAATACTCCAAGTGCCCCGTTACTACTATTTAGGAACCACCATAAACGACCAATGGGACCACGCAGTTGAGATAAAACAAAAAATTGAAAAAGCCAGGTCAACATTTGTCAGAATGAGCAAGATATTTAAGAGCCACGACCTACCCTTAAAAACGAAAATCCATTTATTGAGATGCTACGTATTTAAAGTGCTGCTCTATGGGGTTGCATCATGGACACTAACCGAAGCATCCATGGGAAAACTCGAGGCGTTTGAGATGTGGTGTTATAGACGGATACTGAGGATCTCCTGGGTGGACCGAATAACAAACATTGAGGTTCTACGTCGGATGGATAAAACATGTGAAATTATATTCACAGTGAAACAGCGCAAGCTAGAATATCTTGGGCATATAATGCGAAACGATCATAGATATAACCTGCTGCAACTTATATTACAGGGAAAGGTCTACGGAAAGAGAGGACCAGGAAGAAGAAGAATATCTTGGCTCCAGAACTTACGAAAATAGTTTTCCTTGACCACTTCAGGACTATTTTGAGATGCGTTCAATAAAGTTAGAATTGCCATGCTAGTAGCCAACATCCGTAACGGATAGGCACCACAAGAAGAAATGTTGAGGATTTGGTTTCTTTTTGACACAAAAGTATTGTAGACGTTTTGGCGAACTCTCATCCTCCATTTGCATTCCTTTATCTTAGAAATAATTTTTGTCTTCAATGGCTTATGTTACATTGTTTTTATTTTTTTGTGATAGAAAAGTGTAGACACTTAATTCGGTAAACAAAAAAGATTTGAGGTATCTAGGACCCGATTCTGACGTCGAATTTGTGGGCAGTAAATTTTTCTGTTCAATTTGGGTGTTGGGCTTTTTTGATTAGTGACTTGTGCATATTAATTTCTCTTAGATCCTTGCTAGTGTGAATTGTTGTTGGATTGAGGTGCTTATTCTGCGACGATCAGGCACTAAGGCTCTATATTCAAAAGAAATATTTAGTGAAGCCTTGGAAAATCCTTTTAAATGGAGAACGTCTAAACAACATCCGCTATGCAGATGAGACCGATATTTTTGCAGACATTTTAAACAGTTTACAGCAACTAATAAACAAAGTAGTAATTGAAAGATTTAGATTACAAGTAAACATATCAAAAACTAAATTTATGGTCATCAGCAAAAATAAAATTAGAGACGTCAACTGCTTATCAAGAATACATCAGTAGAACGAGTAAAACAGTTTACCTATCTTGGAACAATAGTAAACGAACAATGGGATCACTCACAAGAAGTAATATATATAATTGAGAAGTCGAGGAATGCATTCAACAACATGGCCAAACCCTTTAAAAGTCAGAACCTTAATCTGGAGATAAAAGTAAGGCCCCTACGATGTTATATCTTCCCGATATTGTACTACAGAGTTAAATCCTGGACACTCACTGAAGCGATGGAGAACAAATTTGAAGCCTTAGAGATGTCTGATACAGAAGAATCCTAAGGATATCATAGACGGACAAGATAACCAACGACACTGTACTACGAAGAATGGGGAAAGAAAGTGAAGTGATGTATACGATTAAAAGGAAAAAGTTAGAATATCTCGGACACATAATGAGAAACGGCACTAAATACAGATTACTGAAAATAATCCTTCAAAGCAAAGTATTAGGAAAGCGAGGAATAGATCCCTAATCGTTTTCAAAACGTATTTCTTGCTTTGTGATTGGATGCGGGTAATGATGGGCTTTATGACAGCGATTTGGTGGTTAAGAGCGAAAAGATAGTAGTTCACCTATCTGAAAATTTAGTACTTTCTCCTCCGATCATTTTAGCTCCTCTCATAACCCTGTCTGGTATGTTTTTAATAATACTATCACATTGACGACTCCGTTAGGTGAGAGTATTTGTCAATTGAAGCCCAAGTGTGCCACTGATGATTGAAAGTCGAGTCTTTCTCTACAGAACATTAGACGCAGATCGTCCGAGACCTTTGGAGATGGCCTGTAAATATTATGGTCTGGTTTTTAGTGAGATTGAGTGAAAATCCATCTTAAATACGTACCATCTTTCAACTAAGGTGTTGTTGTTTAAAATCAATTATATTTCTCAGAATTTGGTGCCTACAATTTTGAAACTTTACTATAGGAGTGAGGTATTGTTAGCATAAAATAGTGTTTTGTTTTATTCTGTTCTGTACTACATATTCGATATTTTGAGCTATTAATTTTCAAACTATTTAAGTAATTTCATTATTATGTAGCAGAACTTTACCATTTCTTTCTTATTAATCCACTAACATAATATCCAAAAAAATCTTATTTTCGTTATATCCTTGTTAGTAATCACTCGATCTTGATGAAATTCACCCATTCCCTAGTAAATATCGCAAAAATTTGCTTGTATAGAAATAATGTGTAATAACTGACCAGGATTGAGATACAAGAAGAACTGTTGGTTCAAGACACATTATATGGTAGCTTTTAATTCAATATTCTCTCAAACTATGGTGTATAAGTGACAATTGCAACATAACTGACAATACTTATTAAGATTTTATATTGTACATAATAAAGACTGTATAAAAATAATTAAAACGCAAAATTTGTAATAAATTACAAAGCGCGCGAAAGTGAAATAGTCGCCAGTAGACTATATTCCTATTTTAACCTTTGAACACTTATCTCTTCTCAGATACCTACTGTTTCTGTTATGATATACTTAGTGAACGTTTTGATCCAACCTATTGTGTAAATTTGTGAATGCTATACCACTATACTCATAAAATCCCAGGCCTGACTAATTAAACAACAATTTAGCCTCAAATTACACTTGTTTCTGTAATGGCCTCGTTTGCAGCATTCGTTTGAGATCTAGTGGTCACTAGAGACCAGGTTTGGAGAATATGGTTGATGCAGAAGTACAATTCAGATTCGTTTGGAATCATTACACTTTTTGTGAGAGAGCAATTTTTTCTTTCCGGGTTTAGATTAGTTTTTCACAATTTCTTCGCGTATATGAGCGTTGCTGGACATTCAGCTGATTCCGGAGAGAAGTGGTAGATCCATATTTCATCCGTTGTCACATATCGGCATAGAATTTCCCGTTACAGTCGCTAATAACCCTGTGAATAATCGTTTTTGATCGATATGAACAAAATTGACAACATTTTTGAATACAGCTTCCTAATCGATAAATATTCATGTAAAATAGTAAATACATAGCATTCCCAGATCGTTATTATCTTTGGTACCTCACACAACTTCAATTTGCGATCGCTAAAAACTATTTTTAGAAACTTGTATGTTTTCCGGAAAAACTACCGAATCTGAGACGACTCATATTATTATAAAGTGAGTATTCTACATTTTTTCTGTTTTTTTCGATGAAGCAGAGGTCAGTTACCAGTTATCTAACGATATGTTGGCTTAAGTAACATTTTTCCCATCAGGAAGTAGTTATTAGCAGACCAAAGATTTCCATTGTTTGAAAATTGCAAAAGTTTCGGCACTTAACCCACTGTAACTTGTAAACTAACGGTTCACTTTGGCTCAAATTGCCAGTTCACGTTGATACTTTCTAGATAATATAGATTTGTTAATAGTGGCGCCATCTAAGTCAGGCCCGGGAGTTAGTGAGTGAAGTTATATGTCATAAAGAACTGTAATTGGTAGTTTTACTAAAATAACACAAATTAAGTTGTTAATACATGCACATGTATTTATAAAATACGTTTATAAAAATATCTCAAAGTGTATAAGGAGCTACCAAATATAGTTTCATCATTATCGTTAACATCTTACTAAAAGTTCTCTGTACGTTTCAGATACCTTTCTACCCAGTTGTTAAAAAAGATTTGACATTCATCCATTTGGGCAACGATTCCAAAGTTGAAGGCCTAATAAACTTTGAAAAGCTGCGGATGATCGCCAAGGAAGTCAGGTCGTTGAGCAACATGTGCAGTAGTCCGTACGATTTACTCACGATGCTCAAATTGGGCGGCCAGCCTGCTAGCAATGCCATGGTAGCACTCAATCAACTCACCACTGCCTCCAGTAATTATCACGCACAAGGTATATATATTGATCGCTAATATACAGCTTGGCCACACTTTGTAACAGTACTAGCCAGCTACGAAGAACCAACCAAAATGAAAATCAGCGCTGGTTCTTCTTAGGTAGCACGTGCTATAAAAAGTTATTTCTACTAGCAGTTTAATATTATTTATATCTTAGGTCAAGCAACTGTAAAACGAAGAAAAAAATCAGCGGCAGCTCCGAACCCTAAGAAGATGTTTGAAGAGTCCCAGATGGTACGAAGGGTTAAGGCCTATTTGAACAACCTCCAAGTCGAAACAGACGAAGCCAAACTGCACGAGATGTCGCTGGAGTGCGAGAGTCCCGCGACGGGCGGATCCTCGGGGCCCGGCAGTCAAAGGACCAAGCGGCATTCTTCACCAGCACCTAGTACTACCAGCAGTACGAGCAGTGCCAGCGATGAGAGGAAGCCTACCGCCAAATTCGGTTAGTACTATTTAATAAGTATCAAAACTAGGTATTTTGTTAATAACAATTTGTGTTTTTATCTATAATAATGCTTAAATTTCATTACAAAGGAACTGAAAGGAAGTTTACTATATTATGGGCTCTAAACATATCATTTCTGATGTCAGTTCATCCATTTTGTTATTTATTAATTTTTTATTTACCTATTACTTTCATGTTACTATTGATCTCTTTGACCTTTTACAAATTCTTTATTTTCTTTGGAAATTTCATCAATCTTTTTTTTCTTACTAATGGGTTATTTTCTGTATTTAGTTTTGTAAAATTTTTGTTTGTTCTTATTTTTTTCAAGTTCTATGGAATGGTTAGCGGTTTGCAAATTTCTCCAATGATCTGATTTGAGTTTCTGTAAACTTTCCTCCTTTTTGTGGTATTCTCTTTCACTTTCATGACAGTCATATATTTTATACATGATTTCATAACGATTTTGACAGCTACGTGCAAGAAAAACTAAAAGTTATTAAGCTTTATAGAGTTCCTTAGTGATGAAATTATTTCCTATAACAAATTTTATTATTATTGATGTGTTTTT
Organism: Diabrotica undecimpunctata; assembly: GCF_040954645.1. Classification (NCBI taxonomy): domain Eukaryota; kingdom Metazoa; phylum Arthropoda; class Insecta; order Coleoptera; family Chrysomelidae; genus Diabrotica; species Diabrotica undecimpunctata. The sequence goes on from NC_092811.1 coordinate 122,580,556, forward strand.
AGAGGTATATAATTTTAAAATGAATTAAATAGTCAGATAAATTGTCTAGATTGGATGTAGCCCGAGTGGTGATCACTTTTTCATCATCATCATCAGTAGCTCGACAACCCTTTCTGGGTCCTGGCTTGTTCTAGGATTTTCCGCCATTCTGTTCTGTTCCTTGCTTTGTTTTTCCAGTTGGTAATCTTAAGTGTTTTCAGATCTTGTTCCACTTGTTCCATGTATCTAAGTTTGGGTCTTCCCTTTGACCTTCTTCCTACTGGTGTTTGCCTCATAATATGTTTTGGTGTTTCAGTCTCCAACATTCGTTCAACATGGCCCATCCAGCGCAGACGTCCGATCTTTATGGATGTTATGATCTCGGGTTCATTGTATGCTGTGTACAGTTCAAAGTTATATCTTCTGCGCCATATGTCATTTTCCTTTACCCCCTTATATATGTGTCTAAGGATTTTTCGTTCAAATGTGCCTAATAGGTTTTCATCGCTTTTCGATAGTGTCCATGTCTCTGATCCATATACAAGGACCGGTTTTATCAGGGTCTTGTATATTTTGCATTTGGTAAGATCACTTTTTATAGCAAGATTTTTCATTCGCCAAGCATGCAGTTAGACCAACAAAAGGCAGACAAACAGTATAGGCTAGCCATTTTACCTGTCCATAAAAGAATAGTCCAACACTGTTAAATCGAACACGATCTTTGGCAATAATTCACAAAGTTACAAATAATGCAAGGGCTATATGATATGTTGAGCCATCTTTTTGAAACCAACGTTCCTCCATACATTCGAAACATCGAAATTTTCGTCAATTACTTCGATAATAGTAATAGCTAATGTGCTTCTGATAGTATTACTGCGGTAACAACTTCCAGTCAGAGAGTTACAAGCTCATACATGTCATGCGAAGCTCGCTAGAGCAGCATACAGTCTAACCCGATACATTAGATGTTTCACATCAATACGGAAGCTATTGATCATGACTCTTGAGCGATTACTGTGGAATATAACGTTCTATCCACCATCAGACCATAAAGTACACCAAACAGTCAGTTTTTCTGAATGTAACGGCGCCTTAACAATTTATCTTCCACAAAATGTATAGTCACATATTCTATTGTCGTGCACGATGCCGGAATTTATTCATTTGAGCCCTCCTCGATGCTACGCTTTACAGCAGCAATAGCTTCTTCGACATACTCTGTAGGATGTCTCAAAACATAAGTGTTATCATTTAGAGTAAACATGATACAAGAAGGTTTATTCGTTAGTCAACTTAATGGCTCCGATTGAGGATTATGTTAACTATGAAATGATGCATTTCACGAACGGAGCTATGCTTTTCGAAGTAATTCTACACAATTTGCAATCGGTGCTAGGTTAGTCTCAGGTAATTTACAATCTTTACTGCAAAAAAACAGCTGCGAGTTTGATCGAAAAACTGGTAGACATAAAAATGTCTACCAGTAGGAACAGTGTTGCAACTTAAGTTATATACCTTTAAAAAACACAGCAAAAAAAATCTTTTACATTACTATCACCATTCATTCTTACCTATAGCTTTAGACTAATAAATGGGTACACGATAATGCTAATGGTAATGTCTTCGTGTTATATTTCTTATTGAATGCAATAGTTTAAAAAACATACAATTAAAGCTTGTCCAAGAAACATTTATCCTTTAAAATTCTTCTGTTACTGTGTACTATTTGAAACAGACATTAAAAATTAAAATTCAAATAACCCGCCGAAGACTATCTGAATTATCGAACTGCATAGGTAATTCTATGCATACAGTTTGTTGTACATTTGAATATGTATGCTATACACTAGCGCTAGTTTCGCCCGGTACCGTGTAACATTTGAACTACTCTCCGTAGTATTGGATGTGTATTACCTACATTCGTCATGGTTTTATCTTTCAATTCTTCTTATTTTTGGTGCATACGTAATATGTTCCGTGTCATCTGTCAATTCTTATACGTTTTGTTGGTTTCTTGAAACAAACTTGCTTTAAAATGCTTGGGAAATTGTTTAACTTCTCACATTATTTCCTAATATTTATTCTCAGCGTTTTACATACAGTAGATTAACAAAAAATATTTTGAAAACGGATTCATATACATCCTCTAATACTTGTAGTCGATCATTTTAGTTATGATTATTTCTGTAATCTTCCAGACTAATTTTTCGGTAGTTATGTGGTACAAATAATTTGCGAATCAAGAGCGAGTAATGTTTCTTAATATAAGATTATTATATAAAAGTTTCTGGGGTGAGCTCTGATTGTATTTGTTGAGTAACTGCTATACCTAAAACTCGAAAATGTTATGTTCAGGTTCGGCTTCGCCTCAAGCGGTGCGGAAATTATTGGCATTATCGGAACCGAATAAAACAAGGCCGCATCAGCCTCGTCTTCCTTCTCATGGTATCAATCAGCCCAGTCCTGCCGTCAGGCGGGCGCCAAGTGCCACAGGTAAGATAGATCTTTAACGGAAATACTTAACCTCTACTGAAGCTCGAGTATTGAGTGGTTCGGATACGAATTATTGACAATTGTTTAAGTCCTGGTGTTCAGTGAAAGCTACAAATTATCTTTCACAAATAACGATTGTGTTCTTTTATAACTTAGTACTTCTAGTGTCTAGGTTATTTTCTTATTTGTTTATATGATGCTCTTTCTTGACTCCTATAACCATGCAATCTTTCTAACAGAATTGCATCTCCATATTACAATTTGCAACTTAAAATCATAGCTGTTTTTTGGGTATACTAATGAGTCATACATGTTAACTACTATAAGTGATGTACTAGTGATCGTCTAACTGATTAATTTGACCATGAATTTAATACCATATTAGTACATATTGTATTAGTTCTATACTACATAGAAATTCCTTTTGGTACTACTAGAATCAGGAACTTTCAATTAGGATCATGCAGAAAGTGAAGCAACATATGGAACATTTGCCAGCGCTTTTTCTGGGAACTGCGATATTTCAATATTATAATAGTTTGTTTAATTCTCTTCCAGTAAAATTTCAGTTACTGATGTAGAAATATCGCTGATGCGTAATTAATTTCTAAAATGTGTACTATTTATGGGTGGATGATGACTAGGGTTGTTTCACACCAACAATATTCAAAATATACTTAGAGAAAGCCTTGACTACATGGAAAAGAAAATGCGAAGGCATGGGAGTACCGGTTCGAAACGAATACCTATATACATTAAGCTTTGCAGACGATCAAGAAGTGATTGCATAAGACCAAGAAGACCTCAGTTACATGATGAAGAAACTACAAGAAGAGTATACCAAGGCTGGCCTAGATATTAACCTCGCGAAAACAGAGTACCTATCTACAAGTGAAGAAGACATAGATCTACAGATTGACGACAACAGACGAAGAAATTAAGCAAAGATTAGGACAAACAAGAACAGCAAATCGACAACTTAATTCAGTGAGGTGGGATAGACACCTAAATATGAAGACAAAAACACAAATTTATAAAACATTAGTGCGAAGTATTATGACATATGGGGCTGAAAATTGGATTATAAACAAGAAAAACAGCAGTAACATAGTAGCAACAGAGATGGAATGCCTGCGAAGAAGCTGCAGAGTAACAAGAATGGATAGGAGAAGTAATGACGAAATAAAGCAAAGAACATCAATATAAGTAGTATGGATATGTAAGAAGAACTAGCGACAGCAGATGGATAAAGAGAATAACTGAATGGAGCCCGATAGGAAGGAGGAAAAGAGGACAACCCCGAAGATCCTGGAGGAATGAAATAGACAACCCCATGAGTAAGAGAGGTCTAAACGATGGAGAATGGGACAAAAGAGTGAGATGGAGACGGTTGAGCGAGGGAAGGCAGTGAATACTGTAGATTCCCTGAATATATATGATGACTAGGTACGACGACATACACTACGAAAAAGGATTATTAACTTTGGAACTTGGAACGTGCAAGGTTTTAACACTAAAAAATAAACGAAATAATGTATGAAATAAGTAGACCAAAATTGGACATCACAGTAATCACCGAAACAAAAAGAAAGGGTCAAGTATCAGAAAACATGTTGATATTTATCCAGACTCTATACTAATATGAAAGAAACCAAGGAGATGCATAAGTACTTAGGAGGCCATAAACGAGAGACTGATCAAAAGGAATCTTACTATGAGAGGTCTATTATTAGTATAAATGTACAATCTTGAAAGTATATGCAGAAAATGATGATGCACCAGTAATCGTTAAAAATGATTTTGAGAAATTACATTGAGAGAGTACAAAAGTCAAAATACCATAACGCAGTCATAGATAATTTCGGGGAGGTCTATGTAAATGATAATGGTACCAGACTAAGATCGAATGTAAGAGTATTTAGAGGAGTTATCTGTGACAGTGATCATCAGATATTAAAAGCGAAGATAACATTTGGAGTAGACAAACCAAGAGAAGAAAAAAAAGGAAATGAAAGGGAGACACTGATCATAACAAAAAACATTACTCTCATATAAAAATGTATACAGAAGGCATCCGATATCAATTTTAGAATCAAAGAAAACTTCCATATTGGTTTGACGAAGAGATAGAACAAGAGAGAGAGGAAGAGCACGATATCAAATATTGACCATGGAACTAAACAGTGCCCCAAGAAGAAGAGATCAAACAACTTGAAATGCATCCTGTGCGAAGGCAACCACCCTGCCAATTACAAAGGTTGCCCCGTCCACAAGGATCTACTGAAGAACAAATACCTCCCATTCCGAGAAAATGCGAATGTTACTCTACCGATAAGACAACCCCATCAATCGAATCTTGAATCGAATCAAGTATACAACAGGAAACCCTTAATAGCCTGCCATATCAAGAAAGCCCACAGACATTATATCTAACAAAAAACTTTTCAGAACTAAAAACCGTGATAAAAACTTTAAGCTGGTTAAATGATTAAGTTTTTGAACTTTTGAACTTTTTTTTATGTTTATCTTGCACTTTTCCAAGAGTCTTCATATTTTTCTGCTGCAACATTTGTATAATTATTAATTCGTAAAGATTTCTTGGTACAATTAGTATTCGACATTTGAACAAGTTTTTTGATGCTTTTTTATATTAAGTATTTTATGCTTCGATGATAACACAGGTGAAGAAAATATCGTTCATTTAGCGTATTTAGATCACTCAATAACATATTTAAAATCATCAAACGCAAAAACTCTCTTTTAGATTTTTGTTTCATAGCCAAATAACTTCTCTTCTGTAGTCTGTCCACGTGCGAAATTTAATATTTCAGAAATTTCTCTGTATTTGACTTCTTTTGACTCTATTTTTGTCTGTTCTTTATGCATTTGTTTAATATCATATTTAATACTGTTTCATTTGTAGGAAGTTATTCCAGTTACGGGTCCCACAGTTCGAGTAGTTCAGGAGCGGGCGGAAGAGCCATGCACGAGAGATCTCATTCAGACACGCCCACACCTCTTCCCTCCGTAGCTTTGTCTGCAGAAAGCAGTAGTGTTACTTCCCTCAGCAACTTGCCTTTGAGAAAGACTGTCACTTCTGGTAAGAACCTTTCACATTTGGTTTTTCGGTGTATTTTTTACTATATCTCAAAGATAATCTTAAGATCGTGAACTTAGTTTACTAAGTAATTAATAGTAAATAAACCTACTTTACTAAATAATTAATAGTCAATAAATTCAGTTTACTAAGTAAATAATAGGTTTACTAAGTAATTAATAGTAAATAAATTCAGTTTACTTGTAAATAATAATAAATATAATTAGTTTACTAAGTCTCATGACTGTATTTATTTGTAAATTAAATTTCTTAAGATTTTCGATAAGATGTTGAGCCAATAGAAACTTATCGTTTCTCATTCCATATTTTTTATACGACTCTTATAGAACCCACATTTGGCACTATTTTTTCTAAATTTCTTTTGTAATAATATCATCTTTTTAAACTTCCGTTAATTGTTCTATAACAGATCCAATCAACTTCTTTATGTAATGATTAAAAACCCAAAAAGAAAAATACGTAGCGAACGACTAGTGAAAATAAAATTGTTATTATTTCAACATTCTAAATTTACTAAATAAACAGTTGGATTGCGTTGACAATAGTCACAACTTTTAATCTATTACTTTAGAGTACTTAGTAGATGTGTGTGCATCTTGTTAAAATTGATTCATATATCATAGGGCCTTTGATGGTAACAATAATTTATATGAAACATTTCTACCACTTGTTTTGATAATCCAACAATTTTCTTGTACGAATATTTACGTGAATAAATACATGTACAACTAGTAACTATGGTAGCTGACTTTACAACGAAAGGCCTAAACTCTCATGTATCAACTGTTACAATGGAAAGAGCCGTGTGATAGTTCGTGTAGTGGCAGTTAGAAACCTTTCCATTTCTGGTCTCATTGTCTTCCTTGTTAAGTTTTCACCACTTACCGAACATAATGTTATTGGGAACAGAAGATTGTCATAACGTCCTATAATCAAGTAATCATCAAAGCGCTGAAACCGTGTCTGAAACGAATCCTCCAAGCTGAGGGATTGCATTATGGAAACTGCTCTACCACGTACAACACCCTGCCAGGTCCGCAAGTCTTCTACAGCATTTCAACATCGAAAAAATTATAATACTCATGTTTGTCCGACTAAAGATCTGGCCTACTAGCAAGGATCGATCCCACCGTAAACGGAAATAGGACTCCTGCGACAGTGGTAGCGAACTAGGATTGCCTAGTGAAGTCACATTGTTTTGAGCCTTTCGACTCTTGTAACTCTAAGATACATCGTTGCCACGTTTGTCTTTTCATAAATCATAATTATTGTCAACTGAAATTACAATTTGTACCACCTCAGTCTGTTACTAATTTTTAAATTATCGCGTAAATTATTGGTGTCCAATGTCATCTCACTTGTTGATATCTTGAAAGTAGGAAATTTTGTATATGGCTTTTAAAATCAATTTATTTCTTTCCCGGCTTATGAATATCTTACCAAAAGTTAAATATATATATAATTTATCAATGGTTTTCTAAACCTCATTGGAGGGATGCCGGTTTTCAACATCCCTTTAGGGAGAGTCTTGTATGCTAACAGTGTCTCTTTCAGCGGTTTGTACTTGCTGTAAGTCCAATTGTTCCGCTAGCCTTCGAATGCTCAGTAATAGAAACTTAAATGGACTTTTAAATGTGATTTAGTCTGGCCTGTTGAATAGATTGATATCTAGAGTGAAATAAAACAATAACTTGTTTAGCTAGAACTGTAATTGAAAAAGGACAAGAAATAGAAACTTATAAACTGTGAGTGAATAACTAATCGTAAGGAACCTAATTAGAAAATTACAGTTTACGAACGAAAACACCATAACACTTCGCATTACGGGTTCCCGATATATTGCGTAACTTGCGATTGCGAACGTGGAGAAAAACTCTCCGAAACTTGAAAAATAGGTCTAAGCCCTACAACGATCGCTAATTCACTGGCTTCCCCTAGCCACTCCGAAATACTTGTCTATGCATTTTGAAGGATCTACCGGTTTAAGGTCAATATGGGTGGAGATTAACATTCTAAGAAATAAGTCAATGCATGCAAGGAATTTATTTAGGTAACCGATGCAGCGGAAATATTTTTATTTTGTTTTGAAATAGAATTATTTGGTTGGAGATTATTGTTCTCCAACACTCATATCATTGATGAAAGTACCGTTCCAAGTCCGTGGTTCCAGGTTGAACTTTTTTACATTACTAGCTGACCCGGTAACTCAAACTAAACTTATTATTTATGAAAAAAGTTGAATCAATCTAATGCTTTCTGATAAACAATATTTTTATTTTTTTTGCATTGTCCTTTCCAACGCGCGAATGATTGTAAATGCGCGAAATATGGAAATTCTACATTAATTCCGCAAACTTTTAGCGTTTGGCTTTACGATTTGTTTATTGTCATTGCAAAAGCCAAAAGCACGGGAAATTGTAAACGTTTAAAATCAAATGGTACGTTGGTTGGAATCATCGGTATACGCTAAATCAAGACATTCTCCTTTGTATATTTCCTTGATGATCGTTGCCTCAATGAGATTATTCACTAGCCTATTCACAGTCATTCCCGTTCCATAGCACAGTCGAGGTTGATTGATACGATACGCAGTACAATGACAACTGATCCTACTTTTAATTGTAAATTATTAGGTGGGAGTCCATTTTACATCATTCTTATTTATAATTGTGTCAACTGATTTGAACGAAAACTACTTTCCTCGAATAAAATTCAGAAGGGTCGCATTCAGATCATCGACATCTGTATTTTTTGCCGCCAATATTGCTCGTGAAATTATGTTTTTTGAACTGGTAAGCTATTTCCTAATAAAAACGCTGAATGAGCTCGACACAGCAAATTAATAATAAATTTACTTGAGAATTACATTGAGAAGGTAAAACTGTGTAGAGTTTTCGGAGTAAGAGTAGGCTTATTGTGTAAGAAGGACACGAGACCGGCTTTATTTTAACCACTACTCCGTGCTGTTTACTGGGTGAGAAGTGACACTGGTGGACGCCTTGCGGGGATAACTGATCTAGTGATAATTGATCGACCAGGGTTAAAATGAATAAAAAACTAATAGGGCTATTAAAAAATAGGGGTTTGTGATAGAAGGGTAAAAATGTAGGGTAAATGGAGTGTATTTAATGCCACATCATAACAAAATATATAGTTTTGTTGAAAAACAAAAAAAATGGTTTAAGGTGGATCAGCCTTATCACTTAGGTATATGAAAAATATTGTAACCTCGGAAACCTTTTTTGGATGGTGCTAGAAAGGTCACCAATGGAAACACTGCTGACGGCAGCCAGATGCTAAATCGGTAGTTAACCTTAACTACAAGTGAAGAAATAGTTGACGCAGATTCGTCCAGGATTCGGTAATAATATTACAATATTATTCGCCAAGATAATTGAAGGTAATATGATTACGATAACTTACAATAAATCTCGATGACTGCTGCACTATTTCACCGATTCTACTATACTTTACGAGTATCAAGCACTGAAGTTAATTAAAATAAAGGTACTTTATAACAATAGTTAATCTAATATGGTATTAGATTAAGATATTTCAAATATTTAAGTGTATACCCACTTAAAGAAAAAATTCTCAGAGAACGGTAAGATAAGCAAGCGGCTTTACTCGAAGACTGCCCTACCAGAAGTGATTTTCTTCCTCTCAAAATTTACCAATCTTCCCAAAAAAAGGTGGGATAACCCCCACTTAAAAAATGACAGGCCAGGCTGTTTCCATTTCTAGGAAAATACCCGAACATAGAAAAGTTATAGGTAAATAACCAGACTCTTCTAGTTGGAAACGTGAGAAAAGATAAAACCTTTTCAATTAGGTTCTTTCAGAAAGATACTTTAAAAAGCTTCTATGACTTTGTTTGCCCAAGTTATCAAAAAGGACCCGTCTAAATAGTCGGTATGTTCCAATAAAATTTAACAAGGGTGACAGAGCCCACCCGCATCTCGATTTGCGGATACGGCCATGGGCATATCAGCAACAGGGGTAAAGGGATTAAAAATTATTCACTATTTTAATTATAAAAAAAAAATGTTAAAATATATTACGATCTATTCTCAGACCTACCGAATATACATATAAAATTTCATAAAAATTCGTCAAGCCGTTTCGGAGGAGTATGGCAACTAACTCTGACATTAACGTTTTCGTCAAGATATGAAGTAGCTAGATTCAATGTGTTTTCTTTTTCATTTCTGTACCGAAACCCTCCACCCCCAAGTAACGTTGTGAACCAAATATTATATATATATATATATATATATATATATATATATATATATATATATATATATATATATATATATATATATATATATATATATATATATATATATATATATATACTTTATTGTGCCGAGTTGAGTTGGATCTGTCAAGAACATTAATATCAAATACATCCTATCGTGCACGCCTTATGCGCATCTTGTAATTGTTTGCACTGGTGTTGCCAAATATTGAAATAGAGTTACATGTTTTTCTTTTTATTAATCTATATATGTTAGTGCTTTAAGTGAAAACGAAGTTGGTTATTAAAATATTGTTTCACTTGAACATATTATGTCATTTCTTGTAGATAAGAGAGCTAATAGTAGTATTAAGGACAATACAAGTAAGTGATACATACAGTAGAACGTTATTCGAGGACCGAAATATCGAGTCGATCAAACAGTCATGTTCAGCACTTTTAAAAACCGCTGAAGGCATTGGTGTACTATGATGTGACGAAATTAATCTAAATGATAAATTGTTTCCATCAACATCGTCATTTTAATATCAATTTATGAAAACCTTCACTGGAGTTATCATTGCAGTTTTTCACATGCGCACGAGGTGAAAGGCTAAAGAAGTGTAACCCAAAAATCACGTAAGTGGGAGTGGAAAACTTTACGCTGAGTGGTATTTCGGGATTCAGCTGTAACTTTGATTTGTTTATTGGTTCCCAAAGTAATAATTCCAGCGGCATCAAATCTTAGTATGAGCAGCAACGTGGTTGCCAAATTTCGTGGAGGCGAAAAAATTTATGAAGATAGTGATAGGAGAATTCCTTGCTCTGGAAAACGTATTGAATTGTTTTGAGTGAATCATCAACCAGAAGCAATCCTAGTGGGTTTACTCCTTCTGAACCAAATTCCAGATCTAATATGAAGCAAATATCTATAATCACTCATTTTTCAGCGGAAAAAATGTTTAATGTTTCACATGCTTCACATTTTATTATTTGTGTCAATAAAAAACTTGAATAAAGAAGCATACATGTCTATAATAAGAAAATAAAGACCTGATGTCGGTTTTCGATTAAATCACTCAATATTCCCCACGTGACTTCTAATAATTCTGTGGTTCTACCACAGTATTATGTTACAATATAGTGTTTATAGTCTTTTCTTTATAAAACCCATACTTCAACATATATTTGATCACAATAAATGTATTTCTAAATCTGATTATTGTTAAATGATTTTATCTAAAACCTGATCACAATTTTCGTTAAAATGTTGGAAATTATTTTACATTTGGCAACACCATCCTGCACGTTTACAATTGGTTATGGCATGTTTATATATACGCAGGTTCGGTCTCTTCATCGGACTCGGGTCATAGTACCATCAGCCAAGTGACGACCAGCTCCAACGATTGTCATTCCTACCAACCGAGATGTCCGAGTCCGCCCAGACATCCGCCGCCTATACCAGGTATGTACGAGTTTCTTTTTTTTTGCTATCGACTTTTTGTTATGGTTGATTTGATGCATTTATGTTTGTCGAATGTGTGATGTATGTTTATAGTGTAAATTCTAAGGAATAAGTTGAAAAATGCATACTGGTAAAAGCAACAAAATGTTCTTGGCTCACATTTATCTCAAAAGATTCCATCTAGTTACAGAACTATTTATCGGTCATTATTATCAAATTTTGTTCTAAGCAAAGATGAATGGAAAACTAACACATTGTATACCGGTACAAAGCGCAGTCAGTCAGGTTGACCCGTTAAGCCCACTTCTCTTTAATATAATAATTGACGAAATAATACAAGCACTACGTAAATTATGCAGACGACGACGCATTAATCGCTGAGACAGAAGACGAGCTCCAAAGATTAACACACATCTTCAATACAACAGCCAAGAAATACAATATGATAATATCAGCAGAAAAAACCAAATGTATGACATCTAAATACCCACTACGATGTAAAATCGAAATTTATGGCAAAATAATAGAGCAGGAAGCAAGGTTTAGATATTTGGGAGTAGATATAACTAGTTACGGAGATGTTGAAGAAGTACAGCAACAAAGCTTAAAAGCAAGTAAAGCTGCGAGATCTCTTAATGACACAATCTGAAAGAACAAACATCTAAGACAAGACGCAAAAACAATAATCTCTAAAGCAGCAATTAGACCTACATTAACATACACGGCGGAGACAAGACCTGACACATCTAAAACAAGACGAGTACTCGAAACAAAAGAGATTAAAATACTTCGACGAATATCAGGGAAAAGTCTGTTGGATAGGGGGAGAAGCGAAAACATAAGAAGATCATGCAATATAGAAGATATAAATGGATGGGTGACAAAACGGAAACAGGAGTGGAACGAACACATTAGTAGAATGGCAGAGGATAGGATAGTAGTGCTCGAATAGCACGAGATAAGTTACCAAATGGACGTATCATTTAAACAATTTAGGAGGCTAATATTGAAGAAGAAACAGGTTTTAAAACCTATATACAAGAATAAAGGAGAAGAAGATGTTCTATAAGTGCTGATTTGAACTCGTGAACTTTGAACAGTGACTCGTGGTGTACAAAAATCTCACCGTATCAAAAATTTGAACAAACAGTTCATTAATTGGAACTTACATTACCAACGATTTTCGAAGTTGAAGTTCAATTTTAATGATGGATTCGATTATTTCAACGTCTACCATGTTTATTCAACGAAGTTCACGACCAGAATCGATATTTTTCTTAGTGATGCTAGTTTCTGGATCAATTGATCATGCAAAGATGCTTAAATATTAACCAAGACGTGTACACTTGCTTCATAGACTACCACAACGATTTCGAGAGCCTTAAACATGATAAACTGATAAAAATTCTCAGAAACAAAAACACGACGCACCATATATACATTGGTCGTCCAGAAAGTAAAGAACGTTTTGTCGTAAAGAATTAAAAATAAAAAAATTAACCCAAAATTTTATTTATAAAGTTGCAGTCTCTAAAGCCATTTTTTAATGTAATTGTCTTGGTTTTTAAGGCATTTATTTTATCCTGGAATCAGTTTTTCGATGCCGGTGTTGTAGAGCTCTACCTTCAAACGCCTGAACCAGGATATTACTTCATCTTTGAGCTCTTCATCGTTTCCAAACTCCTTTCCACCCAAGAATTCCTTCAGTTTCGGGAATAGATGATAATCGGAAGGCGCCAGGCCTGGGCTGAAAATGGAGGGTGCTCGAAAATTTCCTATTATAGACGTTAAAGTTCTTGCCGATACATGAGGCCAAGCATTGTCGTGAATCAGAAACACTTTCGTCGACATGCCACGTCGTTTATTCTACATTACACATTTTAATCTTTAAAGGTTTTCGCAATAGGCTTCTGAATTGATTGTGTCACACTAGACATGAACTCTACGTGAATTAAACCCTTACTTTTAAAAATCGAATCACACTGCGTACTTCACATTTGGCGGGATTTTCAACGGGCACCGCCATTTCAAAATGGTATAGAACAAAGACGCGTAAGCACACAGTAACGAGACTTGGCTCACATTGATGCGACCGACAGAGGTAACTGGCGCGTGAAATTGCAGCGGTGGTGGATCAGCGCTGCGCGTTATGCACAATCGTTATTTACTTTCAGGATAACCCACATAACAATGATATTAAACTTCTACTACAATCAGCGAACAGCAGTAAAAATTGGGCGTGAAATATCAAAAAGAGGTCTCAATAAAAGAATGTATATTGTCACCTCTAATTTAACAGTTCCTATGAGATAATCGTACAAGCTATTGAATTAGCAATAGCCGGGATAAAAGCGAATGGGTTTCAAATTGAACATGGTACTTACTAGCGCAACGTGAGAATATTTAACTGTCTGAAGCCTGTACAACAGAGAACAACGTAACATAACTATTTAGCTTTCTTTCTATGTCTATAAAAGAGTTATTTATTCGAAGAGGATCGACATTTCAACACCGCAATTTTTATGTATATTCCCCTTTTTTTGTAGCTTTCGATAAATTTTAGCGACGCTGTGGTCTCTTTTGTCGAGTCTTTACTTCAACAAGTACTTTACGTTCTCCTCGCAGCGCCGCTCTTTAGCCGGGAACCAACGCAACGTGGAATACCGTTCTTCCCTGAATATTTGTGACTTACCATCCGTGGGATAGGGCAGAACTGTCAATTTATAATCGGCGCGGGTAGTCCTATCATTTGTCGGTAAATAGACACGGTTCAAGGGAAGGTCGGAAGCTGATACACAGCAGATATGTTACTCTCCAATCCTTCCGGCGTGAGTCAGTGAAGAAGGATATACAGTACGTAACTCATGAGACAGAAAGTTTGGTTCATTGGTTATTACTTGTTGGGAGTAGATCTATATAGACATAACTGTAATACCATTCTTAAGTTTTATGATAAATTTATATATGATAAATCTATTTTATACTGAAAATATTATAGTTTCTGTTTCGTGACAAATAGTTTTGGAATCATTTTGTTGTTTTTACTTTCTTGATGTTGGAGGTATGTGCATGTCCACTAATGAAATGTCAACCATCGATAGTAAAATATTTTAAAAACTAAAAAAAAAACAAAAAAAAACAAGGTTTTTAAGACTAATTCAAGAATAATTGTTATTAAAGTTAAACAAAATATTGCATTTTTATAATAAAGGTTTTGAAATAATTTTAAATTACGGTTTTTTATGTTTAAATCTTAATAACTGTGTTGATTACGTTTTAAAACATTGTTCTTTTATATTTAAACAATTTTCTGTTGGCTTTATTGACCACCTGTGTTATCATCATCTTGCTTAAACAAAATATGCAATAAAATTACAAAGAAGTTACAAAAATATAACCCAAATACACAGAACAAGTTCTCTGTCATGGCGCCATCTTCTTCTCCTGCAAATGCCACCTTTGTTTGGTGTATCACCATCTTAGGCGACTTCGTTTTCTGCTGGGCTATTACGTTCTCATCGGTTATGTCTACGCGGTTCTTGCAGTCGAGTGTCTGTTTGCCTACGTAATAAATCAAACAACGTATCGGCAGGGTAGAGAGTGACTGGGCATACTCCGGGGACTTACATAGTATCTGGGACTTCCACTTCGCCGAAAACATTTAATACATTCAAGACACTAGCACTTGTGAGCAGCCATGCACATCGTGTATGAATCTATTATCATCTAGCTGCTGGTGTGGAATCCGGTCTGTGGACTCGGAGTAGCTTCGGTCGTAGGTTTGAGTTGGGTATTTGGGTACCACGTCATCTAGTCGGCCAAATCGATCGTAGGTTTCCCGGTTCTTAAGAAGAATCCTCTGCTATCAGTCCACGGCCCTTAAAATTTTGATGGTGGTGATACGTATACATATATACGTATGTTACTTCGTTAAACTGTCTTTATTGCCTTTAAATACGTCTAAGGACGCCTTATTTCGTGTTCCCATATAATTAATTTCGTCTGTGTTTAGCTAATGTTAATAGTGCATAGTACTTCCTACGAAACCAATTGCGTATTATAAACACAGCTGCACTTTTCTTCCCGAAATACCTAATAAAAATGTTTATATTAACGGTTAGTAAGTTGTCTGGTAATAGGGCATAAAATACCCAGACTCCGAGTTTTGATTCATTTTTAGTTTTATGTTGCTATGGCAGCAGACGTTAAGTAATTAGTCCTTTAAGTACAGTTTTTTGTGGCGAAAATTTATTATTTTTGTCCCCACTCTATTTCTATAGTTTTACTACTCTCAGAAACCGCCCGATAATCCTGTTACCACCTCTCCTGCGTCACTGTTTCCTCTAACGATCTAAAAAACTCTTTGTCTACGTAGGGATAATTATCGATTACTTCTGGCTTTCTTCTATATAGCGTTATACTTTTTAGCGCCCATCTATCTATCCATTTATCTAATATTCATATCTGTACCCACCCAAAATGCGGCCTCTGATACTGAGCAACGAGACCTTCGTAATGTTCCTTTGTACGATCGGCTTATTACGTATACACAGTGAAACCATACGAAGATCCTGTAAAATATGATAGGATCAGATATAAAAGGATATAAAAAACTGAAAGTAACAAATTGGAACACAACATGTAGATACATAAAAGAATGGAAACACATAACCAAAACTGCAAAGACACATATGAGATGTAAATTAAAGAGAAGTAAGATAGTTCTTTGTAGAGTAAGCCTTTTACTAGAAAATTGTTTAAAAATAAAAAAGAAAATAATAAATATTACAGATATATATTATTGAAGTAAAGGTACTGAATATATTATTTGAAGATACATAACATACTTTGCTGCTTGTATAACATGAATACTTTTATTATTTTAATTTTTCATGCAAATTACGTATATATTTTGTACTTTTAATGACGTAAGTACCTTTAATAACTAAACATTCTGTTTGGCAATGGTTTATATAACTGGATAACTCTATTTATTAAATAATATACCGGATGTTACTTCGTTGGATGGTAAATAAAAAATTTTATGTGTGTTTACCGGGTTCGCTTAACCTCCTCTCTTTATTTTGAGGATAAATTTGTTTATATTAATTCTGCAACTCAATGTGTTCATGATTGAGTATTAATCTGACTCAAAGTTTATAGATAAATGAAAGTGTCATTGTAAAACTGAGTATTTTTTGAGGCTTTATAGTTAATTAGTACACCGACATGTTATGGCGCT
This sequence comes from Diabrotica undecimpunctata, assembly GCF_040954645.1. Classification (NCBI taxonomy): domain Eukaryota; kingdom Metazoa; phylum Arthropoda; class Insecta; order Coleoptera; family Chrysomelidae; genus Diabrotica; species Diabrotica undecimpunctata. Next base: position 122,597,099 of record NC_092811.1, read on the forward strand.
TTAAAGGTTATTACCTATCATCAGATATGTACAGTTATCTAAAAAGTTAAACCGACAAGGTGTATTTGACATATTTTCTAACTTTAGTTACAGTTTACAAAAGGTGCTATCTATTCTAATGGAATTAAACACAAACAATTTGCTGCTCTATGCCCTGTTTGTTAGTTATAATGTGCAAAATTATCATTCAGGAAAGCTTTCTGCAACTTAGATGTATGGGAGACAGTCTATGCCTTAGGAATTGGTAGATTTTGAGTTTGTAGATACACTTGGTAAATTTTTTTCATTTGATGGCGCTATTGTAAGCTTCCACTACAATGCGGAAATATGCACACACTTTGTTGGTCTCTGAGTTTGAGCTTGTAGATGTTTGATGATGCATAGGTAACAATCTTAAATCTTTGGGTATCTGGAGCACAAATTAGTACAGACAATCCAACCTGCGAACTCTAAAGAAGAATATCCTTGGTTTGGACATACTATGGTATATGTATATTGCAAATTGTGATGTAAGATGCTGAAACGTTTAACCTACTAAAATATCTAAGAACAAAACAGTCAAGCTAAAAAATATGCCATCAGAGTATAGTGATCAGAAACGAATTGCCAAATTAAAATGGAACTTCGCTGACCAGATCGCAATAATTAATGATGTCAGTTGGAAAAAGAATATATTGGAATGGCGACCTAAAACTGACAAAATAAGTAGAAGACCACTACACGGTGGACAGATGCTGTGAAACGAGTGATTGTCAGATGGGAAGAGTGAAAACAAACTTAATTCAAGTAGCTCAGGAAAAAAAGTGACTAGTTTTGAGGGAAGCCTATTTTCAACAGTGGGCTCTGAAGGTAGCTACTATAAATCGGCTATAGGCTACATATGTGGATTTATAGAATCATGATACAGTAGAAAAACGATCAAATAAAGAAGTTCTGCTCCGGAACTTTTAATCATAAAATGTCGAAGAATTTCGTATCTGGGTCACATTTTTTTAGGTAAACAATATTGTATCACTGAACAGGTTGATCACAGGGTCCACCAGCTTTTTAAACTTGTTTAAGATTGGTAAAAACTGGCCAGAACGATTTCCCACGTCAGGTAGACCGGACAAGACACATAAAAAAGAAAGAAGAAGGACGTAGCATGGTGTCCCTGTACGAACTAATTGTACATTATAATAAGAGCAATGAATAGGTTTTACAGTTGACAAAAGATTTAAAAATCAGAGCCCTAAAAATACTAAGTCTTGGAAACATAAATTTTATATTTTTATGCATTTTTCTTAACCTTTATAAATTTTCCCGTGGAATAATTATAAAAGTCGTAAAAACACACGGTTATCCTTAAGCATACGTGAATCTTCAAACGGGTCATAGGAAAGGCAATGGCAAATTCTAAACTGTTGAATTTCTGCTTCTTATTATTTTCCATCAAGTCTTAAAATACTATTTGTAGAGAACTGAAATCTGTACTGAAAACAAATGTTAAAATTGTTCTACGAATTGAACGCATAATAGACTTGCCAGAGTATTATTGTTAAAGTTAGGCCATACGTAGTGCAGTATATGTATAACGGGTTGCGTTCGGTCACAGTGAAGTTAGGTATTGACAACATTTGAATTGCCAATAGTTTTATTTCGTGATTTATTGTTTAAAAGCAATAAAGATAATGAAATGTAGCCAGTTGAGGAAACATCAGCATTTATGTTTTATTCGGTACCTTAACAATATTGTTTGTACAGGTACAATTAGGAATTAATTGTTGAATCACTTGTAATGATCTATTTGGATATCTTACGCTAAATAAAGAACTATTATTCTGGCTTTACAACCATACCTGGGTCCTAGCCTCCTCAAGAATTGCTCTCCAATCGTCCCTTTCTATCGTCTTTCTCTGCCAAACACGTATTCCCATATTTCTTAAGTCTTCATTGATGTCTTGTTTAGGGTCTTCCTTTTCTTCTCTTACCAATGGGTGGATCAAGGGGCGTTTTTATAGCTGGGCCATGTTCTATCCGGATTACATGCCCTATCCACCGCAGACGCCCTATCTTAATATGTTTTACGATATCTGGTTCCTGGAATATTCTATAAAGTTCGAAGTTGTATCGTCTTCTCCACACTCCATTGTCTTTCACTGCTCCATAGATTCGCCTTAGTACTTTTCTTTCGGAACATCCTAACATGTTTTCCTTACTTTTTGTTAGAGTCCAGATGTCTGAACCATATGTTAGTACTGGGCGTATTATTGTTTTGTTCTTCTTCTTCTCTTGTTGTTTTTGCATCATAACCCTGGATGGGTCTTTGCCTGTCTGGCTGTGTCCTTCCATTCAGATCTGTCTTGGGCCCTTCTCCTCTATTATCTGATATTTATGGTTTTCAGGTCGTCTTCCACGTCATCTAAGAATCTCGTCCTGGGCCTTCCCTTTTTCCGCCTTCCTACCGGCTTCCACTGTAACATCTTCTTTGTCGTTTTTGTGTCTTCTTGTCGCTGAACATGTTCCAGCCATGACAGTCTTTGACTTTTCACAAATCTTACAATGTCCTACCCTTCAATCAGTTTATTAACCTCGTCGTTTCTCCTGATTCTCCATGTGCCGTCTCCGGGCCATATACTTTTCTCAGTATCTTTCTCTCGAATGTCCTGAGTTGGGTTTCTTCCGTTTTCGTCATTATCCAGGTTCCATTATTGTTTTGTAGAGTTTTATTTTTGTATTTCTCGATATAATTGTGGATTTAAGAAGGAGATTTAGTTCAAAATAGCATCTGTTGGCCGTGCAAATTCTGCGGTAGTATTATTTTCAGTGTTAAGGAGCGTTCTCAGGTATATAAATTCGTTCACTGCTTCGATGATATCGTTTTCTATAACAAGTGGTCGTAGGATTTGTGATTGCGTGCTTATTTTCATGTAGTTCGTTTTGTTGGTGTTTATAATTAAACCCATTTTTGTAGCTGATTTTTTTAATGTTTTATATGCCTCTCGTACAGCGTTTTCCGTTCTACCAACAATATTAATATCATTAGCATAGGCAAGCATTTGCACTGATTTGTTTTATATTTAACCAATGGTTGTGATTTGTGACATACGTATTACATTTTCCAGAGCCAGATTGAACAGTATACAGGAGAGGGGGTCTCCCTGGCGCAGCCCGGTATTTGTTTTAAAAGGTACAGACAGTTCCCCCTGAATTCGTCCTCTACATTCAACTTTTTTAAGGGTTAATTTTGTTAAATTTTCTAACTGATTTGGCATTCCTAGCTTTCATTGCTTTAAACATTTCTCTTCTATTCACAGAGTCGTAGGCTGCTTTGTAGTCTACAAATATGTGATGAGTATTAATGCCATATTCCAGTGTTTTTTCTAAAATTTGTTTAAGTGTTGCAATCTGATGAATTGCCGATTTACCACCTCTGAAACCAGCCTGGTATTTTCCTACTATCCGTTCTACATACGGTGCCATACGATGACATAGTACTGTGGAAAATATTTTATACGCTGCATTTAGAAGCGTAATTTCTCTCTGGTTAGAGCATTCAAAAATATCTCATTTTTTGTGTACGGTGCAAAGTATTCCAAAATTCAAATCATTAGGGAGGGATTTCTGTGTCCATATTTCTTTTATAAGATGGTGCGCGCGCTACTGCTTGTATAAAATGTCTTTATTATTGCTACTTTCTCCTCAACTGAGTACATTTTATCAACTTGATTCAGATATTGATAATATCTAACTTCATTGTGGCGAAACGCAACCCGTTATACACATTCTGTACTACGTGTGGCCTAACTTTTTCAAAAATACTCTGTCAAATTATTATATTTTTCTAAAATTTTGGAATGTGTTTAATTGGTAGATTAATTTTAACATTTGTTTTCAATATAGAGTTCAGTTCTCTACAAATAGTATCTCATGACTTGATGTAAACTAATTAGGGAAGCAGGAATTACAGTTTAGGCAAATTTAGTTTCCTATGGTCCGTTAGACGATATCCCGGTATAACTCCCGACATTGCAACCCTAGATATATTTTACATAGTGAACTTTTTTTCTAATTTCTAGTTATAACCATTGCTGATCAGAGATTGACGTTCTAAGAATAAACTTATTTTAACTTGTCCATTTGTTATGATTTGAGTTTATTTTTTTAATTACCAATTTGTAGAAAAACAAACGATGATTTGTACTATTTTTTCTTATTTTTATGAAGTAAAATAAACTCAGAAGGTGATACAGAAATAGCGAAATTATATTGTAATGTAGCACAAGGAAAAACGTTATTGATTTTAGGAAATATTTTATATATTTCATTGGAAAAAATGGATTTCCTTAACTTAATAATTAATGAAACTACAAAATAAAACATATTTCGCTTATTTTTCTTAAGATATTATGTTAACGATTATTTACAATCAAATAAACGCATACACAAATGAGTTTAAAAGTTATTATACAGTTTTTTGCTTTTATTTTATATTACCGAATATAAATCAACTACATATAATAATATAATTTCGCTATTGGACATATAGGTAAGAGATCTAATTAGTATGTCTGACAGCATGAATGATGACACTTATGAATTTAAGAAAGCAAAATACTGCAATCGTATTTGCAAAAATATATTGATCCAAGTACGTTAATATAATTGTGGTTTAAATTGTCTGTGGAATAACCCTCCTGTCTTATAAAGATATGTTTTAGCAAAATATGGTCAGATAAGATGTAAGTACAGAGGAATGTTCTCATTTATCACTTCACTCAGTAAGTCCCGGACCGAATTAATTAAACCTTTAGTTCAATCGAGTTATAACTTCATCAATATATACCGATTCGAATGCTTCTCTAATATTTTGGTATTTTTTTTTTGTAGAAGGGTTTTCTTTTTGCCTTAGAGTACGCCTTCATTTCCACAGTAACTTGCAAATTTGCTCTAAAATATTTTTCCATGGAGTGGCTTTTCAGACCTACAAACAGCCAGTAAGCACATCTGAAAAGAAGCATTTCTCAAGATATTTATTTTGGTCGAAACGGAGAAAATATATATTTTTTTCTATAATTCAATGTATTCTATAAGTTAATGTGATGAGTTTAGGTCCTGTCCCTTGGTTCTGGCGTGATGTGGTCCCCTCCACTGAGAGAATTACGGGTCCATGTTACGGGTCTGTTGGCACATTTTTTCACAGCAGTTTCTCAATAAAATAATATTGTATCAATTAAAATAAAGGTTAAAATATTTATTTTAAAATTTTTTTACTCATTTAAAGACTAGTCTTTAGGTTTTAATGAAGATTAATGAATATACACTCCCATTATTCATGATTATACTTCTTTTTTAATCAGATAAGTCTACAACAGTGAGTTTATTTCAACCCAATAAGGTGTCGTAGGAATATTTGTGTTGCATGTTTCTGACAATGATTCCGTCAAAATACTTCCAATCTGAGTGGACCGACTATAAAAGTTGGTTTTGACGCAGTAAATTTTAACATTTTTTTTCCATCAGGATGTAATGCTTTTAAAAATTTCAAAAATATCGTCACTTTAACCGATATAAGTTCTAAACTGTGCTCAAATTTTGACAGGTGACAGTGTTAGTACTTTCTAAATCATAAATTTTTATTGGTTGCTCCATCTTTATGTTAGGTCCAGGACTTATGTGAGTGATGTGGTATTTTGTTAGTAATTTACTTAATCTTAAAGACATAAAAAAGTTAGCAGTTTTAGTACGTATTTTAACAATTATTGGCTATCCTTCAAAATAGTGCAACTTGAACATAGCTCCGAATGAACCTCCACGGAACAAAATATTGGTGTTTGGCAGTGTTGCCATGTCCTTATAGTATATATTATGTTGTGTGCTTCAAATATAAAGAGAGAAAGCTTTTAAGGAGTACATTTTTATTATATTATTTTATTGGTTCTGCAATTTTATTATTTATGTTAAACACGAACGATTAATTATTTATTTCTTTCGATATTAATTGCAGTCATTAGAATTTTTTTGTACCTCCCTTTGATAGATTAACGGATGTATTTGGAAATAGCGTTAGAACCCTTAAACCACCAGTAGCCGGATTGCAACAGATATTTACGAGATGAAAGTTTTATGACAATTTATTTATCATTTTGGGATGTACCTGCAATTATAATGTAAGTTACTTGCAGTCTTGCAGCGTGCTTATCCACATAATTTGCTTCTTAATTAATATAAGTAATATATATGTCGCATCCTGTTTCACGATTTTGAGTATATTTGATACATACAACATATACATTATAAGGACATGGCAACACTGCCAAACACCAATATTTTGTTCCGTGACGGTTCATTCGAGACTATCTTCATGTTGCACTGTTTTGTAGTAGCCCAATTATTTGTAAATGACAGTAAATTTTTGTAAGATACGATCAAGTATTTTGTTACGCGCGCAAAGAGTTATATTAGTTTGTCTGTCATTGGTGATAGGCTGGTTACCTGCTCGCATTGGTTCTTTGCCCCCTTGTGCTCTAGCTGTGGCCGTTTTACCTCCCTTACCTATAGCTTTTCGTAATTCCAATGGTAAGTTACGTAGTAGGTATTTGATTTCGTATAGCCACTTTTGTAGATAGCTTTTGATCATTTAGAAATATTTTTGTTAACGATATCAACTCGTGTATTCACAATAACGGTATATTGATATCAATTTCATTCTCAAATAATCATTATGATGCGGTATTAGTTGCAGAAACCGAAGATTAACTAGAAATGTATGTGAGGCCTAGAAAATTACAATGTCCGTCGACAAAACCAAAAGAGTAGCTTTTATTAGTACATTTTATTAGTGCAAGAAGTTATCAATAGGAGCCTTGAACATACAACCAAGAAATATACACAAATTAAATTCTATAAAGTAATTGCTATGCCAATCGTGATATACGGAAGAGAAATCTGGACAATCACAAAAAGACAAATATGAGAATGATAAAAATCTGAATGCAGACACCAGAAATGAATTTTATTAAAGTTTAAAACTGTGTCGGACTCATGGGTGTATAAGTCAATGCTCGAAATAATTTAAATGAACGTATTCAAAAACTGAACGAAATCATATTGCTGCTAAATTTTATCAGACATAAATGTATCCCAAAAAAACTTTGGATACCATAAAAATAGGTGAGGTGAAACAAAAGAAGAAGGTGTTTTAGAAAATCTACATTTCAAAATATCCAATTCTGTGAGTGATAAGAAATTATTGCGAGTTCCAACATCGAAAAGATTATATTACCTATGTTCATCCATCTTAAGATCTGGTCGATGCCACCGTAAGCCGATAATCTTAACGGAAATAACAGCTCGTGCGGCAATTGTAGCGAACTATCATTGTAGGCGAGAAATGACAAAGAAAGAATAGAAGACTTTACAGAACACCTAAAAAAAGTGTTTCATCCATACGATCCAGAGCAACACTCAGAAGATAAAGAAATCGAAGAAACCCTAAATGCATCATGCCAAATAGACTTGCCGATAAAAAAAAATTCTAGTAAGTAACACCAGAAATACAATCATGAATGAACTCAACATTAAGAAAGCCCCGGGATATGATCTTATCACAGGTAGAGTGCGATAGGAATAAAAATACAAAAATGCTTTAAATTAATGACATATATTCATTGCCAGTCCCTAAACTGGGATACTTCCTGAGGATCTGAAAAGTAGCAGAAATAATAAAGATTTCTAAACAAGGTAAACAAATAGAAGAAGTCACTTCCTCTCGGCCGATTAGTCTGCTTCCAATCATCACCCAAAGTCTCTGAGAAACTATACGTAAAAAAGCTGAAATCCATAGCAGAAATTATGTACTCAATTCCAGACTATCAATCTGGGTTTCGAAACAAGCGTGGTACCATAGAGCAAGTACACAGAATAGTAAACAAGATTCATGATGACTTCCAACAAAAACGATACTGTTCTGCCACCTTCATTGATATGCCGAATAAGAAGCTACTCCCATACCCTCATTTCCTGCTACTAAAATCCTGCCTGACCAATAGATGTTTCCTTGTCAGGCAAAACAATGAATATTCTCCCTTGAATTCCATCGAATCAGCAGTACCACAAGGCAGCGTCCTCGACCCTTTCTGTATCTGCTGCATACCAGTGATCCCCCTACTACCCCAAAGGTTACAGTAACCAGCCACGTTTGCAAACGATACAGCTGTTCTATCCTCACATGAAAACCCAAAAGAGGCATAAAGGCAACTGCAAACTTGTCTTAGCACGATTCAGAAATGGCCGAAATGGAGCATGAAGGCGAATTAACTCTAAAGTCCAATCATGTAACATTCATACTCGCGTAAAGTACGCGCATCAGTACAATTAAACAACAATTTACCTCAATACGAAGATGTACAATACTTGGGAATCCACCTAGACAGGAGACTAACATAGCGTAAACATTATATTCACAAAACGCAAGCATTTAGGATTAAAGCTAAGCCGTCTATATTGGATCATCGGTAGAAACTCCTTTAAAGAATAAACTACTGGTCTACAAAGCCGTTCTAAAACCAATTTGTACCTACGGCATACAGCTCTGAGGAGCCGGTTCTAACAGCAATATAAATATAATACAGAGGTTCCAAAACAAGATGATAACGATGATTCTTGACGCTCCATCCTATATACCCAACTTAGTGATTCAACGATATAAAAGCTACATTATCAAACAGAGTGCTTAAGAAAGTAACCTGTACAAGTCATAACCTTGCTATCAAAAATAGTAATTAGTAACAGATTGCCGAATAAATGAGATAAAAAAGAAGATAAACTACAAATTGTTTTGAGTCTTTCAACTCTCTGAACAAGAGATAGTACCATCTTTGGCTAGAAAGAATACGGCTTTAGATGAGTTCACGCATAATACTACGCATGGTAGCTTCGCACCATTACCCGGTCTAAGTGCGTCAACCAATTGTCCGAGCCTTCGATGTCTTCGTAGATAACTAAATCACAAAAAATCAAAATAAATGTTTTTATTTGTATAATAAATTCACAGCATACATTTGTATTGACATTTTCACACAAAATATATCAGTACCATTCGCTCATATAGGTTAAAAATAATATTAAATCATATTGTAGGAGTTTAGTAATTTCGATAATTTTTCTAGAGTTTTTAGAATTTTAATTGTACAAAAATACAGAATTAGGAAATATTTTTAAATAGTAAATTGCTAGCAGTAGTTTTGTTTAAAGTACAATTCTAGACAAATTGTATAAATTGTGGCTAAATTTCACCTGCGTTCGCCTTCACCTCCCACATTGTGTCACTGTTTGCTTGTTGCTTTGTAAATTTGCTTTTGAGTGTTTTTAATGTTTCGTTTCATATTTATTTCATTTTGGTATTTTTTATAAAAATTCATAACATTTATCTATGATATTTTCGTGAAATTTCAGGCCATCGTCGATCAATAGTTTGTGAATATAAATTTTAATTTTTAATTTATGAAAACTATTTCTTTGAGATATTTGCAAATTAATTTTTAAATTGAGGTTTGGTCAGAACAACAAAAAAGGGAAAATATATCCAGGAAAGTGGATACAAGAAAGAGGAAGGTGTTGTAAAAACACAAGTCTCTGTGTTTTTACGACACCCAGTATATTTAGCTTTCCGTATTAATCGTCCAATTCTTTCTTGGGCCATGTAATCCATGAATCTGCCACTCGTTTGCCGTCACATTTCGTTGATAATCTTTCTTTTCTATATCTATAACGTATTTTGTTTATTTGATCCGTAGTTGCATTACTTTTACATGTTTTTTTTTACTCCATATATTTAGTATTCGCTTGGATTATCTACAGCCCCTTCGTCTTTGCTACTTCTTCTAGCTCCTTAAAGCATTGATTATAAACCACCCATAATGGGTGGTTTATAGTCAATGCTTAAAGGTAATTTTTACTACATCTTCGACAAACGCCACACATATTCTTGCTGGTACATTAAACCAGAACTATTGATTCTGAATTTCCTTAATATTTTCTTAAACATCAGTCTGCACAGTATTGAAGATAATGCATGTCATCATCTAAATTAATGGACTGATATTTAGATCTCCAATATTTTTTATATTATTTTTATGTCTTGTTTTAATTTGTTCTTACACTTCTTTGAAATCAATGAAAGGTCACATAACAATAGGTACTATTATTATATAGGTACTCTTTTCCTCTTTTTTCCTTTATCTGCGATGTAGTCGCCTGAATCGATCATTTCTTTAGTTGTTTTATTATATGTATATTTTGTTTCACACCGCGAAAACCAGTCAACCTGTTGGATTGACCTTATAAAGGTGTCAGCTAATATTTATCTTTTTTTCTCCTACCATCATCATTCTGGCTTTACAATCCTGCATGGGTCCTAGCCTCCTCAAGAATTTCTCACCATTTCTCATCAAGAATTCAATACATCTTTCCTTGTTGTTAATAGGTCGTTCATATATTTGGTTTCCTCAATAAAGATCTAAATTTCAATTTATTTTGAAGAATATATGATCATTTGCCAACAAGTGCATCTGTAATGTAATGTAATGTTTTTCTGATCAAACCTACCAATTTTATTTTTATATTACTTACACAAAATCTCATAAATTTTCATGCATGTGTAGCTAACCAAAAATTTTATAATGCAAATATTTATCAACTTATATATTCTTGGGTATAATTTTTTGCACTTGTAGGTTTGTTGCACAATTCTAGTATTATATAAAATATACTTAGAAAAAATGTGAAATAATAGGGATATTAGCGAGAAACGATTACTATTAGAGCATTAAGCTTTAAATATGATTAGATAGTGGAGAATTACAAGTAATTTGATTTAAAATAACGAAAATAGCGGAAAGGATATTAAACAAAACCTACAAAAATAAGGATAGCAATTCGACAACTGAACACCATCTGGTTTAATAGACACCATATCATGATAATTGAATAATAAATTAAGGAAACACCACCAAGATAGCTACAACAGATATGTAATAAAGATACTGTCGAATAACAAGAATAGACAGAAACGGTAATGAAGGAATTAATTTCAAGTAATAAAATGAACTATCATCAAATAGAACCGTTGCAGGAAACTGTAATTTACTGATAATCTAAAAACCAAAACATAGAAAAATACAAAAAATTAGTTGCAAGTGTTGATGATGACAGGAACGATGCTAATATGATAACAAATCCATTCCATATTTCTGATCAGTAAAAAGATTCCCCAGATCTCAAATGGCGTTATTCTTGAAGTTGGTTAGTCAATTAGAGGTGCTATCAAGACGGCGAAGTTTGGAACGAAGTTCTGGAGCCAGTTGACAGTGCCGATGAAACATCTAAACTCCTTGATTGTCTTTGGTGTCTCGAATCTCCTGAAACGTGCACAGTGTTGATTTATGAGCTGCGTATTACTACCAGTAATCTTGTGGCACAAGCATTTAAAAGTGTTTGTTGTTAACTGGCATTTCTTGAGAGACACCCATTTACCAAAGGTGCAGAATCGCTCTAAGACAAGGGGTAGTTATTTTTGACACTTATCCCAGCTGTACGACATCGACTTCATGAAAAGCTTTATTTCTATTAGGAAGATATTCACAAAAGAATCCTGTGTCTATATAAAATTAATCATATATTAGATCAATTCGATTTTTCCTTTAAAATACTTTCGAAAATATTTAGTTTGCTTGTAAATGATTATCATGTTCTATAAGTTGGAAATATTTGTAGTATTATTCTCTTATGTTGTTACACTAAATATTAAAGCATTTGTTTTCTTCAGGTCCTGGTAGACGACAACCGCCCGCTTACAGTGTTGCAGCGCAAATGGCGAGGTTGCATCGGTTAGGTAGAGCTCATTCGCACGAAGGTGTTACTCAGGGTTACCATTATCACACCGATCCGGATACGGATCAGGGTAAGACATATGTTTAAAATGTCTCTGTCTAACGACATCTATCGACGCTATTGTGTACTAACTTTTAACTGACTGTTGACATTTAATCGCCACCACATATGTTAAGTTGTCAGAAAAATGTGCTAGTTTTTATATATTTTCATTGTAAGGGTTAACATCTTTTGTTATTTTATGATCGTTTAATCTTCTGTTTTTTTATGGAATATGTTAAATGTTAAAAAGTTTATAAAAACCGAGGAAATTCGAGTTTGATTTCTAGTATACGTTTAATAAATTAACCCACTCAAAATAATTGCCATGATACCAATAATTACTGATAAAAACTAGTACAGATAGTTCAGTTCTCTTTCCTTATTCACTATTAATCGCACAAGTATTGGAACAATATTTTCTACAAAAGACGTCACAGATTTTTAGGTTTTTCTTATTAGCTTTTAAAAAATAAAGGCATTTTTATCTACCTGGCTACTAAGACTTTCATGGGTCCCCATATATTTCCACTTGTGTTTAAATCAAGAAAAATATTTATTTTCCGAATGGTAACGATACTGCTCTTATTTAACCAAATTCTTGTATAACTAGAAGTATGATATCAATACTATACTAGTGTGTACTGTGTATTTTCTCTTTATCCTCTCTAATAATGTCAGTATCCGTAAATAATCGTCTCGTCCAGCTAGAAATGGGCTTCATCAGTAATGAAATAAACTATCTTTTTAAAAATCAAAGTCTTTATTCATTTGCTTTTCCTGGTATAAATGCCTGGTGTACTGTTCTAAAAGTAACAACAATTCATATTTATCTTATAAATACTTTTGCCAGCTTTCGATAGCTATTCGTGGATCTGTACAGTCCAACTTCAGCAGAACCATAAAATTACAACCTCATATTTTGCGTGAACTTGTCAATTACCCATTTTTGATACGTTTTAACAAATGATACGTGCATCCATTCTTGGTATTGTTAAGTCCGGTATTTCACATACACAGAACAATTTTCCCATCGCAGGACATAACGACTGGGGAGGTTTTGTACTAAAAGTTGCTTTGGATGCCCTGCCAGTAGGGTAGTAGCCAGAAGAGCTTTTCTCCCTATGAATAACTGAAGTTTTTACATGACTTTGTACTTGTGTCCCAAAATGTGTGTTCCGGACAGCGGGTCACCGACCTAGGGGAAAGAAATAAAATATAAGGATAGGTGTTTTTTGGGTTTTCTGTTAATGCGTACATTCGACTACTGCATCGCTATCATTTCTTCATTGTTCTTCTGGGTCTTCTCTATATCCAGCTAGCTGCTGTCTGGGCAGCTACTCGGATGTTTCCTGAGATCGTTGAAAATCGCCTGTGCTTTTTCGTCCATTGTTCTTAAGATTTTCTTTTGTTCTGAGTCCCTAAATACGTACCTTAATAGAACGTATTTAGGTATATTCAGAGCCTCTCTGATCATATGATTCTGGACTATTTGTATTTTGTTTCTGTTGGATTTGCAAGTGTCCCCATGCGGCCGAGACGTATGTTAGTGTTGGCAAAATTATACAGTTTACCATCCTAATCTTTGTTTTGTTGACTAGATTTGAATTATTTTAGCTTTCTTGGCCGCTTGAATCACGTGTTCTGTGTCTGCGAAGATCAGCTTTTTGTCCCACGTTATGCCTAGATATTTTGCTTGATTTGACCATTCGGTTTGCGTTCGAATAGGGATAGAACTTCATTTGGTCCGTCTCTTCTTTTTTTGGTACATGACGGCCTGTGTTTTGTCAGGGTTGGCGGCTATCTTCCACTGTAGGTGTCTTGTTGCTAAATCTGCGTATAGATTTAGCAACGATCTGGGTTCGGTTGGGGCGTCTGCTGTGTATATATTGTATAGATATGGCGACAACACCCCTCCCTGTGGCACACTAGGCTCCATAGCTCCAGCATCGGACAGGGCTAGTCCTATCCGAATTCTGAACCTCCTGTCTGCTAGGTATGAGAAGAGAAGACATGTCATTGCCTCGGTGTAACCATATTGGTTCATTTTATACAGCAGGCCTTCGTGTCAGACTCTGTTTCGAAAGCTTTACTGACATCTAGAAAGGCGGCTACTGTTTATTTCTTTTGATTGAACCTTTCGTGATGCATTCTGCTAGACGCAGTGCCTGAATTTCACATGAGTGTTCTGATCTGAATCCGAACTGTGCTTCAGTTACTGTTCCGATTTTTTCTGATTCTTCTTTATAATAAGCTTATCGGTAATAAGCTTATCGGCCGATAATTCTGTGGAAATGTGCCGTTTCTCCCTGGTTTTTCGATCATTATTACGTGAGCTTCGGTCCATCTGTCAGAAAAATGTCTTAATCTTAATGTGGTTGATTAAATTTGTTATGTATATTATTGCTTTTGCAGGCAGATTCTTTAGAGCTCTATTCGTAATATGGTTCGAACCTGGAGCTTTTTTGACTTTAGTACGCTTGATCAAATGTCTGACCTCTTCAGGGGAGGTGTAGGTAATGCCTATTTTGCATCTTCTTTTTTTATTGCCCTGTATCTTCTTTCCACTTCTTCTGTGAAGTCTAGATCTTCATAGGGATGATAGTTTGCCTATATCTTCTTTCTAGCGTGTTTTTCATAACTTCCGTTTGTTTCCTGCGTACGCAATTCAATTTTCTCCATCTAAGGGTAGAATTGGTTTTTTATCTTTTATTAGTATTTTACATTTGGGTTTGGGTTTATATTTATATATTTTTATATTTGGGTTTAGTTGCATAATATACTTGTCCCAATTATCATTTCGATGTTATTCTAATTGATCTTTGACTTCCCTATTTAGTTCATTGGCAATTTTTTTGTCCCCTTGGTTTCTTGTTCTGTTGGCTCTTCTTCTTTTCTTGTTTTTTTTTCTTTGTTCTTTCAGCTCTTTGCTGAATTCTCTGAATCTTCCTTTTACTGTTGGTGTTTCCTCTTCTGTGGTGCTAGCCTCGATAGCATTTTGTATCGTTTTTTCTGTTTAAAACACATTCTTCTAGTTCTTTTTTTGTGTTTATTGTTGTTATTGTATCGATAGTTTCGCTTACATTTCATTTGTAGTTTGATCAACTTGTCCGTTTTTTCTTGTAGGTTTGCAAGCAGTTTGTTTTTACTGCTCCCAAGGTCAATACAATTGGATTGTGATTTGATTCACCCTCGTTCATTGAATGTATTTCGTGTTGTTGACCTACGTTTTGTAGAATTGCTATGTCCAGGAATGTAGGAAGTCTGTCTCCACCATGGAAGTATGTAGGTTTTGTGGGTCCTACCACTACGGTGTTTTGTCTGTCTTCGAGATAGCTACACAATATTCACCCATTACGATTTGTGGTTCTGTCGAACCATCAAAAAAAATTATCATGTAACTTAATGTTGAACATAGTTTTTGTTGTCTGGTACCTCCAAATAATCATAATAGTAGTATCGAAATGCATATAAGATAATGGTAAACAATTACCATTGAAACAAAAATATGATATATGTATTTTAAGAAAATACATTAAACAATGCCTGTGGAATAGTGTGGACCTACTTTAATGAGTCAAAATAACAAAGAGAATAATTACACATAATTATACTTTATCATATTCTAGTTTAACCAAAATCATCATATTGATGATTGACCAAATAAAGAACGACGTCTTTTGTAGAAAGTGTTAAGAAAGTTTAAGACTGACTAAACAGACTGACCTGGCTTGCTTCTTTTCCCTTTTGTATATTACTCATACTTGCGTTAGATATTTTACTTCCTTACTCTCTAACATTATACTTATTTCTAATATTTAGTGAATGGTAAAATTGAGATTTTAATACTAACTAAAAACTAACTCTTTTAAAAATCAGATTACAGACAATATATTCAAGACTTTAATGATATATTATCACAAAGAAACATTCTTGTTCTGCAACCATCTCTTCTTTGCTTTGTCTGCTTTTAAGCATTTAATAGTTTTTACTCTTCACAAAGTAGAAACACCTGATAAAGAGGAAGTACACCTATTCTTTCAAAGTTATTTGCACATAGTTTACTTATCGCCAAATTTAAAATGCCTGAAGTTGTTTGAACCATCGTTAACTCGTCAAAAAGTTACAGTGTAGGATCTAATCGACGGAAAGTACTGAAAATGCATAAAAAGGGAACCATTTGTCAACGCTGTAATTAGGTTAATTTCCTGAACAATGGAAAGTGGCATAGCTATTTCAAAAGCTGGTAAATCTCGATCAGTATAGACCGTTAACCTCTTGTCCACTCTATCTGAAGTAGAAATAAAGTTGTAGAAAGACAGGGCTTCTACACAGTCGCTCTGATGAGTCCTACTAGGACGAAATACGTATAAGTGAATAAGTAGAGGCACTATACGTCAAATCAAATCTTTACTGTATTTCTATATCTTTATTTACTCTTTTTGAGTATAAGAAGTCAGTTCACGAAAGGTTCTTGCCAAGATATGTCGTGAAATGCAAATTTAGATTCTCCATCTCGACCAATCCATGCTTTGTAAATTGTAGAAGTCACAGATTTAAGAATTAATCTGAATTTTGGTTTCGAAAATAAAGAAATCTTTGGATTTCTACTTTCTGGTTCTATCTGTAGTGTTTAGAAAACCGCTAACACAGGTAAACGAGCTCTAATCATAGACTATGAGTTCCGATTCTGTTCCAAATCTTCTACAATATAATATAGCAGTTAAACAAATAAGTAATTACTTTAAAGCCAATAGGCTTTATTTTCTCTGAAAGAAATCTGTTCTACATCGGTCTTGACTGTTATAAAAGTTTTCGAGACTTCACCACCCCTACAGACCTTTCATCTGGTACCCTAAGACACAGGGTTCTTGTATCAAGGCGACACCGAACTTTAGCTTGCCAACAATAAGTTCTGCGGAAGCTGCCTTACTGTGCTGCTGTAAATGGCCCTGATTAGAGTCATTGAGATCTACTTGAGGTAGAGATAGAGACTGGTATTGCCCTTTTGCCTCTATATGTAATTGGTAGACTCAGATGACTCACTCATTACTGAGTCCTCTTTTGTCTTATGTCCATTTTATTCCGACGAATCGGGACTACTTGCTGACATGCAATGTGCTCGTGCCAAAGCTACAATCCCCCAGAGGCATCGCTTAGGCGACACTTTTAGTTCTGTAGCTTGCATTCGATAGTGTTACACTTCAGCGCAAAGTTGCAGAGCAAAAAATGACGGAATCGCATAGTTGCAGTGTCTATATCCTATTCTATCCATAGGGCGTTCCCTATTAGTCATTGGGACGCGCAGTGTCGTAGATGATAACTTTCCAAGCCAGTCTGTCCTGCGTGGTGTACTGGTGAGCCTAGACTTCCAGTATCAGATAGGGAATCCAAAGGTTTCTGAAGGGAACTAAAAGTTTGTAGTCTTCTATGCAAGATAAATAAGCTACTACCTCATAAGCAACAAACTCTATCAAGGCTGCAGTAGCAAAGTTTCAATCCCTTTTTTCTGTTCTATATGGATATGGCAGTCTTCTTATATAACGTTAGACATTTATCGCTGACTTTACTATCTCATTCGAAAGCTATTGTACCGTCCCGTAATCTTTAAGTACTTTTAGAAGTGAACCGAAAGGGTTTGATTACAAAGAAGTTAAAAATCAGCTAAGAAAAGTCAATCCATGTGACTTTTACTAGTAGAAAAATTGGCTGACATTTTTTAATGATGTTAATATGTGTATAAGCTAATTATATACTGTTATCACAGAGGATTGCATATCATTGAATCATCATTTATTACCATTCGAGATCTGAATACTAATATGGATGGTATACAAATATACTCAAACCACAAGGGTTTCGCGCATTCCGATAATTCTTTTGTCTTCGTCGATGTTGTTAAGGAATCTTGTCTGGGTCTTTCTTTTCTCCTCTTACAAAGGGTCTATCAAGGAGCATTTTTGTTACTGGTCTATTTTGATCCATCCTCATTATTATACTCCTACCCACCAAGATCCAAGATCCTCTTTTGATTCGTTTAACGATACCTAGTTCCTATTATGTTTTCTACAGTTGGAAGTTACATTCTCTTCTCCATACACAATTGTCATTCAGCGTTCCCTAAATTCTCATCAGTATTTTCCTCAAAAAACATGTTTAAATTAATTTTTGTTAGAGTCCAAGTCTAGAAGTACTGAATAAGTATTGCTTCTTCTCTATAATAGTAGCCTCAAATGTATTTGGTATATGAGTATGCTACAATAAATTATTTATATAACATGAGACTGATTTTTAAGAGAGTTATCTATAATCTTCCACAATATTCATCTGTAACTGATATTTAGTTAGTTCCTTCACACATGGCTTCATTTTTCATATTATGTAAGTAACAATACACTTGTAGTGTTTCTTTAGTGAAGATTTTCGATAATAGACAAGACTGACTTTGGATTTGCACAAATTCTTAGAAAACTACTAGTTTTAGGACTAAGCACACTAGACAACGATGGCTAAGTCTATAATCGAAGATTTATACTCAAGAAGTACTGTGTTTCTATCACTATTTTTGTACTTTCCTTAAATAATTTTATCATATTTTTACCTTTAAAGTTTAGAGAAAGTGATGGTCCAACAAGATTACTGTAATTTTTCTATTTTCTTCAAATTTTACCTACACTCTCTAATTTCAGTTTCATATAAAAAGTAATAATAGATGATGCTAAATACTGTCGTCATTATTGAGTAAAGATTGGATCTAAATATCAGAAACATCCTCAAAATATGCAGAAATGTCAAACGTCAACGTGTTGTTAACCTATTAACCTAGATTAGGCAACTTGCGTTGCTTGTATCTAACACTGTACATATAATAAAAATTAAAAACACTATAATACGAATCAACAATTATAACACTTGGTGTTAATTTTGAAATAAATGGGGTTTAATAAATGGGGGTAGCATGTACTTGATTTGTATTGAGTGTTAAATAACTGTTGTCCAACGAGACTAGTATACAAAGTTGCTTAAATATTTATGTAAAAAGGGAAGCGACCAAATTGACTGCACCAGATCGTACAAATCGAATAAAACAACTTTAAATTGGTACAAAATTTCGTTTATAAAAACTTACAGTTTTCTATCAAAAATATTCTTTTTGTATACCTTCCCGACTACCCTTCTATACCGTAACATTTGTTTTTTATTGTTAAATTGCATGTTTACAATCTACTCTATACACATAGTAATAAGTAAATAGTCTGTAAGTAAATTAACGTGAGTTAGGTACCTCCCAGGGATGGTTCTCTAAGTGTTATTGCGGTAGGTCTTCTGGCCATACTCTCTTCAATCTTCTTTCGGCAAGTGATTGGGTGAATAAATTATTTATCAGTTCGTTGTTGTGATCAGTGGTGCGATTTTTATATTTTATTGAGTGATTCTTTATTATGTCATTAAGTAATGGAATGTCCAGATCATTGTGAAGTGTTTGGTTAGATACACACCATGGAGCTTTACTTATCATACTGAGTATTTTGGATTGGAATGTTTGAAGTATCTTCGTATTTGAAATTTACTACAGCCCCATAGTTCTATTCCATATCCCCAAACTGGTATGATTATAGCTTTGTACAAAAGCAGTTTATTTTCAAGACATAACTGATACCTTTTGTTAAATAGCCAGTTCATATTTTTTAGTTCAAGATCTAGTTGTTTCCGTTTTGTTTTAATGTGTATTGTCCATGTAAGTTTTTCATCCAGATGCAATCCCAAGTATTTGAAAACTGGTTTTATAGAAATGGGAGTATTATTAATATAAACTTGTGGACATGTAGATTTTCTTGTTGTAAAAGTTTTTTGTACTGATTTGCTAGCATTAACACTGATCTTCCATAGCTTAAGCCAGTTTTGTAACTGGACTAAATGATTTTGTACTGTTTGTGATGCTACATTAGGGTCGATATCCACTGCCAAGATTCTAGTGTAATCGACAAAAGTAGCTAAGAAGGTATCATTGCTGGTTGGAACATCTGCTGTAAATATCAGATATAGAAATAGGCCCAAAACGCTACCTTTAGGTATGCCAGATTGTATGATGTGGTAATTTGCATATCCGTTTTTTTTAAAAGTGAATTTGTTATTGTCGGTCGTTTACATTTTTTTTGTAGCTTTCCATATAGAGTGGTCTTCATGTGAGAGGTTCAAAACATAAAACCTTGTAGTGAAATCAATGAATTCCCGTAATATTCCTCGGTTTAAAGAGCATTTAGTCCCTTTATGACTTTCAAGGGTGAATTAAAAAGAGAGCTCGAAAAATTTACGGATTACGGCGGACATACGGATAATAGATGAACTATGACAGTCGGTAACGCAGATTCTTTATTTGACATGTCTCTGTAAGTTCGTAAATTAATATAAATTAATTTGGACTAAAAATGGCGGATCTCTGATAGATAATTGACAGTTGACATGACAGCTGACGTCTTTGATTCTCTTCTGTAGCTACTGGACTTCCAGCCTATACCTGGCAGTGGTCTAGGTCTAGGAATTTGGAAAATCCTAACATATTTCTTCTGGGAAGCTTAGAAAGTAACCGAAAAACCGTTTTATGATTTATTGCTTTTTTTATAAAATCCGAAGAAATAAAAGACCATATAGAGTTGATAAATATCCAGAGGGTAAATACCCTATTTAAAATTAAAAAATTATTGACACTATTCATTGTTACTTATTACTGTGTTATGCAATTTTCCGTCGATTTTCGACTGATTTGACTGATTTATTACAAAATATTCATTAAAAACAGTTTTATTACATGATTTTTTCCAAGTCAATTTATTTGGACGGCGCGTGTCCTTATGGTAGAGCAACAATGGCTTTCCCAAAGAGTACTAGTCGATTTTTAATTTGTGTGTATCTGAATACCAGTCTCGTTGGACACAAATAACAGTATCTGGTATTGGGTAAAACAGAGGATGCTTTAGATATCAGTTATATAAATATTCACTTTATTATTCAGGTGACGACATATTTGATTCATCCGGTGAATATGATACTGTCATTATAATGGTCTAAACATCATCAGTCACTTTTGACCGGTCGAGCACAACTGACACAAGTACAAAAATAAGTTAGCGATTTTGTTTTTATTTGATTTGTTAGTAATTAGAATTTTTTTTTTATTTTTTTCGCTTAGATGACGATGAGACCCAAGTCTCGGCGGTGTGAACATTTTCCCCTTACCAGTGATTTTAAAAATGTTTGAGACAAAACGTATGTTTATTGGTGTTTTTGCATATCAATACAAAAATCAATACTCAAGGATCTATGTCTGTATCTTGTATGTGTTTGCAAAAAGTTTCAGGGTACTGGGGCAAAACCTGTATCAACTTTAAGTGAGTGATTCACACAAAAAAGTTGGTGTAATCCAATTACAGAATATATGTCTTTCATTATTAATATTTATATACTATTTATATACATACTATTTATATTTGTAGAGTCATATAATAAACATTTTGGTACCATTTTGACCATATAATGCTTCACTGCTTTTAATTATATATGAAGTATTTTAAATTTTTGAGATCTATTTACGTTTACATTTACTATCACGAATTAGAAGGATGTGCTGAATGAGATTTCCTGGCCAAATGACTATTCAACGTCATACACCTGCTTAATAAGTGGTCAAAGTGGTCGTTAAGTCATGTTAGAGGCGCTTGCGCGACCTGAACACCCTGAAGCTGGACCTAAGACACGAAATTAACTTTCACCTGCATAAACTAACATCTTACCTGTGCTGACATCTGTGGGAAACATGAACTACACCTATATATAAGAAATATACGCAGCTATGAAAGGCGAATAAAAGCTATCATCTCAAAAAAAGAATAATTTCAATGCTCCCAGTGCAGTGTTATAATTACATTTTGCAACGATTGTTTGAATAATGTTAAGTTTTTATGCCTAAACACAAGAGTACACGGCCAAAATATGTGATTTTTGCCATATATTATTATTAACCCAAGTTTCTACATATACTTCTATTAAAGCAAAAGGAGAGAAATAACCTGGGAATCAACAAAGACATAACTGACTTTATGCAGATATTACTCAGATTAAAATGGTAGGAAGGCAGAAATATATTGACAAACAAAGACCAAATAAACCGATAAATTATTCATTGTTTACTGTATTTTTACCCTATTGACTAAAAACTCTACTGATACGGTTTTTGTCCCTGTGAAAAGTACCTGATTATTATTTAGTGTCTTATAAGATTCAGATTTTGTTAATAAATTTTAGATTTGTTTTATTTATATTAGTAACAATAATATTATTGATCTAATGTACATAGAAATGATTTAGTATGAGTTATCACCCTGCCTCTTATATCTATACCTCTTCTCTCTAAAATATACTTTCGTATTCGAATAGACTATGTAGGTAGGTGTCATTCAAAGCAATATGTCAATCAGAAATAACTTGTAATATAAAAGAATTAAGGTTATTAGGTAATTAAGAGAAAATTATGACGTAAGTTGAAACGTAGTCATTTAACAAAATGTTAATGATTCAAAGCAAATTTCTAAATCATTTAATATATCCTCGTGACATCATTCCTACAGTTTTAAAAATATTCTCAATAAAAACGGTTTCCCAAGAAAATTTCTTCTAAAACAAATTCAGTTATTTTCTATTTATTAAATCCATAATTTCCATAATTGAAAACGGAATAGTGAACTGACAAATGAACTACTTTTTGTCCATACTTTTTGGCTAACTAGTGAATTAAATAAAGTTGTTGTATGTGCTTTTTTTATGTTAAGTAGGTTCGATTTTATATCGTTTGGAAAGTTTTTAGCAAAGGAAATGTTTTATTATTCTCGTTACAAATGAACTACTTTTTGTCCATACCTTTTGGCTAACTCCTGAACTAGATAAAGTGGTTGTATGTATTTCTGAATGGTAATGAGTTTCAATTCTAGATCGTTTGTAATGTTTTTATACCCAAAGAAAATGTTTTATTATTCTTGTAACAAATGTACTACTATTTGTCCATACTTTTTTACTAACTAGTGAATTAGGTAAAGTCGTTGTATGTGCTTCTTTGAGTTAAGTAGATTCGATTCTATATCGTTTGGAATGCTTTTATAGCAAAGGAAATGTTTTATCATTCTTGTGACAAATGAACTACTTCTTTGAGTTAAGTAGATTCGATTCTATATCGTTTAGAATGCTTTTATAGCAAAGGAAATGTTTTATCATTCTTGTGACAAATGAACTACTTCTTTGAGTTAAGTAGATTCGATTCTATATCGTTTAGAATGCTTTTATAGCAAAGGAAATGTTTTATCATTCTTGTGACAAATGAACTACTTTTTGTCCATACTTTTTGGCTAACTCGTGAACCAGTTAAAGTAGTTGTATGTGGTTCTGTATATTAATTACGTTCATTCTATAGGTTGCCTCATTCTTTATTTGTCTTCTACGGTTTAAATAATATTAAATGTACATTAAGTATTGTTAATTTCAGTTGTTTGATTGAAGCTTTTACATAATTCGGTCATTTCATTTCCTGGATCATCTAAATTACTCAGTACCTAAAATTCACAGATGTTTTATAAATGCTTCTTTAGAGCAGAATTCTGTTTTCCACCCAGAACAAAATTCTACCAGGTACTAGTGAATTTTCTTCATTTTTATGTTCATTTTTGGTCGTCAATTTTTCTACATCATATCAAGGTATCATCTGGATCAAGTTCTAATTTGAGGATTTGCTTTCTAGCACTAATAAAACAATTTAAAGATATTTGTGAACAGACACTATGATATCAGAAAATATACCAATGTTGCTGCTAGATTTATTTTATTATTATTGCCTTAGTTCCCACTTCAATGTCATCTCTCCACATGGCACGAAGGAATCTTGTCGTTTTAAAGACAGAAGCTTTTTGTTGGAGTTGGAAAATGATTTTTAAGTCGTACCATACGTGTTGAACTTTTTCTGGACACCATTTTTGGTACAACTTGAGAACAAGTGGATATTTGAATGATATCTTCTGAAACCGAACTATGGGTCAGGATTTGTGTTATAAGAGTCGTTCTCTTACACTAGATTCGTTAGAAGTTTTTCAAAGAATTAGGTATTTGTGTAAGTAAAGCAATTGGACGATATGAAGTGACTTGTGGAGGTTTTCCGGGCTTCGAGGTTTCCAAATTTGAGTGTTTTCTTCTTCAAGTTTGAGGCCACCAGACCATCAGTTTCCTTCCTAGTTATTTTTTAAGATATGGCCAGAATTCTTAAGTTTACTTTTTTTACAGTAAATAAAACCTATTCAGTTACATAGTTCTTCATTTATTCCTGGAAGATCATCCATAAACAAAGAATATACATAATGTTTATTTATTCTAGACTCTTAAATGATATTTTGTTGAGAATTTTTTTAAAATATGGAATGTTGTACGAGAAGTTCGACACATTTTATCTATTTTATGAATGGTATAATTCTATAATTTATTCACAGCGAATAAAAAAACAACTTGGACAATTACAGATGAACAGATTTTCATACTCGTGTATATAGGTGAGTTATGACTCGCCTCCTAGTCTCTCTAGATCTATTTAAGTTGTTGCAAGGTTTTTCTTTGCTGTGAATATATTGTAGACAGAATGGCATTCTTTAACTAATAATGACTTTTCGATATTCTGCTAAGGATAACTATTTTTGTCGTTAGCGTCATTAATAATGTTATGGGTATTTGTCACCTTTGTAATAGACTTTTTAATTATAGTAAAGCTTTAGCGTAATAATATATAAAACTAAAAAAGCAGTATACAGTAAAAAGTCTTGAACGTGTCAAATTCCTTTGCGCAATTTAATTTGTACATTTTTATCGTTGATTAGCATTTTGATTATGTACAATTCTAGAATTGACACCAACTATACACCTTGATCCTCAATACATTCCAGTTTTTGTATATATCTTACCAGAAAGCAATTATATCTCATTTATCTACATCTTATATATTGTATTAATGTATTCTACACAATATGAGCACTTAGAAAAAGTTTTTGACTGAAAAGTTAACACCATTGGAATATGACTTAAATGAGGGATGCAAAATATACTTGCATATGATCAACAAATTGCGAAAGATGCTAGAACTGAAGCTGTTGATTGATATTCTATGTGGTTGATGCGAAGGGTATCACTAAGACATTAATTATTAAATATACCACGGTTTCTAGATTTTTGGCTATTTAACCCTCAACTAGTCCATCCACTGTCTCTCATGCCCGTTTTAACACGGATTTTGATCAATAGGCCAGTCAAAATCAACACAGTCTAAACGTTACTCTTGTCTTATCATAAAAGTTTTAAAAAATATATGAATTTGGCGCCATTTGCGTGTAGTCTTGCCAACGAAAAGTGTGACAGCTTACAATGTGTAAAAATTACATCTCCAATTCATTGTATAGCAGTCATTCAACAAGCCGTTCAATAAAAAACATCAAAATATTCTGCAAAAGTCTGCAACAAAATCTTCATTCGAGTTAAGAATTGAAATATATCAATTTCTACCAATTTTCTTTCACACTAACTTTATGCCAAAGCAGTATTCTTCTTTTCCTCAATTCCTCGCTTTCCGAATACTTAGGATTATTTTCAGTAATCTCTATTTATTGTCGTTTCTCATTATATGTCCGAGATATTCTAACTTTCCCCTTTTAATCGTATACATCACTTCTCTTTCTTTCCTCGTTCTTCGTAGTACAGTATTGTTGGTTATCTTGTCCGTCCATGATATCCTTAGGATTATTCTGTGTAGCCACATCTCGAAGGCTTCAAGTTTTTTCTCCATCGCTTCAGTGAGTGTCCAGGATTTAACTCCGAAGTATAATATCGAAAATATATAACATCGTAAGGGCCTTACTTTTATCTCCATATTAAGTTTGTGGCTTTTAAAGAGTTTGGCCATATTGTTGAATCCACTCCTAGCCTTCTCTATTTTACATTTTACTTCTTGTCAGTGGTCCCATTGTTCCAAGATATGTAAACTGTTTTACTCGGTCCACCGGTGTATTCTTGATAAACAGCTGGACGTCTCTAATTTTATTTTTGTTGATGACCATAAATTTAGTTTTTGATATGTTTACTTTTAGTCCAAATCTTTCACTTCATCTTTCATTTGCTTTGTTTATTAGTTGCTGTAAACTGTCTGCAAAAATAACGTCGGTCTTTATCATCTATTTGGGCTTTTGTTAGAACATCCATAATTTTTCGGTGTTGAACCATGTCAAATGCTTTTTGATAGTCCACAAAGCAGGTCTATATATCGCAAGTCATATCTCTGCATCTTTGGAATAATACCTGTAGACTAAACAGTGCATCTCTCGTATCTACGCCTTTCATGAATCCAAACTGTGTGTCTTCTGACACACACGGCATAGTTTGTATATTCTGCGATGTATAATTTTAAGAAAACGTTTTAGTTTATGGCTCATTAGACTTATTAGCCTATATTCTTCGCACTTTTTCGCTCCCTGTTTCGTTGGTAACGTAATGAATTCTGAAACTAGCCAATCTTTTGGAATATTGCCTGTGTCATAGATATTATTGAAGATTTTACATAGTACTCTTAAAGATTCATCATCAAGAAGTTTAAGAAATTCAGATTGTACTCCGTCTGGTCCTGGAGCTCTCCCTTCTTTTAGTGATATTATGGCTGTTCTTATTTCTGCCACTAGTATAGGTGGTCCTGTTTCCGTAGGTATTGGGGACTGGTTCTCCCTCGCATCAAAAAATAAATTTCGTATGTAATGTTTCCAGTTATTATCAATACTCTCTTTGTCCTTACTCTTCTGTTTTTACATTTGCCTGTAATTTCTCTTACCTTTTTATGCACGTTGAAGTCGTATTTACTTTGTATAATTTCGATTTCTTAGCATTTTTTCTCCAGTTCTTTCTGTTTGGCTTCTCTGATCTTTCTCTATATATCTGGTTGTAATGTTTTATACATAGAGTTATTGTTCTTGTTTTTCCTTCTTTCTTCCATCAGCTGCAGAATCTCTGTCGTCATCCATGTCTTATTCTTCTCTTCTTCATTCTTCATAAAATTATCTTTAATGTCGTCTATCGATTTCTTTGAATTTTCTATTTATTGTTTTGCTGACTTTTTCTTTTACTTCACTACCTTTCAGTTTTATCATGTCATATTTTTACAGTTTTTCCGCGTGTTTTCTTTAAATTGGTTCTATACACGACCACTAAAGGATTGTGGTCAGATTGAATATCAGCGCCTGGGTAGGTTTTAACACTTTTGAAACTGTTTCGATATCTTTTGTTAACAAGTATATAGTCTATTTGGTTTCTTAGTTCTTTGGTCTAGGAAATTCGACAACAATTTCATATAATTCAATATTTGTGATGGAATTTTAGGTCACACTATTTCGACCACTTGATTCTTAGAAATCGTGGTGCAATTTATGACGTGTAAGAAATAATATACACCAATCGCTGCTGGATCTAACCTAACATAACCTAAACTTGAGTTTAGACCGCTACTTGAATATCAGAAATGATTATTGATCCCTAAGTGTTACATAACGTTTTATACATCAAACCTACGAACAAACTTACCCATTTTTAAACTACTGATGTACTTGTTTTATGGAACTTTTCGTTTTTATTACCTTAAGTGACGTTTTTATAATCGCATCCCATCAAAGTTCTATATACAGGTGCACAATTATATTTAGATTATGTAAACGAACATTATAGACACTTTTGTATTGGACAATGTACTAGACTGAACTTTAACAGTGCTTTTTAAAAGTGATTGTGATTTTGGTTTTTGAAATGCCGTTAATGACCGAGACGGAGCAATCGTTGATTTTTATTTACAAATATATTTAACATTTACAGACAATAACCAATATATTAGACAATTACTACAACCTTCTTCCTTTAATTATTCTTGTTTTTTCACTGTTTACTTTTCCTTCTCTTATTGTTATTGGTAAATATGTAGGAATCTTGGCAGTATTACCAAGTTCGTAGACCATTCTATAGTTTTCGTTAAGTATCCGTCTGTGTCATAGGACGGTTTTTTGCTTAAAAATTTAGTTGCAATTTTTTTTAGGTTTTGTGATTAAACTAGTCGCTCAATTTTTAACAGAAATGGCAGTTCGTTCTATTTCTCCTATTTCCAAAGACAAACTAGCGGAAAATTGGAGATTTATAACGAATGTGTGTTCTTTTCGAATTTATTTTGATATTAATACTACTATTTAGTTGTTAAGTGTAATATAATTTAAGTAGATGTATGTATATCTGTATATTAGTGTACAAATTTTCAGATTTATTTCATTCACATTAAATGGCTTTAGAAACAGTCTTTGTCATTTTATTATAAATGTAATAATTTTAAAAATAAACTGTAAACAAATAAATTTTTTGTTTTATTTTTTTTTTAATATTAGCAAACCCTCAGCTTTCCGATCAAGATTGAGCTTATATAGAGTCTTGTATTATGACATTAGCTCTTTGCCACCTTGTATATATCCTTATCTTCCTCTATTTTAGACCTGTCATACCTCTTTCTTCTCTCTAACCTTCTGTTGCACCTCATCGTTCCAACACCGAGTTTCTTTGTCTCTAGGAGGCCCTTTACTAGATGTTTTTCCTAGCACTTCCTCTGTCATTCGCACCACAACTTTACTGCTGGCTTCCCACCAACCATTTGCCGTATCTTTTTCCTCAAGCTCTTCCATCACTCTATTCTTAAAGATTATTGCCAAATCCTTGTCCTTTAACATCCACCACTTTACTTTCTGGTGTCCTACTTGTTTTCCTTTCCTCCTCACCTTTATCTCTGTATCCACTATCAGCGATCGGTGTTGACTAGATACACACTCACCCTTTATCACTTTACAGTTCGTAACCTCTTTTAGCTGACTTCTTCTACACAACACAAAATCTATCTGACTTTCCCTTCCCCCGCTACTATCTTCAGCATACTGGTCTTCAGTCTTCATAAAGAACGTATTAATGACAGCCAAATCCCAAGCCACTGCAAAGTCAATCACACTATTTCCTTCATCATTTCATATTCCCATCCCCAAACCTCCATGAACCCTTACTATTCCTGCTCTTTCTGTACCAATATGTCCATTCAAATCACCTCCAATAAAATACTTTTCGTCTACAGAAATCTCGCAATCAAGGGACCTCCAAAACTCTTCCTTTTCCTGTTCTTCACATCCTACCTGTAGGCTTAAGCCCATATAATATGAAAATTAGTTTACATAAGTATTGCCTGTATTACTTCTTCTGGTTACCCTTAGAAGATGTTCCTTCTATTCTTTGTTCAAAATAATACCTACTCCATTTCTGCCGTGACTCTTCGAACTGCTGTATACTAACTTGCATCCATCTCAAACATCTCTCGACTTATTACCTTTCCAATGAGTTTCCCGCAAACAAAGTATACCAATCCTTCTCTGCATGAAATTGGCGAGCTTTCTTCCTTTACCTGTCATGTTTCTGACATAGCTTTCCTAGCTTTTATGTGTTTCTGTCATATCAGTATCACAAGTGAGGGTACCTCTTGTGGTATACTTATGCCTCCAAAAAGAAGTAAATAACCAATGCATCCAATGAAATACAACATAAAACAAAATATTCACCAGTTTGATAGCAACGACGCAAAGAGGAAACGGAAATTGGACTTTTTATTATTTCGCACAAACTAATATTATCATAATCAAATAACAACATAAACTAAAGAAATTAAATCTAATCTATATAATAACATAATTTAAAAACAAATAAAATACAATTATATGAATCTCTTGGAAACAGCAAACTGAAATGATATTCAGATCAAACGATATATATATATATATATATATATATATATATATATATATATATATATATATATTTGAAAAGTGTGGCATCATTGGTTCAAAAAGTATGCACTACGCATATCATTGACAGCAGATGCATTTGAAATTTATGTTAAAATATCAATTTTGTGAATGAGAAATACGGAAAAAATGTAGAGCTTGTAAAGTGAATAAAAAGTAAACCACAATCCAGTGTTTAAATGTCTTCTGTTACTTGAATTTTGAATGCCACCTAATTAGGTTATGTGTATTCAGTGTTGCTTGAATTTAGGCGTACTTTTAATGAAATGGAAGTTGAATGACACGCAACTAGGTGATGTGTATTAAGTGTTGCTTGAATTTAGGCGTATTTTTAATGAAATGGAAAATAAAACCCATTTTATACTAAACAATTTATTTGGCAAATATATGCAAAGTTAAGTTTATAGAAAAGTCAAAAAAATTAAAATATTGTATTTAATAAAGAAGTAGATACTATTTAATTGGGAATAAGCCACAATTGAAGGTTAAATAAGTTTATTGACGTTTCAATTTCCACTTCGGAAATCGTTCTCAAAATACAAACATTGATAAGTTGTTTAATTATTAATCAATTTATCAATGGTCAATTTGGTCACTGTTACCAGTTGAAGTTATTGCAGGTTTTTTATTTGAGGTAATAATAATTTCATATCTTATGTCTTTTGATAAGCCTTATTAAACACAAAAAATATTTACTAAATTTATTAAACAGTTTTTCTAACAAATCTACCGTAGAAGTCTAAAGGGGCCAAACTGGCCTTGTATCATTATTATCGTTTTCTCGGAAATTCGGCGATTCTTTCTGTCAACTTCCTATCGATGGGTAAAACTGATTTATGTACGTTTGTTCCTAGAAGGTCTTTTGTTACGTTGTGTTTTTTCGTAGAAAGTTTTTGATTTATCATGCGGTTTATTAGATTCTCTTGATTCTCGTTTGTGGAATATTCAAACATTCGTTCATTTGTGAAAATTCAAGACGACTGTAAAGATGTCCCGACGTGGACTATCCAGAACTTAAACTTCTTCAAGAAATACGATAAATAGAAGATGTTTCGAAAGGAGAATCTGGATTTGAAGAAAATATTGAGTCAAACGATGAAGAATACGATTTTTCAATCTTTCTTTCAAAAGCTATTTCAATTGCAGACAGTGAACAATCGAAAGACGGAACAATGGGAAGTTATTGGTTCTGGATCGGTACCTGGTAAGATTATGATTCTTAGTTTCTTCATAGTCATTGAATGTTTACTGTCATTCATAGGAATCTGCGCTAAGCACAATATTTGTCTAGAGGAATCAGGTCCTACTGCAAAAAAGAATGTAAAGAATAATTGTGTGGTAGGTGCTTGGCATCCTATAATCAACGAGAGCATGTTGCGTCATATACAAAAATGCACAGAAGCACATTGCTGTTTGAAAAATTACACATGGACTGTAACTTTGGAAGAACTGGAGGCTGCCCTTGTTATTATGTACACAAGAGCAGTCTATGACGTCAAAAATTTTCCAACTAACAGCTTGTGGTCAACAGTATGGGATCCTCAGTTTTTTAGGCAAACTACGCCACGAGACAGATTAAAGGATATTATAAAATATCTCAGATTTTATGTAAAATTGAAAACCGACAAATTTGCTCTTGCCTCTGCGGTTTGGAATGGATTTATAGAAAATAGTGTTGCATGGTACAAACCGCGAATAAATATCATTGTGGACCAACAACTACTGTCTTCTAAAGTCAGGTGTCCGTTCACACACTACATATTAAATAAGCCGGATAAGTTTGGCACACAATTTTGGCTTTTGACTTGCGTGAAATAAAAAACTGTAAATGGTTACCCTTATACTGGTACTGTTCATCTACAGAATAAAGATACAAGCATTGGTAAACTACTTGTTTTGCGGATAATGGAAAATTAACTGAAAAATTTTACGTCAGATAGCTATGTACTTCACATCGATGAAATTGGCTAAAGCATTGCGAAAGAGATCAACAGTCTTGTGAGTACTTTGAATCGCAACAGAAAGAAAGTTCCTCTAAGCGTAAAGCATGAAAATAGAGAATTGTGTGTTACCCATATATTCCAGAGCTACGAAAAAATAACACTGTATACCAAGGAAAGAGTCACAAAAATGTGATTTTGTTGAGTTCGTGACATCAATCAGTGGATGTTGCTGTCGATGGAACAAACTTCCTGAAACAGTAAGTTTTTATAATTACAATTCATTTTACAATAATTAAAAGTCTTTATACTACAAAAGTTGCTTCAAGACGATGGCCTATGCACGTGTTTTATAACATTCTTAACTTAGGAGCAATAAATACATAGATTATTTATAAAGAAGTAATTGAAAGTAGACTCAGTTGTAAAAGAAATCGTACTTCCTATCAGTGCCACCGCTGTAACAAGGCAATGTGTGACAAATGCCAAAAACTGCAAACTGTATAGTGTTCCAAATGTTTAAACAATGAGACTAAAAAATAAAATCAGGTTCTATTGTCTAGAGTTGATATAATTTCTTTAAACTGGGTTTTATTGATTTAAGAAAAGGCCAAAATGAATCCCATCGTGCTTTCTAGGTAGCTATGTTAAGCCAGACTTTCTAGTGTGAA
The DNA here is from genome assembly GCF_040954645.1 of Diabrotica undecimpunctata. Taxonomy (NCBI): domain Eukaryota; kingdom Metazoa; phylum Arthropoda; class Insecta; order Coleoptera; family Chrysomelidae; genus Diabrotica; species Diabrotica undecimpunctata. The sequence goes on from NC_092811.1 coordinate 122,629,553, forward strand.
AACATATCAGATGTATAGTATTTTTCGTATAAAAATGCGTGTACGTCATTCAAGATTTACGACGTCAGAACCCCACAGCTTTGCCAAAACATCAGAATAGTAAGTAAGTGAGGAATTTTTAAAATGTCAACTATTTGTCAAACTATTATATTAACAGTATATACACAGTTTTAAGATAACTGCAACACACTAAAATACATAAGAAAACATTTTAATACAAAATTATATATTCTAAATTTTAAACTTACCAGTTTTAGAGCATTAATAAAAAAAACGTCCCGCCATTATTTCTTGTTCAAAATAATCTATCTTATATCTAAGCTTATCAGCTTTCTGCAGACTATTTAGTTGTTTTGGCATATCACAATCACAATAAACAACAATAATTAGTTTTTCCGTCGACCATCCATTTATGATTAATTTTAACACCCTCAAAATCATTGATTAATGACCCCTATTAATGAATGATTTTCTATTAATGAACGATTTTATTATAGGCAACACAACATACATTGCTTGTATAAATTAAGTTAACCACATTTAACGCTCTGTGATTGGCAGTGACCTGTGGTGTAGGCAACCAAACATATAGGTATACTCGGTTCGCTATTCCCAGTCCAAACTGTCTAGTGAATGGACCGTGGAAGTGTGACGTCACAACTGTCAATTACTTTCCAAACAAAAGTTGAAATGTCCAATCTCAAGACATGTCTTTATAATTTCTATAAAGTTAACATTTTGCTTCCTCTGCTGCTTTTTCTTTTAAGTATAGTGTTTTTAAGATAATACCATCATAATTCAGTGTTCTATTTCTATGAAATATAGTTTAAAAGTTTAAATTAAAGACATTCTAACCTTACTTTATTGATACATGCATTTTATTCTATTTTTATAAAACAACATGCTTTATTGTTTACACAACCTTGTAAAATTGTTGTAGTAACTATTAGAATACTTAGATATTGCAAAAAGCGGAAAGATTCTGTAAAAAAAATGAAAAAATAACGAAAAATACAAATTATCCACACTAAACAAGGTTTGTTTGGAAAGTGAAACTGACATATGTCAATAAAATATACGTCATCACTTCCACGGTCCATTTAGTAATTATTTTTTTGCGAAGTTAGTTACTTTTTGACAGACTAAAAGTGGCTGGAAATTACTATACAACCAAGCAAACGTACTCATAGCCAATATTTATAGTAAACAAACTAAATAGTAAATAAAATAAAACTTTGCGAATTACCGACAATCAATATTTATTTATCTGTAACATATAATAAATAGTTATGTTAAATTATAACAACTAAAATATATTTTTTAAATATATACTACCCAAAATTTGATGGCTTTAGTATACACTTCCACTATTTAGAATAATTCTTCTTTTTTTTAAGAAAGAAGTCTGCAGTAGTAGGATACTTGAGCTATTAATACTGAGAAGTAGGAATTGTTGTGTTGTAGGTTTCCGACAATGAATCTGTCAAAATATGCCCGAGCTAAGCGAATGGAGTTTACCTATTTATATTCCCACTAAAAAATTATTTAAAATGACATAGCCGCTGTAAGTACTGTCTGTCATTGTATGTCATTATTTATCGTTAAGTAAATAAAAATTTAAACTAAGATATTTTTATTTCTGAAAAGTTCGGTCGACGAAAAAGTTTTGTAACGAACTCGTGAATTAAAATGGCGATTAACAATTTCGAACATTAACGCGCTCGCTTCGTTCACGCGTTAAAATATCTCAATTGTTAATCGCCCTTATTAATACACTTGTTGGTTAAATTACTATTAAAAGCTATTAATCTAAATTTAATACGTATTTATAAATACAATTTATTAATATATAATATATTATGATCAAATTGTGTAAGAAATCAAAACATAAACAAAATTCTTACTCTAAACAAGCGGCAACCCTTTAAAACAATTTTGTCACACGCTGATCTGTCAAAAAATTTGAAGTATTTCCGTATCAGTTGCGTACGATTGTCGTATATATTTAATTAAAATTATTATTTTGTGGAATATTAGAGTTATTTCATAAAATTTATATTATTAATAATAACCAATGTTTTTGGTTATTTAATCAATATAATTCTAAAATTCCCAATATAATGATAATCACATTTTTCTGATTATTGTACCATGTTGACGCCTATGAAATATCGAGCAGTTCCATATGGGTTTCGTATTAGTAGCTGTGTTAGGAAAACTTGAACTCTAAGGTTGACGTTCTGGAAATTTTAAATATAAGTGACGTCACTTTATATAAATTGTGACGTGAACGCATTTTTATATGAAAAATAATATATAAGATATTTCTGTTGTCAGTATTAATCACATTCCATGTAAAATGTTAGTAATTTCAATCTAATACATGATTTTTACGAAAACTTTCATATCATTATGCAATGACTGAACGTGTTAATGTATCTAATTATTATTGTTATCCTTTCTATACCACTTAAAAGAAGTAGATAACTTTTGGCGCGGTTTTTTATAGTTGTATCCCCTGTAGGCCTATTCCACTGTACGAAACATACTTATTTTATATTAATATACCAGGGTTGCATTTTTAGTTTCGCATATAGCCATAAAGATAAAAATAAAGTACATTATTACTTTTCGAAATATGTCTCACCAAGATCGATAAACTTTTGCATACGTTCAAACCAATTGGTTATTCCAGTCTTCAGTTGATACCTGCAAAATTGGTGTTTTAAAGACATCGATGGCTTCTTCTGGCGACTGGAATGGCTGCCCACGCATTGAATTCTTCATCTTTGGGAACGTGAAGAAGTCGTTGGGACTTAGGTCGGGGCCATACGGTGGATGGTTTAGCAATTCGATGTTTTGAAACTCCAAAAGCACTTTGTTCTGATGTAGGATGATTCGCCGTGTGTGTTGCTTTGTCGGAGTTTCGCAATACCTTTTGGTAAACAAACGGTTATATACCAATCAGAAGTAACCGGTCTTCAATCTTCTAAAGCAATTGTTGCCTCATGACCAGATTTTGACACAAAAGTTGCGACATTTTCTTTGACACACTTCGAGAATGGATCACTCTTGTTGGTTTTTCCCCATCGTGAAACATCCTCACAGCGGATTGGCGTTTATTTTCTAGTTCGTAGGAGTAAATCCAAGATTCATCGCCGCTAACAATACTATAAACGTTTTTTGAGCTTCCTTTGTTGAACTGTTCCAATGTTTGTCGACACCAATTGACGCGAACCGCTTTTTGCACTTCTGTGAGCAAACATATCACCCAGTTCTTCATGTAGGATCTTTTGGATCGAGGTCTTTGAAATGCCCAAAAATGGCTCTATCTTCCGGTATGTTACACGACGTCATCTTTAATTACCTGACGAGCCGCATCAATGTTTTGCTGTGTGACTGCTGTTTTGGGTGGACCTGGCCTGGATTCGCCGTTGAGACTTGTTGTATCGCAATGAAACTCTCGATTTATGTCAACAAAAGATTGAGGTTACATTTGTGTCAGAAGGGTATTACTTACTTCATGATAATTACATATCAATTTCTTATTTTTCTTGAGTAGTTGGTACTACTATAGAAGTATTTTGTTTCTTCTGCTTTTTTGTAGCCAAATGTCCTCTGCCGTTCAAATTTTATTTGTTTTGCTTCTACATATGTCGCTCTAAGCAGACCTAATAAGGTCGAAATATGTATAATCGGATGGCAGTAGCCCTGCATTGAAATTAAATCTCAAACGCCTTCCTGCTTAATTCGTTTTATTGGCGGCTCTTCACTGGTATCAGTTAAGAAAATTGAATTATATTGCAGAGAATTTCGAGCACGCATTGTTGATTGAGTTTGACTGATCATTTTATTAATCAATTCTAGATCATCTTCAGAATTAGCTTCATGTAAGACACCAAGAAATTGATTCATGATCAGTTCTTTTTTTCCTTTTAAGTCAATAACCGGAATTATTTCCTTATTTTGCAGATCACTCAAAATTATATTTTGTGAAACACATTCAACTGGTTCTTCGTGAATAAATTCATCGTTTTCTTCTTTTTCATAAATTTGATGGAATATTTCTTCATTCGCTACTTTTTTAATTAAATGAATATGTTTACACATATTAAATTTAATTAATGAATCAGTACACGTACAAATATAATCGTGAATACATATTTTGCATTCATCACACTTTAAATCACATGTACAGGTATTATGGATTTTTGTCACTTCATAGATTTCGCGTTTATCTTTTGAAAAGACTTTCCATAAATTCCAGTCATCACTTATTGTGACGTCATTAACATCTAATTGTAATGAATTTTGGTGACGGTTTTTTATTGCTGAAATCTTTGATGTTAACTTTCCTGTGTGGTTATAAGTCAGTTTATCTCGCAAAAATCGCATTAACGACTGGATTGCGACATCAACTCTTTTGTGTTTATTTCCTTTCAAATAAATATGTTTTATAATAATATGCATTCGTTCTAAATGTATACTTGTATTTAAGCAGCCATGTGGGCGATAACAATAAGCCCAATAAGACACAGTTCGCTGATATTCCTTACAAAAATATTCTCCGAATTCAGTAGTGTCTGGATCGCTTTTTAAACTTTCTACCACTTCTTTGAACATCTGTTCAAATGCGATGTTGTCTCTTTCTACCATCAAAGTACGAAGCATTTTATATACTTCGGCTTGGTTTTCTTTATTTCCTTTGATTTTGCACAAGTTCTTCCTCCATGCTTCATCTACATGCCAGGAACAAAACAAATGCAAATTAGGCGGTTCCATAACGACTTGCCATGCATTAAAAAAATCCTCAGCCACATCTGACATAAATATGTTAGTCTTTATTTTACCGCCAAGTGAATCTCTAACATTTTGAAGCATTACTTGTAAGATTTCGCCATCGGTACGATTGGAAAACATGAATGTGCATGGAAAACCTTGATTAACGTCATCTAATGCAAACAAAGTAGTTAATTCTAACCCGTACGAATTTAATCCGTGTGTACTGTCAATGCTAACACACTTTTCACCAAAACGTTTCAACATTTCACGTTGTGTGTCGTTCATAATAACCAAAACAAAATCATCGTCTTTTAATTGTGGAAATTCTGGCGACATTGAACCTTGAGGTTTATAAAAAATCACAATCTTGCCAAATTTTTGCATTTCCACGACCCATGAATGTACACTTGTACTGTCATTACTCTGGCTAACCTCTTCGACTTTTAAATTATAATCTCTAGCTATATTATGCATATCTTTTAGCTTAATTAGATCTCGTCGTTGGACTTCATCATTTGAAAGAGATGCCTTGAGATTATCCAAAATATTATCGAAAGGAATTTTTGAAGCAATATATTTAGCAACTTCATCTTTTTCTTTTTTAGATAATCTCATGCGTTCGACTTCATTTTGATGGCCAACATGCGTTTTAAAAAACTCTACTTTTATCTCACCAGTGGGAAGAGTAATTACCTCCATTTTTGCTGGACAATGTCCATTTATTTTGTTGCTACCCAACATTTTTTCCTGGCGAACGTTAGAACCTCTACTCTTGAAATATCCGTCGCGAAAACAGTAAAACGTTGATTTTGATTTACCATCAGCAGCCGACGTTTTTCCTCTATTAAGTACAAAATTATTTTTATCACTATTCTCAACACTTAACTTCCACTCGAAAAACTTGTCTTCACTTGCAAACGTAAAGCTCTCTTTTTCAGCCAAAGTAATATCATGTTTCAATTTATAATGCTTAAGCATCAAATTTTTGGTCGAACTCGTATGGTCACACATTGCACACGCGATTATTGTACTTGAATTCACTTTATCAAAATTAGGACGATGATTGTAAGATTTATGTCTCAATAGAGTATCTGGTCGTGATGCTGAATATTCGCAAATTTCACAGTCATACTTGACTTCATTTTTTGCATGTTTATTTTTAAAATGTCTCGATAAATTCTTTTTTAAAGAGAAAGAAACGTTGCAAACTTTACAACAATATTTAGTCATTTTTATGTCTTTTAATTGTGAACGGCTACAAACGCTTGCAGTCATGAATATGCACTATAAGTCCAAAGATGCAAATCAGTAATTGATCCATACATGTATTTGCTGTTTAAATCCTTCCACATCTGTAAAAAATATTTCTATTTCAAATAATTCATTTAGAAACCAATCTTTTATAAAATCCATAATCAGTTACAGTTGACTCCATGGTTCTTTACCCACGCGTCATTAATATCTGGCAAGATGAAATAGCCCAGTCTGGTTAAAAAAAAAGGTGGAAAAATGTTTCGCAGATATCTGAAGCTTTTAAGACATAGGTGGGGGATACTAGATGATGAATAGATGAAAAGATACTCCTAGTTTTACCTTACGTTTTTTTAAGCAATAATTTATGGTCACAATTTGATTTTTTGTCTATAAATTTTTTTCCTTATATTTTAAATAAACAATATTTATGTCATTTTTTTATGTCAAGAATATCTTTATTTTCCCGTTTTTTTAATTAAAATTGATAAATAATTTACAGAGATATTTGCAAAAACGCAGTTTTTTTGCACTAATTTATAAATTTTATTAATTTTTTTATTTTTTGACGTGACAACGTCTTAAATTAGGTTGTGGCTCGGAGTCACTCATGAAAAAGTGTAACGCCCGCTCACGTCTGTTACGATGAGTCACCGAACGAGAGAGAGGCCCGCCGGACCGGCGAATGCTTTGCGTCTCTCTCCACTCAAACATGATCGGTCCGCTGCGCGCGCAGCACTAGAGAATTAGGCGCGTTGAATCGGTGCGTGCTTGTGTCTCTGTCTTACTCGAGCGTTCTTGGCGTTGGAAAACCGAGAAAGCGTCATAATACAAGTTCACACGTGTGGTTAAAGTATCGTCAGCTGTGTCTGTAGTGAAAATGTGGAGTGCTTAGATTCGTCATTTACAACAACTACAACAATAAAGGTAAATAATTGTACACTAATATTTCATTATCGTAAACTATGATTGATTGATTAATTGTTAGATTGACACAAAAGTTGAGAAACTGAGTTTATAGGTTATGTCATACTATTGACAAATGTTGATAGTGATAGTTAAGTAAATTATTAGTTTAAATCACTCTGCAATCAATCGTAATTCAGTCGATTGAGAAGAAACAGCGCGTTTCAACTGCAAACAACTATTGTGCAATTTAATAATATTCATATCAATAAATATTCTACCGAGAAAAAGACGTTGTCACGTAAAATCTTCGCCCGTAAAACCGACTTTACAGGCAACCGATTTTTTTATTTAAAATTGTATTATACATTTAAACATCAAGGAATTACCATCTTTTAGATTTGTGCCAAATTTCCCCCCGATCAGTCAAATATTTTATAAGTTATTTAATTTGTTTATCCCTGAGGCTAATTATTTAAACTATTGAGCTTGCCCTATGCATGATGCTAGACACATTCAGCAAATTTCATAGGATTCTTTAAGACTTAGACTATCTCAGAAGTTAAATGCATATTGAGTTTTCATCGAAATTATTTACAAAATAAACGTTTGAAAAAGGGGTATGTTTTTTACTTATAAACAAATGTAAAAACTTCTATATTTTTCAAGCTACAGACTTGTACGTACAACCATTGGATAGCTGGTAAAAAAGCTCATATTAAAAAATAAAAAACCTTCTATGACCAATGGGAACGAAGTTAGTGACTATTTTTAAAAAAATCATATCTCCATTGTTTATTAACATTAAGAAGTAAAATTTGCACAAATTTTGAATGAAAATCTAAACTTTATATTGAAACTTATAGCTATAAAATTTATCTTATTTTTCGAAACGACGGTACTTTCGAAAGATCGACATAGGAAAGTGGAGAGGATATCTGTTTCAGCTCGGTTTTTTTTTTCGGCATCGGAACTTCAAATTGCAACACGTAGGAAAAATTTACATTATCTGGGCTTCCTTTGCAGCTGCAAGCCTCTTTTTTTTATTCTGGGGTAGCTCGTCGAAATATGAATAACTACATAGTTTTCACTGGCCGGAAAATATGGGAAAACTCGGAAAAATTGAGTCCATTTGAAATTCACCCTAAATATTTACTTTTTTTTAATTTGCTCGAATAGTCTGTCGCAGTATTAATAATGATGACATAATTTTCATCCCCCATAAATCTTGGAAAATCCCTGAAAATCAACATATGTTTTTTCATTTTATATCAATGATGTAATAATACTTATATATTTTATAAATTAAATTTCAGGTAATTTTTTACACATTATATTATTATATTCCTTATATTAATTATAATTTTTTGTATTTTTATAATTAACAATATTGATTTTTATTCTATTTTTCTTACAAATATGATATACAATATTAATCTAATCTGCCTTACTGCTTTGATAAAAAATAAGTCGATTTTTTCATCACTTGCCTTATTAAATTTTTTCAATGTTTATTGAACTTTACTTTTTTTATTTTCTTTACATACATTGGTTTAAAAGTTAAAATTTGGTTCATTTATTCGACTTCACTGTCAGGTCTGAACCTTTTTGTTGCAGGTTGTTTGTCTTCACTTATTAAGTCAGTCTTTCCATACATTAAGATATTAATGGCGATCTTAATGCCAAGGTGGGCCAAGGTAAGGTAGGAGAACAAGTAGGAAAAAATGGGCTTGGAAACAGAAATGACAGAGGAGATCGATTGAGTCAATGTTGCTAAAGTGAAGACTTCGTAATAACAAATACCTTTTTCAAATTACCTCCTCGACGGTTATATACATGGACATCTCCACAACATACCAAAGAAAAAATAGTGAGAAATCAAATAGACTACATTATGATAGCAAGGAGGTATCACAATGCTGTTAAATGTACTAAGACGTACCCAGGAGCTGATATAGGCTCAGATCATAACCCAGTAGTTACTGTGATAGAGGCGAGACCAAAAAAGATTAGAAGACCACACAGAAAGGCACTAGATTTAAATAAACTTAGAAACAAAAATATACGACAAGAAACAGGAGAAGAAATAAATGAAAACCTCCGTTCAGTGCAGCAACAAATTAACGATACAAACAACGTTAACCAAAAATTAAAGTACATAAATACAGCTATACAAACAGCAGGAAAGAAACATCTTACAAAAACAACAACAAAGAATAAGGGGTGGATGACACAAGATATACTGGACTTGGTGGATCAAAGAAGAAAGTAGAAGAATTACCCAGACAAATACAAAGAAATAAATAAACACATAAAAAAGAGAATAAAAGAAGCCAAACAGGAGTGGATTAAAGAACAATGTGAAGAAATGGAAACCTATGAGAAAAAGTACGATGCGTTCAATATGCACAAAAAAGTAAAAGAGATAACAGGAAGCATAAAGAAATGCCAAATAGGTAAACTTAAAGACAAAGATGGAAATCTTATTGTAGCTCTAGAGAATAAAATAAAAAGATGGAAAGAATACCTGAATGAATTATTTGAAGACGATAGAAATAACTTAACTCAGATAATCAATGCAACTGGGCCAGACATATTGAAAGAAGAAGTTGAATACGCAATAAGAAACGCTAAAAATGGAAAAACAAATGGACCTAATGAAATTCCTACAGAACTGTTGAAGCTTTTGAATGATAAATCCGTAACCATAATATTAAATTTTGCAGCGAGGAGCTAAAACAGTTTCCCCTCCACTTTCCTATGTCGATCTTTCGAAAGTAACTTAGTTTCAAAAGGTTTTAAGTTTCGAAAAATTGGATGAATATTATAGCTATAAAATTCAATATAAAGTTTAGATTTTCATTCAAAATTTGTGCTAATTTTACTTCTTAATGTTTATAAACAATGGAGATATAATTAACAAAAAAATTGTCGCTAACTTCGTTCCTATTGTTCATAGAAAGTTTATTTTTTTTTGTCAAATGTGAGTTTTTTTACCAGCTATCTAATGGTTGTACGTACAAGTCTGTAGCTTGAAAAATATAGAAGTTATTACAATTGTTTATAAGTAAAAAACATACCCCTTTTTCAAACGTTTATTTTGTAAATAATTTCGATGAAAACTCAATATTCATTTAACTTCTGAGATAGTATAAGTCTTAAAGAATCCTATGAAATTTGTTAAATGTGTCTAGCATCATTCATAGGGCAAGTTCAATGGTTTAAATAATTAGTCCCAGGGATCAACAAATTGAATAACTTTTAAACTATTTGACCGATCGGGGGGAAACTTCGCACAAATTTAAAGGACGGTAATTCCTCAATGTTGAAATGTATTAATAACATTTTATTTTGTTAATAAAAAAATTAATTAAATTTATAAATTAGTGCAAAAAAACTGCTTTATTGCAAATATCTCCGTAAATTATTTATTAATTTTAATTTAAAAAACGGAAAAATAAAGATATTCTTGATATAAAAAAATTGTATAAATATTGTTTATTTAAAATATAAGGGAAAAAACTTATAGATAAAAAATCAAATTCTGACCATAAATTATTGTTTAAAAAAAACGCAAGGTAAAAATAGGAGTATCTTTTTATCTATTCGTCATGAAATCGATGATTTTTGTATAACCAGACTGGGCTTCCACACATGAAACTAAAGACCAACCAACTACCACCTATTATTAAGTAAAGACATAAATATGTACTGAAAGACATTGATTTTAAATGGTTAAAAGAGTATCTAAGGTGAGGACTGATGGAACAGTCTCACTCTCACAGTCTCATAGTAATAAACTTCGAAATACTGTTTATATAATCTCTGAGGATCAAACTAAGATGGAACAAGACGCTTACAAGGTAGCTAAAAAGGAACTAGAGGAAAGAAAATCTGCTGGCGATGAAAATCTATGCATTAGATACTGCAGTGGTGTTCCTACAGTTTTTGAAGTTAAACTACAAAGAAACTAGTATCCTTCCCATTAACATTTTTTTATCAAAATGTTGGAGGCATTCGTGCAAAGATTTCCGAGATCCTGAAAAGTATTTTCTGCTGCTTGTACAATATAATTATTTTAGTGGAGAGTAACTTGAATGATAACATAACTGATTGAGAAATTAAATGTGATGGTTTTAGTATCTACAGATGTGATAGATCCCAGAGAACCATTGCAAAGTTGAGAGGCGGTGGTGTACTAGTGTTTGTTAATAACAAGCTAAAATCACAAACAATTAGTATTCGTGAAGATCGGGTTGAACAAATATATATCTTATGTCAACTTAATGAACTCAAGTTTGTGGTCGGTGATGTTTACATACTTCCACAATTACTTCGCGAAATATACAACTGGCATTGTCAAACTGTGGAAAATGTTGTTCTATAATGTTTTTAGTGATTACAATCTTCCCAATGCAATATGGGAGAATAATACGTTTGCTGTAATGGTGCATTGTCCTGCAGGTGATCCAGCTCTGATTATGGCTCAAGTCTTTGGTTTTTTAAAATTGTATCAACATAATAATATTCCCAACAATCCTAATGCATTTTTGGATTTAGTTTTTTCTAATGTTAGGAAGCTAAATATCTTAAAAGCAAGTGATCCCCTTGTAGATAACAGTAAACCTCATGTGCGCTATGAATGATGCTTAAACCTCGATCTCTGGAAACCTCTATGTTTCCTTCTTCATGGAAAGAAACTTACGTTTTTCCTATATTTAAAAATGGTCAGAAACACAACATTGAAAATTATTGTAGCATTTGTATACAATCTGCAATCCCTAAACTCTTCGACTGCCTTATAGCAAAGCAACTTTCTTGGTTATGTAAATGCTTAATATCTCAATCACAACATGGTTTTCATAGCAAACAATCCTCGGCAACAAACTTGGTTAGCTATCAATCTAATATTTTATCTCATATGGAAGACTGTAAACAGGTAGATGCAATATACACAGATTTTTCCAAAGCATTTAATCGTGTAGATCACCAAATACTTTTGGGCAATTTAATAAATGTAGGCTTTCATGTTAGGTTTGTTGAATGGATTAAAAACTCTACATGTGGGAGAAGTCAAAGAGTCAAGATAGATTGTCATCTGTCTGACAGTATCACAGTAACATCTGGAGTTCCTCAAGGAGGCCACACTTATCCACTTCTTTTTAATATCTTCGTTAATGACATCACTTCCTGTTTCCTAAATAGCAATTCTCTAATGTTGGTAAATGACTTGAAATTTTGGAAAGTTATGGATAGCTTAAAAGATCAAGCCTTGCTACAAGATGACTTAGACTGACTACAAAATTGGTGCAATCAGAACAAACTCCACTATGTTTTTCTCATAAAATCAATAGAATTGGAACAAGATATACTACATTCGCGATCATAAAATCCGGGTCATCTTGAAAATCGCCGTTATTTAATGTTTAACGAGCTTTATCGTAAATAATAATAACACAAATACAAACTAATGCATGTTTCTGAGAATTGTTGTCGGCTTAGCGGTTTCCTTTGTAACAAAGAATTCCAATAATGCTGATTGTGTAAAACTGTACACTTCCCAAAATGAACGGTACCTGTAACTGCCGCTTGTTTTAAATGTCTCATTTGTGCTTCGACTTTCTGTTCAAACGCAACAAACAAACGTTTATTATTGCCGCCATTAGTGTTTATTAGTGCCATTATTAGTGTTTATTATTGTTTATTTTTTGCCAAAAATGCCTTGACTGTTGTTGAAACTGCACGCATTGTTGCGTTTGTGGAAAACGGTCACACTCAACGGCAAGTCGCAAGAACTGTTGGCGTAAGCCTTTCTACGGTTCAACGAGTGCTTCAACGCTTTCAGAAGACGAGTTTGCTAACCAGACGACCTGGCTCTGGACGAATAAGGACGACCACGGCACGAGATGACCGTTTTCTTGTGTTTCAGGCTTTACAAAACTGGACTTCAACAGTGGTTATGCATCGAAATTTCCTACAGGAAGTACGAAATTGCAATGTTAGCGTTGCAACAGTCAGGAGAAGACTTCGTTCTTCTGGACTATCTTCTCGGGTGGTAAAAATGAGACATTTGAGATGCTATGTTTTCTCTGTGTTGTTGTACGGGGCGGAGGCATGGACGCTTACAGACACCACTATTAAAAAACTTGAAGCATTTGAGATGTGGCTTTATAGAAGAATGCTGAGAATATCATGGACAGCAAGGATCACGAACAAGGAAGTTCTAGAAAAAATGAAGAAGGAACCAGAGATTGTGTTTACGATCAAACGCATAAAATTGCAATATCTGGGACACGTTATGAGAAATCAGCACCGTTACTCCCTGCTGCAGTCTATATTGCAAGGTAAAGTCAAAGGTAAGCGAGGACCCGGTAGAAGGAGAATATCATGGCTGCGGAATTTAAGAACATGGTTTAAGAAAACCTCAACGGAGCTGTTTCGAGCCGCAGCGAGCAAGGTCATGATTGCCAATATGATTTCCAACATCCGAAACGGATAGGAACCAGAAGAAGAAGAAGATCTTCTCGGGTAATAACTACAGGACCGCCACTTGGCCGGGCGCATCGAGTTGCACGACTAGCTTTTGCTCGACAATACTCGCATTGGGGTATTAATGATTGGATCAAAGTGTTATTCTCAGATGAATCCCGTTTCTGCCTAACTGGATCCGATGGACGTGTAAGAGTTGGTTAATCGTTCACCGAGGAGAACCGGTGAACGATTTTCACAAGCTTGCATTGCTCCAAGAATGCCATTTGGTAAAAGCTGGGTCATGGCTTGGGGAGGTGTATCTTCCGACTTCCGCACAGAATTACCCTTCATCGAAAATGGGTCCTTAACTGCACGAAGGTACATTACGGAGATTCTAGAAGAACATGTTATGCCCACCATGGCAGGGCTTGGAGAAGACGCCGTTTTTATGCAGGACAACGTGCGACCGCACGTTGCCAGGATCAGTATGCAATACTTGGACGAGGTTAGAATTACGAGGTTACCCTGGCCAGCTAGGTCTCCGGACGTGAATCCCATCAAACATCTCTGGGACGATTTGAAAAAACGTATTCAAACCCATACACCTCCTCCTAACAACGCAAAGGATCTTAAGGAGCTTAAGGATCTGTTAGTGAGAGAGTGGAATAACATACCACAACATGTAATCCAGAAAAATTGAGAATATGCCCCGTCGTCTGCAAGAGGTTATTAAAGCAAGGGGAGGCAATACACGATATTAGTCATTGAAATTCCATTGATATTTTACCACGTTCTGTATTTTTCATTTTTTCTTTCGTATGTCTGTTTCAACAATTTGGTTTGTTTTCTGCTTTTTCAATAAAAACAATAAAAAAACCGTTTTTTTTCTTTCAAAACAAACATTGATGACAAATAAAAAATACATTAGCTTAACAAAAGGTTATTACTGGACCAGATGCAAAAATATTCAAGAAACTTGAAATTTTCAAGGTGACCCGAATTTTATGATCGCGAGTGTATTAATAATCAGCCACTGAATAATGTTTCTTCTATTCGGGATTTGGGTGTTATTTTTGATGAAAAGCTTACTTTCTGTCACCACATAAACTCTTTTTCAATAAAGGCATCTAAATTTTTTGGTTTGGTTACTAGGAATTGCAAGTATTTCTCCATTGATTGAACAAGATTAGTGTATTGTTGCTTAGTTAGAACTATTTTGGAATACTGTCCAGTTATTTGATCACCCTATTTTCAGAAAAATATTGATACCATAGAAAGAGTCCAGCATAAATTTTTGAGATATTGTGCTTACCACGTCCACACTACTATTTAAAATCATGATTATTCCCGTATCGAACAAGTTATCTTTACCCTCACTCAAGAATCGTTGTGATATGTCAGGTGCTATATTTATATATTAAGATCATACACGGATTTATTGATTGTCCAAACCTGTTAAGCCAGATTAACTTTAATGTTCTCCATCAAGCTCTACGTTACCACAATGTTTTCAATATTCCTTGCCACAGAACAACCTATGGTATTCACAATCCATTGGATAGATACATGGGGCTATTATAATGTTCGTGATTTTGATATTTTCAATGTAACTTTAACTCAGTTAATAAGATCTTTTGGCTTTGTGATATGTATATTGGGATTGTTGAATTTTGTTCTTGTTATGTTTTGTTTATTTTTTTTTAAATGTAAGATTTTTAGTCTCATTTTTTAAACTTTTTAATACTGATTTTATATTATAAGTAATTTCAAGTTTTGAATCTTTACTGTTAATGGGGTTATCCCTTTATTAAATAAATAAACAAATCTAGCACCAACATCTTCCACACACGAAACTAAGACAAACCAACTACTGCCTGTTACTAAGTAATGTATTGAAAGACATTGGTTTTAAATGGTTAAAAGAGTATCTAAGGTGAGGACTGATGTAACAGTCTCATATTGCTGTGAAGAGAGTAGATTTTTGAGATTATATCAAAAATATAAGCATGAAACTATACAAGTTTGTTTTTATAGATAAAACTTGAATTTTTCAGAGTGGACCTATATGTTGCGTTCATGGCAAGATGAGAATAAAATAAGTCAAAACCTATTAAAACCGATAAAAACAGTAATATACACCATTGAAAACAAAAAGGTGTTGTTAAAATTCTTTTCGTAGATACATTATTCTTCATGCTGGTAATGAAAACGGCTTCATTGAGAGTGCAGGGGCGATATTTTACTTAATTCTTATTTTCTATTTCTAATTTTTGTATTTATTTACATTGAATATTAATTTGTTTTGTTGTATAATCCACTTCTGCAATAATTGTGTGATATATTTAATTTAAAATGAATTTAGGAATTTTTTTTGTAATTTCGCAACAATGTCAAGATCTGTGATGTAAATAATGAGGGTCATTGGGATTTATACTGTACCAACTGTGGATGAATTGATGGATTAGCATGGACAAGAGGTGCTGATATTGCCATCATATCACCCATATTTTAATGCTATCGAATTTGTATTGGCACATTGCAAGACATAGGTTGAGTGTACCGAAAGTACAAGCTGAATATAGCCGCAAATATCAACCATGAAATAAAATATTTTGGTTTGGCAGTGTTGGGATGTTTTTATAATGCATAATATGTTGTATGCTTCAAATAGAGAGAAAGCTTTTAAAAAGTACATTTAAAAATTGTTTATTTATTTATTAATCACTTATTATATTAAAATACTTTATTAAGCTACTTCAAATGTAGTTGCCATTCTGCACCAAAATTTTAAAACTAACATTTTACCTTCTATTTATTTAATAACCTCAAATTTTATAATACAATCTGTAATCGGAACAATGGCCACTTTGTGTCACTTGATGTTGCTTGGAGTAAATTTCGGACTTATTTCCTATGCTTTAAATGATGACGCACGGGTAACCCATGAGAATCAAAGACTCAACTGTACATTAGTGGTATTGATTTAACATAAACTGCATGATTTCGACGGATAATTGTAGAGCAGATCATTTTATACACTCAAAACTTCAAATAAGAGACATTAGGTATTTAAAACCTATTTTCCCTTAGGAAACGGATTTTTCTTTTATTATAATGATTTTCAGATATGTTTAAATGATAAAAACAGTATTCTTAAAATGAAAAATCAAGCAGAAATGCTAAAAGTTTTATATCCTACCTTTTTTATATATAATTTCCCTCTAATGATTACATTCTGCATTTTTTAGAATCATAATGAGTTACTTTCAAATATATTTTCATTGGAATTACCATTAAAACAAATTAAACAAAGGTGAGAACTTATGGGCTAGTATACATTTAATTAAAACCAAAGAACCTTTGTTAAAACTAAAGAATATTTTGAGTTAACTATGATTTATGCAGTATTCTTTTATGTAAAAAAATCAACCAAAAGTGACAAGTTAAAATACAAAGCTTTGTAAAGGTTAATATTTTAAAACATATTGACAATAGCTCTACATAAACCACTATTTACTTTTGTAAATAAAAAACTCAAATAATATTCAATATTTTATATAGCGTCTATATTCTTTAATTTTACAAAAACAAAAAATTACCGAACAGCTGTTTATGACCAGTTGATTGGTAGAATGTGAAACTAACATTGAAATAAAATTTCCTCCGCCTATGATGAATCGGGATCGTATATATTCGGAAAAATTACTACCGTAGCGCTTCGTAAACGGTTTGTTCAGAAACTAAGAAAGTGGAAGTGTCTACTCATCCTAATTACAGATTATTGAACAAAATAAAATTACAAGGAAATTATAGATTTCGCAATAAAAAGGAAAATTTAGAAAGGATGTAAATATACTTTTTCCAATGTTGTTTGGCTTATAAATCAAGAGAGCATTCATAGAAGCAGTACTAGACTTAAATAAGAGTATTAAAGTGAAATACCTAAATATATTTGTCAATATTATTTGACACTAGAATACAACTGACTTGCGTTCCTTTTCTTGATTTAAAAAAGCGTTAGAAAGAATAAGGCTGAAGGAAGTTTGTTTACCTTTTATACAATCAACAAATATCATTAGATATTTTGCTCGGAAGCTATTTTCTTGTATTTTGAGAACGATTTTTGAAGTGGAAATGTAAATATTAAAATAAACATATTTTAAAGTAAAATTGTGACTTATTCCCAATAAAAGAGTTTTTTTAAACATATGCATTAAAATGGACATTTTTAAAAGATTTTCTTTGCATTTTATCAGCTTTTTAGTCATCAGGTGTAGAACCCATCAGGTGTAAAATAAAAATTTTGGAAATGGAACGAGCATTGGATGTTAGAGATAACAGAAATGCGAATACTAAGAAGAATCACGGAAAAGACACTGCTCAGCAGAATTACAGCACATATAAGCAGAATTACAGATGATATGGCAGTGATTGCAAGCGACAAATCGCTGTTGGGTAGAAGAAGTGTGGGTCGACCACGGAAAAATTGGTGTGACAATTATCCCAGTCTGGTTAAAAAAAAAGGTCAAAACATTTTTCGCAGGTATCTGAAGCTTTTAAGACATAGGTGGGGGTTACTAGATAACATACGAATAGATGAAAAAGTACTCGTATTTTTACCTTCCGAATTTTTTTAACAATAATTTATAGTCACAATTTGTTTTTTTTTTCTCTACAAGCTTTTTCCCTTATATTTTACATAAACAATATTTATATAATTTTTTTATATCAAGAATATCTTTATTTTCCCGTTTTTTAAATTAAAATTGATTAATAATTTACGAAGATATTTGCAAAAAAGCAGTTTTTTGCACTAATTTATAGCTTTTATAAATATTTTTATTAACAAAATAAAATGTTAATACATTTGAACATCGAGGAATTACCGTCTTTTAAATTTGTGCGAAATTTCCCTCCGGTCGGCTAAATAGTTTAAAAGTTATTTAATTTAGGTATTTATTCCTGAGGCGAAATATTGAAACTATTGAACTTCCTCTATTAATGATGCTAGACACATTTAGAAAATTTCATAGGATTCTTTAAGACCTAAACTATCTCAGAAGTTATATGCATGTTGCGTTTTCATCGAAATTATTTACAAAATAAACGTTTGAAAAAGGTGAATGTTTTTTACTTATAAACAATTGTAATAACTTCTATATTTTTCAAGCTACAGACTTATACGTACAACCATTTGATAGCTGGTAAAAAACTCACATTTAAAAAAACTTTCTATGACCAATAGGAACTAAGTTAGGGACTATTTTGGAGCGTGGCAGCTGCTATTCATCCCGCCTTTTTTACGTATACCAAGATATATTACCGGTTTTCTATTATATAGATGACCTTTCTGCTATTCACATGAATACATATAAAATGTAGGGACAACAGGAAGGTATACTCTGTGATCTTTGGAGATATTTAGATCTAAAAACATAAATAAATGTGTTTACCGTCCTCGTACTGTACATATACCTATATACATATATAAACATATAGATCATCAAAGTAGTAAATAATTATAATTATTATAAGGAATATAATAATATAATGTGTAAAAAATTACCTGAAATTTATTTATAAAATATATAAATATTATTACATCCTTGATATAAAATGAAAAAAATATATGTTGATTTTCCGGGATTTTCCGAGATTTCCTGGGGATGGGGGGTGAAAATCATTATTAATACTGCGACAGACTATTCCAGCCAAACTAAAAAAAGTAAGTTTTTACGGTGAATTTCAAATGGACTCAATTTTTCCGAGGTTATTATTATATTTCCAGGCCTATGAAAACTATGTAGTTATTCGTATTTCGACGAGCTACTCCAGATGAAAAAAAGAGGCTTCTACCTGCAATGGAAGCTGAGATAATGTAAATTTTTCCTACGTGTTTCAATTTGAAGTTCCGATCTCGAAAAAAAAAATTGAACCCAAACAGTTATCCCCTCCACTTTCCTATGTCGATCTTTCGAAAGTACTTTCGTTTCGAAGGGCTGTAAGTTTCGAAAAATTGGATGAATTTTATAGCTATTAGTTTCAGTATAAAGTTTAGATTTACATTCAAAATTTGTGCAAATTTTACTTCTTAATGTTTATAAACAATGGAGATATGATTTTTTAAAAAATAGTCCCTAACTTCGTTCCTATTGGTCATAAAAGGATTTTTTAAGTGTGAGTGTTTTTACCAGCTATCAAATGGTTGTACGTACAAGTCTGTAGCTTGAAAAATATAGAAGTTATTACAATTATTTATAAGTAAAAAAACATTTATTTTGTAAATAGTTTCGATGAAAACGCAATATGCATTTAACTTCTGAGATAGTTTATGTTTTAAAGAATACTATGAAATTTGCTAAATGTGTCTAGCATCATTAATAGAGCAAGTTCAATAGTTTAAATATTTAGCCTCAGGGATAAACAAATTAAATAACTTTTTAACTGTTTGACCGATCGAGGGGAAATTTCGCACAACTTTAAAAGACGATTCCTCGATGTTCAAATGTATTAACATTTTATTTTGTTAATAAAAAAAAATTAATAAAATTTATAAATTAGTGCAAAAAACTGCTTTTTTGCAAGTATCTCCGTAAATTATTTATCAATTTTAATTTAAAAAACGGGAAAATAAAGATATTCTTAATATAAAAAAATGATATAAATATTGTTTATGTAAAATATAATGGACAAAACTTATAGACAAAAAATCAAATTGTGACCATAAATTATTGTTTAAATAATTTTAAAATATTAAATAAATATTAATTAATATTCTGGAAAAATCGATCAAACTTTATAATAGAGATACTACTGGTTCATTACGTATTTCATCTGCAATTGAAATTAATTGACAAAACCAGGTTTCCCATAGTAACTGTTTACTCAAATTTTAAAAGGTGTTAGATAAAATTGATTTTGATTTATTAATAGCTCAATTTATGTTACTATTAGGGGAAAGAGTTGGAATAGTGGCCGCCTAAGCATTTTGGTTTATTTATACTGCTACATAGCTTTAAAAATTATACTGTTAACGCAAATAAAACTACAAACCTTAGTACTTCAAACTCTATTTACGAAAAATATTTTTCAAACAGAACAAAAAAAAATTAAAACAGTTTTTCAGACTTCCGCTGGTGACCATATTTACCCGCTGCCGGGAGTTAAAAGTGCCACTGCCACTATTACCCCCATTTAAAAAATAATTAAATGCAGAAATCGCAAATGTAAATTTTGCCTTCGAAACTGGTACAGTCTTTGTGTGCATGTGTGCCCATTGGCCGCAAATGCTGCATTTGATCCATAGTTCTCTGTTTTTACAGAATTCGCAACAAATTGTGCAAATATCTGTTAACGTCCCTATCACGGTCATCGTCATCATCCTCATTTCCAGATGATATATCTTCTGTGATCTTCTATGCCCTTATACAATTTGTTTTTGGAACTATTCGCGGAGGACTGGACTCTTCGATGCCTATCTTTCGTTTGATTCCTTTGCTGGCTTTATTTCTCATTTGCTCTTTTTTCTTCCGCTGTTTTTCTTCTAGAAGTAACTTCATTGGTGTTAATGTCATTATTTCGGAATGTTGATTCCTGTTGCTTTTGTGGTTGGATCTTTCCAACTGAGTCATCTTTTGAGCATCCTGGTAGTGGAATTAAGTATGTCAACAAAAGATATGTCAACAAATGATTGGGAGAGATTGATTGAGCTATGCGAAATAAACCACTTAAAGATCACAAACGGCTTCTACAAACATAAAGACATACACAAATACACTTGGACACAAGAAACAAGAAAATTGAGGTCTATTATTGATTATGTTATAGTAAACCACGAAAGCTCGATAAAAATAAAAGACGTGAGAGTAAAGCGAGGCGCAGAATGTAGCACAGATCACAAACTAGTAATCGCTTGGATGGAATTCCCCTTCATATGGACCCAACAGAAACCGACCCAGGGAGAGTCTGACCAAGTTACGGCTCCGGCTACACCTGTCAATACGTGCTCAACACAAGAAAATAAATTCAAAATCAATTTAATAGAAGAAGACTCAATAAACGACCTATATAAGCGAAGATTGTACCAAAAGCTAGAAGAGTTTCGGTATGAATCATTAGAACAAACATACGAACACATAAAAACCTGCATGAAGACAGCAGCCCTAGAAGCTCTTGGAGAAGTGGACCAAAAATACACCCACCAAACTACGAAATTAACCGAAGACACACTAACATGCATAAAAGAGAAAAAAGAACTCCATATAAAATACCTGAATACAAAAAACTATGAGGACTTGGAACTATACAGGAAAAAAAATAAAGAAGTGAAAAGAAAAGTGGCAAATGAAAAAAATGAAAGATGGGAAAAAACATGAACAGAGACAGAACAGCACATGGGAGGAACGAGAAATTCAGAGTCATGGCGCATCTTAAATTCGCTCCAAAGAAATAAGACAGAGAAAATCAAGATCTGTCAAATCAAAGAAAACGAATGGCAAGAATACTATAAAAAATTGCTAACCGAAGACCGCCCCGAATTCAAAGAATCAGAAATAGACGGAATAGAAATCTATACACATGACGAAATCGAATTAAGCCTAGCTGAGGTAAAAAGAACCAATCCAATAAAAAGAAACCGAAAATACCAAATGAATTGATAAAAAACGGATCGGAAAAGTTATTCCGTATGATACATAAAATGTTTGAGAGAGAGCACTGAATGGAGAAGACTTACCGGCAGAATGGACCCAAGCATATATAACATCAATATACAAGAAAGGAAATAGAAAAAACTGCGAAAACTATCGGGGAATCAGCATTATATCGTCTATAGGCAGACTGTATGGAAAGACGATAAAGGAAAAATTAGAAATATATATACAAGATAAAATCGGAGAAGACCAGGCAGGTTTCACAGCGGGGAAAGCATGCTTAGATCACATTTACACGGTCGAACAACTAATAGAAAAAAGAATGGCCAAAAATAGATCCGTCCATCTAGCTTTTGTTGATCTTAAGAAGGCATATGACTCAATACCTAGAACCAAGCTATGGGAAGCAATGGAAGACATCGAAGTTCCACGAAGATTAATAAACGCGGTAAAAGCACTCTACAAGAATAACGAAGTAGCTATCAAAACGGGCAATAGAATATGCAGTCCATTTAAGACGACAAAGGGACTACTACAGGGTTGCTCGACATCCCCCACTCTGTTCAAAATATTCCTGGAAAAAACCCTGAAACCATGGAAAAGAAAGTGCGAAGGAATGGGTATACCAGTAAGGAACGAATATCTATATACGCTATGTTTTGCCGACGACCAAATAGTGATCGCACAAGACGAGGATGACCTCAGTTTTATGATGAGAAAACTGGAGCAGGAATATACAAACAATGGGATGGAAATAAACCTAAAGAAAACTGAATACCTAACAACGGAGAATACAGAAATAAAACAGCTGGAAATAGACGAAGGTAAACAAATCAAAGAAACAGACAAGTATAAGTATTTAGGTTTCATAATATCAAACAAAGGAACAACGGAGGAAGATATAAAAAATAGACTGGGACAAACAAGAGACTGCATACGAAAATTAAACCCGGTACTATGGGATAAGAACATCAGCATGAAAACAAAGAAAAAACTATATAATACCATAACAAGAAGTATCCTCACTTACGGGTGTGAAAATTGGACAATAAATAAGAAAACCAAAAACAAAATAAGAGCAACAGAGATGGAATTCCTAAGGAGAAGCTGCAGAGTAACAAGAAGAGATAGAATAAATAACATGGAGATTAAGAGGAGAATGGGAATGAACTCCGACATAATAGACTACATCGAACAGAAGAGGTTAACCTGGTACGGACATGTCAGAAGAGCAGATCAAAATCGGTGAATAAATAGAATAACAGAGTGGAGCCCGATAGGAAGAAGAAAGAGAGGCAGACCCCGAAGATCTTTCAGAGATGAAGTGGACGAAGCAATGAGTAGAAGAAACCTACAGGAAGGGGACTGGCTAAACAGGAAAAATTGGAGAAAACGGTTGAGTGAAGGAATACAGTGAAAACTGTGGAAATCCTTGTATATATATAACAAAAGATACTTCAAACTTTTTGTCATGGTTCGAACTTTCTTTATTCCCCTTAACTTCCTTATTATTCTTCTCCTTATCTAATCCACTTTTTTCTCTTGCTCTAGTGTCTTTTTATCTTTTTTTTTGTATGAATGATTCACCTGGAGCAAAGTCTTTATCGGTAAAATTTTCAGGATTATATGGAAATATTCCTGTATTGTCAAAACCTTTAATGGCTTTGACTGGTGTGGCCTCGCGATCGTATGAATTTTTAAACATTTTAGCTATTTCAAATGTGATATGCTCATGAGAATGATTTCGAAGATAATTATCACATTCAATGTTATACGCTGATGTGTGCGGGGGTATGGTTAACAATAATTCCTCGTTCTTTACAGAAATTATATGTCTCTAATGTACAGTGGTTACGGTGATTGTCGACGATTAACACAACTGGATTCTCCTTTGAAGGTTTTACAACACTGTAACAATGCTGAGCCATTCGAAAAATATTTGCTCATTTATCCACCCATTATCCGAGCAGCAGTAGACTGCATCAGGTGGCCCATTTTTCTTTAACTCTGGTTTTATCCTTGTGCGAGCATAAAAAAACAAAGGTGGAATATATGTTCCTGAGGCAGTTATGCAGCACATAATGGTTGTTGTTTGACCTCTTTCTGCGCTTGTAATAAAGCCGACTCTCTCTTGTCCTTTTTCAGCAAGTATTTTTCCGGGGTTTTGGACGGTTGTTATGCGTGTCTCTTCTGCATAAAAATTTATATTTATCCAATATGGATTTTAAATTAGAGAAAAATAGGTTTACTTCAGTTTTGTTAAGAGCAGATATGTGGTTAATACTTGTCGCCTTCGGTTTTCTTGATAGAATAATTGGATTTCTTTCAAGGAAGAAATTTTCCCCAGTAGTATTAGCAGCAACAGAAGACCAACTAAAAATATTGATGAACATATTATCAGAAGACAGTCACAGGCTGAGCTTGGACATTGGACAACTTTTCCAAAACCAAAATTCTGGTATTCCACAAAAACCCACATGAAGAAGTTACACCTAACGTATAAATAAATGATATCACCCTTCAGAGTTCCCAAAGCTTCATATACCTGGGCAGAGAACTAAATAGTCAACTAGACCACTCAAAAGAAATTAGAAGACGCATTGAAATAGCAAGATATGGTTTCATGAATATGCTTAAAATGCTCTGTAACACCAAGCTATCAGTTTCAAATAAGATTGAGAACACTAAAGTGTTATGTGTACTCTCTATTACTATATGGCTGTGAGACCTGGACATTAAAACAGTATGACGTCAACAAATTAAATTGATTTGAAATGTGGATGTACCGCCGAGTGCTAAGAATAAGCTGGACCAGCAGCACTACGAATGAAGAAGCACTGAGAGCAATGAACACACACCCTCATCTGGTCAATACTATCAAAATTAGAAAGACGTCATATCTAATATGTATTTAATGAAACTTCTATTATTATTTTTGATCACCGTAAGCATATTCATGTGCCTATTTTCCCTTTTTTTTCTAGGTACTATTCGCCTTTAGTAATGAGTTTAAAACAACAATAACCAAAGACCAAAATTGAGTATCAGAATGAGCTGATAAACAAATCTCAAACATAAGACAAACCGTTATTTAAACAATAAACAGAGGAGTTTATTTTTACTATTAAATATCCCTTACTGCAATTTCGATGAATATCGAATATTCCAGAAAGCTACAATACCCTCGTAACCCATTTTCCAATCTACCTAAATCGACAAAACAGCCGTTCCCACAGCAACGCTTTCTGTCAGCTTCAAGTCATCACATTTCCATTATGCACATCTCGTTTTCATTTCATTTTGTTCCGTGATGGTAACAGGAAAAGAGTCCAGATCGACGAGCGGCATGAGGCAGCAGAGTGGCTGCAAAATTTGGGTGCCTGCGTTCACTGTCCAGGCTCTTCAGAGACACACATGCGTCATTCCGCCGCCGAGATGTAATGTTTATAAGGAAATACCGTCGACGAACAGGAAGTTTAGAACGAACTACTTGAGAGGGAATCTGCCCATAGGAACGGATCCCAAGGGTAATAAAGTTTCTTGGAAAGTGAGTACTTAATTTTCTCGTATATTTTAATTGTTTTTTCGGAAACATTTTTGGGATACATACAACCTCACAGATTCTATCTGCGAAATGTTTGTATACCATTTAAAGCATGATCATTATTTCTTTATATAGTATATTATATATTTCGTTAATATTATGAAAAAAGAAGGTTAAGTAAAATAACTATGTTAATTTTGACAATCATATTTATCTAGTCTAATTTTCAGAGCAGTTATTTTAAGTTTACAGAATACTAAAGGCAATTGAAACTAAAGAATTGTTAACAAAATATATTAAAAGAGGGTTAAAGAAAAAATCTACCAGCACTATTAATAGACAAGTAAGGAAAGAAAAAGCTGAAAAAATCTTATATAGGTTTTTGAAGAGAGCCATATAAGGGATAGCTGATGACAAATGCTTGAAGACGCATCTATCATAAAAAGTGAAAAAATGATTTTTTGCCTATAAAACGGTTCTTATACATTTTAAAGCAAAGTAGTTTAAATAAAAGTTTTATAAATAATTCTTTAATTTGTTAGTTTCTAAATTAAATTACACAAACAATTGACCGAGATAATTGCAAAAAACTCTTAATTTTGGAGTAATTCATAAATGTTAATAACTTTCTTTTTTAAATAATAATTGTTCAATTTGTTTATCCCGTAGACCGATTATTTAAACAACTTTACTTATATAATACTTTAGATATATCTAAAAAATTTCAACATTTTATCAAAATTGTTAATTAAAAAAAAACTGTTTGAAAAGGGCTGACTTGTTAGCTCATAAACATTTATAATACTTTTGATATTTTTTTATGTCACACTCTGGTAAGTAGGCTCACTGCAAAAAAGGCGAAAAAACACAATCTTTAAAAAAAAACTTATGACCAATAGGAACCAAGATTTTGTTCTTAATATTATATGTTATTTGTTTATTAGCATTAAGAGCTGAAAGTTGAATGGATTGGGCTTTTATACGACCGATGAAATGGAAGTGAATATGAGTCACAGGTGTATTAACTTTAATTTAAAAAGGGGATAAGAATAAATAAGTATGAATATATAAACACGACAAAGTATTTCCAAAAACATAAGAAAGACCCGTCTTTGTACCAGGTAATCTCTGCTCCATCTCTTTCGTAAGAAGAAGTTTCCTCTGCTTCATCTCTTTCCTGAGAAGATATCCACATGGAGAGGTACTTATAGCCTGTATTTAGGTACCATATTGTCAGAAATCATCTATTCGGTACCCCAGATTTCATTTATGATATAACTATGTCCTGATCTAACCATTACATTACTCAGGTTTTCTCACAGTCTATAATCTTCTTCTTCTTCAAGTGCCATCTTCGTTCCGAAGGTTGGCGATCATCAGGGCTATACGTATTTTCGAAACTGCTTACCGAAACAATTCGTTGCTGCTACAGCTATACCATTCCCGTAGATTCTTTAGCCAGGAGTTTCGTCTTCTTCCTATGGACCTTTTTGCTGCTATTTCCCTTGCATAATTATTCGAAGCAGTTCATATCTTTCGCCTCTTGTAATGTGTCCCAAGTATTGCAGTTTTCGTTTTTTGATCGTAAATATGACTTCCTTTTCTTTATTCATTCTTCTCAAGACCTCGACATTTGTGACTCTCTCGGTCCATGATATTCTCAGGATTCTGCTATACATCCACAGTTCAAATGCCTTTAACTTTTTGGTATCAATCTTTTTCAACGTCCATGACTCCATTCCGTAGAACAGCACAGAAAGTACGTAACATCTCATCAGGCGAAGTTTCATTTAAAGGCTCAAATCTCTTCCGCAGAACACTCTCTTCATTTTAGTGAATATGGATCTGGCTTTTTCTATTCTTATTTTGATTTCTGCTGAGCTATCGTTGTCTTCATTTATAATAGTGCCTAAATATTTGTCTGTAATATCTCAATCTATAATATCTCAGTCTACCCCTTATAAATATGTATAGAGGATGAAGGTCTAGTGGGACCACAATATCTACTGTTGCTGTGTCTCCCAGAGACTATATAATTCCAAGGTAGGCAAGTATTTACACCTTGCTTCTTTGAGGATGGCAGTTTTTTCTTTGGCCACCGTATCACTGATACCTATGTAATTAATTTTCTTGGTTATTAGTTCTATCTGCTGTTTGCAAGTAAGCATTGAGTGTAATATACTTTAAGATACTTTACTCACTCATCAGATTTAGATTTGTACCATTCAGGCTTAGAAGACATAATCTCTATAAATTCCTCATCATAATTCAGGCTTTACAATCCTGCGTGCGTCGTAGTCTCCTCAAGAATTTCTCTCCAATCATCCCTATCCATCGCCCTCTTCCTCCTAGCACGTATTCCCATATTTCTCATGTATTCATCGATTTCCCCTCGATTTCATGATTTTGGACTTCTAGGCAATTATGTTAAGCCGTAGATTCAAAGTCCATTCTTTAAATACTGTGTCCAGAAGTTTTTGCTTAGTCTTCAGTGCAAATGATATCACACTTATAGGCCTCAAGAATTTGACTTTCTTCTGTTCGATTTTTCCAGGTTTGGGTATAAAAGCAAGTCTTGTGATCCTCCACGCTTTGGGAATGTAGTCCACTCCTAGGCTAGCCTGTAGTATCATACATAATTTTTTGTACACAAAGTCATTTCTCTTCTATATAATTATTGGATAAAAAGGTTTCATCAGTATCACGTAATAGTTTTTTGCCAGTTATCTCCATACTACATTTTGACAAAAACAATTTAAAGACATAGATGGCTTAATGGGAAGCTCAAAACCAAGGGAGGTATGGAAACTGTTAAAGAACCTGACTAACATGAAGAATGCCCATGAAAGGATAAAGATAGAACCAATACAAATATACGAATGGATAAGAGTTATTGCAAGAAAAAATATATATACTCCCTCAATTTACGACATAAGAGACAGATAAACACAAGCTGCAGATATATCTAAAAACGATTTCTTAATATTTAGTTGTGGCTTATTCTCATTTACTTACACAAAGCAGCTGGCCCTAGAGACATACATACAGAACTCTGCTCAAACATGCTCCTTCGTCCTTAGCATAAGAATTAAAACAAATATTTAACAAATGCTTATTTAATGGAAAAATACCGAAGGAATGGAAAATGGACTACTTAAGCTCCTTGCATAAAAAAGGAAACAAAAAGAGGAACAATAAATAATTATAGGGGAATATGCGTCACACCTTCTGTGGGTAGGTTGTATGGGAAAGCCATTAAAGAAAGGATGGAGGAGCAGTTGCGAACTTCAGAACAATAGAGTGGAAGAGCCCTCCATCTTATTATTCAGGGTAAAATATACGGAAAGAGGGTCTTAGTAACCTACGTAACCTACCTACGTAAATGGTTTACTCACCCTTCGTGGTCACTCTTCAGAGCTGTGGTGAATAAAATTATAATAGCCAACGTTCAGTAATGGACGTGGTGCAGAGAGAAGAAGAAATAAGTAGATAATATTAGCAATCATGGAAATACAAGAGAAGAAGATAAGGATCTCAGATAAGATGACATGAGGATCAAGAAACATGGTGGAACAAAATTGATGATGACAATAGCACTGCAAAGAAAGCAGTAGAAAACACAAAAAAGAACAATATCTATATCTAAAAATGGATTTAATACTCAATATGTAGATAGATTTGAACGATTTTACTATTACGACATAAAATTTTGCTAAAAGTTGACACATTTCACATACTTGTTAACAACACTCAATGTCAGGCTAAATCAAAATGGTTATTTATTGTTGTTTACGTAGGAAATACATAATTAGCTGGTAATTAATTAAAGCCGTAAAGAATGTCTGTTTCTTCTAAGCAAGAGATGTGTGCGTTGCGACTTTAAACAAAGTTCTAACAAAAAGATGTGTGCCTCTTGTTGAGTTTTACCCTATCGCCGAGGGTGTGGTAGATAGACAAAGATATTTAATAAGTGGGTATAATATTGCATGCAAGTGGTTCTCAGCTTTGGTAAAATATGAATATAGATAATTTTAACGTGAGGAATTTATATAAGACAGGCAATGAAACAAATCACTAAATAAGGTCGTATGTTAATAATATTAAGAATAATAAAAAAATATTTAAATAAGCAATAAATACTTTTCCATACAGTTATGATACTGATACTATTCTCTTGAGACATTTTTTGATATTTACTATCTTTAATGTCAATTAACTAATTTTGTTCGGACTTCACCTTTTGAAATCCTTTTATAATATTATTTTTTAGGCGGACATAACCAAATTAGATTTCCATTATTACCTGCCCATGTTCTTCGAAGGTCTCGTTGAGACAGAACACCCTTACAAATTATTCGCTCAGCAAGGAATTCACGATTTACTGACACATGGAGGAAACAAAATTTTTCCGTGTATTCCTCAGTTAATTATACCAATCAAGGGTGAGTAACAACATATTATTTTATACGAAGAATAAATAAAACAAGTCCAAAAATAAAAATATTTAGTGTTACATCAGGTAAATTGTCCTCACCGGGAGATATGTTATTTTTCTGTTTTAAAATAGCTTCTCTAATTTCTTCTT
Source organism: Diabrotica undecimpunctata (assembly GCF_040954645.1). NCBI lineage: Eukaryota > Metazoa > Arthropoda > Insecta > Coleoptera > Chrysomelidae > Diabrotica > Diabrotica undecimpunctata. Next base: position 122,659,743 of record NC_092811.1, read on the forward strand.
CGGTAGGGAGTGGCTGCCGATCATTTTCATTCATTTGAGTCTTCTTCTTCCTTCTCGTATGTGGGCTTTAAAGTCTGTTTCTTCTTCAATATTAGCCTCTTAAATGGTTTAAATTATCGCACCACCTTTTTCTTGGTCTGCCAATACTTCTTCGTTCATTTTATAACTTATCTCGTGCTATTCGTACGATGTATGTTAATATAGGTGTAATTGCTGCTTTATAGATTCTTGTTTTTGTGTCTTGTCTTAGGTATTTGTTCTTCCAGATTGTGTCATTCAGAGATCCCGTCGCTTTACTTGCTTTTAAGCTTTGTTGTCGTACTTCTTCTTCAACATCTCCGTAACTAGTTATATCTATTCCCAGATATCTAAACCTTGCTTTCTGCTTTTTTATTTTCCCATCAATTTCGATTTTACATCGTAGTGGGTATTTAGATGTTGTCATACATTTGGTTTTTTCTGCTGATATTATCATATTGTATTTCTTGGCTGTTGTTTGAAGATATGTGTTAATCTTTGGAGCTCGTCTTCTGTCTCGGCGATTAACGCGGCGTCGTCGGCATAACATAATATTTGGATTTCTTTATTTCCCATCCTATAACCATGACCTTTACGTACTGCTTGTATTATTTCGTCCATTATTATATTAAAGAGAAATGGGCTTAACGAGTCTTACTCCGCTTTGTACTGGTATACACTGTGTTAGTTTTCCATTTATCTTTTCCTGTATTCGATTATAGAAGTAGATGTTTTCGATGGTTTGACAAAGCTAACAAATTCAGAAATTATATTGTGCCATATGCTACGCTATACGCCAAAGCATGTTTTGAAGCTATTTTATCTTTTTTACTATAACTTTCTATTCTATGAATAATGATCTACTATATGTTGCAGATGCTTTAAGAACAAAAAATAATGAAGTTATGTGCAACACGTTGCGCATTTTGCAACATTTGGTTAAATCGGGAGACATGATTGGAGAAGCTTTAGTACCTTATTATCGACAAATTTTACCCAGTCTTAATATTTACAAAGAAAAGAATGGTAGGTTGAAATATCATTTTTGAGCATGCTTTTTTAATTTGTCTGTTGTATTATGCCTGCTACACTTTATTTGGTATTGAAAGAAAGTTATAAACACTAATTTCTGTATGCAAAAAGTTCACAAAATGAAAAAAACTGTTTTTCTTTGCTCTAAAAGGTCAGAATACAGTCAAAATCGAAATATAATTGGCGATTATTAGTATAACATTTTTTTCAAACATATTTATAAAATATTTGTATATTTATATGTGGAGATTAGAGTCGGAACTCAAAAAAATCATAAAAAATTCAAGAAAAAATGAAGAAATAAAAATTAACCAATTAATGACAATTTTGAGCAACTTTACAGACGACATTAAGAAAATAAGTCCAAAAATAACAAAGATACAATAGAAATGGTAAAATATGTATGACAGAGGTAAAAAAATGTAGGGCTAAAACAAAAAAAGAAGGAGATCAAGAAAGAACTCAGCGGAATAAAAGAAAGAATGGAAATAATTATGGAAATATGAAGAAAAAGAAAATACCCTAGTTATGGGCGGACAAGGATAGAAATATATGAGCAAATAATAAAGTCCAGTATGTTTTTTGATAAAAAAAATTTTATCAAAAAACATACTGGACTGGACAGTTAAAATATGAAATGCAATATGTGAAACAGCACGAATTACAAAATCAGTAAGAAAAAAGGAAAAGCATGAAAAAAAGTAAAGTTACAAAGATATTAAAGAGCATCAAGCATATATCAATGATGACACAATGATAAAAGAAAGGAAAGTCTACAAAAAATTTAGATAAATTGCTCAGGAAAAATAAATAAAGGAAATAATGATTTGTTTCGTCTTTTATGAGGGACGGGGGAGTGACCAAAATGTTTGAAACATACCTTGGTCCTAGAAAATGGGCAGAACCGTTTTCCAGCCTCAGTTATAATGGGTTTCTCCAGCTTGGCCACGAGTATATCCGAGACCGCACGCAGGGGTTGTTCGGACACAATCGTCGTCAATTTCAGAGACCTACCTGCTAAAAAAACACCCTCCTCAACCATGAATTAGCGGCCAGACTGCCCTGATTGGGACCCAACGTCGGCACGGCATTCACCTGATCTCTCATTCATACACAGTTCTCGCGCTTTCTCACTATGACTGAATCCTTCTCTCTCCCTCTCTCTCTCTCCCTCTCTCTTTCTGTTCTTCCCTACTCATGTTTAATCTCGCCACCTCTCATTCCGCCTTATCTTCTTGTTTGCTCCCGGGCATCCTGCCTCCTTTCGGATCGCCTTTCTTCTTGTTCCTATCTCTCCAATGTTCTCTTCACATATCTCTGAACTTCTCTCCTCTGACGACCTACATAAGCATCTCCTCCACCAGTTCCGTGACTGATTGCACCTTACTTCCTAGCTCTCTCTCAAGCAAGCTTCTCTCGACTATCTATCTATCGCCTACCAATAGAATGTGTGAGACTGTGTCCGATATTTGCTATTTTCTGCCTCTCCAAATCTGTAATATGCTCTGGAACAACCATGTACTATGAGCATCTGCGTCAGGAAATAATTCATACATTGTTACCCGCAGTCCATCCATCTTCTCAAATAAGGAATCAGCGACGTCCACTGCACCACCCTTTTCATCTCGTCCGATTCCTCTTACCACACCAAATGTTCTATTGCTATTTCTTCATTTTTTTCTCTTGTATACTCTTTCTCTTTCCTTCACTAATACTTGCATCGAAACACACCCGGTAATAACTACACCGCCTCGGCAGAGACTTATGTATGCACATGCCACCCTCAACAGACTCTTCCTATCTGCTCGGGTGAGCTGCCTTCTGTACACCTTTATTAAAACTGCAGTACCCCAGTCAATCACGAGGACGATCGATTGCACAACATAATTAAGGGCCCTCCTCCTCTCAGTTTTGGGCCCTTCGGTATTAGGCATGATCCGGTGTACTCATGTGTTCCAAAAGCCATGTCGGCTCCAGATTGCCTATGTGTTTCACCGCTTCTGGTGGTATCCCATCGAGTCCCGAGCATTTCATGACTTTAGAGCACTCAACGCTTCATTGAGTACGTCTATTGTAAAAGGTACAGCACTGCACTCCTTGCCAATAGCCGGGTGGAAACAGCTCTCGGGTAATCTCAAACTTCCTGTCCAATGACATCTCATACAGAAGGTACAGCTTCATTATGATTTTGTATCCCTGGCCCCAAACGTCCTCATCCGACTTGTCACACAATTATCTCCAGTGCCTTTTCTTCTCGGCTCGGATCTTCCTGTTCATTTCCTATTTCGCGTATTGTATAACATATACAGTCTGCTAGCTTCGATTACTTCTCCTCTACTGTTTGCCCTTGTAACCTCTTCTGATGGCAATGCATTCCTCATGAAGTCAAGATGAAGGAAAAAAATTGGGTAACTAACAGCGAATGGAAATGGAACTACAAAGCTGATAAAATGATCAAAATACCACCAAAAAAACTAAGAAATATCTTTACCAATGGAAAAATGTTGATGAAACAGGCCCAGAAGAAGAATATGGATAATGAAAAAACAGAAAAAAGATGAAAAAAGTTAAAACCGACACAAGACACAAATATACATGTCGAAATGAACACTTCTTTTAGAAAGGTGGAATATTGGAGAAGATTCATAAGGAGAAGGGACTCTTAGATATCTAGCTAGAAAAATCAAAAAGTTACAATTTGAAAAGACACTAATAGAAGAACCAAGCATCTTCTGAGGTAAAATCTTTTATTTTCCGAATGAGGACTATTTCAGAGGGAACACCATTAAAGGTTTTAGGAAAAATTAGGATAGAGTTTTGGAATCTTGAAAGTCGTACAGTAAAGTCAAAAGTAAGAGTGTGGAGTTAGTAGATGTACTTAGAATAGTACTTTCATTCAAGAGACTAAGTGAAAAGGACAAACAGCGAAAGAACAAGTGAATGATACAAATTGTGGTATGTACCTTGGGCAGCTCATTGTACAAACATTTCCATTATTAACCAACTTGACATTAAAAATGACTGTTCACAACAAATTTACAATTCAGCGGGCCACTCATTCTGTGAAACTCTTAGAGCAGCTAAATGTAGAGACCAATGGAGACAAATGTATTAGTAACATTGGAGAAAATCACGATCCGAAGTAATGTGGAAACGACAAGGGAGCAGTTCATTTCATATATTTTTTACAAAAACCCATGAATTATTTGGGCTTTTTTCTAGTCAGTTGTCGAAAATTTTCAGATTTTCTGACCAGTTAACAGTGATTGATTGTTCTCTCTCTATAACAAATAAAGAGCTAAAAACAGAGAAAAAAAAATTTTTCGTAAATCATTCTTGAATTTTAAACAATAATCTTCTTTTGATTTCAGTAAACTGTGGAGACGAAATCGATTACAGCCAAATGAGAGGGGACAATTTAGCCGATGCCGTCAACGAGACGTTGCAGGTGTTGGAACGATACGGCGGCGAAGATGCGTTCATAAATATCAAATATTTAATACCAACTTACGAATCGTGTATGCTAAATTAAATTTAGTCCGACGTGATCTTTTTTATTCTTATACATAATGCACTTTTAATATCCTTTCTAATGTAATTATCATTTTTTGTAAACTTTCAAGATAATATAAAAACTCTACACGATTTCAGATAAAGTTTATTCATTTAGCAAATTCCCATCTGTAAACATAAGCACGTGTTGCTATTCACCCTCTCATTCGTCAAGAGGCTATTAAATATAATTTGTTGCCTTAAGCCAGACGGATTCTCATGTTATAGATCCAAACTTGCCAGTCTGTTTAAATTCAAATTATAACGTGTTGCTTTTTTATTCAAAATGTTTACTTTGTTATGTATCTCTCAGTTAATGAATATTTTATTTTAGCACATTTTCGTTCAATGGAATATTAAATTTTGCTCACAGTGATTAAATTTCAAGAAATTCTTACACTAATAGTTTCAAAAGTAAATATTTTTAAAAATCATATAATATATCTCAGTACGACCCTGTTTGGCTTTCACGTGTGTTTGTTGACGGATGGGAATATATAAAACGAATGTAGTTTAGTTATTATTTTGTATTGGTAACATGATTGTACAGGGTGTTTCAAAAAGGTATGTCATAAATTAAATCACGCATTCCGGGGACAAAAATAAATTGATTGAATCCAACTTACCTTAGTACAAAAGTGTACACAAAAAAAGTTACAGCCCTTTGAAGTTACAAAATAAAAATTGTTTTTTTGCATTATCTCCTAAACTACTTGACATTTTGTAATAAAAATTGACACGTTACTTTCTTGTTCTGAAAGCATTTTTCATACAAAAGAAACAACAAAATCTAAGCATACAGAAAAAATTTAAGGGGGGTGTGCAACCTTAAATCCCCCCAAACTTTTGAGTACGTTCACATCAAATGAATTTTGTGGCATCATCAGTTTAACGCATTAATTTTAAAACTTTTTTGCCTCTTATCACTTTTTCGAAAAACTAGTTTTTTCCTAGTTGGCTATAAAATTACAATTGGTTTCTACGGATACAATAATTACAAACAGTTCCATCAATAATAGTCAATAATTTGAAGCTATCATTTATTGTGTGAATAAGATTAATATTAAAAATTTTGATATTACAATGGCCTGCTTCTTCTTCTTCTTCAGATGCAAATCCACTAATGGATGTTAGCGATCACATTTTCCATTAATTCCCTATTTCTTGCAATATGTATCAGAGATTGTATGTCGTTAATCCCTGTCCATTGCCTTATGTTTCGGAGCCAGGACATTTTCTTGCGTCCCACAATGGCCTACACATTTCAGGAAATGGCAAATATGCATTTAACTTTGGTTAAGTTGGATCAGATTAAATTATGATTTCAATAAACTATCGGGAATATCGTAGGGGAATGTCAAGGAAATAGTGCAGCAGCCGCAAGACGTTATGCAGTAAAATACCCCAATCGAAATACACTCGATAGACGATTATTTCTGACCATTGATCGTCGTTTACGGAAAACGGGTACATTCCAACCGCAAGTTGCTGGCAATAGTGGTCGTCCAATAATGGATGCAACTGATGAAGACATTTTAGAAATCATTGAAGAAGTCCCTGGAACAAGTACAAGGGTAATAGCTGCCCAACTACATGTTCCTCGCGTAAGTGTTTGGAGGCGTTTGAAGGATCAGCTGCTTAAACGTTAATTAGTTTATCCCACGACCTTCAACTTTGAATGCTCATAGGATTGCAAAAAAAAATGGTAGAGGGCTAATTCTTGTTTCATTCTCTTTCTAAAGCCGTAAGTTTCATAATCAATAACAAATAAATTCAATTTACAAGCTTAATATTTGACATAGTGGCCCAACTGACTTTTTTTGTAGAAGAAAAGATTTTTTTGTTAATTTTTTTGCTCATTCGACTCATATAATGTATAAGGTTCCAGGAATGTTTGTGTAAGTGAATAAAATAATACTGGTTAATAAAAAAACTGGTTTCATTTTTAGCTCAATTCTTTATTTGCCGATATCTCAAAACATCAATTTTACACTTAGGGCATTGTGCTTCTGAGCGACTTATGTAATCAAATGGAGTCATAGACATATTATAGATTATGATTTAAAAATAAAACTTGAGAAGCTTGTTCATGTTTAAGTCGTCTTCGTTTCTCGCTGATGAGTTGACCAGCCTTTGAAAATATTCGCTGGCCTGGAACGGATGTTGCTACAACACACAATCTTCTCCGCATTAGCTTATAAAGGCGAGGATATATTTCTTTTCTTTCCTCCCACCAATATAGCGGATCTTCTGTTCTCCTAATAAGAGGTTCATTAATATATCTCTCTACTTCCACGATACTAGCAGCCTTAGGCTTTCGTAGAGCTAGGAAGTTCTTGACTGCTCTATCGAATTCGTACCAAATAGATGTCTTTGATTCAGTCTCGGGATATAAATTAGGTTCAACAAGTAAAGGGGGTTGATGAGGGGTATTTGCAGTTACATCAGAATATGATATTTTCTCCTTGATACTTTTTAAAGTATTTTCATATTGATCATCAGAAGAAAATCCATACTTCTTGAACCGCGGATCAAGAAATGTAGCTTCGCTTGTTAATTCATTGGATTCAAAGTCTTCAAATCTTCGGTTTATCTGGGCCTGCAACTTTTCTAATAGGTTGTTTACTTCTGGTGGGTTTTGTAAGTTTATACAGTTTTGTAAATGGTTATTCATAGAATTGACAAACAAGATAACTTTAGATATAGTTACAGTGGTTTCCGCGCTAATTTCTTCAGTCACTTGGTAGAATAGATTCAAAACCTCAACAGATTTTTCTAAAATATTCCAATCAGATGGTGATAGTGTATTAAGATGAGGCTCGTCAACAGCTAATAAGCCGACAACAGCTGGTTTAACCAATAATATTCTTGAGAGCATATCATACGTAGAGTTCCATCTTGCTACAACATCTTCTTTTAATTTTAGTTCAGGTAGCCCCATCTGCGTTTGCATACTTCTTAGTTTAGCTAAAGCACTGGAATTCTTTTTAAAAAATTGCACGATGGCCTTAACCTTGTTAACTTGTCCTTGAATTTCCATTATTCCAGCTTGAAGGACCAAATTGAGATTATGTGCGAAACATGGAAAAAGTGTCCAAGACGTAGCTTTTATTGCTTCAGTTATATCAGAAGCGTTGTCCGATATGACACCAGCTATTTTATTAGAAAGGCCCCATTCATCTGCCTGAATTTTTAGTTGATCTGATACGTTTTTAGCTGTATGTCGTTCATCTAAGGGAATGCAGTCCAAAAGATAAGATTTAAATATTTGCTTGCCATTATCATCATCAATGAAGTGGACAGTAATTGAGATAAAACTTTGATTATTGATTGAAGTCCACCCATCTGTAGTTAGACATACTGCATCAGTTTCGGATAGTTTTTTTAAAACGACATCTTTTATATTGTTATAGATCTGTGGTATCAAGCTATTCGATATAGTTGCTCTGTCTGGTATGTTATAATTAGGGTTTAACATCTGTATAAATTTTTTAAATTCAGGGTCTTCTACAACTCTGAATGGTTGGAACTCTTTTACAATCACCCTAATTAATTGTTCATCTAGCTGTTTAGATTTATTGACAGATAGTGGTCTGCAAGCGAAGCTGGTTATGACAGCTTGCGAATGAGTTAGTACTTTTTTCTTCTTCCAAGAAACGACGCGATCTTCCATCTCTTCCTCGTCTTCAGTTTGATGTCTATAAGTTGCCATTTCAATAGAAATAGCTTTGTGCATGGACTTCATATGTCGACTAAGATTGCCAGTTGCACCTCCTCGAAAACTTATTATTTTATTACAATGGCCGCATTTAGCTTTTGATTCACCTACTATTTGAAAATGATTCCAGAGTTTACTACGTTTGTTTTTTAAGTTGGACATCCTTATTTGAAAATAAAGTTCAGTCCTAAAAAAAATATAAAGCCATATTAAAACCAACCCATGATAGTATCGTAGCAAGTAGTAAGAAATATACACTTGGTCTCTTAGATATTGTTAAAAAGATTACTATCGTTTAATAGTTTTTGCTACTGTAATAAGTATGTAAAACCAAATATATACTAAACTATAATTCCACTATTTGGGAGAGTGATTCATCGTTTGAAGGCGGAGAAGTGGGGAAAGACGTATGAAAATCCAGTGGCGTACACTCACTTTTATTTCAACGTTAATTATATTATATTATTTAAAGATTATTGTTCAAAATAGGTCACAATATATTTATCTGCAGGTTTTTACTGAAGTTTCCATCTCTATATCCAAAGACCGTTTTTAAAGATATAAATCATAGTTATATTTATTTTATTTGTTTATTATTATATACTTATATAATCTTATATTATTGACGTGACAACGTCTTAAATTAGGTTGTGACTCGGAGTCATTTAAGAAAAAGTGTAACGCCCGCTCACGTCTGTTACAGTGAGTCGCCGAACGAGAGAGAGGCCCGCCGGACCGGCGAATGCCTTGCGTCTCTCTCCCACTCAAACATGATCGGTCCGCTGCGCGCGGCACTAGAGAATTAGGCGCGTTGAATTGCTAAAGTTGAAAATCGTTGAAAGTATCGTCAGCTGTGTCTGTAGTATAAATGTGGAGTGCTTAGATTCGTCATTTACAACAACTACAACAATAAAGGTAAATAATTGTACACTAATATTTCATTATCGTAAACTATGATTGATTGATTAATTGTTAGATTGACACAAAAGTTGAGAAACTGAGTTTATAGGTTATGTCATACTATTGACAAATGTTGATAGTGTAAAGTAAATTATTAGTTTAAATCACTCTGCAATCAATCGTAATTCAGTCGATTGAGAAGAAACACCGCGTATTGCTAGTCAAACATTTAAAATAACAAATTATAACTTCTAACCTGTCAAAACAGGGCGACCAAACAAACGAACTAAACCGACCAATCACCACGCGCGGAGTTAGAATTTAACTGTGTTTAGCAAGAATTTCAAATTCCAATTTTAGTAAATGTTTTAATTTTCAACTTTACCATTTACATTTACAAATTTTAATTAATTTCAAATTTATTTAGCAAAAATTTGAACCTTCGATCTGAATAAGTGTTTTGATTTTCAAATTGATTCTTTAAAATTAAAAATATTAAAATATATATAATCAGAAGTGAACGTCACATAACATTATCTGTACTTATTATTATTTAATATGTAGGCAAATACATGTGACCATACTTGGTAGACACAATTGGAAATAGTAATTTTTTATAACTGAAAAAAATAAATATATAAAATACTGGTAGCAAACAATAACTTCAATGATCGATATCTCCGCAACTAATTGATATATCGAAAAAATTTTCAAATAAATTTTGTAGAAAATAATAAGATCAATAATATAATATAAAATAAATAATATATAAAATAATATATAAAAATATAATATATAAAATATAAATAATATATAAAATACCTAATAAATCGGTAATGCAATTCTTATTTTCATTCAATTCCTTGTTCCTATTGTGCAATTTAATAATATTCATATCAATAAATATTCTACCGAGAAAAAGACGTTGTCACGTAAAATCTTCGCCCGTAAAACCGACTTTACAGGCAACCGATTTTTTTTTATTTTCTTTTTTTTTTCATAACTTTAAAAACGGTCTCTGAAGAGAGATCGAAACGTCAGTAAAATAAACATGTAAATATATGTATTGTGGATAATTTCCAACATTCTCCCTAAAAATACGGAATGTCACAAGAAAAAAGCTGTAGAAAAATAAATATATCTATCATTTGTATATACTTGAAAACGATCTCTTTATATAGAGATCGAAACGTCAGTACAGTAGCGGACCTAGAATTTGCCTCTGGGGAGGGGGTTTTGGTTGGTCACCGAAATTGTGAGTAACAGTGTCTGAATAGGGCCCTGAGGGGTTTTTACCCCCAAAACTCCCCCCTGGGTACGCCACTGCGTCAGTAAATTAAACATTCGAATAAATATTGTACAAAAACAGTATGATAAAAACAAAAATTGTATGACATAACATTGTACTATTCTATTTAAATACAAACACTATACACACTTACTATCTTTTCTCGTTTTTTTTGTTTTTTTTATGCTAATGTTCTTACTAAACTATTAGAAAATATTATTCGCTGTCTAAACCTGGTGTAATTATAATTGGCTCTAGTAAAACTTTGAAAAAGAAAATTTGTAGTATTCTCAATAATAGAAAAAAAACAAGGAATATTCTAATTGTCAATATTCGTCAAAATAAATTATTATTATGCCTTGAGAATACGTAAACATTTACTAAATTTTTTTAAACGTGATCACCTCAAATTTATTCCTAAAATTTATCATAAATATAACCTACTTTAATAAAAAACATATGGTTCGTAATTTATACGTATATATTATATCGTAAGTTTATACCCGTGATAGTTCATTCGGTTATACTTAACCATAAAGCAAAGTGACTGAACTGAATGAAGAGACAAATGAACGTAGAGATGAATGAAGGCGTCGAACAGCAGAGACGAATGAAGGTAGAGATGAACGATCGGCAAACAGAGGTGACTTCGTTCCTTCGAATTGGAAAACGTCTGTTTGACAAAAGGGAAAATAGTTAATATAGGACTCACTGTGTAAAGATATTTTATATAGATAAGGGTGAATTGAAAATACACTTACCGCCGTGTGATGGAGAACAAACCGCTTGCCACAGGAACCAACTTGAAAATGAATTCGAATTCTGATCTTAGGCAAGCCAAAGATCAAAAGGGGTGGGAGTATTGGCTGAAGAGTGCCACGCAAAATTGATATTTAAATAGCAAGGCTAGTGGGGTTATTTTTGTAACCTAACCACTATCTCCTGACAGGAATTATACTTTCACCGAAAACCAAATTTTCTGCTTTTCTGAGAAGGTAGACCGGAGATTTCACAACAGGCACTGACTCCTTTGTTACTAGGAAAGATTTCTATTAAGCAAAGGATAGATAAAAATATCAGGGAACATTTGGCGAAATATTTCATTGTTAAAAAGAGCGCAACGAATCGCTCGTTGCTGTTGGGTTATTTTTAAGGCTTTTAACAAAATATATAGACATAGGCGGCGTGAAATTAATTTTCTAAGGGGAATAATTTAAAGAAATTTTAAACATGCTTCAACACCAAAATACAATACAGAAGTTACAATAACAATCAGAACACTAACACCTATCTACTATCTAAGCAGTCGCGGCACCCACACATTTATAGATATTATAGATGTTTTTTTATTATTTAATTTAATCAGTATTTCGAAAATTAATTGTGGCAGGTAATAAGTTGATGTCATTTGTTTCTGTGAAATATAAAAAATATCTATGAGATAATAAAGACTAAATTTTATTCATGGTTTTTAAAAGAATTCGACTAATCTAAGCGTTATACATAAAGGTTATAACAGTGTTAAGTGACGACAATATAGACGCCTTCAAATGCCACAGGATTGGCTTCAATCAACCTTTATACCAATCCCAAAAAAGCCAAACGCTAATAGTTGCGACCAATTCCGAACGATCAGCTTATTGAGCCAAGTCCTAAAACTCTTCTTAAAGATAATTGACACAAGAATATACAACAGATGTGAAAGATACATTAGCCCCACACAGTTCGGTTTCAGACAAGGATTTGGCACATGAGAAGCACTTTATAGCTTAACTGTCCTACTTCAGAAATGCAGAGATCAGCAAAAAGATGTCTTATGCTTTATAGATTACCAGAAAGCGTTCGATTGTGTTAATCATTCCGAATTAGTAAGATTGCTCCATGAACGTTCGATAGATGAGAATGACCTTAAAATCATAAAGAACCTTTATATGAATCAAGTGGCATCTGTAAGAGTAGGACTGGAATCTACATCATATTTCTCAATCGAAAAGGTGTACGACAGGGTTGTGTTCTGTCACCCCTCATTTTTAATCTTTACTCTGAAACGATGTTCGATAAAGCCTTAAGTGACACTGAAATGGAATCAAAATCAACGAACAGACTATTAGTAATCTGCGCTATGCTGATGATACAGTCATAATAGCTGATAGCCGAGAAGCGCTACAACGACTAATAGATATAATAAACACTGAAGGAGAACGACTGGGCTTGAAGATTAATATAGACAAGACGAAGGCATGGTGGTTAGCAGAACACGAAATATGCAATTAAATATAAGAGTAAACAATAAGAACATCCAAAAGGTCCTCAAGTTCAGATATCTCGGTAGTTGGATAGCTGAAGATCTAGATCCAGGCATAGAGATACGTAGTAGGATTGAGCCAGAACAGGATTTACTAATATGAGAACCTTGCTAAGCAACAGCAGCCTTAACTTAACGCTTCGATATCGCTTTGTAAAATGTTACATTTACTCCATGCTGTTATATGGTGTAGAAACCTGGACCATAAAGGCCAATGTGATGAACCGTACTGATAAATACATTCTATAAATAGGTATTTCTTCAATACAAGCAGCTTTAACGTAACTTCTTATGACATTTTTCGTACGCCATTGAAAAAACTATAATAGCGCCGAAACGTCACTATTACTTAAGAATTTACTGCCTATAATTTTGATTCTCGATTATAGTTATTTGTTGATCGTCTTTAACATTGCCTTTATGAATGCCTATAGTGGGCGAAGAAATACTTTGTTGGGACTTCTATCAACAGTTGTATTGATTGTATCTATGTACGATTGTTGTTCAACCAATGATCTTTGGCTATTTTGATAGCTCTTTGTATTTCATTATTTATTTTGTTGTAATCATTCTTATTCTTTTCCTGTCTTCAAACATGATCAGAATTTCCTTATTTTCAATTAATAAATATACTCGTATTTTAAATGATTTATTTAAAAAAATATTAAAAATTATAAAAATACAGTGTCTTAGTTATAACAACTACCAACAGTGATCAGAAAGAAAATGGTAAATTCTCTATCAAAAATGCAAGTTGAAAGAAGACTCTCATATCTTAAAATCTCACAATTAAAAATATAATAATAACTTTTTGTAATATCTAAACAATTTAGTCATAGCTGCAAATATGCTACAATTTGGTCTGTTTTATTATTGTATAAAACAAATATATCACATGAAAAGTAGAAACTTAAGCCAAAAAACAAAAGAGTAGCCCAGTTACAAAGCTTGTTCTGTCAATTTTTTTCGAAATTGAGATAAGACCGCCATTCTGTAAAGTTTTTTCTCCTACATAGGGTAACGTAAGCGATTTTTATTATAAAAGTAAGTATGCCACATACAACTTCACCATATTTGACATAGGCAACAATGATGGTTTCTGTTATGTATGGCATGAACAAATTGCTAAACGAGGTTCAAACGAAATTGTTAGTTGTTTGTGAAAGTTTATAGTGACCCCAAAAAAGAAGGGAATTAAATCACTTATCTTCTATTCGGATAACTGTGGAGGGCAAAACAGAAACTACATCATATTTTCAATGTTTGCTTATGCAGCTATTTCCAAGTTAGTATTACTCATAGATTTTTAGAGAAAGTTCACACCCAAAATGAGGGAGACAGCATGCATGCTGTAATTGAAAACGCGACAAAACATAAGTCGGTCTTGTATGTTCCTGAACAATGGATTACTTTGATAAGAATGGCCAAAACTATCGGAAAAGTATATATATATATATATATATATATATATATATATATATATATATACTTTTATATATATTATTATATATATATATATATATATATATATATATATATATATATATATATATACTTTTATATATATTATTATATATATATATATATATATATATATATATATATATATATATATATATATATATATATATATATATATATATATATATATATATATATATAATATAACAGAAATGTCACAAGAAGACTTTCTAGATTTCAAAAGCCGTGTTGGCAAGAAAAATTGGAAAACTGACAATGGAAAAGAAATGATCAAAATCAGTCAAATAAAGGAAATCAGTTCTTCGTATAACACACCAAATGTTTTTTTTTAGTATGATTTAAGTTCCGATTATAACAGGTGTGATCTAACAAAAGCAAAAAGGAGACGCCTGTCTCGTATTGACAAATTTCCATCTAACCTATACCCAAATCTTTTGCCAATAGATAAGAAGAAGTTACCTGGGTTATTATGGGTTTGTACTGGAAAAATTTCTACTAGGTACCATGGTTTATACAGAACTCTACATTCTGATATATAAAAAAATACGAAATCACTGCAAGCAGTGGTGACGAAGACCTGCAATAATGTTTATTTATAATATTTTGTACTTCTTCTATGTAGACTTTAATCATAAAAACAGTTTTACAGAACAATGGTATGTATTATTTATATTCCCGATTTTTTTCCAGCGAATATTGTACTAACTCATTCAAAAACCAGATAAAGAAACAAAATTGACATATTTAAAAGCACATTATGGAACAATACGGTAAACACACTGGATAACTATAAAAACAATTAAGTAAATAAGAACCCCCGATTTTTTGCATTAATCAAAACTTTATCTTGCTTGATTCGAAAACTTGAAAAATGAGTTAGTACAGTCTTCGCTGGATGAGTCGAATTGGCCTCTGCACACTATGCTCTAGTGTAAAGTGTGTTGCATAAGCATCGCACTTTCTTGATCGCTTCCGGTAAAGACAGCATGGTTAATAAAGATGTGCAATATGGTTTTAATTAATAAGCATTATATATTTATATCATTCATTAATTGATTATTGACTATCATAACAGAACCAAAGTACAGAACAACACATTCATATAGTAATCCATCCCAGTCAACTGATTAGGATTTGATTTGGAGCGTAAGACATGGTACATACCAAATAGAATCCGTACCGGGAGATAAATGGGCAAAAATGAGTTCAATCTCAAAGAAGGGCAAACAGTACAACACATTACTTCTGAATGCCCTCTCTGACGGTGGAGTGATTTCCTTGAAGCAGCATCTGAAGCAGTCTCGACATCATCATTTAATAAATATTTTATATTTTTATGTAAATTGTGTCATTTACAGTATTTTCCTTAATTTGTATGATAAGCTAAACAAGTTCTTGCTAAACTTTAAAAATGAGTAAGGAAAAAAGTGGGTGGTCCACAAAGACAATTGTTAGAGGATTATTAAATCATCCATCTTATTCGCCAGTATCTTTTATCTGTTTCCCAAGGTAAAATATTCATTAAAAACAAGCTTTAAGTCCATCAAAGCTGTGAAAAGGAAATCGGCATATGTTCTGATAGGGCTGACTTAAAAAAACTTTAATCACAGTTTCATTCACAACAGATGATTCATAAAGAACATTGTAGGGACGCAGGGAAAGTGTATATTGAAGGGGCCAATAAGTAAGTAAGTATGGAACCGAATATTTTACAGTGTGAATCTATATTTAATACTCTCATTGTAAAATTTTTTCATGAATATAATTTGAGTTTGCGTATTTTATAAAATGATGGACTTTCCTGACAAACAGTCTACTAAATTATATGTTTTATTATAATGTACCAAACTATTAAAACATACGAAAGAAAATACCAGGTACCACTAGACTGAGTAGCTTATTCTATGTGAAAAACACAGATTTGTTACTTCATTGACCAAAATGAAAAAAAAAAAATAGTGAAAATGACAGTCTTCCTCCAATATGGCAATATTAAAACAACTATTTAAAACAATTTAGTACTAGGATTAATACAGATATATCGCGAAAACGGTGGTCACGCAGAAGATGGTGTCCTGAAAAAAAAAACAATGATTATTACCATGAAAATCATTTAATAATAAATAAAGAAAGATATTTTAATCAATCAATATAGTGAAATATGTATAAAACTGGTATGGTCCAGAAACAATTTCCCTGGCATCACCTAGGTTAGATTTTTTGCATTCATCATTAATACAACTATATTTATACAACATAAGTTTGTGGTTGGTGATGTTTACATACCTCCACAATCACTTACTAGAACACTGACTCTGGAGAAAAAACATGCTCACTATATTTATGTTAATAATCATTCTGATGCTGACTATATTAGATTTTCCCTCCTAAGAGCTGAATGTAAACAACTGTGTGAAATTTGCTTCAGCAACTATAACAAAGGTATAGATACTGGAATAAGAAGGATCCAAAATCATTTTGGAAGTACATTAATGATAAGCGATCTAGTCATCTCCTACCAAACTCCTTATTTTATCAAGTCCAATCAGCAACAAATGGTCAAGACATAGCTAATTTCTTAATGAACTCCTTCCAAACTGTGTATTCACCAAATGACAGCAACCTTTACGCACCTATACATCTATTAAATAGCAACTTTAGTACAAAAATATTTGTCCATCTAAGATTATCATGACTGATATTTTTAATGGCATAAGTGAGCTGCCCAATAAGCTTACTACTGGTCCAGATGGAGTGCATAATTTTTTATTAAAAAAGTGTGTCTGTACTCTGGTAATGTCGTTTGTTATATTGTTTAATAGATCTCTAGAAACCTCTGTGTTTCCTTCTTCATGGACACAAAGTTATGTTGTTCCTATATTTAAAAATGGTCAGAAAGACAACATTGAAAATTATTATAGCATTTATATACAACCTACAATCACCAAAGCTCTTCAACTGTCTTATAGCAAAGCAACTTTCTTGGTTCTGTAAAGGCTTAATATTTCAATCATAACATGGTTTTCATAACAAAAGATCCACTGCAGCAAACTTGATTTGCTATTCTTCTGATATAGTATCTCAAATGGAAATCTGTAAACAGGTAGATGTAATATACACAGATTTTTGCAAAGCATTTGATCGTGTATATCACCAAATACTTTTGGGAAAATTAGTTAATGTAGGCTTTCATGTCAGGTTTGTTGAATGGATTAAAAACTCTACATCTGGTAGAACTCAAAGAGTCAAGATAGGTTCTCAATCTGTCTGACAGTATCTCAGTAACATCTGGGTTTCCTTAAGGTAGCCACACTTCTCCGCTTCCTTTTAATATCTTCATTAACGATATCATTTCCTGTTTCCTAAATAGCAAATGTCCAATGTTGGCTGATGTCTTGAAATTTTGGAAGGTTATACAACTTTAACTCAGTTAACAATATCTCTTACTTTGTGATATCTATATTGGTATTGTTGAATTTTGTTCTTGTTACATTTTTAGTATGTAAGATTTTTAGTCTAATTTTTTAAACTTTTTGATATTGATTTTATACTATAAGTAATTTCAAGTTTTGAATCCTAACTGTGATATTGTATATTGTAATTAATTCTGTTATTGAGGTTATCCCCTGTATTAAATAAATAAATAAATAAAAATAAAGATACATGTAATACTTACATTTATAAATATATCACTTGTGTAACCATCCACATCTGAATCCCAAACACATCTAACAGCAGATTTAACACCAGCTCCTTTCATTTCTCCAATGATAACTTGAACAATGTGTTTATATCGTTTCATCTGTAAATCTTAAATAATATTATTAGTTGTGGATGACTAACTTTAGCTAACATAGACAATGTTTACAATTTAGTTCTGAGTAAAACAATTCTGAATGTGAAGCACCAATTTTAACAAAATTCAACATAGAACAACTATATTATGAAGACCTAACAAAAAAATTTATATCAGTCCAGACTAGAACAAAAAATAGAGTGAGGGACACATAGTAGGAAGATATAGATGATAGCTTGTATCCTTCATAAATTATAAATGAGCTAAATCATAGTATAAAAATATAAGTACCTCTAACTTTTTCATTGACTTCATTGGAAATCAGCATGGACCAATTTTTAGCTCGATCTGGATCATAGGCCATTCCTGTTAGCATAGCTGCTACAACATTTCTTATGATCTCCTTTACTGGTAGCTCTTTAAACCTAACAAAATGGAGTAAACAAGAGAATTATACAGAAACTAAAACTTCCCAAGAACTACTAAACAAAAAACTGAAAGAAATCTGTAAATTATATTACATTAAGTGAAAACTACGTGATTATCTTGGGTCTAAAAAACGCACATATGCAAATCTACTAAGTAAATATATTAATGTGTGTTGATATATAGTATTTACTTTGGTATTTAGCCAAATGATAAGAAGAATGACCACTTACTTGTTCTGAAGTGTTGGTTTGATTTGGTAAGAACTTATACCAGTCGATAGAGAACCAACTGGTTCATCTTCAAACACGTCTTCCGATGATTTTTGTAATGAACGACGAGCAGGGCTTGTAGATTCTTCATTTTCTTCCTCATCCATACTAGGTATTACACTATTTTGTAAATATTAAATGTATATATTTATTTTATTATGTCGATTAAATGCCTGTTTCTATGGTAAATATCTACATTTATAGTAAAATCGATATTATGTTAAGTACATAAATTCAATCCGGCGTTTGTAAGATTGATTTCATTTAATTTTGTTTATATTTAACATTGACATTAAACAAGCACATAACCTGATTCTTCTCGCACGTGGGACGTGCGCGTTCAATCTACCGTGTTTGCTAAAAACTCAGTTATAAATTGATAAATAGTTGGGTATGCAATCAATTTTATATCATTATAAACAAAAATAAAACAACTTTTAAGCTTTTATTTGGGATACCTTACGAAAACATATGTACTACATTAGTTACAGATTTATATTTGTTGGGAAATATCTTCATGAGGATACCTGTGAAAAAAACGTAGTATTTTATTTTAAAATTCAAGGAAACACTAAAAATTTCCTTTACTAGAATATAGCTTTACTACTTACCCTTGGCACTTTTTTTGTACTGGCAAATTTCATAAAATAAATGCATATTGTCGTTGAGGATTCCGTCAAAATATAATTTCTTCAATTTAGGACATTTCAGTATCATCGAAAAAATTACGTGATCTAGATTTTCTCTGTTATTTTTGAGATCTAAGTTTATCCTTTCTGGGAGTAAAAAAACGAATTAGTCAATAAATCGCAAAAAAACAACAAAATCAAAGCTCTGAGCTATAAATAATATTAAATATAGCACAAGTGCAAGAAAAAAAAATTGCTAAGACGAAGAAATACTGCGCCTACCTAGAATAGAAAACTTTATAATACCCCAAAAACTCAAGATTTATACAGAATAAAGTTGAAGAACCAAAAAAGCTCAGAAGAACGCAAAATGAAAAATTGTGAAGATAGTTTATAAAAAAAAATAAATTAGAAAAGCAATGAGAGAAAACAAAGAAAAAATAAATACGTATTTCTTGACTTACTGGCCCCTCTGGAGACTAATAAACGTATTACCTTTTTTCTTATTCGTTTGGGAATACACTTTATAAACAGCAGCATATAAAACACCGAAAAGCGATTCAATTTCTAAATCAGTTGCCATGATCGAAAAACATAAATTTAAAACAAAGATACTAATGTACAAAATCGTTGATAGCTCTTCTGAAATGGGTATCCTCTATATTAAAATTAAACCATATTCCAAAAGAGAACAATTTCTAACAATTTGATATACTTCTAACAATCCTAACAACTGCTGTGATGTGGGCATGTGATGAGGATGGAGCAGGAAAGCTAGCCAAACATAGCACCCCTAGGATTAAAATACAGATATAGAGAGAATGGATAGACCTTGCCGGTCTCAGCTTGCGTAAAGGAGAGACTCTGAACTAAGTAGGGGTCCTCCAGTATCCTGGAGACAGACTAGGCGAGGAGTCCTGAACCCCGATATTGTACGTCCCAATGGCTGATAGGTCAGCAGCTGTGTCGTTATTGGCTAGTGGCTGAGGAATACAATTCCTGACAGATCGGCAGGCGGCAATCAAGCTGATTTAACCGGCTGTGATACTGTGAACACTCACCAACTCGTCTGGCAGGCGTGGTGTTTTAATGACAATATACCCCTTAAAACGGCGATGTCAGATTTTAAAACAAATACAGACTTACCCAGGAGTAGGAGACGTCCAAAATCTCACACTGATTTATCAGTCTGTCCCAAAGAATCTGGGGGGGGGGGAGACAAAAAACTGACTATACGCAAACCCAGAAACCTCATAACTCTTTACGTTAATACATACAATGTTAGAAAACACTGAAATCAGTTCATATATTCTATCATATTGGCCCTAAAACTACATTAGTTGGAGGCATCGGTTTCTTTGTCCATAAAAACCACGCGAACAAGATAATAAACATCCAAAGTATATCATCTAGAGTGGCATATCTTATTCTGAAGTTGAACAGTAGAATCAACTCAAAATTACCCAAGTATAAGCTCCAACAACAGACCATACGGACGAAGAAAGCGAAGACAGAAGAAGACGAAGACAGAGCTAGAAATATCCTTGGGAAAACTCGGTTCCCCAGGAAGAAATGACCAACGAGAAACGCTACTAGGATTTCTACTCCAGAATAATTTATTCAACGTGAACTACTTCTTTCACAAAAAGATTCACAGAAGATGGACCTGGGAAAGTCCAAACGGTAGAACAAGGAACGACATCGACTACAACATAATAAGTGACGAAAAACAAATAATTAAAGATGTAATCCAAATCAACATAAAAAGAGAAAGGAACATAATTATTAAAAATAAATCTCATGGTATCCGGACCATTAGATATCAACCAATATCAGGCACATATCAATAATAAGCTACTACTGCGTGAAAACTCAGAGAACGATGTTAACGACTTGAATGATTGCATCATAAACGTCTTACAAGAAAGTCAGCTAGTCAAAAGTCCTAAAAGAAAATCAGATAATCAAATAAGTCCATATACTGAAACGCCGCTGAATCAAAGAAGACAAATGAGAAGCGATAAGAATGCAGATAGCCACACTCTAAGAGAAATGAATAAAACTGTTTCGAAGGCAATCAGGAGAGATTTAAGGAACTTTAAAACCGATAATATTAAACACACTATAGAGGAAAATAACAACCAAAAAGTTCTACGTAGAATGCTAACGAATAGGAAATGCGAAATTCATAAATTAAGAAACAAGCAAAATGAAATAATATCATGTAGAGACGAATTAATACAGGTCGCCGAAGAGTTTTACGAGGAATTATATGGAAGTAGACGAGAAGATTAAACAGGAATACAAACAGCTATTTCAAAGAAGATCATAAATCAAGGTTCCGAACTAATGCCAGAGATAAAGGTAGATGAGATTTGACAAGCATTAAGAAAAATGAAAAATAACAAAGCCCAAGGAGAGGATGGAATTGTAATAGAAGCTATCATAAATGGAGGAGATATGCTATTAAATAAATTAAGTAAAGGGAAACGATGGGGTTATTTTCACCGTACCCGTAGCGCACGGTGTATTCGTTTATTGTACCTCTTGTGGGGATGAAAATTATACACAACACTTTTATTACCGGTTTATTTGCTTCCACAATCTTTTATGGTAACAATTTACAACCTCAACACTTACAACACTAAACTAAAACTAACTTATATTCTCTTGTTGTGTGGCACGGGTGACAGAGAGAGAGACGAGGCGAGAGAACAACTTCTTTAGCGACTTGTGGACTTGAAATACTTAATGAGACTGGCTTTATATGCTACTAGAGGTGTGCGGGCTGAAGAGGTATCAAATACGCTGACTATCGTCTGGTCTTTTTTCACTAATACATATTTGATATTCACACTACAGAGGCGGCGTTAGGTTAAATTGAAGTAGTGAAAAATTAGTTGGTTTTCCAACATTAAGGAAACTGTTTAATCTATGTTTGCAGATAAGAGAGGTGCACAAAGAATGGAACAATGTTATAACCATGGAGATAGAAGATACCTAGAAAATTATAGACCTATTAGCCTGTTGAACCACATAGACAATCTCTTCACTAGGTTAGTTATATCAAGACTGGAGAAAAAATTAGATTTTTACCAACCTAGAGAGCAGGCAGGATTCCGTTCAAATTATGGTACCGATGATCACCTCCATACAGTAAAGACACTCATTGAACAATCTATAGAATACAACAAACCTCTTGTTTTCACTTTCATAGATGTTCATAAAGCGTTCGACACGATTGAAATTAACAGCCTTATAGAAGCAATGAATGACAGCAGGATTGACCATAGGTATAGTGAACTTATTTACAATATTTAGAAAAATGCCACTATGACTGTTAAGATACACGATAAAACCCGACCAATAAAAATAAAACGTGGGATAAAGCAAGGAGATAGACTGTCACCGAAATTATTCATAATGGCATTAAAGTATGCCTTTAAGATGGTCAATTTGGACCACAGAGGAGTAACAATAGACGGCGAAAAGCATAACCGTCTCCGTTTCGCAGATGACTGTGCATGTTTGAAGCTGGGCCTCAGAATGAACTTAACCAAAACTAAGTTTATGACAAATATGGTCCCTAATAACCATTTAATTATTAAAGACAGAGTGATAGAGCTGGTGGAGAAATATACGTATTTGGGACATGAAATAAGAATCAGCAGAGATAACTAAACATGCAAAATCCAAAGACGAATTACTTTAGCGAGAGCAGCCTTTGGAAAACTGCGAAACACACTTAGAGAAAACATACCAATTAGCCTCAAAAGAAAAGTATTCGACCAATGCGTCTTATCGGTCATGACCTATGGGACGGAAACTATGACTCTAACTAAGACTTCTTCTTCTTCTTCTCGTGCCACTCCTAGCGGAGATTGGAAATCATCATGGCCACTGCGACTTTGTTAGCAGCGCGCCTAAAAAGTTCAATCGAACTACACCCGAACCATTCACGTAGATTACGAAGCCACGATATTTTTCTTCTTCCCACACTTATTTTGCCCTTAATTTTGCCCTGCATGATATTTCTTAAAAGTTCGTACTTTTCACCTCTTACAATGTGTCCCAAGTATTCTATCTTTCTAGTTTTTATCTCATTTAGAATTTCGCATCTTTTGTCTAAAGTTTGGAGTACTTGCGTGTTAGTGACGCGGTCCATCCATGATATTCTGAGAATGCGCCTATAGCACAACATCTCGAAAGCTTCGATGTTTTTGTGGTCAACTGTTTTAGTGTCCAAGCCTCTACTCCATACAACAGGGTAGAAAAGACATAACACCGCAGCATTCGTATTCGTAACTTTATATTGATATCACGATTGCAAAAGAGTTTGCGCATTCTATTAAAGACTGATCTAGCGATTTCTATTCTACATCTAATCTCTTTTGTTTGATCAGTATCGTCTGTGATCCAAGCACCTAGATATTTATAACAGGACACACGCTCAATCGTTGTATTGTCTATTACAAGATTAGCTCTGATGTTCTTTGATTTCGTGATTACCATAAATTTAGTTTTTTTTCAAATTAATTTTCAAGCCGTAACTGTTACAGTATATATTGAGATTTTGAACGAGATGTTGTAGTTCTACTAGCGTTCCCGTTAGGAGAACCGTATTGTCAGCATATCTTATATTGTTGATCGTCTCTCCATTTATTATCAGACCAAGATCTTCTTCCTCGAGTGCTTGTTCACAGATAGCTTCACTATACAGATTAAATAAAAGTGGCGACAAGATGCATCCCTGCCGGACTCCTCGACGGATTTGAATTTCTTCTGTTAGCCTACCCTCAACCTTCACATTTGCTGTTTGATTCCAATATAGGTTGCATATAATTCGAATATCTCGGCTGTCTATATTTTTCTTTATTAGAATTTGTCTTAGTGGTTCATGTTGTACTTTGTCAAAGGCCTTTTCGAAATCAATAAAGCAGGTGTAAATTTCTTGGTTCATGTCTAAGCATCTCTGTGAGAGAACATTCATTGCAAACAGAGCCTCCCTTGTACCTAGCCCTTTTCTGAATCCCATCTGAGTGTTACTGATGTCTACGTCTAATTTCCTATAGATCCTATTATGGATTATTTTCAAGAACAGTTTTAGAGCATGACTCATCAAAGCTATCGTACGATATTCGCTGCATTCCTTTGTATTTGCCTTTTTTGGCAGTAGTATAAAGGTCGAACGGAGCCATTCCCTAGGTATTATTCCAGTTCTATATATTGTGTTAAATAGATCTAGGAGTATTTTAATAGATTCACCATCCATAAGTTTGAGCAGTTCTACGGGAATTTCATCAGGACTGGGGCCTTACCACTTTTCGCTTGTTTGATTGCATAATCTATTTCTTCTCTGATTATATCAGGCCCTGTATCATCTGTATATTAGTTTGAGATTTCTTGTCTATCTTTGTCATTAAAAAGTTGTGATATGTATTCTGTCCATCGATTCATTTTTTGTTGTAAATCTGTTATGAGTATACCATCTGTATCTTTGATCTGTCCTGTCTGTGTTGTTCTTCTCCTTCCTGTCATTTCTTTAATCTTTTTGTGTACATTAAAAAAGTCATATTTTCGCTCCAGTTGTTCCAACTCCTGGCATTGCTCACTTAGCCATCTTTCTCTAGCTTCTCTTATTTTCTTTTTTATCAGTTTATCTGTTTCTTTGTATCTTATCGGATTATTTGTTTTGTGTACCCTTCTTTCACACATCAACTGTAGTATTTCCTCATTCATCCATTCTTTATGTTTCCTTTCTTTCGGTGTTAAATTTTCTCTCCCTGCCAGCATTACGGCTTGTTTAATATTCTCCCATTTTTGGTCTATGTTATCAGTATTTCTATTCAGTTTCTCTATATTTTGTAAATTTTCTTTGATGTTCACTATTGTTTTCTCTTTTATATGTTGTTCACTCAGTCTTCTCACGTCAATTTCTTTCTGTATGTGTTTTTGAATGATCTTTAGTTTTATTCTTAATGTGACTACTACAGGATTGTGATCCGAGCCTATATCTGCTCCTGGGTAGGTTTTAGCTGAGAGTATAGAGTTGCGGAATCTTTGTCTAACAAGGACAAAGTCAATTTGATTTCTGACTACTCTACCTTTGGTGTCACTCGGAGATTTCCATGTGTACAGTCGTCTGTTAGGTAACTTGAAAAGAGTGTTAGCAACTACTAACTCCTCCGCTTGACAAAATTGTACCATACGGTCTCCTCGTTCGTTTCGTTCTCCTAATCCATAGTCACCCACATAACCGTCCACACATCCATGTCCAATTTTGGCATTAAAATCGCCCATTCCTACTGTAGTGTGATGTTTCTTCATTGATTTTAGAATTTGTTCCAGATCGTAGTAGAAACTTTCAATTTCATCATCATCTTTATCAGCCGTAGGAGCATATACTTGTATAATATTTATAATTTGTTTATTTGACTGAAGTTGTAGTGCCATTATTCTATCAGAGAAGGGAGTAAAGCTTGTTACACAGTTACTGATTTTCTTTGATACCAAGACAGC
Organism: Diabrotica undecimpunctata; assembly: GCF_040954645.1. NCBI lineage: Eukaryota > Metazoa > Arthropoda > Insecta > Coleoptera > Chrysomelidae > Diabrotica > Diabrotica undecimpunctata. The sequence continues at coordinate 122,685,680 of NC_092811.1, forward strand.
GACACCGTAACGATGAGTTGAACTGATGGTGCCTGAATAATAAAGTGTTCCACTATTATTCGTGCATTTTCCTGATCTTGGCCACTGTACATCACTTATACCTAGGACATCAATTTTAAGGTTTTCCATTTCAAGGGCTACATTAGTTAATTTACCTGCTGCAAAGAGGCTTCTTACATTCCACGTCGCTATTCTTAACATCTTAAGGTGATTGACATTACTTACACAGGGATTTCGCTGGTTCACGACCTGAGAGGCCCTATGGTCTGTCTGTGGTTTTCCTCTCCTGCCGGATCTTGGGTTCCGAGGTCCATGATCAGTAACATGAGTGATTGATGTGACATTTGCCATCATGATTATACTAGGGAATCTTAAAGATCATTAATACAGTGGTTTCCCGTTGCTTTCTGTATCCTTACGCCGTTGACCATTCCTTGATTCATCCGCCTTCGAGACAGATTTCTCTGTCTCAGGACAAAAGAGTGCCCTACCACTTACCCACTCATCCGCCCGAAGCCGTTGGTAGGTAAGTGGGGGATTGCTTATACCGGCAATCGTTCGGTGGAATTGTCGCCATATCTGGCTACCCTCACTTAGTTTAGCCTGCAGACCAATGCAGTTGCCTTAACTAAGACTACGGCTTCGAAATTAAGAGTGGCACAGAGACGAATGGAACGGTCTATGCTGGGAGTCACGTTGCGGGACCGAATAAGAAACGAAGATCTGCGAAGAAGGATGAATATTGCTGATGTTGTGGAACGTATAGCGGAACTGAACTGGAACTGGGCAGGCCATGGAGCGAGAATGTACGACTTACGATGGACTTGTAGGCCAAGAGCAGACAAACGTAATACAGGGGGCTGACGACATCAGGCGTATCACCAAAAATTGGCAACAAAGGGCACAAATCGTAAAGAATGGGGGAGCTTAACGGAGGCTTAGGACGTGATAAATGAAGGCTGGATGATGATGATGATCATAGATAGAATATAAAATAAAGCAACAATGCAAATAAGTAGCAACAATACCAGACACCAAAAGAGATGTCACTTTCAAAGGCATTAGGACCAAGATTATGTTAAAAATCGAAAATTAAAAAACATTGTGAGAATTTTTGATGAAAAAAAGCATATCCCTGAACATTTGTAATGAGAATTTAAAAAACACCGTAATAAAAAAATACATACCTAGTGTATCGTGATAATTGCGTATCAATCTGAGAAGAGTGGCTTCAAAGTTTCTGCTGACTTTTTGGTTAAATTTGTTATTGCTTATCAGAGTGAAATAATTCAAGGGTATTGCCTTCATTAGGAATATGAATTTTATTTGCTCGTAATGGCATATGTTTTCTGTAAGGTGATTAAAACAATTTTAGAAATTTTATAAGAAACATGCATTTGTCCTGTAGAGACGGACTAAACTTTGCGGTTTGCTAGCTATGATTAAATTTTTTAATAAATATATTAAAAATATGTAGCAATTCACAAATATACTTAGATTTCCTTTTGTTGCACATTATTTTTCTTTATTTAAAACTGTAGTATTTCAGTTTTTCTGCATTTTCATTCATTCATTCAAAAGTACTAATAGGCCAGTCAAAATACAATTGTAATACATGTAAAAAGTAAAGCAATTCGCTTCAAAACGAATCCTTGAAAAAATTGATGTTTTAAGTTTAAAACAACGGGGTCATTGTTTAACACTTTAACTGCCAGGTAAATTCAGAGTAAATTTTGTACCGGGTTTTCTGGGCCAAAATATTGCTTTCTTCTTAATTACTCTTAAAAATTGCTGTGTCCTCATATGGTGCACGCGGCCTGCGATTGTGTAATTGTTACTAATGTCTAGTTGCAGGCTATGTGTACCACAAATGGACACTGAAGGTCAAACTGTCATCGAATGCCATAGTCTGTGGACTAGTACGCATTTCGATGCGCATCGCCCCGCCTCGAATTATCCCATTGGCTCTTGACCTGGAAATCCCTATTTATCGCTCGAACAGCGCATATAAATATTGGCGATTTTCAGGTCAGCCAAGTCAGTCCCTCACGGGCTCTCCGAGAGCTTAGTGCTCTCGGGGCTCTGCTTCCTGCATTTATTTTCCATACTCTGTGGCTGAGAATTGTTTCAACTTAACTTGGTGTTTTTATTTCGACGAAGAAATTGTCATGTAAGAAATATCTTGCATTTTTCAAGGCAAGACACCGAAGATAAATATTTTCCAAGTCCATAACCCGAAAATGGACTTAAGTAGAGGAGCTCTCGACTGCGATATTCGAAGCCCTCTACAGAGCACCCGGGGATATCAGAAGGTGGTTAGACCCTTATTTGTTCCCCCGAGGTGACAAAACAGTCTGTTATCTTTCCAGTAAGAGAGTGACACGTGTAAGGTGTTTCAGTCTGTTATTTACTTCCGATGGGAGCGTATTGTCGACTTCACGATTGAAAAAAGTTAATACGGCGTACAATAACAACCAACTCCCTTATTTAGGGTTGGAATTAGAAGCAGAAAAGGCTGCCGGTGAGTTAGAGGACTTTGGAATTCGGAATTTGATCCTACATATAATATAGATGCAGCGTTGACAAGTAAATCCGACAATGAACCTGTAGCGAAAAAAAAAGAAAATTTTGAGAAAAGGATTGTTCACTAAAATCTTTAAATTTTAGTTTGTAAAATCTGATTTTTTTTACTATTAGATTGGCTTCACACAAACGAATTTACGTTTGTTTTACGTATTATAAATATATCATTAAAGTTGACACAAAACCTTGATTTGCGCATGGATAGAAAATGGACTAATATATCGATATTTTTTTGTAGGAGACGTAAAACCCAATACTTCTGCATGACCATCCCGTGTTCAGTCATCTCGAGTAATGGAGGAAGAATCAGACAGTTCTTTGACTCAAAGTGATGGTTTTTTGGCAGATACTGTTAGGACAGAAGAAAATTCTTTACAAGATTGAAATTGAAGTTTCCGGAAATTTTCTAATTTCCGATTGTCGTTTGAACTTTGGCATTCCTGAACATTTGAAAAACGAAATGGCTGGTAAGAATTAACTGTTTGTCTCTGAAGATGTCGAATCTCTGAAGAAATCGGTTCGAATTGCTCTTGCGCATTTTTCATCTAGCAAACTATGACGAGTGTTCTGAAAATGACAGACCTCAAAAAATTCAATGTCTGGTCAATGAAATGAATTATTTTGTGCTAATATTTCATTCAATGTGCATTTAAATGCTAATTTTCATCGATGTATGATTCCAGGCTCGACCGTTTGCATTGATGAAACTATGATCCTATTTAGAGGCAAATTATCTTTTCGACTGTACGGGAAAGGAAAACGTCATAAGTTTGGAATAAAGCTGTTTAAAATATGTTTGTTAGAAGGCTATACCCATACAATTAAAATATATTGCGGTAAAAAAAAATTAAAGGACAACCGGCTGCTGAAAGGGTAGTTATGGAAATGATTAAACCTTTATAGGATCAGGGTAGGACTCTTATTACGGGCAACTGGTATACATCGGTTAACCTTGCTGAAAATTTAAAAACTAAATCCACTCATCTTATTGGAACGTTGAGAAACAACCGAAAAAATCTTCCCAAAGAAGTTGTAGAAGCCAAATTCAAGAAACGGGAGATCATTGCCAAACAAAACAAAAATGATATTGTAGTTATGAAATGGCATGACAAGAGAGACGTACTTTTTCTGTATACAAAATATAGAGACGATATGATAGAAGTAACGCATAGGGAAGGTACTAAAAAAAACCTGCAGCCATTGTCAAATACAATAACGCAAAAGCGTTCGTGGACATGTGAGATCAAAAGACAGCTTACTCAAACTGCTTACGAAAGTTTGTCAAATGGTACAGAAAAGTGGCATTTGAGATGATTACTGGTACTTCACTGGTGAATGCTCTAATTATTTTCAATAACATCAACCAAAGCAAAAATTCAAAGAAAATGTGTGCATGCAACTTCTTCAATGTAGTAATCTACCCCTTCCTGTACAAGTTCAAACCAAACATAAACTTACTCAAAATGCTTTGAATAAGAGAGGCAGATGCACGATTTGTTACAAAAAAAAACTCTGAACTACATGGTCTAATTTATGCTGTAAATAACACAAAACGAGTAACATCAGTATGCAACGGATGTAAAGACATCCCTTTTACGTGTTTAGAATGTTTCTTTGCCAACCATGTTTTCACAAAAAAATAACTAAAACATGTACAACAAAACTGACTCTCAGCACTTAATTTTCTAGTTAATTATATAATATGCATAATATGAATCATAAAAATAAAAAAAGTTAATGTATATTTAACTTCCATTTTATTATCCCTTATATCTTTAAAAAATAAAAAAGTCTCAGGATATTTCTAAATATTATAGTTTCACGCCAGACTCAATGATATTCCTATTTAAATACACAGTAAATGTGTACCAGCCATTGACACATGACTGAAACGCTGATAAAACCTGTGTTCTGTGTACACATGGCAGAGAACTAAAATTGCATGTGTCCATATATGGTACACATGGCAGTTAAAGTGTTAAACATTGATTTTATAGCAAAAATCATCAAAATCACTATTAGTAATTTTTAATTTAATAATTCTTTATTAATTTAGAATTTTTTATTTCTGTTTTTTCAAAGGTTATGAAAAAACGATTCGTTTGAAACCTTCTAAATTAAATTGGGTTGATAATTTATTTAAACAATTGCGAAAACTGCAAAAACTTGTAGGAGCAATAAACATAAAAAGAAACTTTAGGAGAAAAAATTCCTTAGTAAAAGAGGCCAAAAGAAATCGCTGGAAATAACTTTCAAGTTTCTGGGTTAACCGCCAGGGGGCGTAACCTGTGAAGAAAACTTTGAAAACCAGTTTTTTGGGAAATATGCCCAATTATCCCAGGTGTTAAATAAGTAAACTAGAAAGAGACCTAAATTCTGCACAAAGTTGTTCAAGTACTTTTTTTTTATTTTTTCAAATAAAGGGTGGGGGAGAGTGGGAAAGTATTTGTGGATAAATACCTATAACTTTGGTTTGGATCAACCGATTTTAACGAAATTAGTGTCATTAGAAAGAGTGTAGATAAATTAATTTACATCTACTATAAAATACATAATTGCATTTAGTTTTAATTATCATAGGTAGAGGGTACTTTCGAATAGAAAAAATTAAAATTTGTTTTTTTTTTCAAGATGTTTAATGAAAACACCTATTTATTGTAAATTATAATGGAACTGCATTAAATTCGTAACAAAATGGCGCAAACCGCATGTTAATAGCTTTTGTCGAACTCGAGATATGAATAAAAACGCATAAACATAAGTAAGTATAGTATTGACTCACCCTGTATTATAAATTAAATTAAAAATTAAGTCAGTAGGTACAGTAAAACCTCGATATAACGGACTACTTGGGGGGACGGGGTGTCCGTTAAAGCCGAAAGTCCGTTATATAAAAATATGTTTAAAATATTTTTTTTTTTTGAAAATATGTATGTACACATATATTCTGTAAAATATCCTGACAGTAGACATTATGACAAAGAAGTATTTGAAAGAAAGGCAAGAAGATTAGGAGAAACTGGTAGTTTTCATCGTCCTTGTTTTAAGCGACGTAGTATAGGTATGACCTAAGATAATTCAATCAATCTTCTTGCTTTAATTCAACAGAATCCACATATCAGTAGTCGGCAAATCTCTATAGAATTAAACATACCTAAAACTACTGTTCTAAGGATTTTAAAACATCACAGGTTGGTTTTTCATATTATAAAGTGAACGTTTAGGTCAGATTCAACTGTTATTTTAATATTCCGATAAAAACGGCAACACGGCGCTTTTATCCTTTTTATCTGTTTCTTAAAAATACTTATGCACGATTTATGTTCTGAAACAATTGTGGATTTTTCAAGATTTTTTGAGTTTTAGTAAATATAGTGGTTAATTTTTCACCAATATTTGTTGTTCTGTTTTTTAGACTGCATCCTTATCATGTAGTTCTCCACCAAGCTTTACATGAGAGAGATTTTGATGCAAGGCTGGATTACTGCAATTGGATGTTAGGTCTGCTAGAAGAACAATCGCATATCATGTCAAAGATTTTGTGGACAGACGAGGCTACGTTTAATAGTGCGGGTGGTGTTAATCTGCATAATATGCATTATTGGGCTGAAGAAAATCTTAATCTTTGGTGTGGTATAGTTGATGGAAAGATCGTAGGTCCATATTTCTTTGATAGAACTTTAAATGGCGAAACATATTTGGATTTTCTGGAAAATCAGTTGCCTGTTTTATTGGAAGATATTTCCTAACAAACAAGAAGAGATATGATATTACAACATGACGGGTGTCCCGCGCACTTTTCCAGACGAGTTCGAGATTATTTGTATGCAAGTTATCCAAATAAATGGATTGGAAGGAGAATACATTTTCATGGCCAGCTAGATCTCCAGACTTAACATGTCTGTACTTTTATCTGTGGGGAAGATTGAAGGACTTAGTATACCAAACTCGACCAACCACGTGAGACGACATGAAACAGCGCATTATAAACGCAATAAATAGTATATCAACAGCTGAGATTGAAGCAGCTGTTATGTCTACGCGCGAAAGATTACATATATTTGTGGACAACGATGGAAAACAATTTGAACATTTAATTGGACATTAAGTTTTAATGATCGAGATATTTGTATGATCTTTCACATATTTAATTTTAAGTTATAATAAAGGGTGAGTCAATACTATACTTACTTATGTTTATGCGGTTTTATTTATATCTCGAATTCGACAAAAACCTATCAACATGTGGTTTACGCCATTTTGTTACGAATTTAATCTAGTTCCATTATAATTTACAATAAATAGGCGTTTCCATTAAATATTTTAAAGAAAAACAAATTTTAATTGTTTAGTAGTAAAGTACCCTCTATCCATGACAATTAAAACTAAATGCAGTTGTTTTATAGTAGATGTAAATTAAATCATCCACACTCTTTCTAATGACACTAATTTCGTTAAAATCGGTTGATCCAAACCAAAGTTATAGGTATTTATCCACAAATACTTTCTCACTCTCCCCCTCCCTTTATTTGAAAAAATAAAAAAAAGTACTTTAACAACTTTGTGCGGAATTTAGGCCTCTTTCTGGTTTACTTATATAACACTTGGTATAATTGGGCATATTTCACAAAAAACTGGTTTTCAAATTTTTCTTCACAGGTTACGCCCCCTAGCGGTTAACCCAGAGACTTGAAAGTTATTTCCAGCGATTTCTCTTGGCCACTTTTACTAAGGAATTTTTTCTCCTAAAGTTATAACATGAATAGTCTCTGATATATAGCCGAGAGATCGGCTTATTGGACAACCCGGTATATTTTATTATGTTTTATTTTGTGATATTGACGATTTATGTAATTTTAGTAAATTTTAATTGTAATTTTTTTGACTTTTTGTAAGCTTTGTCCATAGAATTGTACAATCTTCAATGACAATAAAGCATATTTCTATTCTATTCTACTCTATCCATTTAATGCTTATTAGGCTTATTCAACTATAGCAGTGTATTTACCAAATATCTTAAAACGCTCACTTACTTATTTTGATTGAGACTTTAATGTCGGGACAAGCTTTCCTCAATCTCTTCCACTGTTTCTCAGGTATTATTATACTATGCAGATCAATTTCATCTACGTAGATCTCCAAAAACTTCAGCTTGGTACTGCAATTTTCCGCAATGACATCCATCACTCTAGGCCTCGACAAAATGAAATAATCCAACTTTAGTTCACTCAGGTTTAAAAATTCCTCCAGAAAAACGACGAATTCTAGCGTGGCAAAAGCTGTATTGAAATTATAATAGTTGTTGTGGATCTCTAAAGAGGTGACCGAGAATTTGGAACCGAGACACGATTCCAAAACTCGCATGCATTCAGTTCTTGGTAGGTTGATGTTATGAAATATCAGTTTTTTCAAATTCGACTGTGTTCTACAAATTCCAAAAATATAAAGTGTTAAAAGCCATATAATAATATGTAGAGACTAAAATAGGGATAACACATAGCTAATGTGACAGTTATATTGAAGCCATGTTTGACGACAAAAGGGAAGATCCATATTATATAAACAGGAATGATGAGAGGACAAGTATTTTAATATCACACATACAGTTTGCAAAAGCTCAAGAACAACAATACGTCATGTCCGGATGATATCAGTGCAGAGATAATTAAACCAGATGAGAGTTAACACATGGAACATTAGCTCAAGACAAGAGACGCTCTACAGAAAATAAAAAAGAAAGAGAAGGACAATCAAAATTAGGTGAATATATACTAATCTACAGTGGAGTAGCAAAAGAAAACAAGACCAAACAAGGTGCAGCCTTACTAATACACAAAAGACACCAAAACCAGATCAAAAAGGGTCGATACATATCAGAAAGCAGTATCATATAAGTATACTACCAGAAAATAACAAGCTTCAGCCAACAAGGTTAACATTTTATGACGAATTACAATAAGAATTGGACCAAGTCAGAGGGAAGATGATAATACTGCGAGATTTTCATGCTCCAATAGGCAACCAAGTAGTACCCGGAAGTAAGCACAAAATAACGAGAATGTCAAAAACGAAAATGGAGAACTGATGATAAACTTCTACACGAATAACGAACTTAGAATAAACAACACATTTTTTGACCACAAAGACCAACACAACGATCATCATCATCGTCATCATCAATTAGCCTATATTTGTCCACTGCTGAACGTAGGCCTCCCGTAAAATTTTCCACCTATTCTATCTTGCATCCAGTTGGTGGTGATGCGCTTGATATCATCCGTCCATCTAGTCGGTGGTCGTCCTCTGCTTCGATATGCCTCTTGCCTTGGTCGCCATTCCAGAATCTTTCTGGTCCATCTATCATCTGATAATCAGGCAACATGTCCGGCCCAAGCCCATTTAGCCATGGCTATTTTTTCAATTGCATCTGTGACTCCTGTTCTTCTTCTTATATGTAGGTTTGGTACCTGATCTCTGATGGTAATACCTAATATTGATCTTTCCATAGCGCTTTGTGTAACTCTTATTTTTCCTATTGTTCTTTTTGTCAGAGTCAGTGTTTCTGCACCATATGTAAGAACCGGTAAAACGCACTGGTTAAAAGCCTTTCTTTTTAAACAAACTGGGATAATAGACTTGAAAATGTTATTCAATCTACTAAAGGCAGCCCATGTGACAACACAACTATACTTAAAACTAACAGATTCACAAAACATAATCGACTTAAGATGCCTCAATTCAGCAGATGTAGATAGCGACCATAGCCTAGTATTATGTAAAATAAGAATAATAATGAAATACTTCACACCCAAGACAGCCGTACCAAAACAAACAAAAATCAGAGTCGAAGGACTAAATACGGAATCCACGGAATACTTATACAGAAAAAGAATATCAGAGAAGATTGGTGGGAATGAAATATTAGAAAACGATAACATCGACGAAAGTTGGGAAAAACTCAAAAATGACAAAATTAATGCAGCAAGAGAAGCATTTGGAGAGAGGAAAGTAACGAACACTAACATATCAAAAAAGAAAACCCCATGGTTTAGAGAGGTAGTGAACACACAATGTGAAGAAAAGAAGAAAGATTTTTTACAATACAGATTACAACAACCACAGCAGACATACAACCACTATAAACGAATCAGAAATTAAACGAATACTTAAGCTAGAAAAATAAATAGGGAGCACTGGGAGAGCTTCCCAAAAAAGATGGAACACGATTTCGACAGAACACAAAAAGAAATATGAGGAATGATCAGAGGACAAAGAAAAGATGAACAAACTAATAAAACTTAGACACGTTCAAACGAAGAAATAAACATTGAGGAGAGAGATGCAAAGGAATATCAGTATGAAGGATATCAAAATAATTCAAAATCTATAATGGCAACAAAAGCGAAAATCAAATTAAAAGACGATGTATCTAACGAAATCGGTTGAAATATTGGGCAAAACCAAGTCAGAAAAAAGAAATGATTGATTTGATCATGAGTGCGAAAGGGCCACAAATAGAAAGAACGCAATATACTAAAAAATCATCGATGCAGGTTATACACGGAGAAAAAAAGAGTATAGACGTCTTAGAAGAGAGGAAAAACGTATCCATCGATGTAAGAAGAGGGAATACGGACAGAGCACTCTCAATGAGGTACAAAGTTTATTCGAAAAAAAATGAAACGAGGAAATACTACAAATCCTTAAATAATAAACGTCGAGAATTTAAACCACGATTAAAAATTTGTAAAGACATTAACGATGAAATTATAACATTTCAACGAACATCTAAACATAAACGTTATTGAAGAAGGTTAAAACATAGACAATCAACAAAATCTACAACATCAACTACACAGTGAATACCCAACAAGCGAAGAAGTGTTAAAAGCCATCCTAAAACTCGAAAGACAATAAAGCCCCAGGAATCGATGAAATCTGTTCGGAAATAAACAAAAAAGGTGGTGATCATCTTTTTACAGCAACAATCTATAAACTAATAGTACTTATATGGCAGAATGAATTAGTACCAGAAGAGTAGCTAAAGGGAATAATATGTCCTAAAAAGGGTGATCAACTGAGTGTAAGAACTATAGAGGCATTACTTTGTTAGTATCTGCGTTTAAAATCTTAGGCAATGTATTGTTTGAAAGACAAACATTTTACAAAGAATATTGTTGGTCAATATCAATGCGGATTTACTGCTGGAAAGTGAACTACACATCAAATTCAAGCACATAGGCAGATTCTAGAAAAGTCACTAGAATATAACATATATGCACACCATCTCTTCATTGACTTCAAAGCAGCCCATGCCAGTTTGAAAAGTATTGTATTATATGATGCAATGATAGATTTTGGCAACTTACCTAAGTTAGTTAAGTTGACCCAACTAACAATGTAAAACATAAACTCATGCGATAGAATTGAAGGAGAAAACTCTACGTTCTTTGACATTAATAATGGTCTAAGACAGGGGGACACGCTGGCCTGTCTTCTCTTTAATATTGCCTTGCAAAAAGGCAAACAGATAATTAAATATTAGAATGAATGTAACTATTTCTAATAGATCGATGCAAATTCTCGTATTAGCTGACGATATATAGTGGGTAGAAGTATGAGAGACACGGTGCAGTGTTTTACAAGGCTCACGAACGCGAAAAGTGAATTAGGACTTGTGGTAAACGAGGAAAAAACCAAATATTATGTTGGTTTCTAAAAACCCACGGAATATCCAACAGAGAATTCAAATTAACAACCATAACTTTGAGCAAGTCAAAGAATTCACATATCTTGGACCGCTAGTAAACGCAACAAACACGACAATCGACGAAATAAAAAGACGCATAGCAATAGCAAACAGAGCTGTTCACGGTCTCCAGAAACATTTAAAAAAAAATGTAAAACATGCAGTAAAGCTCAATATATACAAGACCTTAATAGGACCGGTTTTGATATATGGAGCTGAAATGTGGACTTTATATCGAAATGATAAAAGACTTCTTGGTATGTTTGAGAGAAAAATTCTTTGTGAAATTCTCAGATATTGTGAAATTCGTTAAAGTGCAGAGACCTAGATAAGCTGGACACATTGCTAGGATGTCAGATCACGAATACACGAAGAGATTAACATTTTCAAAACCAGAGGGCACAAGAAGTAGAGAATGACCACGACGGAGATGGATTGATGATGTGGAAGAAGACCTACAGATTCTAAGGGTCAGAAGATGGAGGAAAGTTTGCCAGGAATTGACAGAAGTGGCGACTTTTTTGTGAGCAGGCCAAGATCCACAACGGATTGTCGAGCCACTTATGATGATGTATCTAATGAAACTGATATCAAGATAGGAGGCCGACAGGGTTGCATTTTGTCCCCTTTATTGAATAATGTAATTGGGATAATAAACATCTTTGATTATATCGAAGATACCGTGTGGGTGTCAGATCAGATGTGGCTCTTCAGAATCTTGTGGAAAAAGTAAACAAGTTCTGAGAGGATGGCAAATGCAGATAAATACAAGCAAAAACAAGAGTATGGTGATAAAAGTCACAAAATGTACCTACTCCAATCTATATACCTGAACAACAACTAAAACAAGTTAATAAATATAAGTATATGGGAGTACGAAGAAATAAACAGCTGGATCCAGATCAGGAAATTAGATGTCGCATTAAAACGACTAGAAGATCGTTCATAAAAATGAAGAATACGTATTGCAATATTTCCGTCCCTTCACTGCTGATCTAATTTATTGTACGGCACAGAAGCGTGGACAGTCAAAATAGAGTTAATCTAAATAAACTTACTTTAAAAATCTGCTGACATGAAAAATGATTTTTTTGAATGCATATATATCATGCCACTCAAAGAACCTGAAGCAACTAAGCTGGATATTGTTCTCGTATAAGACGCAAATAAAATGGATAACTCGTTTCGTGAGGTCGTGCACCTTGAGCGGCAGCCATCGATTTTGAACCAAAGGTCTGTTCCAACCTATTTCTAGGGTCCTAATACATTTACAGTATTCTCTGACGAAAAGTGTGGTGCTAGGTTCCAAGAAGTCACGATCGACGTGAAGTACGATTCTTTTCCACAAATATCTCCTGCTCAGAGCATTGTGCCATTTCTGGCAAACGACTGAACAGGCGAGCCGGTCTGGTCTGGATAGGTATCGGAAAATTTCAGACACTATTTCTACGGGAATAGCAACTTGCCAGCAACTATCCATAATCTAATGCAGCTACCATTGTAATATATCCCAATTTCTTTAGCTAAAATTTACCAAAGAAAAAATATTTCCAAAACTTCAATGTACGTCAAGTGTATTATTTTTATTAAATGACAAACATATCATTGGTAAACATATCCATGGTGAAAAATGTACAAAGAACAATCGTCATTTTCATGACAAGATATTTTTGTAGCTTCGGTTTTTAAATAAATTATATTTTGAACATACTGAACAGGACATTTCAAAATAGTATAAACGGTTTAAAGCGTGTGATTATAAAATGATTTAAAGATTTAAAAACTCTAGAGAAATGCAGGCAAAAACACGGCTTACGAAATAAATTTAAAAGGTAAATAAACAAAGATAGCTTATAGAAAGTTAATAGTTGAAGGGATATGTGAAAATAGGGTGATAAAGATCACAAACTAATCAAAATCACACCGACAGAGGGAGCAACCAGCTCTGCTTAAAAAAACTAGCGTCAAATATTATTATGGAAGTAATAGTAGTGCATATGATACTGTCAATACGTATTTGCTATATAAATATCTAATAAAGTATGGCATTCCAACAACCTATGCAAACTTATATTTATATCAAAGATAAATTAAACAATATATATGGCCCAATCCAAGCATCAACTGGATTGCCGCAAGGGTCACCTCTCAGTCCAATATTGTTTAATTTATACACAAGGTCCTTACATGATTTAATCAAACCTAAAATGGAGTGCTTCCAATATGCAGATGATTTTGTAATTCTGGTACAAGGGTTATATAAATATATATATATATATATATATATATATATATATATATATATATATATATATATAGATATATATATATATATATATATAGATATATATATATATATATATATATATATATATATAGATATATATATATATATATATATATATATATATATATATATATATAGATATATATATATACATATATATATATACACATATATATATATATATATATATATATATATATATATAATGTTCGGAAAGCTAAGATTAATACTACTCACCAGTCTTCCGGGTTGAACCGCGTTGATATCCATTGGGCCGAGCTTTCGACATCCTCTCTGATGTCTTCTTCAGGGCTTAAGAAGACATCAGAGAGGATGTCGAACACCGTTTTATTACGCCAGAGAAATCGAAAAACTACGTAAACCACGTAATAGCAACAGAAAAAAAAATGTGGGAAGTTGCCAATTTGTTGGATGATATCGGACCAATTATTATAAATATAAATAACGGAGATAGTGATGACAGTGACGATAATAATGATGATGGTGATAGTGAAGCAGAAACTAAATGTGACAGTGATTGACAGAAAAAGGAACTAAATATAATAGTGTACAATTACGATTACTTACACACAAAATTCAATACAATGACTTCTTTTATTTTCAACTTATTTATTACATTTATTAGTTTTATTTTCGGATATTTCTAAGTTTTGTTACTGTCAACATATACAGTGCGGTTTTTAACAGTCCTCCCCCTTAACTTTTGAACGGAACAATACATAAATAAAATGTTTCTTTATATTTTAGTTTTATTTTATTCGATTTTATTTAAATCTATAAATAAATGGTTTGTATCGCTAGCACATACTGTAGAATTATAAACAAACTGCTTGTGTGGCATAAATAAAAGGCATTTCTTAATTTCTATTTTATTTTAATTTCACCCAAGTATGTTGTAGCAAATATTATTTATGTTTGAGAACCACTGACAGAAGGAAGCCTGGCAGGGCCGTTAGTGGGCATTAGTACTTAAGCTACTCTCAACACACACACACACACACACATGAGTTCATCCCAACCCCTATGGAACATGAGTGTACCACTGCTAGACAGTGGGACCCCCATGTCCGAAGATCAGACCGGTCTCGTTCCAAAAGAGCAAGTCATTTTGGCTCGGTACCTATCTGACCCCCAGGTTTTTCCACCACCCCTCCTCTACGTCTGACATACGCAGAGGAGGCTTGAACTGTTACGTCGGGCGATTTGGGAAAAGAAACACCCTCCGTTTTCCATGACTTGTGGTTAGGCCACCTATCTGTAGGGGTAGCTTAGTGTAGCTTTTCTCCCTATTTACTTTACTGAGTTTACTATGGCTTTACTTTGGGCTCTGTGACCCTAAAAAAAATGTGTGTCCGATCAGGGGGTCGACAGCAAACTGTCGGCCCCCTGTTCGGCTGTTGTGTGCTCGGTCACACAGTCGTCAATTTGGCAAAACAAGTTTTGGTCTCCTTGCCGACTGGGCGATCGATAGGCCTGGCCATCGAGCCCGTGCTTGTCGCACACGACCTCGATGCTCAGTTTTCGCGAGTTGCCTGTGGCAACTTAGTCCTGAAGGGCTATTCCTGAAGGGTCTTTTTCCTTAGGGGCGTGCCTGAGGGGCCTCAGCCTTGTGGCTTTACTTATTAGGATTTTGTCCTGTTTATTGATTTTACTTTATTGGCCTATACAGATTTTTGTTAGTGGGTTTTTGGGTGAAATAATAATAGGGGTAGGGGTTTAACAGGGAAACATAAAAGAAAAATTTGGGGGATTGGGATGGGATTTAGGGTTTTTTTTTGGTGAGCTAAGCTCTTTTTTGTTTTTTGATTTTTTTTGTGTTTTTGTGTTTTTATGGGCCAAATCTGCTAAGCCATAGATTAGGGCTTCTCATGTGAATATCTTTCTTTACGTTCAATTAGGGTTTCCCCTGTATCCAGCCAGCTGTTGTTTTGGCCGTCTATGTACTGTCCTTATATTAGGATCGTAGTTTGTCAACTCTCTTAGCGAACGGTTCGGATGGTTTCTGAGGTTTTCAAAAAGCTCATATGCATGTTCGACCATCATGTTCAGGACGCTCTTTTGCTGCGAATCCCTATATACGTACCTTAGTGGCACATATTTAGGAATTTTAAGAGCCTCTCTGATCATGTAGTTCTGTACAGTTTGGATTTTCTTTCTGTTTGTTTCACATGCATGCCCCCACGCTGCTGAGACGTATGTGAGGGTTGGCAGAATGATGGCATTTGCCATTCTTATTTTCGTTTTGAACCTCAGATTACTTTTCCTCCCTATAAGCGAGGAGAGTTGACTTTTAAGGATTTTTGCCTTTTGAACTGTTCTGTTTATGTGTTTAGTAAAGGTGAGACGTTTATCTAGCGTTACTCCGAGATATTTGGCGTCGTCTTGCCATTCGACCGGAGTATCGAAGATAGATAGTTCCCTGTTGGGGATTCCGTGCCGTCTTTTGTACATGACTGCCTGAGTTTTGTCCGGGTTGACGGCAATTTTCCACGTAACACACCAAGATTGCAAATGGTCTAGTGCCGTTTGCAAGTATCTAGTGGCCAGATCAGGATTTATGCTGCTAGCAGCTATAGCAGTGTCATCGGCGTAAAGGCTGAGCATAGTATGTTGATCACCACCAGGGGTATCTGAAGTGTATATGGTGTACAGGTAAGGCGACAGCACGGCTCCCTGTGGCACTCCAGCCTCCATGATTCCGACCTCGGATAGGGTGGGCCCTATTCGAACTCTGAATCTTCTGTTGGCTAGGTACGAAGAGAGGAGACATGTCATCGCTTCACTGTACCCCATTTCGTTCATTTTATACAGCAATCCGTCGTGCCATACTCTGTCAAAGGCTTTACTGACATCTAAGAAGGCGGTTGCTGTATATTTTCTTTCATTATACCCCTTAGTGATGTACTCTGTCAATCTTAGTATTTGCAGTTCGCAGATTCTTCTCTTAATCTTGCCAAGATGACTCGCTCAGCAATTTTGCTTACTGATGATAGTAGGCTAATGGGTCGGTAGTTCTGTGGAAAAGTTCCGTCTTTACCCGGTTTCTCTATCATTATAACATGGGCCTCCTTCCACCTGTCAGGAAAGTATCTTAATCTTATGATATGATTGATTATGTTCGTTAGATGAACGATTGCTTTCAGTGGCAGATTTTTTAAGGCCCTGTTTGTGATGTTATCTGGGCCTAGAGCCTTCTTAGCGTTGGTCATTTTGATAAACTGCTGGATTTCCTCGGGGGTGGTATGCCTGAGAGCTATGTCGCCTCTACTTCTCTTTAGACGTCTGCTCCTTCTTTCTACTTCGTCTTCGAAGTCTGGATCTTCATCGGGATGGTAGTTGTTTCTGCATCCTCTTTCTAGTGTATCTTTCATGACCTCCGCTTTGTCTTGTTCAGAATAAACTAGGCCGTTTTCCCCATGTAAGGTGGGTATTGGCTTTTTATCCTTTCGCAAGACTTTAGAAAGCTTCCAGAAACCTGATTTATTAGGGTCTAGCTGTTGGATGAAGTCGTCCCAGCTGTTATTTCTGTGGATTTCCAGCTGTTTTTTAACCTCCCTATTTAGTTCATTGGCAATTCTTTTATCTTCTATGTTCCTAGTCCTGTTTGCCCTTCTTCGCTGTCTGTTTTTCTCTCTTATAAGAGTTTTTAATTCGTTGCTGATGTCTCTGAACCTTCCTCTGGGTGTTGTTGAGGTTTCTTCTTTTGTGCTGGTTTCCAGCGCATTTTGTATGGTTCTTTCGAATTTCAACACATACTCTTCTAGTTCCCGTTTGTTGTTGATGTCAGGAACTATTCCTATTGTTTCAGAGACGATACGTTTGAAGTTGGGCCAGCTTGTCCTCTTTTTCTTGTATGGCTGCACGTAGTTTGTTTCTACGGCGCCTAGAGTTAGCACGATTAGGTTGTGGTTGGAGTCTCCTTCATTGAGTGAGATTATATCGTGTTGTTGTCCCACGTTGTGAAGAATTGCAATGTCCAAATAGGTAGGTAGTCTGTCCCCTCCATGGAAGCATGTGGGCTCCATAGGACCTGTGACAACTGTATTTATTTGGTTTTCCAGATATTTTCCAACACAAAAAATGGATTTTTCTAAGTAGTAAGAAGTGACGTTTATTTTAATACAAGTTTGCAAAGAAGTATGGCATCGATGTTGTGCATTTACCCTGTACAGACTAGTCACCTTGAGACAATCTATACCGCCTAAATATTTCGTGTTGGTATCATGTGACCTCACGGGCTATGAAGCGGATGACGTGCAATGGTAAGTAAATTAGATGAAGTATATATTGGTATCGTTGAATTTTGTTCTTGTTTGCAAGATTTTTAGTCTCGTTTTTAAAAATTTTTGATATTGATTTTTTATTATAGTAATTTCAAGTTTTGAATCCTAACTGTGATATCGTTTATTTTAATTTAAACTGTTAATGGGATTATCACGTGTATTAAATAAATAAATAAATAAACAAATAAATAAACAAACTAAATTTTAAACATAGTTTATTCAGAATTTTACAAGGATTCGAAAGTGGTACATTTTTTATTAAAATTCTTGATCAAAATTTACTTAGCATACAAGTCTACAAGAAATAAAATTTCTTGAATTTTAAATCAAAATTTTCAAAACATTTTACATTTATTTAAAATTCTTACATCTCTTTTCATGACCGTTCTTGCTAGTTTTGGAAATAAAGCCTTTCTTGCATTTAGAACAAGCATAGGGACGCTCTCCGGTATGCGTCCTTATATGTAAAGTAAGGCTCGACCTCTGGGAGAAAGATTTATCGCACAAGTGGCATTTGCAGGGCTTCTCTCCGGTGTGTATCCTCGCATGAAGCTTCAGGCCAGCTTTCTTTTTAAACAATTTACCACACACGCTGCAAATGTATCGACCCTCTGCGTGCGTCTCTGCATGGATCCTGAGTAATTGTTGCGAAGTAAAAACTTTTCCGCATTCATTACAAAGGAACTTACCTTTTTCCTCGAGTGAGTGGAAATGTTCGTTATGAACGGCTAAATTCTTCTTGTAAGGGAATGTTACATCGCAAGTAAAACATTTGAATTTTTTATGAATTTCTTGCATGTGTTGGTTTAATAAATATCGATTAATAAAAGTGAATGAGCACGTGCTGCAGTTGTATTTTTCCTTGTTGGAACTTTCAACGTGGAAAATTTTGTGGTCTTCGAACCAGGTCTTGGACGTAAAATTCTTGTCGCATTCTTCGCAATAGTAGTTTTCCTTTACATGTTCTTTGTTGAAGTGAGCAAGTAGGTCTTTGCTTGCCTTTGCTGTAAAGGCATTACAAGTTACACAAACGTATGTTTCAGGATCGTCTGAATGATGGGTTGTGTTATGCAAACTTAAAGAGAAACCATCCAAGAAGTTACCATTGCATATATTGCAGTAATGGTCCTTTGGTTTATGTTTTAATATAACATGTTTATTGAAGTAATTCTTATCAGCGTATGCTGTGTTACAAATAGGACACACGACTTCTTTGTTCTTGTCCTCATTCAGACAATCCACAGAACCATTTTCGTCTAGATCTGTCAATTGATCTGTTGTGTGTTTATGTTCTGCATAATGATCAAGCAATTGCTCTTTTTCTTTGTACTCTTCCTTACACATTTTGCACGCCCATACAGATGGTTCGAACTTAGTCTCATTCAGCTCCTTTTCCATAACTGACCTTCTTTGCACGTACGAATAAGCCACTTTGTCTTTTACATACGGGGTGTAGTCGAAAGGGTTTACGTAAGGCTTAAGTGGACTAGCGAATCTATTAGCAAGACGACTCTGGTTTTTTATTACAAAAGTTGTGTTTGCTGAATTCGCTTGCGGGTTTAGTAGCAATTGAGTATTTGGTAAGGTAAACTTTGATCCTGAAGCATTTGGAAGCAATAAATAGTATACGGGAGCATTGTTGGCAAGTTTTAATTGAGATCTCACAGCAACGGGTTTTTGTTGCTTATTGTTGCTAGATGACAAACTTGGTAGAGTCGTATTAATTATTATCCTAAAAAATAATTATATTAGTAATAAATCATTCAACAATATTTAAATTATTTATTATAAAAATATTAAAACAAAAGGTTGACAACATTACTAATATTAATTTTACACTAAGTTAACGTATGTTAGGGGAGGGTGTTCCACAGCGAAACATGTTCCACACTGAAACAAAGAGATTTTAAAATTCAAATACCGCGCCAAATCAACGCAACCTTCGCTTCAGAGAAGTTCCCGCCATCCTCTACTTGTTATCTTAACCTCAGTGTGTGTAAATCTGCCGTTCTGTTGCGACGAAAAAAATATTGTTTTTCTGGTTCCAAGTAAATTTTAAGTGATATATTTTCAACCCGGTAAGTCTCCAATTATTTAATTTAATATTTGCTAAGAACGTTGCGGAGTAAAATACATAATTGATTGATGATTTCTGAAATTTGCGGCATTTTGAATGTTTTAGGTTAGGTTGTTAAGTTAATTGTTGGGAAAAGTGCTTAATGGTCCAGATTGAAACAAGTCCATGTGGGGTACAGTGAAACATGTTTCACTGTACCCCATGACACATGCAACAATGTTTTAATTATTTATTTTTTAGTTGTCATCCAAGTTTAAGATGGCTCGTAACCGTAAGCGCAAAACAAACATTGGCACTTTCAGTCAAGAGCAGATGAAAGCAGCTGTGCGTCTCGTTGTTCAAGAAAATCTGCCTATAAGACGAGCAGCCGAATTACAAGGTGTTGCCTATGTTACTTTGTTTAGGTAAGAAATCAGATGCATTTAAGTAACTTTTTCTGTTGTATGATGCACTATTTTTCATTTCTAAAAATAGTTTTTCTTTTATTTTAGGTATGTACTCAAAGTTAAAGCGAACCCCGATTCAACCACTGTTTTTCGTCTCAAATATGATGTGAGGTTAATTTTTACACATGATGAAGAGAAAATCTTAGTTGACTATATTTTGACCTCTGCAAAGATGTGCTATGGACTTACTCCACTGGAATGCCCCAAGCTTGCGTCTGAGTCAGCAATAAAAAACAATAAGGAAATCCCTAATAATTGGAAAGAACAAAAAATGGCAGGTAGAGAGTGGTATTTTGGCTTCAGGAAAAGGCATCCAGAATTAAGTTGTCGAAAACCAGAAGCTTGTAGTTTATCCCGTTCTACTACGTTTAACAGGCACAATGTTTCAACTTTTTTCAACAATCTTGAAACAGTTCTTAAGCGTGAGTCTCGTTTTAGTGATGGCAGGATCTTTAATTTAGACGAAACTGGAACCACCACAGTTCATGGTCCTCCTAAAATTCTTGCCAAAAAAGGTATGAAACAGGTCTCTCAATGTACTAGTGGGGATAGAGGGGTTCTTGTAATGACCTGCAGTATCATTTGTGCTGGTGGTTATGCCTTACCTCCGGCCATGGTATTTCCCAGAGTTCATTTCAAGGAAATGATGATACAAGATGCTCCAGCTGGTACGTTGGGATTGGCTGCTTCTTCTGGATGGATGAACAGGGAATTATTTCCGCAAGTAATGGAACATTTTATAAAAATTCTTCTAGTTCTTGTAACAACCCCAGCCTTCTCATCATGGATAATCACGAGAGCCATTTGTCAATGGAAACCTTGGATCTTGCAAAGTCGAATGGGGTCACAATATTGACACTACCTCCACACTGCTCAAACAAAATGCAGCCCTTAGATGTAGCAGTATTTTCATCGTTCAAGGCGCATTATAACAATGCCATGCAAGGTTGGCTTCTTAATCACCCTGGGATTCCAGTAAATATTTTTAATGTCGGAAGTTTTGTTAAAGTTGCGCATGAAAGATCATTGACACCTACGAACATCAGTTCAGGATTTAAGAAAACTGGCATCTTCCCTTATGATCCAGAAATATTTTCAGATGACGATTTCCTCATGTCGGCTGTAACAGACAGACCAGAAAATCATTCTGAACCAACAGTTATTCAACAGCCTGAGCAAGAAACAGAAAAACAGCAAGGCATCGAGGGAACTGATGAAACGCCAGCAGAAAATAAAACCAATAATAAATCTTCTTTTGTTTCTCCACAAATCTTTCGACGATTTCCAAAGGCACAAAAAAGAAAGATTCAGAAATCTAGAAGGCAAGGAAAAACAATTATTGCGACTGACACTCCTGAAAAGGACGAACTAGCTTAAAGGGAATTGAGTAGAAAAAAAGTAAACCAAACAGCTGTTAAAAAGGTGACAAGAAAAATTACAGATGATGATGATGACGAAGAACAAGAATGGCAGGAATCATCAAGTAAAAGCGATTGGACACCGGAAGATCCAATTCCAGATCTTACTGAGGAATTAACCAGACCTCCAACTAAAAATAACTTCGTTTTGGTACAGTTTACGACCAAGAATTTGATTTACTTTGTTGGGAAAATATTGAACGTTTTGGAAAAAGATGAATTTGAAATTTCCTTTATGAGTAAAAGCGCAAAAGTAACTGGCAAATTCTTGTTTCCTACAAATCCAGATATTTCAGTTGTTCGGTTAGAAGATATTAAAATGCTTTTACCTCAACCGATTCTTTCTGGCTCAACGTCAAGACAAAATGCCTACATAAATTTTAACAATCATGACGTTCGGTAAAATATATTTATTAATAAGTTCATTTAGGTCCTAGTGAGTAAAACTTGTATGACACTACATATTTTACATTAAACATATTTTTGTTTAGAAAGTTTCATTGTACCCCACTGATAGTTTCAGTGTGTCCCATATTTGGGGCACACTGAAACAAATGACATGGTAATAAAAAAATAATAAAAGATAGGTAATATTATTAGGTAATTCAAACCAATCGCTGCTATAATGACAAGTAATGTCTAATATTTGCGATATTACAAACAAATTATACAAAAATCTAATTTTTCTAAAAAAAAATGTCATTTGAAAAAAAAAAATGATCCACTGTGGAACACTCTCCCCTATATAAGTTTATAGAGTCGTCACCATTGTTCCCTGGCAGCCATATTGGAAAAATGGGTGCAAAGGGTTTTCGTGCTGTATCTCATAAACAAAGAAAATATTATAAGACATTATTTGTAGCAAATTCAACTGTCTACTACTTTATTCCTAGTGTGGTATTGGAGGGAAAACGTGTCCTTCTCGGTACTTAGTAATAAAAATTCATAAAGATATATATTATTTCAATTAACTAGATACTTTATTTCGTTAATATTAGGTTGTTTACATTTCATGACTAATATCGAAGCAATATTTATACACAGAGGTTAGCGGCCTAACTTACGTTGTGAGACAATATTCTAATGTGTATATTTCTACAAAGACCTCATTTTACATATAAGGCCATTATTTTCATTATTACACACTTCACAGACGTAGGAGAAAGTAATAAATTTCATTCAAAAACCTTTTGAAAAGGAGATTGGTGATAAATAAAAACAATTTATTATAAAAATATTTATTAACGAAGTAACAGAAAATTACATTAACTATTTAAAATTTTTACACTTTTTCTCATGACCATCTTTCATGGTTTTTGTAATAAATCCTTTTTTACATTTTGAACAAGGATATGGCCTCTCACCGGTATGGGTTCGTATATGTACCTTAACGGTGGATCGCTGGGAGAAAGATTTGTTGCACAAATGGCATTTGTGTGGCTTTTCTCCAGTATGAATTCTCATATGAATTTTAAGGCCTAAATACTTTTTAAATATTTTACCACACACAGAACAAATAAACTTCCCTGCAGCATGTATTGCTTCGTGACCTTTGAGATTGGCTTTTGACCAAAACGTCTTTCCGCATTCGTTACAAAGAAACTGCTCTTTAGTAGAATGTACACAGCGGTTATGTCGGTCTAAATTTTGTTTGTATGGAAAAGTTAAGTCACACTGAGCACATTTGTATTTTGTATGAGATTCCTGCATATGTTTCAACAAGTAATAGTTCGTAGTAAAGGTAGAATCGCATCTGAGACATTTATAAGTATCTCTTTCGTTAATTTGTACGTGAAATATTTTATGATTTTCGAACCAAGTCTTCGACGAAAACATCTTGTCACATTCATTGCAATAGATCTCCTCTTTTGCGTGCTCTTTAGTTATATGGTCGTATAATGTTCTACTGATTTTTGTTTGAAACTTTTTGCATATCACGCACTCGTACAATTCTGGATCTTGGCTATGCATCCGGCTGTTATGAACACTGAATTGATAATCATCATTAAAATTATAGTTACACAAATCACAATAATGGTCTTTTGGTTTGTGTTTAGAAGAAACATGTTGTTGATAGTAACTTACGTTGGGATATGTTCTCAAACAGACTGGACATTTCACTCCTTTACCACTGATGTTATAGGCATCGTTGTTTTGGTCGTCATCACCTAGCTGGTCTGTAGTATTTTTGTGCATTTCATAGTGCTCTATAATATGTTTTTTATCATCGAATTCTATCTTGCAAAATTTACACACCCACACAAATTTTTTTGGCTGCGTTTGAGTAGGCTCGCTTTCCTCTATAGCGGCAATTCTTAGATTGTGGATGAATGGTAAGCCATTACTGAGATAAGGGGAGTAGTCGAAAGGGTTAGTATATATGGGATATTCATTCTCTTTTATGATAGGTGCATTTGGAGTTGGATTTACCAAAGCTGCGGAGTAATTTGTTAGATGATTGGTTGGGATTACTTTCAATGGAGGTGGAGGTTCAGATTCAGCAGTTTTTAATGCCATCGCTACTGTTGGAATTACTTTAAGTCCCGGTGTTAAAGTTTTCGTTTTCATTAATAGTTTAGCTTGTGATGGCATTAATTTAATTGCACGTGGAGAAGTCTTTGATGGCATCAATACGTCGGCTTGTGATGGCATAAGTGTAAGTGTAGGCGGATAAGTATTTGAAGTCATCAACAGTTGAGCTTGTGGTGGCATTACTTGAAGTGTTGGTGGAGAAGGCTTTGATTTCAGCAATAGCTGCATTTCTTCTGGGATTGACTTATAGTTAGGGATAGCTATGAGTTTAGTTTTGGGTAAAATTGGCGTTAGTCTAGGTGTCAATAGTTGAGTGTTTGATGGGATCATCTCAAGTGTACGCGGAATAGTGTTTGATGTACTCAATAGTTTGGTTTGTGATGGCACCACCGCAGATCCAGAGTTCTTTGGTAAAATCATATAATACATTGGTGTTCCTTGAAAAGACAATGGTCGAGTGGGTAGAGCAGGAACATTTTCAGATAATGAACCGTTAGAAGACCATAATGCATTGAAGTGGATGGAAGTATTTATTATCCTAAAAAGTAGACATTTATGTAATATTAATTTAAGTATCACAGAGCTAATGACTTTCAATAAGAAATAAAAACAAAAATTAACAGTGATAAAATAAACAATTGTATTATAGTAGGGCAGGGGTGGCCAAACTTTCTTAACAGTGTGCCACTATCTGTTTATGAAAAGTTAGTCGTACCACCAAAAATTTTCTAACAAAAAATTCAATAGGTAGGTGGAATTTGTATGAAATAACAAAAAATATATGTAGCTACAATAGTATATTATTCCACGAGCATGTAATGATGGCTGTTACTCACGATGATGAAGTTTGCGACACGAGCGAAAGCGAGTGTCGTAATTCATCAGAGTGAGTAATAGCCATTACATGCGAGTAGAATACTATACAAATTTTTTGAATAAAATCCTTTATAAAAAGGTATATAAAAAACCCAGTTGGGCTATGTTGCATTGACAAAACGTTTTCGGAATAAATATTCCATCATCAGTGTCCTAAAATAGTATTTAACCACTTAATTAAAAAGAACATGAAATGATTTAAGTTTTGACTAAGGTTAATGTAAAAGTGTGGTTAATACTTACAGTTAATACATGGATGTAGCCACTAAATATGTGGGTAAAAACCCTTTAAAAATTATTAAATAAGATTTGATTTACATTATGTCTAATTTACAGTTAAGATGTTAAAGTTACCGTTGGATTGGTAACATGGCGACATATGACTCTACATTAGTTGCGAGTCCTGAGACGGTATGTCTACGAGGACTTTGTCAAAGCAACTGATTGAAATGACAATCTTGGCAGGTTAAGACGGAAGTTATGACAGAGCAGTCAGTGTAACTGTATATGTCTATTTAAGACAGAAGCCAACGTTGTTTAAAATTGTGAAAGTTGAAATAAAATAAAATTATAACAGTATCAACCATCAATGTTATTGTTTTAAATTATGTATGTGAAATGAAATTGTGGTGAGAAAATTATGTGATTATAGTTAGGCAACCAACTATACAGTGTCGAGTGGTGTGATGAAAAGATTCTTATATAAGGCCCTTTATGTTTTAATAACATTTGGTACCTGGAAAATGGAAACTAGACACTGGTGGAAAGTTGGGTTCTTGAAAAATTATAGGAATTGATATATTTAATATGTGAGGATGTTGTTCAATGAATGAAATAAAACTATTATGATATAAAGTTTATGTAAAAATTAACTTACAACTCAATTATATTAGGCCCTGTATGTCAAAAAACAACATTTGGTACCTGGAAAATGTAAAACTTCTTGAGTTGTAAGTTCATGAATATGAATATCTGATTGGATGTTGACAAACTGAGTGAAGTAGTTATATTTTGTGTGTTGACAAGTATGAAATGGACAAAATTTGATGGTTGAAAGTGGTTTTGTAATATATTGGTCGTAAAGTACTTAACTTATAACTTGAGAAAAAGCCCTATCTGTTATAAAGCAACACTAGGTACATAGGAAGATAAAAGATTAAGTTATAAGTTGGTAAGTTGAATGAACTATTGGTCTATATTGACTATAATAGTAAAATGTTAAATTTGAGTAAAGAGAATGAAAATTAAGGTGTTTTGAGAAAATTGTGATAAACGGATAGACTACGAAAGGCTGAGGTCCCCAGAGAACCGAAGCCAAACCCTGAGGGAATTGTGTAGAGAAGTAAAATAAGAATTTAATAATAAGGAATGGGTGGTGGATGATGGATGATCTGATCTGAATTTGGGAGTGTCGAAATAGAAGCATGGAAAGTATTGGTTATAGTGATTAAGACATGAAGTTTGGGTTGAAAAGAAAAGAGTGGGATAGATAGAAAGTAAGATGTATTGGAAGAAAGGTTTTTAGAGTGAACTAAGGGAGATGAGTATTAGGTGAACTAATAATTAATATGGAATTTAATTGTAGAAGTAAATTGGGGATGTGGGTTAGGAGAATAGTTGGCGATGGAGAGGGAGAAAATCTCGATTGAATGAAACATGACGATTAACGCAATTTGGGCTTTTTTGTTTTTCTTTAAGAATTTCAAGATCTTCGTATAAATCTAATTTGAGGAAATTTTTTTGGGAGATATTGTGGATAAGTGAAACGTCTTCTGGGATATTGAGGGTGTGGTTGTGTTCTTTGAGATGTTGAGAGAAAGTGGAAGTATTTTCTCTTTTTATGTGCTCTAGAGAGCGTGAAGAAAGAGATCTGCATGTTCTACCTATGTAGGTGGCATTGCAATCTGAACATTTAAGTCTATATACTCCACTCCGGTTCATATAGTTGATAGGATCTTTGGAATTAGAAATGTGTTGTCCCAAGTTGTTGGGTACTTTGAAAGAAACATGGGTGTTTTCAACCGAACGTTGGATGAGATTTCGAATATCTCCAGAAAGACTTTCATGGTAGAAAGGGAGTGAAACATAGTTGGGTTTGGTGGTAAGGTCTCTGGGGAACGCAGTCTCCCGCAGGGTCTTAAGGCGTTTTTTCATGATCACAACATCATCAACAAACTCATCCACAAAAAACGCCTTAAGACCCTGCGTGAGACTGCGTTCCCCAGAGACCTTACCACCAAACCCAACTATGTTTCACTCCCTTTCTACCATGAAAGTCTTTCTGGAGATATTCGAAATCTCATCCAACGTTCGGTTGAAAACACCCATGTTTCTTTCAAAGTACCCAACAACTTCAAAAATTTTTTAATATATGGTATACAGCCAAATACAGGAACTTTGTTTCCTTGTGGATTAGAATACTATACTTTTTCTACGACCTTTTTTTTATTTTAAATAGTAAAAAAATATAATTATCAACTACTCGAGATTGTTTATTACTAGTAGTACAGTACAAGTTTATGGTTGATGTGATTAATGTGGCTTGTGAATCTAAATTTTCTTAATTAAATCTTGAATGTTGGGGTCAATTTTTGTTACAGCTAATAAAATTAGATTTTTCAAATGATTATTGGTTAATTTTGAACGATATTGTGATTTAATAACATTCATAATTGAAAACATCTTCACAAACATACGTCGAACCAAAACGACAACAATACCGCAAAACAAAATTGTAAAGATATGGAAAATTAGCTGTGAAACGTATTTCCAAAATTCAATATAATTTGAATTACAATTACTTGTACTTGAAACAAGCTCGTTATGTTTATTTTTCAACAAAATATTACTTTGCAAATCTATTATTTCCATTTGGAATTCCGGCGGATAATTTTCAACGTCTTTAAGTGAAATAGAAAAAGGATTTGTGAAAAGTTGAATATTTTTATTTTCCTCCTGGAAATCCTGAAATCTCGTAATAAATGAGCTTTGAAGACTTGACATTACATTTATAAACTTATCGTAATTTGGAACATTATTTAATTTGATTTCATTAAAATCTGAATAAAAAAGTGTTTTTGAACGAGCTTACGTGGCTAACTAAGGTTGGAAAAATACAATCTTTTTCTTGTAATCTTAAATTTAATATGTTCAAATGTCCCATTATGTCCGCAAGGAAAGCTAAATCCCATAACCAGTCTTCATTTTTTAACAGAGAACACTCGTTTGGCAATTCCTCATTCTCCTCCAAAAATTGCAAAACACACTCTTTCAAATTCCAAAATCTTGCCAGTGCATTCTCTTTGGACAACCATCGAACACTGCAATAAAGGAGTAATTCACCTGTATCCTCCGTTTCTTCTTAAAAAAGTTCTCGGAATCGTCGTCGATTACTAGCTCGAGCATGTATTTTATTGGACCATGAACCATGGAAGGCGCTCTAACTGTACAAACCGACTCCAATTTCGACCACTCCACTTTGCTACCTTCAATAACATTTTTCACTTGATCCAAGATATCCTGTCCTGTTGCGGAGACCATTTGGCGCAAATCTAATAGCTCCTCCACAACATCGAAACTATCTGTCACGGAGCGTACAAATATGCTCAACTGCGCATTACCTGTGATGTCACAGCTTTCATCCAAAACCAGTGAAAAATATTTGCAGTCTCGTAGTCCGGCGATAATTTGTGTTTCAACATCCTGGCCCATATCATCAATTCGGCGCATGGCCGTGTTTCTGGACAAAGCGATTTGGTCCACCATGTTTTATGTTTGAATCACCGACATTTTGAGCGAATATTAGTAAACTATTTTTAATTACCTCTTCTCCGTCGGAATATGACTTTTTCTTGCGTGCTAATAACAGCGAGAGTTCAGATGAAGTCTTCACCATTGTTTCCATTTCATTACTTCTTTTTTGGAACAAAGATTGTTGTCCGGCTAAAGATTTTTTTCTTGGCGATGAATTCGGTTCGTAGGCGTGATCCGACAGGATAATTGTTGGTGAAATCGCCATGAACTTGCTTATAATGGCGCTCCAGATTAAATTTTTTTGGCACTGCCACACAAATTCCACATATCAAACAGCAAGGCTTGGAAGTGTTGTGATGAGTAAATAAGAATTGTTCTTCCCACTCAGTTTTAAATTCACGAATCGCGATATCGTCCTCATATTTACATTTAGAAGTTGATGGCTTACTCGTGGTGATTTCGAAAACAATTTTTTAAAAGGAAATAAACTGTAAAAACACTATCTCACAAGGCAAACAGACTTGAAGCGTCTCGCACAAAAGTTGAGAATCAACTGAGAACTGAGTCAACCGGGCATCGACAATCGACTGTCAAGCGCTAGACAGTGGCGTACAATAAAAAAGTGGCGTAGGATAAAAGACGAATTTTTAATTTTTTACTAAGTTAATTTTTTTTTATTTTTAAAAAAAATCCTCGCGTGTCACTTCTAAGACACCGCCGTGCCACACGTGCCGTGGTTTGGCCACCCCTGTAGTAGGGTATGCTTGTAATGCTACCTGCACTTTGCGCTAAATAACTTGATGGTTTCATTATATTTTAAGCGAAGTTTCAGTTATTGTCATGTATACATATAGCCTAGCCTGGTTAAAAAAAAAGGTCGAAAAATTTTTACCTTGCGTTTTTTTAAACAATAATTTATTGTCTCAATTTGATTTTTTGTCTATAAGTTTTTTCCCTTATATTTTAAATAAACAATATTTATATCATTTTTTTATATCAAGAATATCTTTATTTTCCCGTTTTTTCAATTAAAATTGATAAATAATTTATAGCTTTTATTAATTTTTTTTATTAACAAAATAAAATGTGATTAATACATTTCAACATCGAGGAATTAACCTCTTTTAAATTTGTGCGAAATTTCCCCCCGATCGGTCAAATAGTTTAAAAGTTATTTAATTTATTTATCCCTGAGACTAATTATTTAAACTATTGAGCTTGCCCTATGATTCCTATGAATGATGCTAGACACATTTAGCAAATTTCATAGGATTCTTTAAGACTTATCTCAGAAGTTAAATGCATATTGCGTTTTCATCGAAATTATTTACAAAATAAACGTTTGAAAATGGTATGTTTTTTACTTATAAATAATTGTAATAACTTTTATATTTTTCAAGCTACAGACTTGTACGTACAACCATTGGATAACTGGTAAAAAACTCATTAAAAAAAAAACCTTCTATGACCAATGTTTGAACTTGTGTGTGCTGGTAAATCTTGTTTCAGATTATAATATCTGAGAAGAAATGGACTCGATTGATACCTTTAAGCTTTATTGTAATTTACTTTTATATCGGTAAGAGCCCGTTAAGGGCAACTGTCATGTCATATGTCATACACCTTGACCTTTGGTGGCTTTGTCAGTACAGTGTTGTCAGGTGCATTACAAAAAATGAAAAGTAAAAATATAGGAACAACCAATAGGAATAAAGTTAGCGACTATTTTTAAAAAAATCATATCTCCATTGTTTATAAACATTAAGAAGTGAAATTTGCACAAATGTTGAATGAAAATCTAAATTTTAATATTAAAACTTATAGCTATAAAATTCATCCAATTTTTCGAAACTTACAGCCCTTCGAAACGAAGGTACTTTCGAAAGATCGACATAGGAAAGTGGAGAGGATAACTGATTCAGCTCCGTTTTTTTTGACATCGTTACTTCAAATTGAAACACGTCGAATAGCTCGTCGAAATTTCACACTGGCCGGAAAATATGGGAATCCTCGGAAAAATTGTCCATTTGAAACTCACCGCAAAAACTCACTTTTTTTTAATTTGGCTTCAATAGTCTGTCGCAGTATTAATAATGATGACATAATTTTCACCCCCCGCGGAAATCTCGGAAAATCAACATATATTTTTTTTCATTTTATATCAATGATGTAATAATACTTATATATTTTATAAATTAAATTTCAGGTAATTTTTTACACAGTATATTATTATATTCCTTATATTATAATTGTTTGTATTTTTATAATTAACAATATTGATTTTTATTCTATTTTTCGTACAAATATGATATACAATATTAATCTAATCTGCGTTACTGCTTTGATAAAATAAGTCGATTTTTCCATCATCTTTTGAAAAAAACTCCAAAAAATTTAGTTTACACGTGCTCAATTTATTTTGTATGTTTTCTGATTCACAAGAAATGGATGTATGTAGCCATGGATGAATTCCCCATCCCCGATAAACTGATAAGATTGGTTAAGGCTAAAATACGTACCTAAAGTTGTTTGCAAAGTCGAAATACAGGGCGAACAATCACAGGCACGCGATGGCGTGCCCGCTTTTCAACATAGCTCTGGAAAAGGCGGTTAGGGATGCCCAAATAGACAACAGAGGAAACATTTTTAATAAATCACCCCAAATTTTGGCATATGCAGATGATGTTGCCCTAGTTGCCCGCACAACACGCAAGCTAGAAGAAATATATACCACCTTGTCAAATGCCTCAAAAAATATGGGCCCGCAAGTAAATGAGGAGAAAACTAAGATAATGGCATCAACACTATAGTGTATTTTTATGTATGAGAGAGTAATAAAACAATAAATTATATACGCAAATCCCTAAACTGTTGATACGGGTGACTCAATGAAAAACAGATATTTGTCAACAAGTTTACAGGAGTATATAGGAAAACAATTTTAAATTGAGTATGACCACCAGGTATAAAGGTTGGAGCAGAATAGAATACAATAGTTGTGAAGATTACTAATCCCTAAATAAGGTTGCCAGTGTCGGAGTGATGGAGGTTAACAGGTACTAATGAATTTGCAAGAAATGTAAGATGTTTATTTTATTGTTTATATATAACCAATAAAAGTTTAATAAGTACCTACCTATTTGCAAAATAAAGTTTAATTCTTTAGATAAAATAAAACGTTTTATTTTATCTGAAATGAGTGCATTCCACGAAGTAAGGGTTTCAACAATCAAACATTTAATTCTTTAATTCCAGGAATCTACGACAGTAATTGACTAGATAATTACCTTCTAAACTTATTCCACAGAAAATGTGATAGTGGGTTTTTCCATTTTGTATATAGGAAGGTCCAAGTGGCGTATTCAAAATTCTTAACAGTTCACTAAAAGTAGGTACTTCAGTTGCAAGGTGCAGTTTATTGTGTATACTAGTGTTATGGAAAATTTGGAAGTGCCGTGTAAACGCCGAAAAATTGGTCCTCTAACAGTTAATGAAAAAACATTAATATTTAATTGTTTTAAATCATTTAGACAAACGTTTATGTGAAAGTGTTGATGAGACCGTTGAGTTAGTTAGCAGTACACTTGGTGTTGGGAAATCTATGATTTACAGAGTTATTAAAGAAGAGAAATGTGGTAGTTTTCAAATGCCACGTAATGCTCCAGGGAAACCAAAATTTCAAATAGAATATCATTTTAAAGAAGGACTTCGACGGAAAGTGCATGAATTCTTCTTTAGACAAGAATTTCCAACATTGGATAAAGTTCTTGTCTCAGTTCGAGATGATAAGGATTACGCAGAAATGAGTCGAAGTACGTTATGGAAACTTTTAAAAGAAATAGGCTTCCGCTGGAAAAAGAATCCCAGAAAGTCTATTTTATTAGAAAGAAGCGATATTGTCATATGGAGAAGACATTTTCTAAGAACCATAAAGGAAATGAGAAACCAAAAAAGAAAAATATTTTATCTTGATGAAACATGGATCAACGAGGGTCATACACCAAATAAATTTTGGCAGGATGAAACTGTTACAAGTCAAAGGCACGCTTTTGTAAATAATTTATCTACTGGTTTAAACCCACCATCAGGAAAGGGACGCAGGCTGATAATAGTACACATTGGCAGTTCAGACGGTTTTGTTGAAGGTGGTTTATTAACTTTTGAATCAACTCGTACCGGTGACTACCATGAAGACATGAACGCTGATGTCTTTCAAGAATGGTTCGAACAAATGATAGATCTTCTTGCTAAGAACTGTGTAATAGTAATGGATAATGCAAGTTATCACTCAAGACTTATAGAAGGACTGCCCACAACCAAGTGGTTAAAAAAAGACTTGCAGAATTGGCTGAGTTCAAAAAATATTACGTACCATCCCGGATCTATAAGAAAGGAACTTTATTCGTTGTGTGCCCTTCATAAAGAAAATTTTAAAAAATACGAAATTGATGAAATTGCCAAAAATCGTGGAATGACAGTACTTAGATCCCCACCATATCATTGTGAATTAAACCCGATTGAACTGGTATGGGCACAGATAAAGAGTGAAGTTTCAAGAAAAAATACCACTTTTAAAATTCATGATGTTAAACAGTTGTTTTTGGAGGCCGTAAATAATGTAAAACCTGAAAACTGGGAAAAGGCAGTAAATCACACTATTAAAGAAGAGGAACAAATGTGGAAGCTGGACAATATTACTGATAAAATGATCGAGCCAATTATTATAAATCTTGGTTCTGAAAGTTCATCTTCTGAATCTGATTTGGATTTGTAACAAGTAGCTGTAAGTTTTATATTAATATTTTTATTCATCTATTTAACATACCTTAGACGGTTTTAAAAACTCTTTTTCTCTTTTGTAATTTTTAAAAATTAAAAAAAATGTGAATTTTTTAAAACCCTTTTTAATGTAGGCCAGTCAGTTCTAATATAGTGTGTGATAAAAGAGGTCATTTTTGTTTACATATACATAACACTTTATAACACTGAAATAATTCATTTATTTTTTACAATTATTCAAAGTAATTTTTCAATTAACCTTGAGCACGCCCATGGAGTGGTCGGAGCTACCAGTTAAAATTATGCTAATTACTCTCTCGTTCATAAAAATAAACTATAGGATAATGCTACTGTCTTATCTACGTTAAAAGAGAGTAAATTAGAGTCATATCAGGTTTTTATTTTAAGTAGATCAGAATTTATAATTGTATGAAGAGTTGCAATATTAAAGTTCCTCCCTGCATTAATAATTGTAGAACGTATATCAAGGGGTGATAAATCTGAAACAATGTAATCAGTTATGGTAGATGTTGTTTTAGTAATTCTTGTACGAGAATTAACGTGCATTGTGAAACCGTACGATCCGTATTTAACATTATACACTCCATCGACGTTGGAGAAAGTAGTAAATTTCATTCTAAAAACTTTTGAAAAGAAGATTGATTAAAAAAAAAACAATTTATTACAAAAATATTTATTAACGAAGAAACAACACACTACAGAACTATTTGAAATTCTTACACTTTTTCTCATGACTATCTTTCAAGGTTTTTGTAATAAACCGTTTCTTACATTTGGAACAAGGATATGGTTTCTCGCCGGTATGAGTTCGTATATGTATCTTAACAGTGGATATCTGGGAGAAAGATTTGTTACATAAATGGCATTTGTATGGTTTCTCCCCAGTGTGAGTCCTCACATGAATGTTAAGATTTACTTTCCTTTTAAAAACTTTGCCACAAGTATAACAAACATACTTTCCTGAGATATGCGTAGTTTGGTGAGTCTTAAGGTTAGCTATTTTTGTAAACGTTTTTCCGCATTCATTACAAAGAAATTCTTCTTCAAATAAATGCAAATGGCGGTTATGTCGGTCTAAATTGTTTTTGTATGGAAAAGTTAGGTCGCACTGAGCACATTTGTATTTTGTATGAGATTCCTGCATATGTTCCATCAAGTAAAAGTTAGTAGTAAAAGTAGAATCGCATCTGCGACATTTATATGTATCTCTTTCGTTAATTTTTACGTGAAATATTTTGTGAGTTTCGAACCAAGTCTTCGATGAGAACGTCTTGTCACATTCCTTGCAATAAATTTCCTCTTTTAAATGCTCGTTGGTTATATGCTCATATAGCGTTCTGCTGATTTTTGTTTGAAACTTTTTGCATATCACGCACTCATACAATTCTGGATCTTGGCTATGCGTCTTGCTGTTATGTACACTCAATTGATAATCATCACTACAATTATAGTTACACAAATCACAATAATGGTCCTTTGGTTTGTGTTTCTTAGTAACGTGTTGTTGATAGTGAGCTATGTTGGCATAGCTCGTCATACAAATTGGACAAGTTATTTCTTTGCTGCTTATATTATAGGCATCATTGTTTTGATCGTTATCACCTAGCTCGTCTGTAGTGTTTTTGTGCATTTCATAGTGCTCTATAAGATGTGCTTTATCATCGAATTCTTTCTTGCAAATTTTACATACCCACGCAAATATTTTTTCCTGCGTTGGAATTGGTTCGCTTTCCTCTATGGCGGAAATCTTTTGAGTGTGGGTGTACGATAAGGTATTATTAAGATAAGGGGAGTAGTCGAAAGGGTTCGTATATGTGGGATATTCATTTTGTCTTATGATAGGTATGTTTGGAGGTAGATTTGATAAAGTGGTTGGATGATTTATTAGATGTTTGACTGGGATTACTTTCAACGGAGGTGGAGGTTCAGATCCATCAGTATTTGATGCCATCGCTACTGTTGGAATTACTTTAAGTCCCGATGTTAAAGTTTTCGTTTTCATCAATAGTTGATCTTGTGATGGCATTAGTTTAATTTTAGGTGGAGTACTTTTTGGCGTTAGTTTAAGTGTAGAAGGAGAGGTTTTTGCTGTCGTCAACAGGTGGGCTTGTGATGGCATGAGTTTAAGTATAGGCCGAGGAGTCTTTGAAGTCATTAATAGTTGAGCTTGTGATGGCATTACTTTAATTGTAGGTGTAGAAGTCTTTGATGTCGTCGATAGTTGGACTGATGGCGTTAGTTTAAGTGTAGATGGAGGAGCTTGTGATGCCGTGGATAGATGGTCTTGGGATGGAATTAGTTTAAGGGTAGGCGGAGAAGTATATGAAGTTGGGCCTAGTTGGGCTTGTGATGGCATTACTTTAAGTGTCGGTGGAGAAGCCTTTGATTTAAGCAATAGTTGTATTTTCTTTGGAATTTGCTCAAGTTTAGGTGTCGTTATGAGTTTAGTTTTATTTAGTCTAGGTTTTAATAGTTCGGTTATTGATGGGGTCGCCTTAAATTTACGTGGAGTAATGTTTGATGTACTCAATAGTTTGGTTTGTGATGGCACCACTTCAGATCCAGACTTCTTTGGTAAAATCATATAATACAAGCTTTTTCCTTGAAAAGACAATGTCCGATTCGGGATTGCTGGAACATCTTCAGATCTTGAACCGTCATATGATAATGCATTGAAGTGGATGGAAGTATTTATTATCCTAAAAATTAACATTAATACAATATTTATTTAATAACCACGGAGCTGTTGTTAGTCAATAAGAAATAAAAATAAAAATGTTAATAATGATAAAATAAAAAATTGTATTATAGTAGGATATGTATGTGCCAGATGGTTGCAATGCTAACTTCATTTTGCATTAATTAATTTACTAGTTTTAATATATTTTAAGCTAAAATTCAGCTTTTGCCGCATAAAGCTTCTTGCATTATGATCTAAACTGTTAAACTAATTCGGAGTGATTTTATTTTGAGCGGCGGTCTCTCGACATGTCTTAAACTTCTTTCCTTTATCTAATCTTGATAAAATATAATAATAATAATCATAATAAACTGTAACAGTTTATATTGATTCATCTATCCAGCCCCTTGCGAATGGGGGGTGCTCTCTGGGGTACTCAGAGTATAACAGACATCTGTCAAGAAAGAGAATTTAAGTAGGTATCTAAACAAGAAGAAGCAGATCTATATAAGGTAATTAAAACAAATACTCTTATCAAAAAGACTTGACACGATACTATCTGTATATAAAACTGAAGTCGAATGAGAGATTTATAACCAAGACGTAGTTGTAGATTAAGTTTCTAATGAAATGCATGATACTATGACTAACAAGATAGGATCTTCCCGTAGCACAAAATCGGTCGTGTTCGCGCATGCCGTCATTGGAGAGCAGAATTTGAATTATTGTTAAAGTTAAATGGGATTTTTATGCATTTTGTGATGAAATTATTCAATTAGCAAAATAATAATATTAAATAAAGGTTTAATAATTACAGTAATCGTACACAAAAGGATATCTCCAAACTATTTACTAAAAATTATTTATTGACACATACAAAAAATTGACATTACGAAGGTGCAAGTCTCCAATTACGTCACGACTTATGCGCAATATCTTATCTTCTTAATCATAGTATCATGATGAAATGCATGAGTAGATTTCTGAACTTGAGATACAAGAAACTCAACCTGATAATTCGCAGCAAGATAACAATGAATTGAACGATAGTCTGGTAAGGGAAATGGCAAATTCCACGAAACAAACCCGCTGAGCAGACCACTTCTTATATGTTTAGTAAATAAACTCTTGTAAGAAACTAGGTGTGCAGTTATAAATTATGAAGACAGAAGTTCTACCCAATTATGTAGTAGATGTCATACATCGGAATATTGGCATTAGCATTAAGATCAGAACACGATGGTGTATTAATATAGGAAGAACTGATCATGGAATGGCGTCATAAGAAAAACAATTGCTGAGGAAAACTTTTTTATTACACAGGAATATTGGACCAATTACGGAATACATTCAAGAAGTAAACAGAAAACAATACAGCTCAATAGTACCTGAACAAACTAAAATATAAAATGTAACAATAAAACACTGAAAACTTTGTTTTCAAAACTTCCACAAAATTTATTTTAAATTCTTATCACTACAGCTGTTTCGGCTAATTGCCTTTCTCAAGTGATCTGTTTTTGGCATGGGTTTACACTTTATAGTCTCTAATGAAATAGGTTGAGGAGGGGAGAACTGTTTGTCTCAAGCTGGTCATTCAGAATTATATCTGTTTTTTTTAATTTGTTGATTTCCATAGATTCTAACAAAGATAGCTTAAGGCCTTTATTTTAAATGTGTAGAATTTTAAATTCGTCATTAAAAGAATGATTATGATCTAGAAGGTGAAGTGCGTATGTAGAATCTGTTTTTCTATTATTGAAAGCCCTTTTATGTTCTGCTATTCGTTTATTAAAATTTCTACCTGTTTGACCAATGTAAGTTTTTGGGCAGTCGCCACATTTAAGTTTGTACACACCACTGTGTAAGTGTTTTTTTATGTTGGCTCTTGTTGTTTTTAATATATTTGCCTAGGTTGTTATTTGTTCTGAAAGCTGGTGTTATTCCTTTCTTTTTTATGTGTTTGGCTATTTTTGTTGATATTTTGCCTGTATATGTAATCGAGCAGAAGGTGCCGGGTTTTTTCTCTGGTGGTGGAAATACTAAGTTCAGGGCTTTCTTGTGTAGTTTTTGATTTAACATTTTATTAATTGTTTGTTCGTTGTATCCATTGTTTAATAATAATAAAATGTTAAATCAAAAACTACACAAGAAAGCCCTGAACTTAGTATTTCCACCACCAGAGAAAAAACCCAGTACCTTCTGCTCGATTACATATACAGGCAAAATATCAACAAAAATAGCCAAACACATAAAAAAGAAAGGAATAACACTAGCTTTCAGAACAAATAACAACGTAGGCAAATATATTAAAAACAACAAGAGCCAACATAAAAAACACTTACACAGTGGTGTGTACAAACTTAAATGTGGCGACTGCCCAAAAACTTACATTGGTCAAACAGGTAGAAATTTTAATAAACGAATAGCAGAACATAAAAGGGCTTTCAATAATAGAAAAACAGATTCTACATACGCACTACACCTTCTAGATCATAATCATTCTTTTAATGACGAATTTAAAATTCTACACATTCAAAATAAAGGCCTTAAGCTATCTTTGTTAGAATCTATGGAAATCAACAAATTAAAAAACACAGATATAATTCTGAATGACCAGCTTGAGACAAACAGTTCTCCCCTCCTCAACCTATTTCATTAGAGACTATAAAGTGTAAACCCATGCCAAAAACAGATCACTTGAGAAAGGCAATTAGCCGAAACAGCTGTAGTGATAAGAATTTAAAATAAATTTTGTGGAAGTTTTGAAAACAAAGTTTTCAGTGTTTTATTGTTACATAAAATGAATTTCCATCAAGTAACGGTCGAATCCATCAATTATTTAAAATATAAAATCTCTGTTCGTATCTATTAATAGTGTGCTCTTGATAATATCATAGAGTCATAACAGAAAGGATGCGCTAACGGCTAAGAGCCAAAGAACAACTTATAATCAACTTTATGGCACTTTTAAGGTGCAAAATAGGGTATTATATTTAAGGTGCACTGATATTTGTCGACTACGAGAAAGCATTAGATACCAAAAGCCATCAGAAAATGTTAAAAGCATTGACAGAATGCCGAATAGACCATCGCTAAACTAACATAATGAAATATATTTACGTCGACGGTGGTATTTCGTCATATGCCTTGGCCGACATGTACACAATATCCTTCATATTAACTGACTTCAGCACTTTTAAGATGTGTAAGTTGTCATCAGCATCCAGTTTGGAAAGAACTTCAGAAAGCAGTTTTCGGCGATACTTTCTCTTGAAGCACTCAATGACCCCTTGATCCATTGGCTGTTGAATACTGGTTACATTGGGTGGCAGGAACATCAGTTTAATTTCTTTTTCATCGTCACACTGAAGACCTTCCTAGTGAGTAGGCGCGTTGTCAAGCAGTAGAAGTGCTTTGATGGGCAGATTTAATTTTTTCAAATGGTTTTTCAATTTCGGAACAAATTTGCACACAAACCATTCTCTGAAAAAATATGTGTCCATCCATGCGGTAATACACTGGTAGATGTTTTTTGTGGGGTGGCAAAGGTTTTTCCTGGGCAGAAGTCTAAAATTTAACCCAGTTTCATCGATGTTGTAGATTTGCTCTGGACTCAAGTTTGGGTCACCGATGATTTTTAAAAATTTTGCAGAAAATTTTTTGGCCACTGACAGCTTCTCCCCAAAAACTCCAATAAAATGGACGTGTCTATTTTTCCATCGGGAGAGCCATCCTTCACTAGCCGAGAACGCCTCTTCTGGTTGAAGCTTTGAGTGTAAGATCATAGCCATAGGTCCACTTAACGGGGTTCCTCGTCTTCGTTCTTGAACGAACCACAACAACCACAGAGCATCTTCCACCAATTCTCCAATTCGTGTTTTGCTTTTCTCTGTGTGCAACGTTTTTGTAGAACTTTTTCAGTTTCAATTTGTGTCCAAAAGCCTTCGATGGTTTTTCTATTTCGCCGCCAGTCGTTAATTGTACTTTCGCCCACGATTAAATTTCTGCACATACTTTTCATGGATTCTCTTTTGTAAAATCTTTCCAGAGCTTTTAGTCTCAATTCCACTGACTTGTACTTACGTTTACGCGTTTCACTCATTTTAAAGCAGTTTAAATGTCGATATACACAGTAAAAATCGCAAGTGAAACAAGAATCAGTGACTGTAGGCCAACCGTAAAGATGAGCGCTTTACCTACTCGCGTCTGGCTGGCGCTCGCCAAGTGTGTGACTAATGCTGAGAGAGCCGGCCGGACAAAGTGAAGACCGAACTAACCGAGGCCGAACTTACGGGAGTCTACTGTAGCAATAAATCAACCGTATAATTTTAAGAAGAAAATATGATTGAAATGTGAGATGTTGGTAGTTACCTTACTGGACAAACAGTGTGACTTGTCATCCTAGCTTTTTATATATGTGGATAGATGTTCGTTTTTTGTAAACATTCTATTAGTTTTTCGTGCTTGACTCAAAGACCTTTTCATAATCTATGAAACAGGACTAACATTATACACCTAACTTCAGCTTTCTTCGTATAAAGGTCGCTATTAGAATATACTGGTTTATTACACTTGTATGGTTTCTACGGTTTTAACGTCAATTGTAAATTGTTTGTGTATTGTTATCACTGTCAGTGTATTGCACTGAGTCAGCGCGAAACTGCGAGAAACGTTGGTGTAAGTCTCTCGAGTGTGCAACGAGTATGGCAACGGTACGAAGAGACCGGTCTGCTTACTCGAAGACCTGGTTCAGGTCGAGGCAGGATTACAACTTCAATGCGGTCAAATGCTACAAAGCGGTCATAGAGATGACCGCTTTGTCGTTTCTAGTGCTTTGAGAAACCGAACGGTCAAGACAGTTTCTCTTCGAAATCATCTGCAAGAAGTGAGAGATGTAAACATAAGTGAATGGACAGTTAGGAGATGACTTCATGCTGCTGGTTTATCTTCTCGAACTAGAGTAACTGGACCGCCGCTCTCCCGTGAACACCGAATTGCCAGATTGAATTTTGCACGAGAACACTTGGCTTGGACAATTCAGGATTTGAGTCGTGTATTGTTTTCCGATGAATCGAGATTCTGTCTTACGGGCTCAGATAAAAGTGTAAGAGTGTGGCGACGTCCAGGCGAGAGATATGCTCAAGCATGTGTTACCGAGCGTCTTCCATTTGGTGGAGGGTCAGTTATGGCATGGGGAGGCATATCGTTTGATGCTTGCACGGAGTTAGTCTTTATCGAGAATGTGACATTGACAGCGCATAGGTACCTGACACAGATTCTGGAAGACCATGTTTTACCGTTTATGGTTATTCTTGGAGACGACGCAATATTTATGCATGATAATGCACGGCCCCACACTGCTAGGATAGTTACTGAGTATCTTGACGAGGTTCAAATCACACGATTTGTTTGGCCTGCTCGCAGTACAGATATCAATCCTATAGAAGATATTTGGGATGAGATGAAGAGACGTTTACGGGTCATGTGCCGGCCCCCAAAAATTATAGAGAGCAAAGCATGCCTCGTCGTTTGCAAGCTGTTATCACTGCCAGAGGAGGGAATACTCGCTACTGAAGTTCTTAAAATTTCTTTTTTTCAACAAAAAGCACATCAAATTAAAATTGTTCAAAGGAAAATTCTTCATTTCCATTATTTTTAATAAACTTTAAACGACAAAAACGTTGTTTTCTTTAAGCAATCCGTTAGTAAACTATGTTACAACCGAAAATAGTTAAAACAGAATAATAATTTCTAAAATAAATTACGGGGTGACCCTAATTTTATGCTCGGTAGTGTATTTTACAATTATGTCAACTAAAAGTTTGTTGACGTTGTCAATTCGTTTCATTTCAGTTCAGTATTTACAAGTTTCCAACATTATTCACTTCACAGAAGTAGGAGAAAGTAATAAATTTTATTCAAAAAACTTTATTTTAATATAATAATATATTATATATAATTTATAATAACAATATTTATTAACAAAGAAACAAAAAACTACAGAACTATTTAAAATTTTTACACTTTTTCTCATGACAATCTTTTATAGTTTTGGTAATAAACCCTTTCTTACATTTGGAACAAGGATATGGTCTCTCGCCGGTATGAGTTCGTATATGTATCTTAAGAGTGGTCATCTGGGAGAAAGATTTATTGCAT
This sequence comes from Diabrotica undecimpunctata, assembly GCF_040954645.1. NCBI lineage: Eukaryota > Metazoa > Arthropoda > Insecta > Coleoptera > Chrysomelidae > Diabrotica > Diabrotica undecimpunctata. The sequence goes on from NC_092811.1 coordinate 122,728,347, forward strand.
AAATGGCACTTGTATGGTTTTTCTCCAGTGTGAGTCCTCACATGCTTGTTAAGATTTTCTTTCCGTTTAAACACTTTGCCACAAGTAGAACAAACAAACTTCCCTGTTTTATGAACTGTTTGGTGGAACTTAAGGTTATCTATTTTTGTAAACGTTTTTCCACAATCATTACAAAGAAACTGTTCAGTTTTATGCAAATAGCGGCAATGTTCGTCTAAATTTTGCCTGTAGGGAAAGGTTACATCGCACTGATTGCATTTGTATTTTGTATGGGATTCTTGCATATGTTGCATTAAGTAGTAGTTTGTACTAAATTTAGATTTGCATCTGCGACATTTATATGTATCTCTTTGATTAGTTTCTACGTGAAATATTTTGTGAGTTTCGAACCACGCCTTTGATGAGAATGTCTTGTCACATTCATTGCAATGCAATTCCTCTTTTAAATGCTCTTGGGTTATATGCCTATATAACGTTGTGCTGATTTTTGTTTGAAACTTTTTGCATATCACGCACTCGTACAATTCTGGATTTTCATGGTGTATGGCATTATGCAGACTCAAGTTAAAATCGTCAGTAAAATTATAGTTACATGTCTCACAGTAGTGATCTTTTGGTTTGTGTTTATAAACAACGTGTTGTTGATAGCAAGCTATGTTGGCATAGCTCGTCATACAAATTGGACAAGTTAGTTCGTTGCTGCTTATGTTATATGCATCGTTGTTCTCGTCGATGTCACCTAGTTGATCTGTGGTATTTTTGTGCATTTCGTAGTGCTCCAGAAGATTTTCTTTTTCATGGAACTCTTTCTTGCAAATTTTACAAACCCACGCGAATCTTTTTTCCTGCATTAAATTTCCTTCTTTTGCAGCGGTTATTTTTTGTGTGCAGATGGAGGATAAAGTGTTTTTTACATAAGGAGTATAGTCGAAAGGATTAACATAATTAGTGGACGAATCATTTTTACTCTGGGTTACGACTGGTGCGTTTGGATGTGTATTTGACACAGTTGTCACGTAATTTATTAAATGATTGGTTGGAATTATTTTCAATGGAGGTGTAGATTCAGATCCAACAGTATTTGATGCCATCACAACTTTCGGGATTACTGTAAGTACCGGTGGAGAAGACTTACTTGTCATAAATAGTTGGTTTTGTGATGGTATTACTTTAAGTGCAGGTGGAGCAGTTTTTGATGTCACCAATAATTGCGTTTGTGATGACGCAGCCGCAGATACAGAGTTATTTGGTAAAATAATGTAATACATGGGTGCTCCTTGGACAGGAAGTAGTCGAGTGGGCAAGGCTTGGACATTTTGAAGGCTGGAACTCCTGGAAGAGGATAATGAGTTAAACAAACTTGTTGAAGTCTTCATTGTCCTAAAAAGGCTAACATTAATATAATATTTATTTAACTAAAACATATATTTTAGGATATTTGATAGTCTAAATACTTTTTAGAATGCTACCTGTATTTTGCTCTAAATAACAAAGTTTCAAAGAATAAAGAACAATTTTGCCGTATATTTTATGTTTAATCATGTTTCATAAATTTTATAGGAAACTGGCTTTATATTTGGATTTAGAGACTTTTAAAACATAAAGTATGACTAACGTTAACCATTCACCAAGCAATTAATGTTTGTGGCCGATAAAGTACTTAATATATCAGTCAGAAACACGATATACATCCTCCAGATTTTATTTTTAATTATTGTTAAAAATACGATTTTATTTTGAATAAAATGTTGTATTTCAGTTAGGTTTCCGTTTCATATTTCTTGCCGGAGTCGTCTTTATATCAATAAATCACAGGCTTGAGAGCATAGTTGCCAAACTATCAGAGCTTACTTAAACCGATATACGTATGGTTCCAATATACACGGAACAAGATCTGAACGACCCCTATAATATATACACGTGAACTAAGAGATATACATTCATCATACAGGGGTACTTAGGGGCTCCACAAAATTTTTAAAAATTGTGAAACTATACATGTTGACGAATCGACAGAGCCAATATTACTTGAGAGATACCTCTAGAAATAATCAAAACGATCGAATATATCTACAAAAACAACACAATAAAATTAAAAGTGGAAGAATAACTAACCGACCCTAATGAAGCTGGCAATAGGGTAAGACAGGGAGATTCCCTGAGTCCTCTATTGTTCAACCTGATTATGGATGAAATAACAAAAAAAGTAAGAACTAAAAAAGGATACCAAATAGGAGAAAAACAACTTAAAACAATCTGCTATGCAGACGACGTAATACTACTCTCTCAAAGTGAAGATGATTTACAACGTATGCTGTACCAATTAAATATAACCGCCAGAAAATTTAACATGTTAATTTCCTCAAAAAGAAAAAAAAAATGCATGCTTACAACAGCAAATTTACTAAGATGTAAATTGGAGCTGGAAGGTCAAATAATAGAACAAGTGATGGAGTTTAAATATCTAGGCATCACATTATCTAGCTACGGAAAGCTCGAAACTGAAGTGAAAGATCAAGGGAATAGAGCAAACAGAGCCGCAGGCTGCCTGAATTAAACGATATGGAGAAATCAAAATATCGGGAAGGAAACGAAAGGCAGAATTTACAAAACAGTCATCGGACCAATAATGACATACGCGGCAGAAACAAGACCTGATACAGACAGGACAAAAAGGATGTTAGAAACAGCAGAGAAGAAAACACTTAGAAAAATTGATTGAAGACTAGAGACTAAGATGGCGAGGTCACCTAGAAAGGATGCCGAACACGAGGACTCCAAAAAGGGTACTAAACTACACTATAGCTTCAAAAAAGAGAAAAGGAAGGCCAAAAAATAGATGGAATCAAGAGGTAGAAAAAGATATGGACAAAAATTGGACTAGAAGGCCAGAAAAGAAAAATGAATAACAAGAAGGAATGGAGAAAAATCACATATCGAGCCAGGGAAGATCTCGGTACATAAGAAAAGCGAACATAAAGAAAGAACAAACTTTTCAAGGCCTGGGCCTCTAAGACCTTTAGTGCTATTGTATATATAATACACAGAGTATTTAACAAGTTATAACCCTTTTTATTTCGAAATCCCTATTAAATCAACACCATGTATATAAAGAAGTAATGCATAAACAATTATTTATTTTATTTAATAAAGTAAACAATATATTATAGTTTTTAAATTAGGTTTAACTGAAATCATTGACAAAAATTTGTATAGATTTTCAACTACAAAACAAAATTACGATTTTCTCAATTTTTTTAATTGGATCACCCATTGGATTTTATTTTTTAGAAATATTGTATTTATGAAACTCTTTCATTTTTATATAGCCATAAATCTACCTAAACTCAAATGAATCAAAAAATGTGATATTATGGAAATATCATATTTCCTTAATGAAATACAAGATTCCTAAAATTCCTACAAGATAATATGTTTTGTAGAATAATATTCGCTCCATGCGTGACCATGGTAGAGGTACTTTGAAACGATGCCAGCGTGCGTAGCGGAGAAATATACGCATAAATTTTATCAAAAATGTGTGCAAATACATATTGCGTACTTAATTGTGCTAATAATAGCAAAAATACTAAGTGTAGTTTTTATAGGTTTCCAAAGATTACATATAAATTAGAGAAAAGAAAAAGATGGATCCGTGCTATTAATATGAAAAAGTAAATATCACATAACCTCATTTGTATGCAATTGAAATAGGAAATATTTAAATAATTTACCTTAAATGATATTTTATAAGGCTTCAAGCTAACTGCAGAGTGCCTGATGACTTTAGCTTTTATATCATAACTTTTACTATTTCACGTGAAAAACTTGATTTGCCAGTACTAGATTTTTCCCTTTCTTTCCCGTTTATGGTTGAAAAGATATATTATGATGAATTTTGAGAAACCCAGTTTTTAATACATTTATTTTGTACATAAACTGAAAAAAATATAATTAAAAAGTTAATTATTAATAATTGTCAATTTCGCATGCATTTAACAATGTCAAACATATGTCATATGTTTAACCTGAAAATTGCGGTGTTCTCGAATTGAGGACCGCTACCTGAACAGCCAAAATAAGTGCACCGAATTACGGACCGAACGAGATTTTAATGAAATAAGGAAATATTTAATAATAAAATATTATTTTAGATTTAGTTTATTTTGAGCTGTCTTGAAAGGTAGTCAAAATGAGTGAAACTAAAATGATCTTAAATGAAACTCGTTACTTGTGTTGGATGATTATAACTATCGTGAAAAAAAGTGCTTAAAAGTGGTGAAAAGTTTTGGACATGTACGGTAAATAAATGCAACGCAAAATTGTTTACGCTTCTTCTTCTTCTTCTTTTTGGCTTTTATTCTTCTGAATAATCAGCCAGTACATTTGTTTTGTTAATTTTTGGGCCACTGTCGTGAGTCTGAGAATATATCTCATGCCCTATTATCAATTATCATTGACATATAGACATTTTTTCTAAATATCTACATTTTTATTTATGTTTTCTATTTTCTTATAGTTGGTTTAAATGTTAATATTGGATAGGTTATTATTAGACTTCGGCAAATATGCATATTGCATATTTTGCATATTGTGCATATTTTATGCAAATATTTCATATTTTGGCATATTTGTATAAAAGTTTGCATAAAGTGCATAAAAGTTCAGATTTTTATAGTGTATTTGAAAATTTTTAAATATACCAATTTATTTCAATTCTTGTATAAAAATTTTGTAGTCATTTTAATTAAGAAATGATCTAAGTACGTAATCTCTACAGGTACAAAACATTTACAATTTCAAAGAAGATCAATTTAAGTAGCCCTCAACATTCTTAAAAAGTCTCGGTCACTGAGGCATTCAGTTATTGGATAATCGCTAAGGGTTCGCTCATTTACATTTTATGATCTAATCCCCAAATCTATCTACAATTTATTGTATCTTAACAGCAGGTAAACGGCTAATAGTTTTGTTCCCAATTTAGGGATTTCCAAAATCTCCCAGTTTATTGAATTAGGTACCTAAACATTTCTAATTTGATGCTCAGATTTGTAAATCATTTTTGTTTTGATATTCAAAGCGTAAACACTCGTTGTGCGTAACAAAAAGGAAGATTGTGATTTTATAATGCCTAAAACAACCAGTGCTTCAACTTGGATTAAACCTTATAAAGAGCTGTCTATGGATATGGGAAAAATCTACTGTTCAGTCTGTGACAAAATTGTAAGTATCTAATATTTTCTATTAAATATCTAATATTTCATACATACAGGGTGTTTCCAAATGACACTTAGAACGTTTGACTGTAGATACTTCTCGAAAAATTGAACAAAACGATATAGTTAATGAGGGGTCAAACTTATTTACTTTTTGAGATACAGGGTGTTAAAATTAAAAAAAAATTAAATTCTTTTAGTTAATAACAACAATAACTTTAAAACCAATAAACGTATTTACTTGAAATTTAGTACTCGTAGGTTGTTTTTAAATGAAAAATAGCTTCCTTTAGTGAGAAAAAATTGTCCATGGTACAATACAATGGTGTGTATTTAGAAAAATTTTTCACCTTTACTTTTTTTTATGAAGTCAGCTATTCTAAAACACAATTATTTTTATAGTAATTGAATTAACAAAAAAAAAAAAACTTTTGTTGAATTTTAAAATAAGTTATATGATGTACTAATGGTTAGTAACAAAAACTAATTTGTGGATTAATACTGCATTTAAAACACTTAGCGAGTGTTTTTTTTTTCCAAACCAGTTATTTGATTAACCAAAAACACCTTGTATATTTTTATATTTTAAAGGTTGGGTTAAAATAAAGGTTTTTATTTTTATTTATAGATAGCATGTGAGAAGAAATTTCAGATAGACCAACATGTGAGAACTGCTTCACACATTGCAAAAAAAGGAAAAATAGGAGGAAAACATCAAACTTCAATGGCTAAATGTTTCCAATCTACTTCAAAAAAATTAGATGAGCAAGAAACTTTTCATGAAGACTTGTGTCGCGCATTAGTGTCTGCAAACATACCGCTTTCAAAATTAGCAAATGTAAATTTTAGTTCGTTTCTAAAAAAATATTGCAAACTTAATGTTCCAAGTGATCGGTCTCTAAGAAGAAATAATGTGAACGGGCTATACTTGTCGGTGTTAATTAATATTAAGGAAGAAATTGCAGATAATTATTTTTACATATCTGTAGACGAAACCACTGATTCCTCAGGAAAGTATATTGCTCATTTATTGATTGGTGTTCTTAAAGAAGATACCTTACCAAAATCTCATCTTATTTCATGCCAGCAACTTGAGAAAACAAATGCTTTAACAATTTCGCGTTTTATACAAGAAACATTAGCAACTTTTTTTCTTCCGACAACTATTCCTTCTAATAAATTACTGCTTATTTTATCGGATGCTGCTCCTTATATGGTGAAAGCAGGACAAAATTTAAAAATATTTTTCCCAGATTTAATACATGTTACTTGTGTAGCGCATGGATTAAACAGAGTTGCAGAGGAAATACGAAAAAAGTTTCCTCTTGTAAATACCATGATATCCAGTGTCAAAAAAGTATTTCTTAAATCTATAAGAATTCAACTTTATAAAGAAATGCCTAACATTCCTCTTCCACCACAACCTATTTTAACGCGATGGGGAACATGGTTAGAAGCAGCTAATTTTTATGCAGATCATTTTGTTAAAATAAAGAACATAATTGATACGTTAACAGATGAAAGTTCCCAATCTCTTTTGGATTCTAAACAAACTTTTCAGAGTAACTTGCTTCAACAAGAACTTTCATTTATAAAATCAAATTTTAGTTTTGTTCAAAAAACAATTACTCAGTTAGAATCGCCAAAACTGTCATTGTTCGAAAGTACAGCATTAATAAAAGAATTTGCGTCATGTTGTCGGAACGTTAGAGGTAATATTGGAAAAGATATTTTAAAAAAATTTGAAGCTACTATGGAAAAAAATAAAGGTTACCATATTCTTTCTGAAGTAGTCAGTGTTCTAGCTGGAAATATTTCGGAAACAATTAATTTAGAACCAAATGTTTTGGTTAGTTTGAAAAATGCTCCCGTTACATCAGTTGATGTTGAACGAAGTTTTTCCATATATAAATATATGTACTCAGACAGAAGCCACAAGTTTTTGTTAGAAAATTTTGAACACCACTTGGTCATTTATTGTTACCATAATTCTAAATAAGTTTATTCATACTTAAAAATGATGTAGTTACTTAAAATAAATGTAAATCTTAATGAATAGTAGGAAATATTTAGTTATGTACACTTTTTTTTTTAAATAAAATTGTTACTATTTTACGATTTTTTTATTTATTTGTATGCATATTTTGTAAAATATTTGCATATTTTCGGGTAAACACGTGCATATTTATGCGCATATTTTCTACATTTTTATTTGCATATTTGCCGAAGTCTAGTTATTATTAAGGTTATAATTTTATTAATTATACTAGCGCCATAATCTAATTGTGATTGTATCAAGCCATTATATATTAATTTTAGTGTTCTGATCCCCACCATACTCTACAAAGAGCACGTATTATATTGTTTACGCTAGTTTAAGTTAGGTTAGGTTGGGTTAGGTTAGGTTAGGTTAGTTTAGGAATAAGAGAAAACAGTGATGCTATGATTTCTTTGACAAGAAAAGACATTACCTACATAAGAAATAATATGTATTATAAGAGACGTCAAATCCAACCGCGTTTACCAATCTGTATTTCCGATGCGAAAGTGTAAATATTAAATGTAAATATGTGTAACGCTTTTATGTTTAAAATATTGTTTCTGAAATAAGCAATAAATATCTACGATTATTGGGATTCGTACTTTTAATAATATTTTATACCTTCTTGAAGTCTTGGTCCTCAATTCGTGCGATTTTTCAGGTATAAAAGTAAACCTTTACTTAAAATTTCATATTGGTCCTAAATTCGTGTCTGCCCGAAAATTGGTAGGTCCAAAACTGTCAGATGAAGGCGGTAGGTGTCGCGTCAGTCACGCATGGAGCGAATAACAAGATTACTTTTATTCAATAAATAACTCACAAAACAGAAAGCAAAACAATATACAATTGACGTAACAATTTTTAGATTGTACTATCAACAGGATTCTAAGACAGGAATTTGTAATAAAACCGCTTGTGACGTTGTTATTAATAAGTAAAAGGCCATTTGTGTCAGTTACAAAAGTTAACTAGTAGGCTTTGAAAAAATAACAGTTTTCATATTATTAAACCGTAAACGGTAGGCTTCAAAAATGACAATTTTCATATTACCTTTTTAATCGGTCTGTGTGGCTTGTCTTTATTGTTAAAAATTAATTTTTCTGTAGAAGAGTTAAGAGATATATGATCTTGGTATTAGAAGAAAGTTTGAGAAATTACTTATTTACGTCCAGAATATATCACGAGCGATATCCTGAACGGAGGAAGACAAAAGCTTTTGAAAAATTAATGGAACGTTTTGTTAGCAATAAGACGGTATCATCAGCATATCTGATATTGTCTATTCTGATTCCGTGAATCTTTAATCTCTGTCAAGAATTGACAGTCGATGATTATCAACGCAGATTAGCATTTTGTCAATGGTCTTAGCAGCTAGTGCAAAGGGACCAATTTTTTTTGATGATGCGATTTTTGGAGATGAAACTACATTTCATAAAAATGGAACGGTAAATCGGCATAAATTGCATTACTATGCATCAAGTAATTCCTCTTTATAGTCAAACTAGGTGATAATTATTTGCGAGTACGCAAAATGTACCGCTTAATAGCGTTTTATACGACGGTGCTCCAGTTCACCACCCTATATTTAAAAACTCACCCCATATATATATATATATATATATATATATATATATATATATATATATATATATATATATCATCATCATCATCATCAATGGCGCTACAACTCTTCGTGAGTCTTTGCCGCGTTTACTATTGCCTTCCATGTTTGTCGGTCCTGTGCCAGTAATTCCCATTGTCGCACTCCCATTTTCTCTAGATCGTCTTTAACTTTATCTTTCCACCTTTTTCTAGGCCGCCCTACAGACCTTCTTCCCTCTGGCCTTTCCCAGAACACATTGTTTATAAGGCGATTGTCGTTACTGCGTATCACATGCCCTGCCCATCTAAGTCTATTGGCCTTTATTAATCTGACTAGATTTTCTTTTCCGAATAGAGACTCTAGCTCGTTATTGTATCTGCCCCTCCATTCGTTTGTCACGCTGTCTCTGCAAGTGCCATATATCATTCGAAGAATTTTACGTTCCCACACCAGCAATTTATTTATTTCTCTTTTTGTCCATGTTTCGCTTCCATACGTGACTGCTGGTCGTATTATGGTCTTATATATCCGGATTTTTGTGCCTAGTGAAAGAAGTTTTGACTTCATTAGATGTTGCATTGCAAAGAAAGATCTTTTTCCTGCCATTATTCTCGTTTCAACTTCTCGCTCTAATTTGTTGTCATTTGGTATTGTTGCTCCTATATATTTAAATTCTTTAACCACTTCGAAGTTGTGATCATTTATAGTAATGTTTTGCCTTATTCACCGTCGTTCTTGTTTTGAGACGACCATGTATTTTGTTTTGTCTTCATTTATTTTTAGACCCATGTTTAATGCAGCTTCTTCAAAGCTCGAGAAAATATCCTTAATTTCTAATGTTGATTGTGCTACTGCGTCTACGTCATCGGCAAAGGCGAGTATGATTTTTCCTCCCAGAACAGTTACGTCTGGTTTGATTTGTGGATATATTTTTCACATGACATATTCTAAGGCCAGGTTAAACAACAATGGGGACAACGGATCTCCCCGTCTCTGTCCAGAATTTACGCAGAAAGCATTTGATATTTCTCCCCCTATTCTAACTTGTGCAAAAGAGTTACTTACACACATTTGTGTTACCGCAGCTAGTTTCTTGGACACGCCGAGCTCAATCATTGCCTTCCATAATGTTGCACGATTAATTGAATCATAAGCCTGTTTGAAGTCTATAAAAATCTGATGCACGTCGTGATTATATTCCCAATACTTTTCAAGCATTTGTCTTATTGTACATATTTGATCAATAGTCGATCTGCCAGGCCTGAAACCACACTGGTAGTCACTAACTATTTCTTCGGCGTATGGTACTAATCTGTTTAATAATATCGAAGCCAATAATTTATATGTAGTGTTGATTAGTGAGATTCCTCTGTAATTCATGCATGATTCCTTTTTTCCTTTCTTGTGTATTGGTAGAATTTCACCACACCATTCTTTCGGCATATTTTATATATATATATATATATATATTGTTATGATGTGTTTTTTGTTTGAATGATGAGCAATGAGTATTTTTAATAATATAATATATAGGGTTTTTATCGCGGTTCTCAAAGAATTAGTTTGTAAGTACTTTTTTAAATTATCTTTATTATAACTATTATGAAACACACATATATATCTAACCTAGTCAATGTAAATTTAAAATAAACTATCTTTAAACTGATATTCTTATAAAACTAATTAAATTCTATAGACAATCTAAAATTTAAACAAACTATCTTCAAAATTGAAATTGTTATGACACTAACTAAATTATATTAACAAAATTTTGTACCTTTCTTTCACTGAATGCCTAAATGAACTATTTTCCACTAAGTATATAGATTCTAATCACCACTGAATGTCTTCGTACTTCAGTTATCCTTGTTTTTTTTGTGAAATTACTTTTTTCAATTATCAGCTTCTACCAATTTAAGATATATTTTTCTTCACCAGCATCTATACACCACCAACCAAACCAGCAAACAGCATTTATATTTATTCTTCTTTTCAATATACCAATATCCAATTATTATAAGTTGATTTATACTAATCTCCAACCATAATATAATTTAATTTCTTCCAATATACCTTTTTTTTATCTTCAATAATTATTTGTGTATAATTATAAATGTGCATTAAATTATATGCATAATTTTTAATCTTCATTTAACTCACTATATTAAACTATTGGACTATTTGTACTTGATTCACTGACTCTAACTAACTTTCATAATAAACTGCTTGACTTCTGACTAAAAAACTTAAAAACTTCTTAAAACTCTTCTGACTGCACTATCTAAAACTTTTCTGACTAAAAACTTTCAAAAACTGCCATCTTGAATCCAAATCACGGGTATTTATATGTTTTGGATTTCTAGAACCATCTGGTAATAGATCATGTTCCAATTTGTTCTATCAAATACTTGTCTGAATTTTCTGGAACAAACCATTTCGCAAACATGGCCATCTCCGGAGATCCAGAGAATTCCATTCTTTTCTATTAATAATTTTGTTGACATTTAGGCTTTTCAGATCAGAATATATAATTAAATTAGTAACTTAACATTCTAATTTAATAAAATACACATTTCAAACAATATATTATTATAACCCACTTTATATTCGTAAATATTCTTAAACGTCACTTCAGAGTATAAATATCTGTCAATCTCCGAGAGTATTTTTGGTTGTCTAAGCACATGGCTCACTTATATATATTTACAATATTAAAATACAACTTTTTATAATTATTATATGCTAATTTCTTAAAATGCCCTCACATAAATATATTTTTATAAAATTCTCTAGTATATAACTTATTTAAAATAATCAAATACTTTTTTATATCTAATATTATGTAGTATATAACTTATTAATTATTTTCTATAAACCCTAATCGTCACAATACCCCAAAAATAATATTTAAAATAAATAATTTACTTGTTATTTTTTTAAATATTAATTTTCTCATACCTTATTAAATTTAATAAATCAAAATTTTTTTTATTTAAAATGTGTTAAATACATCCCTGTTCGGTGTCTATATCAAAACAGAGAACAATGGATCACAGTTCGGCTATTCTATGGTCAAACTGTCATGTCAAATGGAGCAATGGATGCAATATCAGAGAATAAAATATAACCTTAATTAAAAATATAATAGATATGGTGTTCTGTTTATTTATAGACAAAATCTAGGAATTATTTCTATTCAAAATAACTTCATCAATATAAATTGGTAAGTTTTTTTTTTTCACTTTATTATATTAGAAAGACATTTTTATAGCAATTATAGTATCAATTTTGTGTCTAACCCCAAATTATGATTTTTAGGGTACAAATTAATTTCCATATATACAAAATTCAACAAGTATGATGTCAAATTGATTCAAAATAATGAAATCTACCATCTACCATTTAACAAATCAAGTCTATTTAATAAAATGGATATATCAGTAAGTTATTAGTGTTATTATATTTGTGTTAAAGGTATAGAAAATATTATTCAATCTCTTCATGATATTGAAAAATGTCGTTGATATGAAATATACCTCTTAGTCTGTTCTCTGCATCTATTAACACATAACTATTTAGTCCATTCTGATTTTCAATTGTATATGGACCTTCAAACATTGGTTGTAATTTCTTACAACGGTTTTCTTTAACATTACTTTTTCTAAGTGAACGAATTAACACTAGGTCTCCTTTTTGAAATGTGATTGGTTTTTTTATATTTCGATTTTGTCTTCTGATATATTTTTCAGCTTTCCTCCTAATTCGGTTATTCACTTTCTGCATTACTTGTTCTAACATATCCTGATTATATTCACTAATCCACTTTCTGTTTCCTATATGGCCAAACATTAAATATTCTGGTACTTCTTCTGTATTCAAATTATGTGTATTATTTAAAAAATACTCTACTTGTGGTATATGTTGCTGCCAAGTTTCATGTTGGTTTTGGCACAGTATCCTTAAATATTTTATAACTTCTTTAATATATCTTTCTGCAGGATTTGCCTGAGGATGTCTGATACTTGTAAAATGAATGTTGATTCCCTTTTTCTCACAAAATGTCCGAAATTTTTGGTTGTTAAAATATGTAGCATTATCTATTATGCAATTTCTAAATGGTCCTATTTCTTCGAAAAATTGATTAATATATAATTTTAATGTTTTAACATTTGTTCTAGAGCAGGGATATAGTTTAATAAATTTTGTATATAAATCAACTATCACTAGTATATGCTTTTTTCCTGTTGGACTGAGAACTAAATTTGAAGTAAAATCCATGGAAACTGTATTTAGTTTTTCATATACAACATTAGATTTATATGTGTTCTGGTTTTTGAAATTCTTTTCTTTGTTTAGTTGACATATTGGGCATTGGGTAGTAATTTCCTTTGCTATACTTATGTCATTCTTTGCAAAATAATTGTCCCTAAATAGCATCCATAGCTTTCTTGAACCAATATGCATATAATTGTTATGTAAATTTTTCAATATTTTCTTTGCTAAAGTTCTAGTTATTACATATACTTCTATGCCATTTATTATTTTATAATAAACTCCATCTTTCTTAAGGACTTTTTGTTTTTCACTCAAATTGATCTGATCTCTTATAATTTCTTCTTTAGAATATAATCCAGTACTTTCTACTAATTGATTTAATCCAATTTTTATTGTTCGCTGCCCTTTTTGTGGTGTATTTTCTAACCTTGATAAAGCATCTGCCACTATATTGGATTTTCCAGAAATGTATTTGATTTCAAAGCAGTATTCACTAAGTATTAGACTCCACCGATGTATTCTACTGTTTCCATATTTGTTATTTAATATAGACGTTAAAGCTTGGTGATCTGTTTCTATTGTAAATTCATTACCCAACAAATAAAATCTTAATTTTGTGACACAGTGTATTATACTTGCTAGTTCTAATTCTGAAACTGAGTAACCCTTTTCATGTGGCTTTGTGATTCTTGAAATGAATTGTATTGGGTATTCGACCCCATCATGTATTTGTAATAATACCCCTGATAATCTCTCTATTGATGCATCTGTTCTTAGTATGAATGGCTGTGTATAGTCAGGATAGTATATTTTCAAATTTGACAGAAAAATGTTTTTAATTTCTCGGAATGCTAGTTCTCTTCTCTGATCCCATCTCCATTTTACACCTTTTCTCAGTAGTTCAAGTAATGGAATTTCTTTTATACTTAGATCTGGTATCATCCTTTTATAATAATTAATTATTCCAATAAATCCTCTTAAAGTTCTTAAATTGTGTGGTGTTTTATATTCCTGAATGACTTGTGTCCGTTCTGGATCCATTTCGATTCCCTTAGTGTTAAGTTTATAACCTAGATATATGACTTCTTTTTGAAAAAATGTACATTTTTCTTGATTTATTTTTAGTCCCACTTTGTCTAATCTATTTATTATAGTTTTTAGGTGTTTCTCATGATCTTCAGCCGTTTTAGAAAAAATTAATATATCATCAATGTAGTGAATTACAAAATGTTCATATTGATCCAAAATATCATGAAGACATCTACATAGAGCACTGCAAGATGATTGAAGTCCAAATGGTACTACTTTGAATTGATATACTACTCCATCTATCTGAAATCCTGTATACTGTCTACTTTTTCTTTCTAGAGGTATTAACCAGAAACTATGCTGTAAATCGATTTTAGTGAAAAATGACATTCCTGTAATTCTTCCTAGTATTCCATCTATACTCATTGGTGCTTCAAATTGCTTTTCAGTAATCTTGTTAATATTCCTTGCATCCAAACATAACCTGATTTCACCTGATCTTTTTCGTACTACTACTATGGGGTTAATAAAACGTGTGTCTGCCTTCTCAATGATCCCATCTTCTAACATATTATTAATTGTTTTGTTTACTTCTTCTCTGTATTTATATGGTATTGGGTATGATTTTGTTTTAAAATCTTTTTCTTCTTTAACTTTTATACTATGGATATAATTTTGTGCAATTCTATTTTCTTTATTGACAAGTCCCTTGTGTTGCTGCAATATGGAAATGACTATTGATTTATATTCTTCAGGGCAATTTAAAACTTTCATTATATCTTCTTCTTTACAAATAAAATTATTCTTCATTATGTACTCATTATTCCTTGCTTCCAATTTTACGCACTCCGCCTCGTAGGCATCCATCTGCTTAAAATTTCCATTCCTTAAATATTCACTACAATAATTATTCTTTACATTCTTTTGGGACATTTCCCTATCATCAAAATACATTTCTTCTTCATAAACATCATTATTTTCTTTTAATAATATCCTATCAACTCTTATTCCTTCTTCTACCTCATCTTTCTGCATAAATTTAATTATTTGCCCTTCCAAAGTTACCATTTTTTCTTCAAAATCTATCTTTACTTTCTTCTTTTCCAATTCATCATTTCCCATTAATATATCAACACATAAATCCTTGACAATAAATCCTTGCATATTAATTTCTTTATTAAGAATATTAATTTTAAAATTGGCTAGTTTATCAATTTCACCCAACTTCTTATTATTTGCACCAACAATTTTAATTTTTGGAATCTTTATTATATCTGATAGTTTTAATGTATTAAAAATAAAATTCTCCGAGACTAAAGTACTTTCTGAACCAGTATCTATCATAATTTTAATCATTTTATTTTTGGCCAAAGCATTTATATAAATTAAATTAATAGAGTCAATAATTTTATCCTCATCTAAAGAAATAAATTCAGAAGGTTTTTCATAATAGCAATGGCCTAACTTGTAATTCAGAAAGTTTACTGCACAAAATTTTGATTATTAGAATTGTCAGATTGTATCTGACCACTTGGATCTGATGTCCTATGTCTTTCCCTACTATGACTTCTACTCACATTTTCTTGCCTTGTACTATTTCGTTCCCTGTCTTCGCAGCTTCTATTCCTTCGAACACAATTTACCTGTCTGTTATAGTTAGGTCGCTCTGTATTTCTTCTATTGTTAAAATCTTGTCTATTATTATTAGTACTGTTATTAAAATGTTGTCTATTATAACTAGTATTGTTATTACAATTTTGTCTAATTTGATTACTGTTATTATTATTAAAATTTTGTAAATTATTACCATACCTAGTATTATTGTTATATGATTGTCTATATTGTTGATTATCATTTTTTTTATATTGAAAGTTATTATTGTTTTTTCTGTTGTTAGTATTACTTGTCATATTGCCTCTTTGTATTCTTTGAATAAAATTAATGAAACTATCTATTGTTTGAATATTTTGTACAGTTACGGTTTGCACAACATCAGCATCAAAATGTCTAGATACATTTAAGACTGTTTCATCCTCTCTAAGTGGTGGTTCTAAATATTTTGCAACTGTTATCAATTTCAATGCATAATCTACCATATTTGATTTTAAATTTTGATTATACTTTCCAAAATATAGAATTTCTCTAAACTTGGCTTGCTCTAATTCACCCCAATAATAATTTAAAAATTTATTTTCAAATGTTTGAAAATTATCTAAATCATTCTCAATACTAGCAAACCAAGTTGCTGCATTGTCATTTAATGTCATTCTAATATAATCTTTAATATCATTAATATTATTCACAAATCTTAATTTATGTTTTAAACTATTTATGTATACTCTAGGATGCAAATTTTTTATATTACCAGAGAATTTAATCCCAGTCTCATTTGTTAAATTTAAGTAAGGTCTACCTATGTCTCTCATTTGTGAAATATCATCTATTCTCTGTTCCACATTTCTTATTTGATTATTATTTATTTGGATATTTTGTTGTATATCATCTAATTTTTCTTCTGTGTTTCTCCTGTCTTCGTTAATTTTTACTTCTAAGTTACATTTCTGTAACTCTATTTTCTGTTCTATATCTATCTTATTATCTTGAATAATCCTCTTTACTTCTGTCCTCTCATTTTCTATCCTTTTCTTGTAGTCATTCCGTATACTTTTTATTTCATTTGCAACTTTTTTCTCTGCAGCTTCAAGTTTTTTATCCATTTGTTTTACAATTTTATTATTATTATCTTCTATTTTCTTTTCTAATTTTCTATAATTCTCTTCCAATTTCTGTTCCATTTTTTTCATGTCTTCTTTGACTTCTTTTGAATTCTCTTCCAATTTTTTTATGTCTTCTTTAATTTTTTTTGAATTCTCTTCCATTTTTTTCGTATTCTCTTCCATTTTCTGTTCCATTTTTTTCATGTCTTCTTTGATTTCTTTTGAATTCTCTTCCATTGTCTTGTTCATCTGCATCATTAATGACATCAAAGCTGCCATATTGACATTTTCCTCTCTTTCTGGATTCATTTCTGCAGTATCTTGTGGAACTTGAACTAAACTCTCCTCTTGTATAGGTTGTGTTTCTACTTCCACATCTTCTTCATTCTTTTTGCTTCTTGTACCTTTCTTTCCTTGAGACATTTTGAGACTACTTGTTCAAATATAATTAAAATTAAAATCTATACTTTTTCTTTCTACTGATAATTAATTTAATTATATGAGAGCACTTATCTTCCCAAACTAATTCTTTTAAATAGAGAGCCACCGCGTTGGGTGCCAAATTGTTATGATGTGTTTTTTGTTTGAATGATGAGCAATGAGTATTTTTAATAATATAATATATAGGGTTTTTATCGCGGTTCTCAAAGAATTAGTTTGTAAGTACTTTTTTAAATTATCTTTATTATAACTATTATGAAACACACATATATATCTAACCTAGTCAATGTAAATTTAAAATAAACTATCTTTAAACTGATATTCTTATAAAACTAATTAAATTCTATAGACAATCTAAAATTTAAACAAACTATCTTCAAAATTGAAATTGTTATGACACTAACTAAATTATATTAACAAAATTTTGTACCTTTCTTTCACTGAATGCCTAAATGAACTATTTTCCACTAAGTATATAGATTCTAATCACCACTGAATGTCTTCGTACTTCAGTTATCCTTGTTTTTTTTGTGAAATTACTTTTTTCAATTATCAGCTTCTACCAATTTAAGATATATTTTTCTTCACCAGCATCTATACACCACCAACCAAACCAGCAAACAGCATTTATATTTATTCTTCTTTTCAATATACCAATATCCAATTATTATAAGTTGATTTATACTAATCTCCAACCATAATATAATTTAATTTCTTCCAATATACCTTTTTTTTATCTTCAATAATTATTTGTGTATAATTATAAATGTGCATTAAATTATATGCATAATTTTTAATCTTCATTTAACTCACTATATTAAACTATTGGACTATTTGTACTTGATTCACTGACTCTAACTAACTTTCATAATAAACTGCTTGACTTCTGACTAAAAAACTTAAAAACTTCTTAAAACTCTTCTGACTGCACTATCTAAAACTTTTCTGACTAAAAACTTTCAAAAACTGCCATCTTGAATCCAAATCACGGGTATTTATATGTTTTGGATTTCTAGAACCATCTGGTAATAGATCATGTTCCAATTTGTTCTATCAAATACTTGTCTGAATTTTCTGGAACAAACCATTTCGCAAACATGGCCATCTCCGGAGATCCAGAGAATTCCATTCTTTTCTATTAATAATTTTGTTGACATTTAGGCTTTTCAGATCAGAATATATAATTAAATTAGTAACTTAACATTCTAATTTAATAAAATACACATTTCAAACAATATATTATTATAACCCACTTTATATTCGTAAATATTCTTAAACGTCACTTCAGAGTATAAATATCTGTCAATCTCCGAGAGTATTTTTGGTTGTCTAAGCACATGGCTCACTTATATATATTTACAATATTAAAATACAACTTTTTATAATTATTATATGCTAATTTCTTAAAATGCCCTCACATAAATATATTTTTATAAAATTCTCTAGTATATAACTTATTTAAAATAATCAAATACTTTTTTATATCTAATATTATGTAGTATATAACTTATTAATTATTTTCTATAAACCCTAATCGTCACAATATATATATATATATATATATATATATATATATATATATATATATATAACCAAAGAAAAATAAATAAAAAAATCCATCGAAATAAAATTTTAAGATATCAATATAAACAAATTGTATATAGTAATTTAAGATAAGATTTAGTGTAGATAAGAATAGAAATTTGTTTGGCAAACGACCTTTTTCCGTTTCAAACAAAATTATCAAAAAACCTTTGTTTAGAATTAGAAGACATTTTACCTGTAAGTTAATCTTTTCATTGTTTGTATAATCGAATATTAAATGACCATATTCTAATTTTTTGAAATATGTATAAATTGTGTATTGACAAAACCAATTTTAAAGTAAGCTATTTAGTTTTTCTCTGAAACCGAAATTAGGCTTTTCCAAAATCATGGTAAACACAATTTGAGCTTTTGATTGGACGGTCGTTTTTAAATGGGAATTTGTGAGCGGATCATGAGAACCGGAGAAGCAGTTATTTGTGAAAAGAATTGAATAGTTTTGCAGAAGGAGATAGCAAGTAGATTGAAAGAGGTCCTTGTATCTACCGTTGGCATTTTGTGAAGATTTGTGAAAGTAGTTTTACGGCATCAAGTTGACAAAAGGAGGTCCTTGTGTCATTAATAAGTAGTTGAGTTTTTGGTGCATCAGGTGGTTTTGGTTAGTGCAGCAGGTTTGCAGAGACGTTAGGAAGGAGCCTAGGTGCCAAAAAGGAGAGATCACATCGTTGAGGAGACTGGATTTTTCTGGGTATGTTCCAAGATACAACTCAATAAGAAAATAAGCTGTAAGTGTTTTGTACAATTGAATTTTATATCTGTGAAGGATCGGTTTGACATCATGGTCATTAGCATTCAAATTTAAGAACTGAGGTTTTGTTAGGCTAATCAAAAGTTTAAAGTTTTGTTGTTTCTTGTTTCAAGTAAAGAAAAATTGAAGTAAAATTGGTTTTCACTTAATATAAATGTATGTAGATTTAAAATCTTATTATTATAAAAATTTGATTTATTTTCTTGTATGCTGATTGATAAGATAACGACAGAATTTGATAATTGTTTTATTCGTTCATATAAAATAAAGAAACGTAAATTTTTGTAATATAATATTTCTTTTTATTCTTATCCTTTCTTCTCCTTCCCGATAAAAGACAACTAGAAAATCTTTGAATCCATCGAACACAGGTAATATAAGAAGTTTATTTTACTTTTGATAACAAATAAGTTATATTTCTTTATTGGCTCAATAAACTAAGATTAAAGTCAAAATAAACAATCATAACAATATATATATATATATATATATATATATATATATATATATATATATATATATATATAAACATATTAACATTATACGCTTCAAAGAAGTAGGAGAAAGTAATAAATTTCATTAGAAAAACTTTTGAAAAGAAGATTGGTGATAAATAAAAACAATATATTATACAATATTTATTACTGAAGTTACAAAAAACTGCATTAACTATTTAAAATTTTTACACTTTTTCTCATGACAATCTTTTATGGTTTTGGTAATAAACCCTTTCTTACATTTGGAACAAGGATATGGTTTCTCGCCGGTATGAGTTCGTATATGTATCTTAAGAGTGGTCCTCTGGGAGAAAGATTTATTGCATAAATGGCACTTGTATGGTTTTTCTCCAGTGTGAGTCCTCACATGCGTGTTAAGATTTTTTTTCTGCTTAAAAACTTTGCCACAAGTAGAACAAACATACTTTCCTGTTTTATGAACTTTCTGGTGGAACTTAAGGTTAACTATTTTTGTAAACGTTTTTCCACAATCATTACAAAGAAATTGTTCTTCAGTTTTATGCAAATAGCGGCTATGTTCGTCTAAATTTTGCTTGTACGGAAAGGTTACATCGCACTGATTGCATTTGTATTTTGTATGGGATTCTTGCATATGTTGCATTAAGTAGTAGTTTGTAGTAAATTTAGATTCGCATCTGCGGCATTTATATGTATCTCTTTGATTAGTTTCTACGTGAAATATTTTGTGAGTTTCGAACCACGCCTTTGATGAGAATGTCTTGTCACATTCATTGCAATGCATTTCCTCGTTTAAATGCTCTTGGGTTATATGCTCATATAACGTTCTGCTGATTTTTGTTTGAAACTTTTTGCATATCACGCACTCGTACAATTCTGGATTTTCATGGTGTATGGCATTATGTAGACTCAAGTAAAAATCGTCAGTAAAATTATAGTTACATGTCTCACAGTAGTGTTCTTTTGGTTTGTGT
Organism: Diabrotica undecimpunctata; assembly: GCF_040954645.1. Taxonomy (NCBI): domain Eukaryota; kingdom Metazoa; phylum Arthropoda; class Insecta; order Coleoptera; family Chrysomelidae; genus Diabrotica; species Diabrotica undecimpunctata. The sequence continues at coordinate 122,749,472 of NC_092811.1, forward strand.
TTATAAACAACATGTTGCTGATAGTAAGCTACCTTGGCATAGCTCGTCATACAAATTGGACAAGTTATTTCTTTACTGCTTGTGTTATATGCGTCGTTGTTTTCGTCGATATCACCTAGTTGATCTGTGGTATTCTTGTGCATTTCGTAGTGCTCCAGAATATCTTCTTTTTCGTGGAATTCTTTTTTGCAAATTTTACAAACCCACGCGAATCCTTTTTCCTGCATTAAACTTCGTTCTTTTGCAGCGGTTATTTTTTGTAAGCAGATAGAGGGTAAGTTTTTTACGTAAGGAGTATAGTCGAATGGGTTAACATAATTAGTGGACGAATCATTTTTACTTTGGGTTACGACTGGTGTGTTTGGATGTACATTTGACACAGTTGGCACGTAATTTATTAAATTATTGGTTGGAATTATTTTTAATGGAGGTGTAGATCCATATCTAACAGTATTTGATGCCATCACAACTTTCGGGATTTCTTTAAGTACCGGTGAAGAAGACCTTGTCGTCAATAGTTGGTTTTGTGATGGTATTACTTTAAGTGCAGGTGGAGTAGTTGTTGATGTCACCAATAACTGCGTTTGTAATGACGCAGCCGCAGATACAGAGTTCGTTGGTAAAATAATGTAATACATAGGTATTCCTTGGACAGGTAGTAGTCCAGTGGGCAAGGCTTGTAGATTTTGAAGGCTCGAACTACTGGAAGAGGATAATGAGTTGAACAAAATTGTTGAATTTTTCATTGTCCTAAAAAGACTAACATTAATATAATATTTATTTAAGTAAAATATAATTAAAATAATAATAAATAATAAAATAAAACATACATTTTAGGATATTTGGTAGTCTAAATAGTTTTTAGAATGCTAGCTGTATTTTGCTCTAAATAACAAGTGTTTAAAGAATAAAGAACAATTTTGCCGTATATTTTATTTTTAATCATGTTTCATCAATTTTATAGGAAACTGGCTTCATATTTGGGTTTAGAGACCTTTAAAACATAAAGTATGACTAACGTTAACCATTCACCAAGCAATTATTGTTTGTGGCCGTTAAAGTACTGAACGATTTTTATAAGTCTAATTTATTAACTTTATTTATTATTAAATGTTCTAACACTTAGTCTATTAAAGTCTTTATTTAATTTATACATACAATATTACACTTATCACTAAAAACTTTGGCATTGCTAACTTTTGCACGTCGGACTCTAGTACGTGCTCTCTCAATTGAAGTAAGGCTTCCCATACATCTCGGTAGGTAGGTTGGTCATGGGCAGTGTCTTTTGTTACAAGGTAGAAAAGGTAACGTGATGCATCTTGGAGTTTCAAGGCTTTCCCGGGAGCTGGCACTTGGCATTGAAGTTCTGCAATACGGATGCCAACCCTGGTGCGTCTTTGATACTGGCCGGGATGATCAGGGCCAGCGAGTAGTCATCGGGAAGCGCGAGTAGATCTTGCTTTTCTTCAGTGGTAACACCATGTCTTGCTTTACCGGTACCTCCATAGACCCCCATGAATTCCTCAAAAACGTGAGGTCAGACACATCTTGGACTTGGTTTATTTCCACTTCTTCACCTACGTCGTGGTCTCCTTCGAAAGACACCAACCGGTTATGGTGTACTATCATCGGCTTTCCCCTCAGAATCTTGCTTATGCGGTAGATGACATCGTTGATCTTCTCGATAATGAGGTATGAATCTTCCCAAGACTGCTGCAACTTGGGAAAACAACCTTTTCGCTTCTTGGGATTATATAGCCAGACTTTGTTGTTCTTCTTAAAGCACCCCTTTTCGGATTGCGTATCGTACCGTTTCTTCATTCGGTCGCTAGCGATCTGAAGATGGGAACGGATCAACTCGTGTACATCGTCCATTCTTCTTCGTAATTCGATCACATAATCTTCACCTGCTACATCTTCTCCAGGTCGACACCCAAACTCTAGATCACAAGGTAGTCGCATTTCGCGTCCGAATAGGACTCTGGCTGGTGTCTGGCCCGTTGATTCGTTAACAGCAGATCTGTAGGCCATTGTGAAGAACGGAAGGTATTGGTCCCAGTCTCGCTGATGATCGGACATTGTCTTTGTCAAATACTTGCCAACTGTCCTATTCATCCATTCTACCATACCATCCAATTGCGGACGATATGCTGTAGTTCTTGTTTTCTTCATGCCTAGTCTATCACATATTCCTTGGAATAGATCGCTTTCGAAGTTCCTTCCTTGGTCACTATGGATCTCCAAAGGTACTCTAAATCGGGTGATATATTCCTGGATCAACTTATCTGCAATGGTGGTGGCCTTCTGGTCTGAAAGTGCAAAAATCTCGACCCACTTAGTGAAGTAATCCATTATTACAAACATGTACTTGCCTCCATTTTCACTTTCTGAAAATGGTCCAGCAATGTCCAAAGCTATTCTTTCAAACGGGCTTCCAACATTATATTATCTCATAGGAGCTCTCCTTTTTAGGTAAGGCCCGTTAATCGTATCACAAATAGTATATTTCTGACACCAGTCTTTTACGTCGTCGGAACTGTTCATCTAATAAAACCGTTCCCGAATTCGCTGAAGGGTTTTCTTTACACCGAAATGCCCTCCTGATGGACTGTCGTGTAACTGACGAAGTACTTCGGCTATTCTGCTCTTTGGGATCACCAACTGACTTCTCTTATCTAAACCGTCATCATTTTCCAGTACTCGTTTGAGCAAGCTATCTTCCATGATAAATGAGTTTCACTGGGCCCAATACGTCTTAACTACTGAGCATAGGTTTGACATTTCTTGCCAAGGTGGTCGACGGACGGTTTTCCTCTTTCCATTTTCGAATTTTCTGTAAAACTGGATCTCTCTCTTGTTCTTTCCTTATCTTAGTAGGTGTCCAGTCATTGACCATGGCTGTTCTTAGCACTACTGCTTCCTTGGATTCCGTTTTGTTGCAATGGGAACACTCTGCTGGACATGGCCATATGGAAAGAGAATCAGCGTTTCTGTGGCTAACGCCGGCCCGGTGCCCGCTGCTGTAAAATGAGAAGTAGAGCCAAAATGTGGGAGTTGGACAATTTAATTGAAGCCCAAATTGAGCCTCTCATTATTAACATTGATGATGACAGCAGCACATCAGATTCTGAAAGTTAATAACGCAAATACGGTAATTTTATAAACTTTCTTTTTTCTGCATACATACTTTATTTTGTAGTTAATAGCTCTCGATCTTGTAAATCATTTTTATATTTAAAAAATTGGTGTAGTATAATCTGTATCTGTCAAAGTTTGTCTGCTTTATATTGTATGTTAAATTTACTAGTCCGGCCCTGGAGAAACGCGTGCATTTGTTTACATCGTCCGTAGCTTGAAGTTAAATTTACTGTTGATTCAGCTGTATTAGCAACTAAACCACTACATTCTGCAATCCTGTCCAGCTACTTGAATTCAACATCGGATGCTATAAGTATCACTTAAAATTTTTTTTATGTAAAGCTATATGCAAGATATGTTTTGTTGGATTTTGATTTAATATTAAAATTTCAAATTTTAATATTTATTTATGTATATAAATATGATTGGTTTATATTTTAGTTTATTTGTCTTAGCGAAACTCATTTTTCACATTTACTTCTAAGATGTTTTCACACCTGAGAGTCTGAGCTAAACGAGGCCTTACAATTGGCTCCCAAAAAAATTGTGATTTTAATTGTTCTGCATTGGCGCCCAACTTTCGGAGGTAGTTATATTGTAAACCATTGGCGCTCCAACGTAACTTATCTTGTTTGTAAATTTGTTCTTTGAGTTTTGGTTGGTGACAAATTATTAACAAATATTAATAAATACTGTCACCAGACCTGACACGTCACTGACTCGAAACCGACCAATGACGCGCTCAGATCCGCGCATCTCGCCCGTCCAGCCTTCTGATTTGCCCCTGAGGTTATCCTATGTCCTGATTGGTGAGTTACGGGTCACGACCCTTTTCGACCTCACCAAGGTTACGGAAATGGGATAAAAGACGGTGCACTTTTTGCAGAAGGCCTACTCGGTTCGAGATCTAATCTAGTCAAGACCTCTGGTTGGGGAATACCTTACCAAGTAATTACTTGTTTTATTTCTGAACCTCAGAAGGGAATTATACTTCCCTTCTGCCATCAGCCCCTGAATACTTTCTAAGTATTATTTTATATTGCTTTATTCTTTTTTAGGAATATTCCATTTTCTTGTGTATTTTTCCTAATAACCATTTACCAATTACCATTCGTATATTTTCCATATTCTTGCCATTGTGTTTTAGCTATTTCTCAGACCCTCCTACAAGGCGTGTTGGAGGTTATTTCGCATTTCCGCTACGCCCTCCGGCCAAGCAATAAACACGCTCTCTAAAGCTTGACTCTACACGTTGTTAATACCATTCTATACGTTTACGAAAGTCGGTTTTCGAGGAATACTCCGAAATTTAAACTCTCGTAAAACGTATTGTGAGTGGGACAACAACGTTGAGACAAGCAAGAGGCGTTTTATCCGCATAAACCCACAAGGTCACACATTTCATCCACAGAGGCACCTCGAGGAGATACTCTCAGAGAAGGAGACCAAGTGGCGAACTGACCCCTTCGCTTCCGGAATTGGTAAAAATATAATTTTCTTCTTCCTTTCTCTTTTCTTTGTTTACTAGTTAGATGGAGTCACAGAGAGTCTTAAGGTCGTCTGCCTTAGCAGACAGAGCGACCTAACGTAGATCAGTCTCAGCGACAATACTCATTTTTCTTCAAATCTTGCTCAAATCAAATTTTTTTGATACTTTTTGATTAATTTTGATATTTTCACATGTTGGTTTAAAATATATTACAATTTATTATATATTTTTAAATATTTCACGCCTTTTGCAATACTTTTTTGGCTGATTTCTTATGGCAGGTACTTTTGTAGTGGTGTTTAGACGGTCCGTTTTCAGTTTTTGAAATAATAACACATCGTATTGTTACAATAAATTATGATTCATATTTAACTGTAAACATATTTTTCTAACGTATTTTTTAGCAGGTAATACCCAAACGGGTCCCCTCTTATACCTCCTAGAGAACATAAAACAGCTGGGTCTAAATGAACATCTCTATAAGGCCATGCAGAAAGCTGTACTCATCGCGACGTCCAGATGTGTACGAAAATTTTTGGGAGATACTTCAACATACCAAGTCACCTAGGGCTCGATAACACAGAAAGAGTCCCACCAGATCTCAATCGTTTTGATACCGTAGGTATCTGGGATGAGTGAATTTTCCCCTAAGAGGGAGTGTGAGCCGTATGGTTAAATCTGGGATACAAACTGATGCAAGAATCTTGAAGATTGGAATACAAATAAAAAAGTTATGAATTGTCAAAGTTAATCAAAAATTTTTAGTGGTAGAATTGTGTGTCGGGGAGTGTATATTTAACATAATACACTTTACAGATATAGAAGAAACTAAAAAATTTCATTCGAAAAACTCGTCAAGAAAAGATTGGTGACAAATAAAAAACATTTATAACAAAATATTTATTAACGAAGTTACAAAAAACTATTTAAAATTCTTACACCTTTTCTCGTGACCATCTTTCATGCTTTTGGTAATAAACCCTTTCTTACATTTGGAACAAGGATATGGTCTCTCGCCGGTATGAGTTCGTATATGTATCCTAACAGTGGACCTCTGAGAGAAAGATTTATTGCATATATGACACTTGTGTGGTTTTTCCCCAGTGTGAATTCTCAAATGATCGTTAAAATTTCCTTTCTGTTTAAACACTTTACTGCAAAAAGAACAAAGATACTTTCCTGTTTTATGAGTTTTTAGGTGGGCGTGAAGGCTAGCTATTTTTGTAAACGTTTTTCCACAATCATTACAAAGAAACTGTTCAGTTTTATGCAAATAGCGGCAATGTTCGTCTAAATTTTTCTTGTAGGGAAAGGTTACATCGCACTGATTGCATTTGTATTTTGTATGGGAATCTTTTTCATTGATTTTTATGTGAAATATTTTATGATTTTCGAACCACGTCTTCGATGAGAACTTCTTGTCACATTCATTGCAATACATTTGATCTTTTAAATGCTTTTTGTTTATATGTTCGTATAACCTTGCGCTGATTTTTGTTTGAAACTTTTTGCATATCACGCACTCGTACAATTCTGGATTTTCATGGTGCATGGCATTATGTAGACTCAAGTAAAAATCATCAGTAAAATTATAGTTACACGTATCACAATAGTGTTCTTTTGGTTTGTGTTTATAAACTACGTGTTGTTGATAGTGAGATATATTGGAATAGCCCGTCATACAAACTGGACAAGTTACTTCTTTGCTACTTATGTTATATGCATCGTTATTTAAGTCGATATCACCTAGCTGATCTGTGGTATTCTTGTGCATTTCGTAGTGCTCCAAAAGCTGTTCTTTTTCAAGGAATTCTTTCTTGCAAATTTTACAATTCCACGCGAATACTTGTTCTTGCATTAAATTTCGTACTTTTGCAGCGGTTATTTTTTGTGTGCAGATAGAGGATAAAGTGTTCTCTACGTAAGGAGTATAGTCGAAAGGGTTAACATAATGTGTAGGCGAAGCACATTTACTCTGGGTTACGACTGATGTGTTTGGATGTATATTTGATACAGCGGTCGCGTTATTTATTAAACGATTGGTTGGAATTACTTTCAATGAAGGTGGAGATCCAGCTCCAACAGTATTTGATGGCATTACAACTTTCGGAACTACTTTAAGTACCGGTGGAGAAGTCCTTGTTGTCATCAATAGTTCGTTTTGTGATGTTATTTTTTGTGTGCAGATAGAGGATAAAGTGTTCTCTACGTAACGAGTATAGTCGAAAGGGTTAACATAATGTGTAGGCGAAGCAGATTTACTCTGGGTTTCGACTGATGTGTTTGGATGTATATTTGACACAGTGATCGCGTTATTTATTAAACGATTGGTTGGAATTACTTTCAATGGAGGTGGAGATCCAGCTCCAACAGTATTTGATGCCATTACAACTTTCGGAACTACTTTAAGTACCGGTGGAGAAGTCCTTGTTGTCATCAATAGTTGGTTTTGTGATGTTATTAGTTTAAGTGGAGGTGGAGCTATTGATGTCACTAGTAGTTGTGTTTGTGATGGCTTAGCCGCAGATACTGAGGTGTTTGGTAAAATTATGTAATACATGGGAGCTCCTTGGACAGGTAATAATCGAGTGGGCAAGGCTTGAACATTTTGAAGGCTGGAACTCTTGGAAGACGATAATGAGTTGAATAAAAATGTTGAAGTGTTTATTGTCCTAAAAAAACTAACATTAATATAATATTTAATTAAGGAAAATATAACTAAAACTAAAATAACAAAAACGGGTGTGGCAGTCCAGTGGGACTGCCGGTAGAAGTTATACTTCTATACACGCGTTCGCCATTAGAAATTTATATGGGAGTCAATCTGCATATTCATTACATATGTAATGCTGTAGGTAAGAGAGAGCATAATTAGGTATATAGGTATATGGTGCATCGTTTGCTGTATATAAACATTCGACCTGTAATAGGAGTATAGTAGATAAACAATTGAATCAATATTTTAATAAAAATAATTATTTTGTTTTCATATATGTTTAAAAGGAGTTGAATGCAAAAAAATTTTTTTACACATACTCTGCAGTAAAATTCATTGTTTATTTTATTATTAATATAAAAATACAATAAAATATTATTACCATGATAATAATATTATTAAAAAAATAATAATATTAATAAATATTAAATATAATTTTCATTTTATTTTAAAATTTAGCATTTTTGCGTATATTACATATATTTAATAGGATTAACGTGGGGTTTTTAAATATTTCAAAAATAAAAAAGGGAATTCGGTTCGAATCCCATATTGGGATTCTAACTCACATATACAAGCGTATGAACCAAACACGTAAAAAGTTTGCCAATTAGACATAACGCTCAGGTATTTCAAAATTGACAGTTCTCGGTCATACAGTGATTTATTGTTATTTTGAAATACAAAAGCCTAAAATAATTATGAACATTTAATAAATAATACCAAACATATCACATAAATAATAATATTAATATTTATTATATTATATATATATATATATATATATATATATATATATATATATATATATATATATATATATATATATATAATATAATATTAAATATATATAATACAAAAGGAACATTTTTATTCTCGAAAGAGAAAATATATCCTCTGTCTCTCTCTTACTCATAACTTACATATGTAATGATTTTACCGATTCACTCCCGTACAAATTTCCAATGTCGAACGCGCGTATAGAAGTATAACTTCAATAATAAAACAAATCATATGTTTTAGGATAGTTGGTAGTCTGAAAAATATTCGCTGTATTTTGTTCTAAATAACAAAGTCTTAGAAATTACTAAAATTTATTATCCACAGTTTTACCAAATATTTCATTTTTGATCATGTTCTTTCAATTTCATCTGCAATCGTCTTCATTTTCGCATTCAGCGATTTTTAAAACATAAAGTATGACCAAAGTTAACCATTCTCCAAACAGTTAGTGTTTGTGGTCGGTAGAGTGCCATTATACTAGACTCTCATGAACAGTGATAACGCCCCAGAAAAGGAAATGTATAGAAGGAACTTACTAGCGATTAAGTATATTTTTAGATAAAGCAAACACATAACGAAGAAGAAATCAAAAAATCAAATTAACAAGTTAACCCTTAACCACTAACATTCGGTATAGCACACCGCACCGAAAATATATTTTGTTGTAAAACGTGTTTTATAAAAGATTCCGAGAAAACCATCTGTATATCTTCGAGTGGTGTGTAATTTTACCTTCTCCCAACTGCTGCAGTTGCTGAGTCGATTAAATAGATATCGAATATAAGTATTGATATTGATACCGATTCCGTCCAAGTGTCCAGCCAGAGCGAGTACAATGTACGCGTACGCATACTCGTTTATATTGGTGTTTAGGGATCAGTTCCACATGTATAAATAAAATACCTGTTCCAAAGTAACTGGTACGGGATCAGGTCACCATCCCTGTGCAGTTTTAGTATGGATTTAGGGTTTGAGCTACGTTGACGTAAAGTTTTCTGAACATGCGGTATCACGTACCGCATGTCAGTTTCGATAGTTAAAAGCAGTCCAGTATATTCTTTCGCTATCATTATGGCAGCAAGTTCATTAAGTTGTTCTAAATTTACTCGCAAATCTGTAAAACCTTTAGATTATGATTTTGAGGCTATTTTAGCTCAATGGGCTGACGAAGTACCTATAGTCCATTTCCATCATATTGATAGCACATTATGTATGCAAATCCCTAAACTGTTGATACGGGTGACTCAATGAAAAATAGATATGTGTCAACAAGTTTACAGAAGTATATAGGAAAACAATTTTAAATTGAGTATGACCACCAGGTATAAAGGTTGAAGCAGAATGGAATACAATAGTTTTGAGGGTTACTAATCCCTAAATAAAGTTGCCAGTGTCGGAGTGATGGAGATTAACAGGTACTAATGAATTTGCAAGAAATGTAAGATGTTTATTTTATTGGTTACATATAAAATAATTTGTGGCCGTAACAGGGGCCGATTTGTAAAAAAATGAATATTATTTTAATCAAATTCCATTTCAGATTCACTGCTTTCTTCAGAATCTAAGGAATCTTCAACTCCAATGTTAATTATTACCGGTTCCAGCATTGCATCAGTCATATTATCCAAATTCCACATTTTATTTTCTTCATTGTGAGCATGACTAACAGCATTTTTCCAATTTTCTGGAGTTACTTTTGATAAGGAATGTTCTAATAATTGTTGTAAGTCTTCTAATTTAAAAGATTTGTTGTTGCGTCCGACTTCACCCTTTACTTGAGACCATATATTTTCTATCGGATTCAGATCACAGTGATATGGGGGTAAACGTAAAATAATTACATCACGGTTTAACGCCATTTCATCAATTATATATTTTTTATAAGCTGCTTTATGTTGCCTTACAATAGGTAATAATTCCTTTTTTGTCGAATTCTCCTTGTACTCAATTGCGTGTTTATCCAACCATTCGATTATCTCTCCTTTTTTTCCATGCCGTTGTTGGCAATATTTCTGCTAGTCTTAAATGGTAACTAGCATTATCCATGACTATGACAGAATTTTTTGGAATTAAATCCAATATTTGCTCAAAATATTCTTCAAAAACGTCAGCAGTCATTTCCTCGTGGTAATCTTTGGTTGATTTTGAGGCAAAACTTAATAATCCACCATTGACAAAACCGTATTCGTTTCCAATATGGGTTATTATGAGTCTGCGTCCTTTTCCAACGGGAATATTGTTTATTCCAGTAGATACATCTCCGATGAATGCCTGACGGGAACTTTTCACATTTGTATCAACCCATAGATATGGTACAGTATGACCTTCATTTAGCCAAGTCTCGTCCAAATAAAAAATTGTTTTCCCTTCTTCTCGGTACTTTTTAATAGTTCTTAGATAATCTCGTCTCCAACATACAATGTAATCTTTTTCAATTAAAACGGATTTTCTTCTATTCTTTTGCCAACGAAATCCCATCTCTCTCAATAGTCCCCATAATTTCTTGTTGCTTATGATTGGTAACTCTTCGTTTTCTCTAATTAATGTTTGGATTTTGTCCAATGTTGGAAATTCTTTGTTAAAAAAATGAGTGAGCTGCGTCTTATCATGTTTTGATGTATTTCTTCAATTTCCAAGGGTTTACTCCCTCCACTCTTCTTGGGAGATGAAACAGTTCCTCCTTTTCTTTCTTTTAGGAATCTATAAATTGTTGCTTCTCCAACCGCTGTCATATTTGAACACATGTTCACGAACATTACTTAAAAGGCGTTGATGTACAAGTGCATCGTGTACATTTAATATTATATTTTTCTTTCTTAGACTGAAGGCACCTTTAAAACTACACTTAACCGGGATAAAACCTGTTGTTGACGTCATTTTTAAATGCAAATAACAAAATATCGACACCAAAAACGTAGGTAGGTAAGACATGAACAATGTACATTTACAAAATAAATGGAAGATGCAAACAATTTCTAATTTATATTATTGGCATAAGCTGTAATGTGGCATAAAAACTACTTAAACTATCATTAGTGAAGCCTTATCAGTAATTCCAGGTAATCGTTCAAAGAAGGTATTCTTTTTGTGTCAGGCGATAACTTGTATAGAAAACAATAACCACCTTTAAATTACTGTTTACATTAATTTATTTCGTGAAACATTGAATTCTCTCGTTAATCACCCTTGTATAATTAACAATACTCGTGTGACATATATACCGACGTTTTTTACGCACAAAAAAGGTATAGTGAGATTAGTGGACACTTATTTTACAGAAGATTTTTTAAAAGATAATGAATTGTTGACGGCATCTTAAAATATTAATTTTTTTTATTTATTTCAAAACAAGTATAGGGTGACGCATATGGTTTTTTGACCTGTTAAGGATTTGCATACATAATGTGCTATCAATATGATGGAAAAGGACTATAGCGATTTAGAATATTTTAGTGATAGTGGTATTGACGATGTAAGCAAAGAAGTAGGCATTGAAAGTCAACACGTCGCCGGAAGTAAGCAATCGGAAGGTTCTGAAGACAAATCTGATTCAAATGCTACTGATAGGTTATATTTGTACGGCAAAAATCGTTTTAAGTGGTCTACTACAGAACCCTCAAAAAATGTAAGAAATCCGTTACACAATCTTGTAACAAAACTACTAGCTCTTCGATCCAAAGATGCAAGAAACGAGATTTTTTTTTCAATCAATTCAATTTTCAATTTTCTTATTTCCGAGGATAAAATATAAGAAGTAATTAAATGGACAAATAATAAATTACGTGCAATTCGAGAAAACTATAAAAAAAATGAATAGACCAGAACTAAATGAAATTGATTAAAAAGAACTGAAAGCCTTTTTAGGATTGCTTTTATACACATCAGCTTTCAAATCCAATGAAGAAGATATAAACTCTATATTTGCTACAGATGGCACTGGTAGGGATATATTCAGATGTGTTATGTCATAAGAAAAATTTGAAATATTTCTAAAATGTTAACGTTTTGATAACCCTCTGGGTAGAGAGTAAATAAGAAAGATAGATCCAACAGCAGCCATTAGTAACATATTTAATATATTTATATCAAATTGTCAAAAACTGTATTCTGTAGGCACATGTGTTTGTATTGATGAAATGTTGGTCGGCTTTAGGACATTGGGAAATTTGGCTAATAGCTTCATGATATCACGATACCTGCATCAGGTTAACGGCTAAGAAGTAGGTTCAAAATGTATATGCCAAATAAACCTGTGAAATATGGCATTAAAATAATGTGTCTGACTGATGCACAAACGAGTTACTTATACAATGCCTATATATACGGAGGCAAGGATACTGACGGAACAGGGTTATCTGAGGAAGAAAAGAAGCTGAATAAACCAACTCAATCTATTCTTCGGCTTGCTAATCGTATTTATGGAACCAACCGTAATATTACAGTCGATAATTGGTTTAGTTCGATAGAATTAGTACAGCAGTTAGAAGTAAAGAAGTTAACCTATGTGGGAACCCTTAAAAAAAAAAATAAACGGGAAATCCCTCCGGGATTCCAGCCCCACCGATGCAGGGAAGTAAATTCGACTTCTTACAGATTTACGAAAAGTTTAACCCTAATTTCCCATGTGCCAAAAAAATCGAAGGTTGTTTTACCTATTTTTTCGATGCACCATTCAATAAGCACGGATCAGATTACTGGAAAACCAGATATTATAGCTCATTATAATCTTATGAAAAGAGGTGTCGGTGTAGGATGAGTGAATTTTCCCCTTAGAGGGAGTGTGAACCGTATGGCTAAATCTGGATAATACAAACTGATGCAAGAATCTTGAAAATTGGAATACAAATAAAAAAGTTATGAATTGTCAAAGTTAATCAAAAATTTTTAGCGGTAGAATTTTCTGTCGGGGAGTGTATATTTAACATTATACACTTTACAGATGTAAAAGAAACTAATAAATTTCATTCGAAAACCTTGTCAAGAAAAAATTGGTGACAAATAAAAAACATTTATTACAAAATATTTATTAACGAAGTTACAAAAAACTATTTAAAATTCTTACACTTTTTCTCGTGACTATCTTTCATGGTTTTGGTAATAAACCCTTTCTTACATTTGAAACAAGAATATGGTCTCTCGCCGGTATGAATTCGTATATGATTCTTAACAGTGGACCTCTGGGAGAAAGATTTATTGCATATATGACACTTATGTGGTTTTTCCCCAGTGTGAATCCTCAAATGATCGTTAAAACATCCTTTCTGTTTAAACACTTTACTGCAAAAAGAACAAAGATACTTTCCTGTTCTATGAATTTTTAGGTGGGCGTGAAGGTTAGCTATTTTTGTAAACGTTTTTCCGCAATCATTACAAAGAAATTGTTCTCCTCCGGTTGTATGCAAATAGCGGTTATGTTCGTCTAAATTTTGCTTGTAGGGAAAGGTTACATCGCACTGATTGCATTTGTATTTTGTATGGGATTCTTGCATATGTTGCATTAAGTAATAGTTTGTACTAAATTTAGATTTGCATCTGCGACATTTATATGTATCTCTTTGATTAGTTTCTACGTGAAATATTTTGTGAGTTTCGAACCACGTCTTTGATGAGAATGTCTTGTCACATTCATTGCAATGCAATTCCTCTTTTAAATGCTCTTGGGTTATATGCCTATATAACGTTGTGCTGATTTTTGTTTGAAACTTTTTGCATATCACGCACTCGTACAATTCTGGATTTTCATGGTGTATGGCATTATGCAGACTCAAGTTAAAATCGTCAGTAAAATTATAGTTACACGTATCACAGTAGTGATCTTTTGGTTTATGTTTATGAATTACGTGTTGTTGATAGTGAGCTATATTGGCATAGCCCGTCATACAAACTGGACAAGTTACTTCTTTGCTGCTTATGTTATATGCATCGTTATTTAAGTCGATATCACCTAGCTGATCTGTGGATGTCTTGTGTATTTCGTAGTGCTCCAGAAGCTGTTCTTTTTCATGGAATTCTTTCTTGCAAATTTTACAAATCCACGCGAATACTCGTTCTTCCATTAAATTTCGTTCTTTTGCAGCGGTTATTTTTTGTGTGCAGATAGAGGATAAAGTGTTTTCTACGTAAGGAGTATAGTCGAAAGGGTTAACATAATGTGTAGGCGAAGCAGATTTATTCTGTGTTTCGACTGATGTGTTTGGATGTATATTTGACACAGAGGTCGCGTTATTTATTAAACGATTGGTTGGAATTACTTTCAATGGAAGTGGAGATCCAGCTCCAACAGTATGTGATGCCATTACAACTTTCGGAACTACTTTATGTACCGGTGGAGAAGTCCTTGTTGTCATCAATAGTTGGTTTTGAGATGTTATTAGTTTAAGTGGAGGTTGAGCAATTGATGTCACCAGTAGTTTTGTTTGTGATGGCTTAGCCGCAGATACTGAGGTGTTTGGTAAAATTATGTAATACATGGGAGCTCCTTGGACAGGTAGTAGTCGAGTGGGCAAGGCTTGAACATTTTGAAGGCTGGAACTCTTGGAAGACGGTAATGAGTTGAATAAAAATGTTGAAGTGTTTATTGTCCTAAAAAAACTAACATTAATATAATATTTATTTAAGGAAAACATAATTAAAACTATAATAAATATTAAAATAAATTATATGTTTTAGGATAGTTGGTAATATAAAAAATATTCGCTGTATTTCGTTCTAAATAACAAATCTTAGAAGTTACTAAAATTTATTATCGTCAGTTTTATTAAATATTTCATTTTTGATCATGTTCTTTCAATTTCATCTGCAATACGCTTCATTTTCTCATTCAGCGATTTTGAAAACATCGTATGAACGTACGAACATCACAAACAAGTATGACCAAAGTTAACCATTCACCAAACAGTTAGTGTTTGTGGTCGGTAGAGTGCCATTATACTAGGCTCTCATGAACAGTGATAACGCCCCAGAAAAGGAAATGTACAGAAGGAACTTACTAGCGAACAAGTATATTTTTAGATGAAGGAAACACATAAGGAAGAAGAAATCAACAAATCAAATTAACAAGTTAACCCTTAACCACTGACATTGGATATAGCATACTGCGCCAAAAATATATTTTGTAGTAAAACGTGTTTTATAAAAGAAAACCATCTGTGTACCTTCAAGCGGTGTCTAATTATACCTTCTCCCTCTCCCAACTGCTGCAGTTTTAGTATGGATTTAGCAAATAGCGACATCTGATATTTAAATCCGTAAACTAATTTTCGAAACCAAATTCAAACCAAATTAGTTTACGAATTTTCATATCAGATGTCGCTATTTGCGTATATACGAAGCCATGTTAGAGTTGCTTCCTAAGACAGAAAAGAATTATTTTCACGTTCAGGGCGACTGTGAATAGCCGCCTCTGAAGAGCCCTATTAGGGCGAAATACGTATAAGCGGATACACAGACGCACTATACGTTAAATTAAATCTTAACTGTCTTTTTCCTTTTATTCCGATATACTCTGTACGAGTACTAGAAACCAATTCGTTAAGGATTTTTGCTTAGTTGAGGAGATATGTTGTGGAATGCAATTTTTAGATTCCCCATGTCTCTAATAACATCTTTATCAATGTCTGTTTTGCCTTGCAATTCTTAGAAGGCACATATTAAAGCAAAAATTTGAATTTGGTTTCGAAAATTAGTTTACGGATTTTAATTTCATTTGTCGCTATTTGGGTCTATACGAAGCCATGTTACGAGTTGCTTCCTAAGACAGAAAAGATTTATTTTCACGTTCAGAGCGACTGTGAATAATCGTCTCTGAAGAGCCCTATTAGGGCTAAATAGCGGATACACAGACGCACTGTACGTGAAATCAAATCTTAACTGTCTTTTTCCTTTTTAAAGTTATTTTATTTGGAGCAGTATTTTATTCTACAGGAGTATGAAGAATCATTCTGTAGTTGATATAAAAAAGAAATACAGTGGTATAAGACAAATGAGCATAGGCAACGGTATGACATACCGCATGTCAGTGTTTACGTCCTGAAACATCCACGTCAGTAGTTAAGGGTTAAGACTATCCCACAAACACGATATACGTACTTACCTCTTGTGCATGCAGCTCAAGAGCATACCGTATGACATCAGATGAGAACCTCGAATGCACATGATGTCAGATGGGAACCTCGATTCTAAGATGTCAATACCAAACATAGAAATAATTTTGTTTTGATAATTTGTTTAGATGTTTTAGAGAGGTATGTATTATATTTAAATTAATACACTTATTAGTTTTGGTAAATTTTGGTAACCCTACGTTTTTAAGCCATTTCGGTAACTTTTGGGCTATATATAAATTAGTTATTTCTCAGTAACGTATTAAAATTAATAAACAATGTCGTTCAAAGTCAAATTTTATGTGCTCTATGTGGTATATTATAGTTTATTTCACGAAAAATGGTTGAGTGCTTAATGCTTGCAATAAAACCCGACCGCAAGTACCCCAGCTTAGTCAACATCAGTTGAGCAGGTAAGTATTCAGGTAAAATTGAAGCTACTGTGGAGTGTCGTTATCTTGTTTGTATAATCAATTCCTGGTAATATAAAATCAATTAAAAAATCGTATAAAATTATAAAAACGATTAGAATATATTTTATTTCATAAAGTTGTAAACATTTTAACAGTGAGTTTCACTATCAATGGTTGATCTTTTAATGACCACAATAAATTTTTTGATCGTTAAGTATTTCCTGGAATAATTATATAGGTTTCCTCTATTCTGTATAATTTGTAAAAGTATATAAAACCGATGAGAAATTTTTAAATATACATTTTTTTTCATTTAGTTGAAAGTGTTACAAGTGTTATCAGTGTTATACCTATTTATACCTATAAAACAGCATTATGTGGCGTCCGTGGAAAAACATTGATGGTGCTTCTTCCAATGTTCCAGCAAAGAAAAAGCATTTATCTGCTGACGCTAGAGAAATCGTAGAAACAATATATAGTTCTTTACTTACAAGAGGACTTACTGCTAATACTGCTGCCAGTGAAATATCTGATTTAACGAAAATACCTCTAACCACAGTGAAAAGAATTACATCAAATCCCATTAAGTCAAGAAGGAAGCGTAAGGATGCCGGTTCTACCAAATGTATTAACGAAAGTGATAAGGACTTAATAAGACGAAAAATTTACACAATATACGAAGAGCAACGGATACCTACGTTAGATGCTTTAAAACAACGGCTTACTAATGATGATACACAAATAAACTGTAGCCGCATTAGTCTTTGGAGGATTTTGTCTAAAATGTGCTTCAGATATCGTACAATTGACAAAAGGCAAGTGCTTATGGAGTCCCATCGTTTACAAAAGTAGCGTATTGAATATATAACTTCCATAAGAAAGTACCGTACAGAATATCGACCAATAATTTATCTGGACGAGACATGGTTTGACACTCATGAAACACCATCCAAAGGATGGTCCGATTCTTCCAACAGGTGTCAAACAAAAGCTATATCAAACAAAGGGAAAAGAATAACAATTTTACATGCAGGATCAGAAAATGGCTTTCTACAAAGAACATTAAAGACTCCTGCGTGGACTACCATGAGGATACAACGGCAGAGCTTTTTGAGCAATGGTTTAAGAATTGTCTACCTAACCTACCTAAAATACCTAACCTTCCTCAAAATAGTGTGATAGTAATGGACAATGTAAGTTACCACAGTCGTCAATTACATAAGTCTCAAAGTGCAAATAACACCAAAAATTGAAATTCAAAACTACCTGTTAGAAAACGATATATATTTTGAAGAAAGTTATTTAAAAAATGAACTGTTAGAAGTGTTAAAATCATTTTCTATTAAAAAAGTATATGTTTGTGACGCATTGGCCGAGGACATGGGACATACAGTGTTACGGCTTCCGCCCTACTGTTGTTTATTTAATCCCATACAGCATATGTGGCACCAACTAAAGTCAAATGTTAGGTCACAAAATGTTTCTCCGACTTTAAGTGGTAGTGTAGTCGAATTAATAAGGAAATGTGTTGATGATATCTCCCCAGAAAGTTGGAAAAATTCAGTACGCCATGTAATGAACGTAGAAAATTCATATGTTACTTTGAGTCACATAATTAAACCAATTGTTATTAATCTTGAAGAGGATAGCGACAGCGAAACAGAATTAGGTATTTAGGAATTCATAAATATATTTTGGTTATTTTGGGTATTTTTTTTGTAAATATTAACTTGTATATATTTTTCTATATTTTTTTTCAACTCATCTATTTCTTGTACATTATGTATTCGTTTGTATGTATATACTGTAAATAGAACTATTATTACTGTACATTTTTAATGATATCCGATTAGGAAGAGCAAAAACTTTTAAACACGCCAGTTTTTTGCTGACAGTAAGCCTGTAAAAAGTGTGAAGGAAAGTACCTTTCTGAATTTAGATCCATATACTACAATTATTCACGTAGAACAAAAAAACTACTTTCTTCATGTTAAAGATTGTTCAATTATCAAGTATATTCACTTGAACAACCTGAAAATACCATATAAAATAATTTAATAAATTTTTATAATCGTGTATTGCACAGCTACCAATGAAATATATTAAATAACAAACTTTCTGAAGTGCGACCCTGTGTACTTCGGTAGTTTATTGAGAGACTCTTGTATACACAATAGGATCAACTCAGGTAACCATTAAGCACTCAACCATTTTTCGTGAAACAAACTATACAACTATTTTTATTCTGAAGAATATGGAAATCCTGCAAAATGAATTAAAACAACTCCTTTAGACCATTTGTGATAGAGCAGTATCTTAGAAAATGAATTTACTTGAATTATTTCTAACAGAGTGAATTTTAAATATTTAAATACTTTTTTAATTTGAATGTTAATACAAAGTGTAGCGAAATATCAGTGGCAAGAGGAAGATAGTGGAAAAAATCAACAAATTCATTAACGAAACCAATCACCTTTCATAGATTTTAAATCAGCCTATAATACTGTGCCACAAAGTAAATTGTATGAAGCCATAGACGAATTCTATATTCTCGATGAACTAATAAGACTAGTAACGGCTACAATTCTTAAAGTTGTTTTCAAACTAGAAACATAAGATGATCACAATTGTTTGAAACGGACTGCGAAAAGGAGATGCGCTGGCGGGCCTCATTTTCAACATAGTCCTAGAAAGGCGGTTAGAGACGCTAGAATAGACAACACAAGGAATAGTCTTACTAAATCCTTACAAACTATGGCCTGTGCAGATGATTCAGACCCAAATTCTCGTAAAACAGTCAAGATAGAATGAAATGCATGCCACTTTCTCAAATGTCCCAAACAATATGGACCTACAAATAAATGAAAAAAAAACCAAAATGATGGCATCATCACCCAACAACAGAGCTAAAAACATCGGTCCCTAATTTACTCTATACCACATATAACATCTTTCTACTAAAAGAAAACCAGTTGGGAGATAATATACAAGAAAATGTTGAATGAAACTGAGAAATATGCAAGTCTGTTTAAATATTTAAGAGACATTCAAGAGCTCTATAAACTCTGAATTGTAATTATGTATAACGGTTAAATTTGTAAAAAATAAGTATTGTGTATTGTCAAATGTAAAACTGTATTTGTAATACTCATATATTGTATTATAGTGTCATCGTGTCAATTACCCCATCGTCGAGACACGTTAAATCAAATAAAAAAAATCCATACGCGAAATCAAATAAACCGCACAAATATCTCAATAATAACAGAACTCGACATCACTACTAGGTTACCATAATAATCAACCAAAATATATTGAGGTATTTTGAATACATTAGACGAAGGAAAGTTATAGAGAAATTTGTGGTTGAAGGAAAAGTAGATGCTAAAAGAACTGGAGGAAGATCACTACTTCGATGGCCAGACCAAACAAATAGCACCACCGGTTTCTCTCTCTCTCTAAGACAGATCGCCACGCGCAGGAGAAAAAAGAATGGATACTATAACTCCACAATCTTACGAAGGATAAATAAAAGAGGAAGAGGAAGATCACTAATGATCTAAGCTGATGAAAACTATTCATTTAAAACATGTCTTTATAAAGTTTGTTTTATTTGCCTATTTTTTGTTCAAACAAGTTTTCTCGTGATAGTCCCTAATAGTCTTAGTAACAAATCCTTTTTTGCAGATTTTACAAGCAAACGGCCTTTCTCCTGAGTGTAGTCTTAAATGTGTAGTCAGCGGAGGCTTCTGACTGAAAGATTTATCGCAGATAGTACACTTGAACGGTTTTTCCCCCGTGTGAGTCCTTAAATGAATTCGTAGGTTTTGCGTTTGTTTGAATTTCTTTCCACATACTGAACATTTATACTGTCCTTCGTTATGAATCTTCATGTGTTGCGTTAATGGTGCTAACGTTGAATACCCTCTTCCGCAGATGTTGCACAAGTAAGAGTTCTTTGTGGAGGTATGAATACGGCGGTTGTGTTCGTCCAGGTTCTTTTTAAAAGGTAAAGTGAGATCGCACTTGAAGCATTTATATCGAGTGAGTTGAATATGTACCTCTTGCTTGTGATCGAAGAGTCTACGCTCTGTACTAAACTGCAAGGAACACATATTACAACCAAACGGTCCCATCTGCTTAGCATGTATCATTTTGTGGTTGTGAAGAGCCGAACTAGATGCAAATTTCATTTTACACAAAGCACAATACAAGTCTTCTTTTAATCCATGAAAATAAAGTAGATGTCTGTGATACCTCCACTTGTCTTTGTACTCGGTAAGGCACAGGTCGCATGTTACGGGTTTCCCATCTTTATCGACTTCATCTGTTGGGGTTGTATCTTCTAACTGATCTATTATTTTTTTATGCATTTCGTAATGTTGTAACAAGTTATTTTTGCTCTCGATGGTTTTAAAACAAAATTTACATTTCCAAGCTACTTTACATCGATCAGCAGAATAATCAAAAGGATTTTTATATTTCTTAGCCCTAACTGGAATTTCCTTAGTGGTAATGACTTTACACGACAATTTTTTTCTGCTGGGAGATTCTTCTGTTGTCAAAATAGACTCTGTTTCTGTCCTCGCTTCACATGCAATATTATCGGGAACGTTCTTATTACTACTAATATCAATTTCAGATGAATTAAACCTACAACAAAAATTGTTAATATTTTATAATACTGTAGTCCAAAAGTTCCAAAAGGGAACGGTATTTAAAAATTCTCGTCTTGGGCGAGGGTAGCCGACTGAAGGGCCAGTCGGGCTCTTCAAATCATCCAACACAGTTTTAAGATGGAGCTCTCGGAAAAAATGATATATCTCGGGATCTACTAGACTGAATTTGCTCAATTTATTTATTTATTTAAAATATAATTATATTAAATAAATCTTATCTATAAACAGTATCAAATTGTTATTTATAAACAATTTTTCCATATACTCTTATTAAATTTGAACAAATCAGTTTTTCAATACCGTAAACCGGGGTAACTTTGCCCCTGCCAGGGTAACTTTGCTCTATTACTAAAAAAAGTTTCATTTTAATTTACCTATGAATTAAAAACCGTCTTCACAAAACGCGCGTCGCCGTTTTACTAGTTGCCTATTGACAAAGTCTCACCACTTGCAGCATCGACTTGCTCTTCCATTTACCCTACAGCGAGTCGAGAAGGAAGTGGTGTAAAAAGTTCGGTAAAAACTACGTATAAAATTTGGTGTGTGTAGAAAGTTGTGCTATTATCTCACAAGTAAGTATTTGTGTATGCGTTAAGTGTATACTGTTTATCAACTTTTTTACTAAATTGTGACTTATAAGTGAACAAATGATAAACTTTTCATTTTCTAACCTAATTTTACAAATTATCAGGTGATTCGGGGTAACTTTGCTCCAAAAAAGTGGCGCAAAGTTACCCCGAAATATATATTATGTTTAATATATATTTTGTTACAGATATGCCTAGAACACCTAAAAGAGTACTAGGATCACGGCGCTATGCTGACTATACACAAGAAACCCTACAAGAGCGTTTAAATGAAATAAGAAGAGGTGAAATCTCACACAGAAGAGCAGAAGAAAATATAAGATTCCAAGAAGGACCATTTTTAACCCTTTAATCGGCAAGACCGTCTGCAGAGGGTCTTTACTCTAACCTAAGTATTTTTTCAATAACAGGTGTGATCGAGCTGAACGACAAAACCGTTTGTAGGTACTGAAAATACGAATCTAACGGTACCAGTTTGAAGGTTGTAGGTTTATTTGATTTACAGCGGCTGGCATTTATGTCGCGACAATCGTATGAATCAGACGTTAAAATTATTTGTGTGTACGAGAAATATCAAAGAATTTTAAAAAGTGCTTTCTAGTTGAGAAATAAACACGAAAATTTTTGTGGTAAGTAGTTATTATGTATATTTATTGATTTACTACTGTGTGTGGAGGAAATAATTGAAATACCGCGCATTTAGTGAAGACCGTTTGCAGACGGTCTTGTCGCTTAGTTGCAAAATTTTTCTCCTTACTTTTTATTATTACGCGTATTTTTGTTCTTTTTTTTACCTACTAAACATGCGTTTATTATTTTTTTTTATGTAGAAAATGGAGGAAAAACGTGGTGTAAAAGGATGTAAGAGAGCCTGGGCGGCAGGAAAAGGATTCGATGTATCTACTCTGAGTGAAGAAGAAATACTAGACATTATGGAATCGTTTACGGATGAAGAAGATGTCGATGACGTAGACAGTGATCCGGATTACGAGTGTGATGAAATAACACCTGAAGATGATGAGATGATAACTGAATGCATCCAAAACATAGATTCAACCGCTACAATCGCTACATGTGTACAATCTGCGAACTTATCACGAAATATCAATAGTACTTCATTCAGTTCGACGAATACTACAGTTCCAATTGCACATACTTCCACTTCTGAAGCGGCTATTGGGGTTAGAAATAAAGGGTTGAAAAGAGAAGCAAGAGGTTATTCCGTCGAATATTGCGGATCAGCTTATGGTGTCGATCTGAGCACAGTTTTGTGGAAAGACACTAAAAATGTTAGACTTTGTTCGACATATGTTGGTGTAAAACCTTTCTTGAGAACCCAAGCAGTTACTCAACCGTCTAAGGTGGCACGTTATGACAAGAAAACTAACAAATATATCGAGGTTGGATGTCCACAAATCATTCGAGAATACAACTCTCACATGGGAGGTGTAGACCTCATGGATTCATATATGGGTCGAAATGGACTTCGTATAAAAACAATGGACAGGGCCACCAGAATTTTTTACCATCTACTGGACGATTGGCGATTACCAATGCCTTCGTTTTTTATCGACATGTAAATGTCGAGAAAAATCGGAATGTCTCCGGTGGTGAAAAACAAAAAGACATGACAATGCAACTATTTCGATTGAAAATGGCTAAAGAGCTGTGTATTACAACTTAAAAACGTCCTTCGTCCGTTCCACAGCCAACTAGTAGTTCTGCAGTCGGTAGACGAGCTGTTCATCAGGTGGATAGTGTAAGATACGACGGATTAAATCATTGGCCTGAATGGGGATCGAAAAAGTCGTGCAAACTGTGTATAAAGTCTGACACTCATTCCTTTTACACCCAGTGCAACCTTCATTTGTGTAACAGGAAAGGTAAAAATGCTTCACACAGTATCACACCAAATCTTAATAATTTTTGTTTATTTACCTGTAACTTTTTTTTTTCAATAAAAACATTATTTTTGTACTACTAATAAATTATGGTGTCTTCATAAATTTTCCTTCTGAACGACAAGACCGCCTGTAGACGGTCTATGATTTTTTGGCCTGGCGACGAAACACACACACAATATCGCCAAATAGACCTCAGATTCGTTTTTCCCACACCCAAATTACCCTAAAACCAAAATTCCTGTAACTCAAAACCTGCTATTTCTATCTTGCCGATTAAAGGGTTAAATAACTGAAAGGAAAACATTCCAAAACGCCAGGGAGGCAAAACGTATTTACTCCCGGCGAAGAAAACCAATTTGTCAATTGCCTGATTTATATGGGAGAGTATAGGTTCCCTATTAACGCAAGGTAACTGAGAAACATTATCAAAAATTATTTAAACTATATATATATATATATACTATAAACTATAATATATGGAATTGTGATGAAACTAATCTCACTGATGATCCCAGCAAAAATAAAGTCATTGTCAAGAGAGGTTGCAAGTATCCAGAACTAATTAGAAATGCTTCAAAGACCTCTGTGGAAACGGCGAAGGTGAACTTTTACCTCCCTGTGTTGTTTACCGGGCTGCTAAAATGTGGACTACTTGTGCTGAGAATGGGTCAAAAGGATGCCGTTACAACGCTAGCAGTTCTGGATGGTTCAATGCAAATATTTTTGCAGATTGGCTTGAATTCCAGTTGGTACCTAGGTTTAGGAAGCTGAATGGTAAAAAGGTATTACTATGCGACAACCTCTCTTCACATATTACAGTACATGCACTTCAACTCTGTCGTGAAAACGACATTCATTTAATTTGTCTGCCTCCAAACAGTACACATTTGACGCAACCTCTAGACGTGGCTTTCTTTCAGCCTCTAAAAATAGCCTGGCGAAAAATTTTGTCAGATTCGAAAAGTACTGAAGATGGCATCCGCAATACTAATATACAAAAGCAACACTTTTCTCCATTGTTGTCAAAGGTGATGGACTTGCTTGGTCCACAAATCGAATCTAATTTAGTGGCAGGGTTTCGAAAATGCGGAATACTTCCCCTGAATGTTGAGGAAGTACTCAGCCGAATACCACGGAAATGCGACCCATCTGTTGTGCAATCTGTAGTGTTTTCTTACGAAAGCCACCTATACCCGGGCACATTATGGCTTTTGATGATAAAACGGTAACCATTAGCGCAATGGAAAAGTCTCTCAAACTGTGGAAGTGGCCTTCAAAAAAGATGAACTGACTTACCTATGGACCGATGTACTAGGCTGTATTAATACTCCTAAACAAGTTTCTAAAAGGGGAACTTTTACAAATCCTGAATTAAGTTCACGTTATAATTAACACTTTATTATTTTCAAATAAATAACGCTGCCTTCTTTTTTAGTTTTTTTTTGCACAAATAATATTTTTGGAGCAAGGTTAATATAAGCAACCCATTAGCTTTGCTCCAACTATATGCTACTATACAAAATTGTATGCTTTTATGAGGTGGAGCAAAGTTACCCCACACTATAGGTAACTTTGCTCCACTTTTTATTAAAAAAAAAAATATGTAATTAATTATTTTTAGAATAAAAAATACCACACAATAATTACATTAATACCTTCTTCATCAGTTATTAAAAAAAAACATAATACTAGTAGAAATTTTATACACTTTTCCTCGCCATTCCTTTAATAACTCCTAAAAGTGGAGCAAAGTTACCCCAGTTTACGGTATTAAAAAAAAAATATTTTTAGAACAAAAAATCGTATGTATCTCTAAATATAAAACTCTTGTGTTACGATCTTTGTCCAAGCTAATATTCAAAAACCACTGAACCGATTGCAATAAAATTTTGTGAAAATGTATTTGTTGGCCCAACTTAGGAGATAGGATATTTTTTATATCGATGGATGACCCTTATTTTTTTAATTGTAAAGTCAAAATGTTGTATATGACTTGACCTCGCAGTTTTAGTTCATTTGATCCGTTTGTTAAACGTCATTTTATATTTTATAATTACAAAGAAAATATCATAAAATGACGTTTAATAAACGTCATTTTATGTTTCTAAAACTTTTTTTATACCAAATCGAGAACGACTGAATCGATTTAACTTATTTTGGTTTTGAAATAATTATTTCTATTCTTCTTCCTTTGCCCTATCCGTTTCGGACGTTGGATATTAACAAGGCTATTTTGACTTTGTTTACGGCACCTCTGAACAGTTCGGTCGATGTTAGTCCGAACCATTGTCGCAGGTTATGCATCCATGACTGTCGTCTTCTTCCCGGTCCCCTCCTACTGTCGATTCTTCCTTGGACTATTAACTGTAGCAGCCGGTACTTAGTATGCCTCATGACATGTCCGAAGTACTCAAGCTTCCGTTTCTTTACGGTGAAGATTATTACTTCACCGTAATGATATTTTTTCACCGTATTTCTATTATAAGATCTAATAGTCTAGGTGCCAGGCGACATACTGTATCACTCATACATAACAGGCTACAATTTTCAGGATAGATTCATAAGACCTCGACCCCCAAATATCTCTTGAGATACTTTCTGTACCCGGTGCTTTTTCTCTCCAGCTTATCCAAAAGTGGTCATTTTGAAGTGATGTATCAAATTTATTAATAACGTATTGCTGTTTAATGAATACAAAAGTCGACTTCGTGAAATATCCGAAAAAAATCTTGTCCGACAAATGTCCGAAACATTTGGTTCCATAAGGGAGTCCACCAAACTAAACATGCCAAAAAAACAACTTCAAAAAATTTAGTAATAACAAGCTGATTTTCTCTGTATCGTTCAAAAATAACGTGAGAAATACTATTTTTACATTGTCCGACAAAATGTACTCGCCGATTTTTCCGCCCGACAGTGAAAATCGGCTTTTCCACGAGTCTGTCGAAATTTATTAATAACGTTTTTTTATGATTTTTAGTTTTTAAATGAAGAGTACAACTTAATGAATGAATTATCCGACAGAAAAATAGGGCCTTTTATGTAAAAATTAAAAAAATATACAGTCGAGATTACTTTTTTGTAAGATGTGTGAGCATTAAAATTGTAGATACATCCTATTTATAAATAACACGCTGATTTTTTCAAAGGTGTTTTATAAAATCTTGTAGTATACAAATGTAGAATTGACGGACAAGAATCTTTTTCCGATTTTTCAGTCGGACACGTTTCGTCGTACCCTTCGCTGAAATTGTGTATATAATTTTTTTTTTAATTGCACAACTTGCGTTTTTATTTAATAATGTATATATATATATATATATATATATTGTTATGATGTGTTTTTTTGTTTGAATGATGAGCAATGAGTATTTTTAATAATATAATATATAGGGTTTTTATCGCGGTTCTCAAAGAATTAGCTTGTAAGTACTTTTTTAAATTATCTTTATTATAACTATTATGAAACACACATATATATCTAACCTAGTCAATGTAAATTTAAAATAAACTATCTTTAAACTGATATTCTTATAAAACTAATTAAATTCTATAGACAATCTAAAATTTAAACAAACTATCTTCAAAATTGAAATTGTTATGACACTAACTAAATTATATTAACAAAATTTTGTACCTTTCTTTCACTGAATGCCTAAATGAACTGTTTTCCACTAAGTATATAGATTCTAATCACCACTGAATGTCTTCGTACTTCAGTTATCCTTGTTTTTTGTGAAATTACTTTTTTCAATTATCAGCTTCTACCAATTTAAGATATAGTTTTCTTCACCAGCATTTATACACCACCAACAAACAGCATTTATATTTATTCTTTTCAATATACCAATATCCAATTATTATAAGTTGATTTATACTAATCTCCAACCATAATATAATTTAATTTCTTCCAATATACTTTTTTTAATCTTCAATAATTATTTGTGTATAATTATAAATGTGCATTAATTATATGCATAATTTTTAATCTTCATTTAACTCACTATATTAAACAATTTGACTATTTGTACCTGATTCTCTGACTCCAAATAATCTTTCATATTTCTTACTAAACTGCTTGACTGATTTACTAAAACTGTGAACAATTGACTTCACTAATTAATTGTGTCTATCTTCTACTAACTTTCATAATAAACTGCTTGACTTCTAACTAAAAACTTTTTAAAACTGCCAAAAACTGCCCTCTTGAATCCAAATCACGGGTATTTATATGTTTTTGGATTTTCTAGAACTATCTCGTAAGATATCATGTTCCAATTTGTTCTATTAACTACTTGTCTGAATTTTCTGGAACAAACCATTTCGCAAACATGGCCATCTCCGGAGATCCAGAGAATTCCATTCTTTTCTATTAATAATTTTGTTTACATTTAGGCTTTTCAGATCAGAATATATAATTAAATTAGTAACTTAACATTCTAATTTAATAAAATACACATTTCAAACAATATATTATTATAACCCACTTTATATTCGTAAATATTCTTAAACGTCACTTCAGAGTATAAATATCTGTCAAATTTCGAGAGTATTTTTGGTTGCCTAGGCACATGGCTCACTTAAATCTATCTACCACATTATAATTACTAAAATACAACTTTTTACACTTAATTATATGCTAATTTATTAAAAATACCCTCACATAAATATATTTTTATTAAATTCTCTAGTATATAACTTATTTAAAACAACCAAATATCTAATATTATGTAGTATATAACTTATAAATTATTTTCTATAAACCGTAATCGTATCAATACCCCAAAATAATATTTAAAATAAATAATTTACTTATTATTTTTTTAAATATTAATTTTCTCATACCTTATTAAATTTAATAAATCAATTTTTTTTTATTTAAAATGTGTTAAATACATCCCTGTTCGCTGTCTATGTCAAAACAGAGAACAACGGAGCACAGTTCGGCTATTCTATGGTCAAACTGTCATGTCAAATGGAGCAATGGATGCGATATCAGAGAATAAAATATAACCTTAATTAAAATATAATCGATATGGTGTTCTGTTTGTTTATAGACAAAATCTAGGAATTATTTCCATACAAAATAACTTTCATCAATATAAATTGGTAAGTTTTACACTTTTTATAAAGACATTTACACAATCAATTCTGTATCTAACCCCAAATTATGATTTTTAGGGTACCAAACAATTTCCATATGTACAAAATTCAACAAGTATGATGTCAAATTGATTCAAAATAATGAAATCTACCATCTATTTAACAAATCAAGTCTATTGAATAAAATGGATATATCAGTAAGCTGTTAGTATTTTTATAATTAGTGTTAAATTTATAATATATTACTTCTTTTTGAAAAAATGGGCATTGGGTAGTAATTTCTTTTGCTATACTTATGTCATTCTTTGCAAAATAATTGTCCCTAAATAGCATCCATAGCTTTCTTGAACCAATATGCATATAATTGTTATGTAAATTTTTCAATATTTTCTTTGCTAAAGTTCTAGTTATTACATATACTTCTATGCCATTTATTATTTTATAATATACTCCATCTTTCCTAAGGACTTTTTGTTTTTCACTCAAATTGATCTGATCTCTTATAATTTCTTCTTTAGAATATAATCCAGTATTTTCTACTAATTGATTTAATCCAATTTTTATTGTTCGCTGCCCTTTTTGTGGTGTATTTTCTAACCTTGATAAAGCATCTGCCACTATATTGGATTTTCCAGAAATGTATTTGATTTCAAAGCAGTATTCACTAAGTATTAGACTCCACCGATGTATTCTACTGTTTCCATATTTGTTATTTAATATAGATGTTAAAGCTTGGTGATCTGTTTCTATAGTAAATTCATTACCCAACAAATAAAATCTTAATTTTGTGACACAGTGTATTATACTTGCTAGTTCTAATTCTGAAACTGAGTAACCCTTTTCATGTGGCTTTGTAATTCTTGAAATGAATTGTATTGGGTATTCGACCCCATCATGTATTTGTAATAATACCCCTGATAATCTCTCTATTGATGCATCTGTTCTTAATATGAATGGCTGTGTATAGTCAGGATAGTATATTTTCAAATTTGACAGAAAAATGTTTTTAATTTCTTGGAATGCTAGTTCTCTTCTCTGATCCCATCTCCATTTTACACCTTTTCTCAGTAGTTCAAGTAATGGAATTTCTTTTATACTTAGATCTGGTATCATCCTTTTATAATAATTAATTATTCCAATAAATCCTCTTAAAGTTCTTAAATTGTGTGGTGTTTTATATTCCTGAATGACTTGTGTCCGTTCTGGATCCATTTCGATTCCCTTAGTGTTAAGTTTATAACCTAGATATATGACTTCTTTTTGAAAAAATGTACATTTTTCTTGATTTATTTTTAGTCCAACTTTGTCTAATCTATTTATTATAATTTTTAGGTGTTTCTCATGATCTTCAGCCGTTTTAGAAAAAATTAATATATCATCAATGTAGTGAATTACAAAATGTTCATATTGATCCAAAATATCATGAAGACATCTACATAGAGCACTGCAAGATGATTGAAGTCCAAATGGTACTACTTTGAATTGATATACTACTCCATCTATCTGAAATCCTGTATACTGTCTACTTTTTCTTTCTAGAGGTATTAACCAGAAACTATGCTGTAAATCGATTTTAGTGAAAAATGACATTCCTGTAATTCTTCCTAATATTCCATCTATACTCATTGGTGCTTCAAATTGCTTTTCAGTAATCTTGTTAATATTCCTTGCATCCAAACATAACCTGATTTCACCTGATCTTTTTCGTACTACTACTATGGGGTTAATAAAACGTGTGTCTGCCTTCTCAATGATCCCATCTTCTAACATATTATTAATTGTTTTGTTTACTTCTTCTCTGTATTTATATGGTATTGGGTATGATTTTGTTTTAAAATCTTTTTCTTCTTTAACTTTTATACTATGGATATAATTTTGTGCAATTCTATTTTCTTTATTGACAAGTCCCTTGTGTTGCTGCAATATGGAAATGACTATTGATTTATATTCTTCAGGGCAATTTAAAACTTTCATTATATCTTCTTCTTTACAAATAAAATTATTCTTCATTATGTACTCATTATTCCTTGCTTCCAATTTTACGCACTCCGCCTCGTAGGCATCCATCTGCTTAAAATTTCCATTCCTTAAATATTCACTACAATAATTATTCTTTACATTCTTTTGGGACATTTCCCTATCATCAAAATACATTTCTTCTTCATAAACATCATTATTTTCTTTTAATAATATCCTATCAACTCTTATTCCTTCTTCTACCTCATCTTTCTGCATAAATTTAATTATTTGCCCTTCCAAAGTTACCATTTTTTCTTCAAAATCTATCTTTACTTTCTTCTTTTCCAATTCATCATTTCCCATTAATATATCAACACATAAATCCTTGACAATAAATCCTTGCATATTAATTTCTTTATTAAGAATATTAATTTTAAAATTGGCTAGTTTATCAATTTCACCCAACTTCTTATTATTTGCACCAACAATTTTAATTTTTGGAATCTTTATTATATCTGATAGTTTTAATGTATTAAAAATAAAATTCTCCGAGACTAAAGTACTTTCTGAACC
The DNA here is from genome assembly GCF_040954645.1 of Diabrotica undecimpunctata. Taxonomy (NCBI): domain Eukaryota; kingdom Metazoa; phylum Arthropoda; class Insecta; order Coleoptera; family Chrysomelidae; genus Diabrotica; species Diabrotica undecimpunctata. The sequence continues at coordinate 122,780,921 of NC_092811.1, forward strand.
AGTATCTATCATAATTTTAATCATTTTATTTTTGGCCAAAGCATTTATATAAATTAAATTAATAGAGTCAATAATTTTATCCTCATCTAAAGAAATAAATTCAGAAGGTTTTTCATAATAGCAATGGCCTAACTTGTAATTCAGAAAGTTTACTGCACAAAATTTTGATTATTAGAATTGTCAGATTGTATCTGACCACTTGGATCTGATGTCCTATGTCTTTCCCTACTATGACTTCTACTCACATTTTCTTGCCTTGTACTATTTCGTTCCCTGTCTTCGCAGCTTCTATTCCTTCGAACACAATTTACCTGTCTGTTATAGTTAGGTCGCTCTGTATTTCTTCTATTGTTAAAATCTTGTTTATTATTATTAGTACTGTTATTAAAATGTTGTCTATTATAACTAGTATTGTTATTAAAATTCTGTCTATTTTGATTACTATTATTATTATTAAAATTTTGTAAACTATCAACATATCTATAATTATTATATGATTGTCTATATTGTTGATTATCATTTCTATTATATTGAAAGTTACTATTGTTTTTTCTGTTATTATTATTACTTGTCATATTGCCTCTTTGTATTCTTTGAATAAAATTAATAAAACTATCTATTGTTTGAATATTTTGTACAGTTACGGTTTGCACAACATCAGCATCAAAATGTCTAGATACATTTAAGACTGTTTCATCCTCTCTAAGTGGTGGTTCTAAATATTTTGCAACTGTTATCAATTTCAATGCATAATCTACCATATTTGATTTTAAATTTTGATTATACTTTCCAAAATATAGAATTTCTCTAAACTTGGCTTGCTCTAATTCACCCCAATAATAATTTAAAAATTTATTTTCAAATGTTTGAAAGTTATCTAAATCATTTTCAATACTAGCAAACCAAGTTGCTGCATTGTCATTTAATGTCATTCTAATATAATCTTTAATATCATTAATATTATTCACAAATCTTAATTTATGTTTTAAACTATTTATGTATACTCTAGGATGCAAATTTTTTATATTACCAGAGAATTTAATCCCAGTCTCATTTGTTAAATTTAAGTAAGGTCTCCCTATGTCTCTCATTTGTGAAATATCATCTATTCTCTGTTCCACATTTCTTATTTGATTACAATTTATTTGGATATTTTGTTGTATATCATCTAATTTTTCTTCTGTGTTTCTCCTGTCTTCGTTAATTTTTACTTCTAAGTTACATTTTTGTAACTCTATTTTCTGTTCTATATCTATCTTATTATCTTGAATAATCCTCTTTACTTCTGTCCTCTCATTGTCTATCCTTTTCTTGTAGTCATTCCGTATACTTTTTATTTCATTTGCTACTTTTTTCTCTGCAGCTTCAAGTTTTTTATCCATTTGTTTTACAATTTTATTATTATTATCTTCTATTTTCTTTTCTAATTTTCTATAATTCTCTTCCAATTTCTGTTCCATTTTTTTCATGTCTTCTTTGACTTCTTTTGAATTCTCTTCCAATCTTTTTATGTTTTCTTTGATTTCTTGTGAATTCTGTTCCATTTTGTTCGTATTCTCTTCCATTTTTTTCGTATTCTCTTCCATTGTCTTGTTCATCTGCATCATTAATGACATCAAAGCTGCCATATTGACATTTTCCTCTCTTTCTGGATTCATTTCTGCAGTATCTTGTGGAGCTTGAACTAAACTCTCCTCTTGTATAGGTTGTGTTTCTACTTCCACATCTTCTTCATTCTTTTTGCTTCTTGTACCTTTCTTTCCTTGAGACATTTTGAGACTTTACTTGTTCAAATATAATTAAAATAAAATCTATAATTTTTCCTTTGTACTGATAATTAATTTACTTATATGAGAGCACTTATCTTCCCAAACTAATTCTTTTAAATAGAGAGCCCCACGTTGGGCGCCAAATTGTTATGATGTGTTTTTTTGTTTGAATGATGAGCAATGAGTATTTTTAATAATATAATATATAGGGTTTTTATCGCGGTTCTTAAAGAATTAGCTTGTAAGTACTTTTTTAAATTATCTTTATTATAACTATTATGAAACACACATATATATCTAACCTAGTCAATGTAAATTTAAAATAAACTATCTTTAAACTGATATTCTTATAAAACTAATTAAATTCTATAGACAATCTAAAATTTAAACAAACTATCTTCAAAATTGAAATTGTTATGACACTAACTAAATTATATTAACAAAATTTTGTACCTTTCTTTCACTGAATGCCTAAATGAACTGTTTTCCACTAAGTATATAGATTCTAATCACCACTGAATGTCTTCGTACTTCAGTTATCCTTGTTTTTTGTGAAATTACTTTTTTCAATTATCAGCTTCTACCAATTTAAGATATAGTTTTCTTCACCAGCATTTATACACCACCAACAAACAGCATTTATATTTATTCTTTTCAATATACCAATATCCAATTATTATAAGTTGATTTATACTAATCTCCAACCATAATATAATTTAATTTCTTCCAATATACTTTTTTTAATCTTCAATAATTATTTGTGTATAATTATAAATGTGCATTAATTATATGCATAATTTTTAATCTTCATTTAACTCACTATATTAAACAATTTGACTATTTGTACCTGATTCTCTGACTCCAAATAATCTTTCATATTTCTTACTAAACTGCTTGACTGATTTACTAAAACTGTGAACAATTGACTTCACTAATTAATTGTGTCTATCTTCTACTAACTTTCATAATAAACTGCTTGACTTCTAACTAAAAACTTTTTAAAACTGCCAAAAACTGCCCTCTTGAATCCAAATCACGGGTATTTATATGTTTTTGGATTTTCTAGAACTATCTCGTAAGATATCATGTTCCAATTTGTTCTATTAACTACTTGTCTGAATTTTCTGGAACAAACCATTTCGCAAACATGGCCATCTCCGGAGATCCAGAGAATTCCATTCTTTTCTATTAATAATTTTGTTTACATTTAGGCTTTTCAGATCAGAATATATAATTAAATTAGTAACTTAACATTCTAATTTAATAAAATACACATTTCAAACAATATATTATTATAACCCACTTTATATTCGTAAATATTCTTAAACGTCACTTCAGAGTATAAATATCTGTCAAATTTCGAGAGTATTTTTGGTTGCCTAGGCACATGGCTCACTTAAATCTATCTACCACATTATAATTACTAAAATACAACTTTTTACACTTAATTATATGCTAATTTATTAAAAATACCCTCACATAAATATATTTTTATTAAATTCTCTAGTATATAACTTATTTAAAACAACCAAATATCTAATATTATGTAGTATATAACTTATAAATTATTTTCTATAAACCGTAATCGTATCAATATATATATATATATATATATATATATATATATATATATATATATGGTTATGCTATGTAAAATTGAAAATAATATTGGTTTGCTCTTAATATATTTCAACTGATAAACTATAAAAGATATTTCGAAGAAATGAAAGTCCATTATCTTTGGATTACCTGTAGTAAACAAAATTTAAAGATATGCATAAATTATTTTCTTTGTAAAATATATTTGAGTGAACGTAGTGAAATAATGGAACAATGCGAGTGGATTTTCCAAATAGACTTGTACGCCGATACGGTGAATAAGACAATAGAATCGAAATACTTAAAATGTATAATTCTCCGTTAGTTTTTAAGAATTTCTAGAAACGATTAGCATGTTAATAGTTTTTAGGAAAGTTATAATTGTAGGTAAAATTGTTGTTTGTTATCTAAATGGTAGATGGGGATAACTATGACGAACTTTGATTGGCGGAGATTGGAAAAAGTGAGATAGCTATGTAGGAATGAGAGTTTAGCTAGATTTTTGAGGGAGAAAAGATAATGAGTTGTTTTCCAAAGGTGCAAGGCGAACAGTCGTTGTTCTCTGGTGGTTCCCAAGTGATAGTAAGCATTAGAAGTGAATGTTTGTGAGTTTTCTTGGAGTTAGTGTATCTGACGGAAGCTGATCCAGAAAAATATTGTAAGTTATACTTTTCTACTTATATATTCCAAGAGTCACTGTTCAGGCCGGAATGAGAGATTCAGTTTATCGAGAGGAGAAGAGGCTAGCATCTTTTTGAACGATACGTGCATCTGAAGGAGATCATTGAACACGAGAGGCTCGCAATAATGTGTTGTAAGCTGATTACCTAGGGAACTGCTAAGAATAGATAGTGTAGGCTACAAGAAACAACGATTTGGACAACTCATCATCAGAGAGATAGTTTTTTTTATCATTCGTCAGTTTTTCTTTATCAACAAAGATTTTTTTTATTGCTTCAGAAAAGATAGAAATATTTATCAGGAGATATAGAACAACAATTTTGATTTGAAATTTTAATTTATATAGTATATAACATTAATTTTTGAAGGTTCACGTACGTAGAACAAAATTTTGATAATCATTATATGAGATATTTTTTGTTGAAGATATTTGAGTGTGAATTTTTTTGCAATATATAATTTTGTATCATATATGTTTGTTATTCCGGTATTCCTTAGACCTTACCTATCATATGTAAAGCATAGATATTGAAGCACGAATATAACCCTGAGATAAGAGAATTAAAAAGTGTGATAAAATCATAATTGCATCATTTAAATAAGTTTAATTAATTAATTAATTAGCTAATTAATTGCTTGGCGCACCTCTGACTTTTAATATCACATTAATATAACAATAATATAGTATATATATACATATATATATATATATATATATATATATATATATATATATATATATATATATAACAATAATATAGTAATTCAAAATATAAAATTAGTATAATTTTATATCATACATTGTTAGAGAAAAAATTATCAACTTATTTAAAGCAGTAATGAAAACTTTTTAATTTTCTGTTTTCGGATTTTTAAGTCTTTGAATACGCGCTTCTTTTGCCTTTGGACTTCAAAATTTGACCTATCAGCGTGTACTTCGCACTCAAATAGAAAGAACCAAAATACCGTTATGTACCCACATTACTCCAACTCCTAAACGTTGATACACCATTAGTGCCGTAGCGCGTGTTGTATAACTATAATCTATAACTTCCTTTGTACTATATTCAAAAAATATTGGAATGCTTTTTATGCAACTCGTTAGCTGATAAACCTGGGTTTAGAACAAAAAGAGAACAAGTGAAAAAATTTACTCCAAATATTTTGAATTCATGAATAGCTCTTTAGAAATATTTATTGGGATTACAATTGTACATTTTATTTCCTACATGTTTTCTCGTGATAGTCTTTAATAGTTTTAGTAACAAAACCTTTTTCACATTTTCTGCACGAGTAAGGACGTTCCCCGGTATGTTGTCGTCGTAGGTGAACAGTGAGGGGTGATCTTTGAGCGAACGATTTGTCGCATAAATGACATTTGTGGGGTTTTTCCCCAGTGTGAGTTCGAAGATGGGTTGTTAAGTATGATTTCTTTGTAAACTTTTTGTCGCAAAAAGAACATACATATTGTGCTTCTCTATGTATTTTCATATGCCGTGTTAAAGGTCCTATAGAAGGATATGAACGTCCACACTCACTGCAGAGGAAAGACTTTTTCTCGTTCTCGCTAGGATGCATATTTTCCATATGTTGATCCATGTTTTTCTTAAACGCAAAAGTAAAATTACACGCTGTACATTTATATTTTTTGAACTTTGTAATAGACTTATCGTCGTGGTTTTCGTGCATGTGGACGAGCAATTGACGAGAGGTTGGAAATTCAAGAAAGCAAACACTGCATCCATTTGCTGTGTCATTTTCTTGACTTTTATCAAAAGAGTTTGTGACCTTCAAGCCAACTTTTCGAGAAAAAAGGTTTATCACATTCTTTGCAATACAATTCTTCTTTTACGTGTTCTGAATGAATATGTAAAAATAAGGAATCTCTAATTTGAGTACTAAAATTTTTACAAACAACACAAACGAATGTTGTGGGATCAGAACTGTGCGTCGCATTGTGGATGCTTAGGCTGTATTCATTTGCGTAGTTTTTCTTACATATTTTACAGTAATCTTCCTTGGATTTGTGTGATCGTCTAACGTGAGAACTATAATTCCATTTATTTTTAAAAGTAGCTTGACAAAGGTCACAAGTAAATTTTTCTTCTTCCACACTTTCAATTTGATCTTCAGTTGGATCGTCTAAGTCATCTGAGACTGTTTTATGCATTTCGTAGTGATCAAATAAACTTCGCTTGCTGTCAAGTTCTTTGCAACAGATTCTACATTCCCATAGACTATCATTGACTGTTGTATTTTGCATTTCTTTTTCTAATAACGATCGTTTCTTCATTGCATATGCAGTTAATAAATTATTCTCAAAAGCAAAATAGTCAAATGGATTTTTATATTCTTCAACTGGAACTCTTTTATTATAATGTACTGGAATATCTTTAGGTTTAGACTTTTTAGCTTCTGCCTTTTCTCTGTTAGTTTTTCTTTTGCCTGCCTTTGTATTTTCCAAAGGGTCTTTTATCTTCTCTTGATTTTTGTCGAATATCGTTTCGTCATTAGTTGTATTGGTTTGTGAACGTATTAACAAATATGCCGGAACCATGTCAATAGCCAATTCCAGATCAACATTGTTTAAAGTACTAGGGTATGTAGTACTATCAGTATAAGTCGTATTTTCGTAAAACCTACAAAACGAATGATATTATTAATTAAATCTGTCTCCAGTATTACTATATTTTTATGCTTAAATTCTCCTATAAATCAACTGCATTTGAAAATATTAAAGAATGCTGTAAATATAAGGTATTCCTTACTCTAAGTGGATCAAGCTAGAGGAACCACTGGTCATAGTGTACACCAAGCTTCCCTTGCAGTTCTATAGTCAAATTCACACTGAGAGTGCACTACGGCTAAGATAGGGTAATGTTTTTCTTATTTAGAATAAACACGAAAGTGTTTATCTAAAGATTTACGAAATTCCATTGTTGCGGTCCATAACAAAAAACTTTCTGGACATAAAATTGGTCAAAAATATAAGTATTTTTTAACTAACTCTGAGAAGTATAATTTCTCAATTAAAACAAAAACGCTCTTCAGTTTATTAGTGATAAATAACAGGAATGTATGTACTTTTTATTAATGAACTAATACATATTGTTACGAACATGCATTCGACTTAGCCCATATAACGGTTGCATCTCGAGATGATAAGTTTCCAGAGATGTATCGAGCGCGGGAGAGATCGACCCGTCAAACAAACGAATTAGAGGTGGACTACTCCAGAATATTCTAGTACATAATAACTTTTATATATAAGTAGCTCCGATATTAGCTGCGTTTGTAGAAGTTGTTGATAATATATTTTCGTGTTGTAAACTTATAAACTAGAAGAACGCGATGAAGACTGCAGCGGGTCCAAGAACGACTGAAGACTGTTCTCAACAAGAATGGAGACGACCCGGAGACATTCCAATTTCAATCAGCAGAAGAAGCAGTTTTAACGAAAATAATTGATGGAAAATTTGAAAATGTCTCGCAAATGATTGAAGAGAGTTTTAAAAAGAATGATGAGAATATTTCCAAAAGATTCGATGAAACGTCTCAAATTATTAAAGAAGCAGCTAGACAAAATGACGAGAATTTAAAAAAAAAATTTTGCTAGAAGATTCAACGAGACTTCTCAAATAATTAAAGAAGTATTTTGCGTAGTCAAAACAATGAGAAATTTGAAGAAGTTTCTACAACATTCGATAAGATACAGAAAAATCTAAACGACGTAGAAGAGAAGATCAAACAATTAGAGATCATGGTAACTAATACGAAAGTGCTACCACCAGTTAATGCAGTAGTTTTAGATCCGGTAGTAAAATAAGAATCACCTAGAGGATGAAACGACACATCATATGAGATTCAAAATTCCACCATTTGATGGAAAGTCTTCTTGGTCCATATACTTTAGACAATTTGAAGCTATTGCAACAGCCAATGATTGGACAGAACAAGAAAAGGCAGTTTCCTTGACTGCTCCTTTACGAGGTGATGCTGCGGATATCCTAGGATCGATTCCTAAGGGTCAAGAAAAATGTTACCAGACCTTATTCACTCGACTAGACAAACGTTACGGAGATGCCCATCTACAACAAGTCTACAAAGCACAACTAAGAAGTGGAATTCAACGAGCAAGTGAAAATTTGCAAGAGTTTGTAGCAGATGTTGCTCGTATAGTGCGGACTACTCCAGAATATTCTAGTGCATAATAACTTTTATATATAAGTAGCTCCGATATTAGCTAAGTTGGTGATAAGATATTTTCGTGCTGTAAACTTATAAATAAATATATTTATATAAATTAAGAACCGCTCGTTTTATTTAAAAATACAATATGGAAAAAAATGTATAACATAAAAGAAATGTAAACATTTTATTCAGTCTCATAGCATTTATTGTGGCATATTTGACATATTGTAATTATATGTTTACCACAAATAGGTTTTGAAAAATCTGCACAACTTTAATGTTTTTTTTTTCTATTTTTACTTCGAGGACAGTAAAAACATTTGACTCTATCTTAAGTTCTTCAGTTGCTATTGAAGTTTCTTCATCAGGAAGACCTGCTTGGCGTTTTATTTAAAGTCGTAATAATATTGGCAATGTTGCTATTGATTCACAACTTATCAGGTGTGGTCTGATGAAATCTATACTAATTACTCTTAGATATTTACGGCGTTCTAATTTAGTATTAGTATTCATCATTCAGTCTTCATTTATCACGTCCACTGCTGGGCATAGACCTCCCTTAAACTCCTCCATTTTTTGCGATTTCGTGCTCTTTGATGCCAATTTTCCATGATACGCCTGATGTCGCCAGACAGCATGTAGGTGGTCTTCCTCTACTACGTTTGTCTGCTCCTATTAGTATTGCTATAATAAATTACCTGACTATCTAGTTCTGCAATATTCATCAGTGAAAAAAAGACTGTAACTGACCATCGGCAACTTATTCGAGAAACGGAGTAATTACACTTCATCTGGTCCATAACATTCACTGCTCCCTTTGTCGTATTGTAGAAGGTTATAACCTACGGCTTAAAGTTTTCGCCCGTTTCTTCATCAATTGTTTTATCATCATGAAACGTAGACAACATCTGAACATTTTTGCTTTTCTTGGGAACGTATAATAGGAAAAGACAGTCTTTATCATAACCAAAAATGTTGCTGTTTAGGGGTCTTCCTTTTGTGGCTACAAAAAGAGGAGTAATTTGTGGTTTATTCTTTATCAGGGTTCCTACTGGAGTTATCCTGTAATTATGCGTCCAGTATGGGCAATTGGTTCTATCTAACGTTTAACCACACTATTGTGGTTAACTGGTTTTTCGCTGTGAATGAGCAGCCCATTTTGTTATACCATCTTTTCCAAGATAAACTGGATCACCTTTACGAAAAACAGAAGCCACATTATTGTCATTAGAATCTGCTGACAATTCAGAGTTTGTATTATGGCCTAAATTTTCACACTGGTCTATATCACTGCCTTCTTCATCTTGTAAACCAGGTTTATTTTCATTCTCCTCTGCTTCAATTTCCTCTAACAACGCCAAAAGTTGTCTCTCTTGGGCTGGATCCATAATAACAATCGCAGGTAGGACGTTAAAACAGCACGACTAAAACAAAACGAATTCTTTCCAGGGTTGTTCGCGTACTGAGCGCGCCGCTCAGCTTATAACCGGACACGAAATAAATATTTAGTAATACGATATTTATGCTTGCCGGCAATGTTTTTTTTACACGTCAGTATCTTCTACATACTACTATTAGAGATTACACTGAGTCTGAATGCCGGTTGTTTTCTGAATACTTTTGTAGCCTTAAAAATAATTCCAACTGAGCGCTGCGTCCACCACGCGAAACAATGACGGGTAAAGGTATGAATGTAATACACAACTTGGAACAAAAAAGTCCTGTAACACTTTTTTCTAAACTTAACCGTTTCCAAAAAAAATTACATTATTTTCCATATACGTAAATTTTTGATTTTCAGAAAATTTAAAAATCTGGCAACGTCAGACGAAGTTAACCCAATAAGGACTGGAGTTGCCATATGGCAACACTGGTATTGACGTACGAATCTTATTATTTTGAGGTTATGTTAGTTTGTTTTGTTTCCAAGAACGTGCCGGTCTGCAGAAAATAAGTGATTTGAAGATATACACCTAACAAAAACTTAATTCGTTGGTGTTTGTGAGATTTTATAGTCATCGTTTTTGATAGTTGTAAAAATGGATATAAGATTTGTGTAAGTAGCTCAATTTGTCAATTACTTCTGAATAACTATTACATCTAAGTGGCTAAAGTAACAATTATGCTCTAATAGAAAGGTCATTTTCCCTCTGTGAATATTTGACAACTCTTGAAAAAAAGCGATCTTTTACAATATTTTGTTTTTATTTATCGCGTTGCCATATGGCAACGCTAGTATCTACAGGCATCTTGTTTTTTCAGGCGGGGTTTCTCTCTACAAGAAGCTTTGAACATGGTTTACGAAGATGACGTCAACGTTAGAAATATTTATGTTGAGCCCCCAAATATTGGAGACCTCACTGATGAAGATTCTGGCGAGGAGGATGGGGGAGGATTCATCGACAATCTGTCTAGAAAACAGCTGGAAGCAAATGTTGAGGTGCAAATGTATGGCGAAGAAGCAGACAAGGAGGATGACGACATCGAAGAAGATGCAGTTCAAGCGATGGATATTTCCCAGGAAAGCAGCGGAAGTTTCATCCCACAAACTACCTCTCAAGTGAAGAAAATTGAATACGAGTCCCTAAATTGGATAACGGGTGATTTGGTCGACAATGCCGCTAGTTTCCCAGAATATAGCTACGAACCATTCAATACGTTGACACCTGTCGAGATGTTCGAATTATTTTTCGACGAGGATATAATTAGTTACATTCTCAACCAATGGACGAGTTATGCACTACAGAAGAACTTTCCCGACCCCAAAATTTCCGCAGGAGAAATGAGGTGTTTCTTTGCCATTTTGATTCTATCGGGGTATAATTGGCTCCCGGGAAAAAAATTTTACTGGGATACGAAAGGCGATATGGGTAATGCAATGGTCATGAACGCTATGCGAAGAGATCGGTTCCTTACAATTTGACGTTTTTTCCACCTTGCAAATAATGAAGCCATCGATGAAAGGGACACATATTATAAGATCAGACCCTTAGCTAACTATTTACAGAAAAAATATAAAGAATATTACGTCCTTGAAGGCGAATTAAATTACGACGAATCTATGGTGAAATACTTTGGACGCCACTCATGTAAACAGTTCATAAAAGGAAAGCCGATTCGTTTCGGATACAAAGTTTGGTGCCTCAACACTAAAAGTGGGTATCTTGTAAGCTTCAACATGTACCAAGGAACCGATCCCAAAGCAAATAATCATTATTATAAAGTTTTTGGAGCATGTGCGGCTTCATTCGTCACAATGCTCGATGAACTGCCCAATGATAAATCAAGATTACCCTACAAATTTTTCTGCGACAATTTATTTACGAGCCTCCACCTTTTGAAACATATAAAGGATCGTGGCTATAGCCTTACCGGAACAATACGGGAAAATCGCATTCCCAAAAACTGCCCTATAGAATCGAAAGCTAATATGCAGAAACGCAAAAGGGGTGATGTAGAGTCGATTCTCGAGAGAGAAACTGGTATTATAGTTGTAAGATGGTTGGATAACAGCGTCGTAAGTGTAGCGTCAACATGTTATGGGGTGGAACCACAATCGCTCGTGAAAAGATATTCACAAGCTGAAAAGAAAATCATCCAGGTTCAAAGTCCATGCCTGATTGGTAAATATAATAATGCAATGGGGGGCACCGACCTAATGGACGAAAATATAAACCGCTTTAGAATAGGAATGAGGGCAAAAAAATGGTACTGGAGCTTGATTACCTGGATGCTAGATGCGACTATACAAAATGCGTGGGTGCTACATAAAAAATCCGGCAACAAGTTGACACAGTTAGAGTTTAGGCGTGAAATTGTGCAAGCCTATCTGACCAAATACGGAGTGCCTGCAAAACAAGGTGGCCGACCGTCTAGTTCACTCTCAAGTCGTTCCTTTCATAGAGTATCTGATGATATTAGATACGATGGAGTTGGGCATTTACTGGAACCAGTACCAAATAAAACGAAAATTAGGTGTGCAGGTGAAGAATTCAGGTCGATCATGAGAACAAGATGCGCCAAATGTGAAGTAGGTTTGTGCACAAAGTGTAATGTTAAATTTCATACACAGCTATAGAAAGTTTTTTGCCGATTATCTCTCAATTTCATAGAATATTTTTTACTTTTATTTCATTCGGTTAATGTAGCCATAGGAACCTAGCGTTGCCATTTGGCAACAGGCAATATTTATAGGTTTTAATATATTTAATAATTATTTTTGTCTTTTTCTAAGTAAGTTTTGTCCATTCATAAGAGTTATTTGTATTATTTATGTAAAATAAAGATTTTCGAAAACTTCGTCCTTCATGGGTTAAAGCACTTCTGAATAAAAACTGGTTTGTGAGGATATTTAACATAATCCAACCCTTGTTTATTTACTAATCAACATAGTACATAAAAAAAATAGTAGTGCAAGAGAGATAGGACATCGGGGAAGTCTGTTTTGACGATTCCACTCGTACGTAATGGCGGCGGTGCTACAGTCACTCTAGGTGACTGTAGCGCCCACATAGCGGGAGACGCATGTGCCGTGGAAGAATTGAAGTGAAGGTGAAAATAATGAATAATGGTGTTGGCATGCCACTGCAAATTTAATTTTGTTTTGTCTTTGTTGTAATCATCTTGAAATGTAAAAAAAGTTTTAAACATTGTTCCACGATCGTTAAAATGGAACAAAATAAAAGGGTACTATGATAGTGTAGTAAGAAGGAAATATGTAAATTTATAGGACTTTCTCTATATATGTGGTGTAAAAATGTAAATGCAATTGTAAATGGCAGAAACCAGAAATTAATTAACCTCCTTAAAAGTAAACCAGAATGCACTAGGATAAATCCTATGAAATTCATTGCTGATAGAAAATATGAAAGTAGGAGAAAACAATTTTGTAAGTACAGGTGATAAATGTAATTCAATTATTTCCAATAATTCTGCTTTTTTTGTAAATAATTTCTGTTTACAGTCTCATATTTCCACTTTGTTGTAAACAAATGAAATTGTGTTTTCTATTTACTGGACTCATATAGTCTTTAAAATTCTTTTGATTATTTTACATATATCTTCATCATTAAACATTTTCCATCTGCTCCTCTCTCACAATTCCTTCCATCCGTATCTACCTTGTGCTGTTAAGTTTATAGAAATGATGTTTATACCCTTGTTGTTCCATTGTAATTTCTTAAAAATGTCTTATAGAACAAGGGTGAACAGTTTGGGAGAAATGGTGTGTCCTTGTCTCACTCCCAATTGTAGTACATAGTTACATATTTTACTTTTATTTAAATAGTTACATATTTCACTTTAATTATATGAGGGTCCTAGTAACAAAGTCGGCAATCTCCATCATTTTGACTTTTGAGTAAAACGCAAAACAATTATACGGCTGTATTTTAGGTGATATCGAAACAAATATAGTCTAATATATAAGACAATGGCAAATGACAGCAAATGGTGAAGAAGTTTTAACTAAATTATTAACAGTTTTTTTTTAAATTGAAAAAAATGATGGAGAATGCCGGTTTTGATACTAAGAGGTGTATATTGCCGGTTTTGATACTAAAATTCGGCAAGAACATAATAAAAGTAACATAATAAGTATTTATGTTACCTTGGAGAGTTTTACAGGTAATTTTATTTATGATAGCTCATAAAAATAAAACAGCTTTGTTTTCAGAATAATGTAATTTAAGAAACAAAATATTATATAAATATTATACTAAAATAGAAGGAAGTTCTTCAAAGAACTCACAAGTTGCTTCCTCCATTTTTTCAGTATCTGGAACTGTATCAGCACTTCCTTCCTGAACTGCTAGCTGCTCTAGTTGATTATTATTAAAGATAATATCTTCAAAAAATTTGAGTTCTTCCATGGTTCTCCAAGTATTTCCAAAGTGCTTGGTGAGAAGTTTATCAACATCTTTAAGCTTAAGTGAATTTACTTTTTGCAGACCACTTTCTATAATAACGGGGTCAATCATATAGATCGTACAACCTTTCTTTAAAACACTTTTAAATGTTTGCATATCAGTTCTGTAATTAATTTCTCCTCTAATGGTAATATTTCCAGTTTTGCATTTTCTTAGGAAAAAGCGCTTTGTATTTTTAAAAGAAAAATGCCATGTACCAGTTGGTCTAAAAACACTTGAGATTGTTTCTTTCCAATTAAACACTTTGCAATTTTGCCCGAAGTGAGTAAGTTTAGCTATTTTTGAAAACAATTCCAAATACGTTTTTGGGTGCGATATAACTTCCAGTTTTTTAATATCTTTCTCAATATTACCAAAGACCCTATCAGCTGGCAAGAAAGAATGGCCTACCACCGGAAAAATTACCTCGATGTTTTGTACATGTGTTGGTGCTCTTGATGAAAGCCATTTGCAACACATTCCAATAAGCGTAGTGTTCTTATTTTGGCCACTGCAGCCATCTGCCATTAGTCTAATGGTGGTTACTTCAGAGTGAAAGTCAATTTTGTTAAGCCTGTCAAAAACGGCGGAAGAAATTTCGTTGGAACCTTTTCCAAATTCGTCCTCTGTCCAATAATACGAAAATACATTTTTTTCAGTAAACTTTAATTGAGAGGTTCCCTGGACTATGGTAAAATTATATAAATACAGTTGCCTAGAGTAGTAGGCACTTTGGTCGGGAACCTAAGGAAGTGCAAGGTTTTTTTGACAATCAAAAGATAGTGTTATCAAATCATCTCGTGACTCTTTAAGCAACTCAAAAAATGCATTAGCCCTTAGCTTATGAATTTTTCTTTCAACAATCAATTTTTTCTTCTCTTCTTCATCCATAGATCTTTTAATTTTTTCTGCAAACTCAATGCATAGGGAACACATATCCGTACGGGGAGTAGTAAAGCTAAGGTTGTACTTAGTATTAAAAATCATTCTAAAGTATGATGGTTTTACTCTCTCCTCTGGAGAACACTGATTAATATACATTTGGAACATCTTTTGTATTGACAAATCAGAAGAAAGGTAGCGCATACGTGTGGAAGAACGACAATAATGCGATTCAATACTTTTAAAAGTATTAATAAATTTTTGAACTGATTCTTGTTTTCCTTTAAAATTTGAAGTTTTTCTGTCACCGCCTCTTTTTTCCTTTGGTGCTTCTCCTGTTTTTAAAAATGATTTCATAATGTAGGTGAGGCGATGTTTCGTAATATTTAGTATGTTTAAAAAAGCTTTCTGGCACACTGGAATATTTTGCTTTATTACACTATTCCGTACAAAGCATTTCACAGACGTTGTTTTTGCTTCATGTCTAGAGTTTTTTGGACGGTGACGTTTAGGTAGTTGAACTGTACAAAATTTTAGAATAAAGGAATCTTGACTAAGCTTGTCCTTAACTGCGTAAAACGCATTATGAAAACACTTGATATCTCTCATTGTTAGAGAAGAACATTGATAGGCCTTCGTTTTGTGGCCGCAAGTAGGGAATTGTGGTAACTGTGATGAAGAGTACCTGAAAAGATAACATATTTCAAAAAACTAATTATAATACTGACCTTATAAAATTAACAGTAGCTTGAACAAATCATTTGTTTTTTTTATTAGTTTTTTATAATATGTAAAATAGTTTTAATAATAAAATAAATCAAAAAATTATATGAATAAAATCTGAATACGGATGATATGTGCTCTTAAACCTAACCTTTCGAGTAAAAACTACAACTAAATTTTAAAGAACGTACCTCATTTTTTCCGCACATTTTGCTGCCATGTGGACGGATTGCGAATTCGTTTGCGAGCTTTGTTGTTTTCAACAGGAGTTGTAATAGTTTCCATTTTAAAAAAGTAACAAAATAAAAAACAAACAGCTTGGCACCTTGGTTAAAAAGAAACTACGAGAAATTATAACGACAGCGACTCCAGACGACTCCTAGTGGTATATCACATGGTCACTACGAGGATTCTCATTGGTCAAACAGGACATTGCCGACTTTGATTCTAAACCGTTCATGGAGATGGCCGTGTTTGATTCTTAGGCTAAATTTATATGCTATTTTATAGGCGGATAATGCCGTTTTTGATTCTTATTCTCTTTATTTATGTATAGTGTTTTAAAATACGAACAATTTGGTGTAACTAACTCAATTTTGGTAAAAAGTGGAGATTGCCGACTTTGATACTAGGACCCTCATATATAGTCACATATTTTCCTTTTATTGTACATAGTTACATATTTTACACATAAAAATAGTTTATTTTTTATTTATATATGTTTGTGTATAAAATACAT